>NC_134734.1:14520000-15145000 GCF_049634645.1 Pelodiscus sinensis | reverse complement strand
GAACTTTTATCTAATTCTTTTTCAAATCTTCTTACATTTTTTACTTTCACCACTTCCCTTAGTTGACTGTGCATTGTTTAGAGAAGTGCTTCCTTACGTTTGTTTTAAACCTAATACCTGTTACTTTTATGTGAAGTGGTGAATAACATCCTTATTTGCTTTCTCCAAATAATTTCTAAACTTCTGTCATATCTTCCCTCAGTTGTCTCTTTTCCAAAATAAACAGTCCCATCTTTTTAATCTCTCCTTGTGTGGAAGCTGTTCCATCTCCCTAGTAATTTTTTATGCCATTCTGTGTACTTTCTCCAACTATAATCTAATTTTTTTAGATTGAATGACTAGAACTACATGCATTATTCAAAGAGTGGGTGCACCATGTATTTATATAGTGGCATTATGATATTTTCTGTCTTATTATCTATTCCTTTCCTAATGGTTCCCAACATTGTTAATTTTTTTGATTAGTGTACATTGAACACATGTTTTCAAAGAACTAGCCACATAAAATACAAGATTGCTTTCTTGTGTGGTGGCAGCAAATTTAGACACCATCATTTTGTGTGTATACTTGGAATTATGTAGTCTAAAGTGCATTTCTTTGCACTTATAAACATTGACTATCATCTGTAATTTTGTTGCCCCATCACCCAATTCTTCTTGATGTGCTTGTTCACCTAGATTCCAGTTTAGGTGTGTGCATGTCGCATGAGTGGACGTTGGAAACTCTTTTTCCTAACAGCATCCACGTCAGCCAGGGGGCCCCCTGCAGTGACACTGGTACATGGTGCTATATATGACCCCGGTTACCCACCCTTCCCTAGTTTCCTTCTTACCAAACATGGTGGTTTTGGAACATTGCTCATTGATCTGCAAGAGTGTCTTATCTTAGCATTAGCATATTCTTCTTCTTCTTAAACCCCGGTACTCAAGAGTGGAGCATAGGTCATCTACATGTCTCCTCCACGTCACTTTTCTCGAGACACAACTTCTAGCTGACTCCAGGAGTGCCCCAGTTGTTGTCCTTCAATCTCAGTAGATCTTCTCCACGTTGTCCGAGGTCTTCCTCTTTTGAGTTTTCCTTGTAGGTTCCATGTGAGAGTTTGACAGTCTATGCTGGATGATGGTTTTCTGAGAATGTGGCCTAGCCATCCCTACTTTCTTCCCTTGATTTGAACGTCAATTGGTTCTTGTCCTGCTCTGTTCCAAAGCTCCTCATTTGTGACAAAGTCTTGCCATTTGATGTGAAGGATATACCTCAGACATCTGTTAATGAATGTCTGTAGCTTGTGATTTGAAGACTTTAGCACACCAGGTCTTACATCCATACAAGAGCACACTCTTCTCATTTGTGTTGAAGAGCCGCAATTTTGTCTTCACAGATATTATTTGTGAGCTCCATATGGGATGAAGAGTCTTAAATGCAGCTGCTGATTTCCCTATCCTAGCATTGATATCATTGTCTGTTCTTCCGTCTCTGCCCATAATACTCCCCAAGTAGGTGAACTGCTCCACATCTTCCAGGTCATCCCCTCCTGGTGTGATGGCGTTGTTGTTCGACTGGTTGATCCTCATTGTCTTGGTCTTTCCCTTGTTAATGCTCAGTCCAATCATTAAGGCAGTTTTGTCTAGTGTTGCAACCTTTTCTTCCATGCTTTCATGTTGATGTGAAAGGAGGGCGCCATCATCAGCAAAATCAATGTCCTCTAGCTGTTTGAAAGGTGTCCACTGAATGCCCTGTTGATGGCCATCTGTTGTCCTGCTCATAATCCAGTCCATTGTGATCAAGAACAGGAAAGGTGACAATAGGCACCCGTGTCGCACTCCTGAGAGTAAGCTGAAGGATTCTGCCAAGACACCATTGTGAACAACTTGGCATGTTGAGGGTTCATACATTGAACGGTTCAGGTTAATAATTTTGGATGGGATACCACGGTGTTGTAGCAGTTTCAACAAAGTATCTGTCAGCACTGTCAAAGGCTTTTTCGAAGTCTATGAAGGTTATGTACAGGGGGGAGTTCCATTCAAGCGACTGTTCTATGATCACTCTGAGAGTTGCTATTTGGTCAGTACAAGATCTCTTGCTTTGGAAGCTGGCCTGTTCTTCCCTGGGCTGTCTGTCAATTTCTGTCTTCATTCTCTCCTAGAGAATCCTATTGAACATATTAGTTCATTTTTATTGTTCTTCTTGTGGGTATAAGTGTTAGTAGTTAATAGTTAATTGGCTTTAGTTATGTGGTAGGTAGTTTACTATCTCCTGCCTCTGGCAGCATGCTATGCTACAGGCCCGTGGCTTTAAGGCTTGTGGTTCCTGTAAGTCTATGCCCCCGCAACTCGTCTCTACTGTCTGGGGGAAGCCCATCAGGCTGATTGCTGTAAAATTTGCAAGTCATTCAAGCTGCGTACAAAGAAAGGGACTTTTTTTTGAGGCATTTGTTAATCTGAAGCTATATACTTACACAAGGTAACAGCTGCTATGCTCACTGGCTGTGCTTAGAGTGCCTGCCTTTTACATGAATGCATGGAACCCTTCAGAAAGTCATCACAACATTTTGTGGTTGTCATAGACTCATGAAGTGCCTCCCTGTTTCCTCTCAGCGCATCTCTGTTGATCACACATTGTATCTGCAGGTGCAATGAACTCTCATTGTTTACTAAAACCAGTGATTACTACCCATTCCATGAGGGCTTTAGCATCCTCTACAGCTTTTAGCCCAGGTCCCTATTCAGAATATGCAAGGCAGCTACCTTAGTTCATATCTTTGTGGCCCATTATGTCATTGATTAGCAGGCTTGTAATGACCCTGCTGTAGGTAGGGCTGTTCTGAAATATTTAGCACACTAACTCTGATTCAACCTCCTTAGTAGTAGCGTAGGAGTCATTTAAATTGGAATTGACGTGAACAAGCACTCAAAGAAAAACAGTTACTAACCTCTCATAACGGTTGTTCTTGGATATGCATTGTTCAAGTCTATTCCAATACCCACCTTCCTTCCTCTCTGTTGGAGTAGCCGGCAAGAAGGAACTCAGGGAGGGGTGGGTCAGCAAGGTCATATATAGCGTTGTATACTGGAACCACTCAAGGACTGACCAGAAGGATGCCATTAAGGGTGTGTCTAGACTACAGGGTTGTTGTTGTTTTTAAAAAGGGGCCTTTTTTCAAAAAAACTTCCCCTGCGTCTAGACTGCTGCCATGTTCTTTCAAAAGTAAATTGAAAGAATGCGGCAGGTTTTTTTTGACAGCGGAAAACCTCATTTTACAAGGAATAACGCCTTTTTTTGAAAGTGCTCTTTCAAAAAAAGGCACTATGTAATACAAACTGCTTTTTCGAAAGAGAGCATCTAGACTGCCTGAGTACTGTCTTTTGAAAAAGCAGCTCGCTTTGAAAGTACTAGCTGTAGTCTAGACCCTCTCTTTCAAAAGAGGCTTGTAGTCTAGACGTACCCTAAAAGAACAAGTTTCCAACTTCCATGCACACAACACGCACATACCTAAATTGGAATGGATTTGAACAACACATTTCAAAGAGCAACAATTACAAGAGATTAGTAACCGTTTTGTGTGTGAGTGAGAGAGAGAGAGAGAGATCCCTTTGTAATTTCACAGACTGTTTTGGGCCAGACTATCTTGAGTAATTCTGTATCATCTGTAAACTTTACCATCTCACTGTTCTGTCTTACTTCATAATCATTTTTGACTATGTTAAACAGCACTGGTCCTAGTACATATCTTTGTGGGACCCTGCTGTTTACCTTCCTCCACTGCAAAAACTGATAATTTATTCCTAATCTCTGTCTTTTAACTAGTTACTGATCCAGAAGAGAACTCCCCTCTTTTCCCATGACTGTTTACGTTGTTAAACATGATTTCCCTTTATAACAGCTGTGTTTTCTCTTCCCCAACATACCGTGTTCATCTATGTTTCTGATAATTCTGTTCTTTACTATAGTTTCAGCCATTCTCTTGGTGCTGAAGTTCTTCATAGCCTATAATTCCTAGAATTACTTCTGGAGACTTTTTAAAAAATCAGCATAAATGAGCTGTCCTCCACTCATCTGGCAAAGAGGCTGATTTTAAACAATAGGTTAATATCAGAGTTAGTAGTTTTGCAGTTTCATATTTGAGTTCCTTCATGACTGTTGGGTAAATACCATCTGGTCCTGATGACTTATTTTTGTTTAAATTGTCAGCTACAAAAAAAATGGGGTGGGTCTCTTTCTCACTTTCTCTGATGTGAAGACTGATTCAGAAAGTTAATCTAGCTTCACCTCAATGATCTCGTCTTCCCTTAGTGACTCAGTTGTCCAGTGTACTGCTGATTGTCTAAGTCTGACTTCCAGCTTCTGATGTACTTAATTTTTTTTTTGCTGTTAGTTTTTGTGTCTTTTGCTTGTTGCTCTTCACATTCTTTTTTGACTTGCCTAATTACACTTGACTTGACAGGATGTATGTTCCTTTCTATTTTCTTCACTAGGCTTTGACTTCCAGTTTTAAAATGTATCTTTTTGCCTGTAACTGCCACTTCTACTCTGTTGTTTACCCATGGTAGCTTTTTTTCTGGTCCTCTTATGTCTTTTGGGCGTGGAAGGTATATTTAGTTGAAGCCACTATTATAGTGTTTTTAAAAAATTCCCATGCTGTTTGCACACATTTCACTCTTGTGACTGTTGCTTTTAGTTTCTGTTTAACTAAGCTCCTCATTGAAGTTAAATGCTACTGTAGGGTGTTCCTTAGATATTTTTCCCCTATGAGGAATACAAATTGCCTCTCGCCTTGTGAGAACTATCTGCTTCAAGAAGATGACAGTGATAGGATTATCCCCAGATGCCATGTACCGACAGAATTGAAATCCCCAATTAATATTAGATATACTATTTTTATAGCCTGTTTAGTCTCCCGTAACACTTTCCTTATCTCTTTATTAATGGTGCTTTATATGAAATGCTTATATGTGATGCTGGTGTTATTACACACTCCTTTTCTCTTCCCCTTCGCTAGCCTGGTAAAGTTGGCCTGTTCATCCTGTATTTTTGTAACATCGGAAGGTGACGCAATGGCCAAACATCTGGTCTTCAACCCATCACATGAGTTCAGTAACGTCATTTTCCGAGGTAAGAATTTGAGATGAAACAGAAAAGTCACATTGCACAGTAGTGTAATATTAATGTTCAACATGATGCTATGTTTTATATAGCCCATTGGGCAACTAGATCTCTGATGCATCTATTTGGGATTAATTTGACCTCCTATTCCTCTGGCTTTCCATTTTTTATATGTAAAACACAAAGATTATAGATTCATAGATTATAAGGTCAAAAGGAATCTCTGTGATGATCCAGTGAGACCTCCTGTGTAACCCAGGCCAAAGTAGGGCTGTAATTGTATAGTCGATTAACCAATAAGCAAAAGCTTATAGGTTAATGCTACAGACTACACGTATTCTCCCCCCGACTAGTAAATTTTTTAGCAGGCTAGCCAGCAGCCTGGCTTAGTCCCAGTGTGGGCCATGTCCAGGACTCAAGATTATGCAGTTCTGGCTCATGCTGCATCCAGGAACTCAGACGCCTCCCACTCCCTGGACAGGGGCTGCTGCTACCTCGTGCTGCTGCCTCTGTATCAGAGGCAGCAGCATAGGGTGGCAGGCAGCTGGTCCGTGAGGGGAGCTGGTTTTTAAACGGGCTTCCCTTGCAGACCAGTTCGTGCCTGGAACCCCATGCTGCTGCCTCTTATAGAGAGGCAGCGAGCAGGGTGGCAGGGAACTCCCTGGGAGTGGGGCTGGAGTGCACTGGCTGCCAGCCCCACCCCCAGGGACTATAGAATACTCGACTAACTGATAAGAATTCATGAAGTTAATCAACTATTCAATTGACCGATATTTAACATCCCTAGGCCATAGGACTTGTAGATAGATGTGTTGTGGATGCTTCATAACTGACTGAATGGTTTGTGTGGTTGGTTTATCATCTCTTTCCTTTTAAAATTTTTTTTTATTTGTGCATATAGAATCATAGAACACTAGAACTGGAAGGGACCTCAAGAGGTCATCTAGTCCACTCCCCTGCCCTCACAGCAGGTCCCAGTACCGTCTAGGCCATCCCTGATAGATGTCTATCTAATCTGCTCTTAAATATCTCCAGAGATGGAGATTCCACAACCTCCTTAGGCAACTTATTCCAGTGTCTAACCACCTTGACAGAAAGTTTTTCCTAATGTCCAACCTAAACCTCTCTTGCTGCTGTTTAAGCCCATTGCTTCTTGGTCCTATCCTCAGACGCCAAGGAGAATAATTTTTCTCCTTCCTCCTTCTGACACCCTTTTAGATACCTGAAAACTGCTTTCATGTCCTTTCTCAGTCTTTTCCTTTTCAAACTTAACAAGCCCGATTCTTTCAGTCTTCCTTCATAGGTCATGTTCTCTAGACCTTTAATCATTCTTGTTGCTCTTCTCCAATTTTTCCACATCGTTCTTGAAATGTGGTGCCCAGACCTGGACACAATTTATAAACATGTGTTTTTTATCCCTTATAACCCAACCCAGAGACTCTCAACACACCTGGTTCTTACGTCCATCTCCGCCTCAGTCCAAGTGTATACATTTTGAATATATAAGGCAACACTTCCCTTTTTTTTTTTTAAATAGTTACGGCTATATTGTTATAGGCTGGTGGGAGTTATCCAGATGCTGTGTAAATGGTGTTAATTACTTTTCCTCTGAGACACTATTGAACCCCTGTGTGTCTAGGACACACTATACTGCTGCTGATGTTACAATTTTGTAACTTAAAAATTGAATCCTAGACAATTGTCATTATATATCCTTTTTACATTTTACTAAAGGAGGATGTTACCACCAATGAGAGAGGCCCATTATAGCTGAAATTTGCCTAACTATATTTTTCCTGTGACTTCAAATGAACATAGTATTTCTCTGCTGGTTTTAATGGTCATTGTCTAGTATTACTGTGCATTGTTAGCTACTGTGCATCCATCCAAAAAGGGGCAGCATTTCAGCATAGTATAGTAACTACTCTGATAGGTGTGAAATTACATATACGAAGCGTTTGCAAATTATTTTGAGATCTTTCAGTATGACTGGCGCTGTAGAGGTACAAGATCATCCTCTTAAAAAATTATCCTTTTGTTGTTGTATATCTTGATGTTTTACTTTCTGTTTGCAAACTGACCTCCAAATATTTCCTATTTCAGGGCCTACTTTGATTTCACGTTCAAGGTAAACTGTTTGCTCTCTTTCATCTGTCAAAAAAAATTTAATTAATTTTGTTGCCTGTTTGCGTTTTTCTTGTTTTAAGCTGCTGCTTTGTGTTTTCCTCTCCCTTCAAGGTACAGCCAGGCCCATGATGGAAGCATGAAGAATATATACTCCACCTATTCCCCAAGTAAAGCTGTTACTGTGAAAACCAAGTCTCCATTACCTGAGACGGATGAGATGGCGCCTGAAGGAGAACCAGAGGCCCTTAAGAAACCTGCAGTTAGTCAGGAGAAAGAGTGCTTAAATGTTGATGAACAAGAGGAAGAACAGCCAGCAAAAGAGCCTGAACCTGTAAGCAGAAAGGAACAACTATCTGTGAAAAAACTTCGTGTCGTACTGTTTGCTTTGTGCTGCAACACTGAACAGGCAGCAGAGCACTTCAGGAACCCTCAGAGGCGTATCAGGCGCTGGCTGCGGAGATTTCAAGCTTTTCAAGAAGAGAACTTAGCGTCTTTGTCAGAGGGCAAGTACCTCAGCTTAGAGGCTGAAGAGAAGCTAGCAGAGTGGGTCCTTACACAAAGAGAGCAGCAGCTACCTGTGAACGAGGAGACTCTCTTCCAGAAGGCAACTAAGATAGGCCGGTCCCTGGAGGGAGGCTTCAAGATCTCCTATGAATGGGCAGTGAGGTTCATGCTCAGGCACAACCTCAGCATGCATACCCGCAGAGCGGTGGCTCACCCTCTCCCCAAAGATGTAGACGAAAACGCCAGCTGTTTCATTGAGTTTGTACAGCGACAGATCCACACCCAGGACCTGCCACTCTCCATGATTGCGGCCATTGATGAGATCTCTCTTTTCCTTGATATGGAGGTACTGAGCAGTGATGATAGGAAAGAGAACGCATTGCAGACTGTGGGGACTGGGGAGCCCTGGTGTGACGTTGTCCTCACTATCTTAGCTGATGGCAGCATTCTGCCAACGCTAGTTTTCTACAGAGGTCATGTAGAGCAGCCTGCCAATGTGCCAGAGTCTATTATATTGGAAGCAAAGGAGAATGGGTATAGTGATGATGAAATCATGGAGCTGTGGTCTTCTAGAGTGTGGCAGAAGCACACAGAGTGCCAGAACAGCAAGGGCATGCTGGTGCTGGATTGCCACCGAACACATCTGTCCGAAGAAGTACTTTCCTTACTGAATGTGTCCAGCACTCTGCCAGCCGTAGTCCCTTCTGGCTGCAGCTCCAAAATCCAGCCCCTGGATGTGTGTATAAAAAGGACTGTGAAAAACTTCTTGCATAAAAAGTGGAAAGAGCAAGCCAAGGAGATGGCGGACTCCACATGTGACTCGGACATTCTCCTTCAACTGGTTTTATGCTGGCTAGCGGAGGTACTGGAAGTCATTGGCGACTGTCCTGAACTGGTGCAGCAGTCCTTCCTGGTGGCTAGCGTGCTGCCTGGCCCCGATGGCACAGCCAACTCTCCCACACGCAATGCTGACATGCAGGAGGAGCTGATCGCTTCTTTGGAGGAGCAGCTGAAGCTAAGTGATGAGCTGCAGGCCGAAGAGGTTGGATACCAGGATAGGACACATGCCGAAGAATCTACAGACCCAGAAATCCTCCACCAGCTCTTTGAAGGGGAAAGTGAGACTGAATCCTTCTATGGCTTTGAAGATGCTGATTTGGATCTGATGGAAATCTGAGCACTAATCTGAGAATCATGATCCAGATTTTTTTTAAATAAATGTTGGATGAGACCATTACACTTCCCTGTGGATTTGTGGGATTAGGAAATTTGTAGGTGATCACTCAGATTAATAGCCATTTATGCTGTTCATTTATAAGTTTTGTGCTTTTTTTTAAAAAAAGAAATCACTGTGTTTGGTATTTTCTGAAGATATATTGTGGGTGAATATTTTTGCATTTTCTTTACCTCACTGTATCATAGTTTTCTGTTTTATTGTGCAAAAATGTTTTGAATTATACTACATCGTCAATGTGACCATTTCTAAAGAAAGAAAAAAATATGTAGCTAATGAACCAGTATATAAATCTTTTGGTTGTCTTAACACAGATTTTTTTTTTTAACACTTGACCCAGAGATTTAGGTTTCTGTGGTCACTTTAGATATGAATTATTGCTTTAATGTGTGAAACCTTCTATTACTGGCCATTAAGATTTGGATTTTTGTTTCTTTTATAAAAAAAAGAAAAAGAGTAATTACTTTGCTTGTGAATCTTGACACAGGGTAAAACACAAGCACTAGAATTTTGCCTGTTCAATGCCAGCAAGGGTTCTGAGTAGCCATTAGTATTTGAACTGGGGTTGAAATAAGATCCACAGTTAGGGAGTGAGGTGCAGTGTTAAAGCCAGCCTCTCGTTTTTGAGTAGACTTCATGACAACTGGAGGACACTGTGTGTGACGGTTTCATTCCTCCACCCAGGAAACCATCTGACACCCACCCACCTTGCTCCAAAGAATTACTGACAGAGGGTACATGATGGAAGAGACAAGTCAAGCCTGTCTTGATCTTCCTGTACAATAGATGGGAGCTAAAACTGTATGGACCATTAAATGTTGACCTTTTTAAACTACTAGTAGTTGATAAACCTGCTTTAACCAGTGACATCAGACACTACGTTCCTTAGAATTAGAAAATCTGATTTAATGAAACAAACTGTGATGTGCACAAAAGGAAGACGTTTGTTTTTATTTTTCACTGCCAGCTTAAATTTTTCTACAATTTGCATGTTTGAGGGTTTTTTAATTGTATGTATTATGGTATAAACTGAAAGCATTTTGACATACAAAAATCAGAAGCACCTGCACCTTTCTGTTTCCGTAGAGGTTTTTGAGAACCTTCCCTATTACCCAAGGAAAGCAGGAGGCAGCATGTGCAGACCTGTAAATGGTTCATCTTTAAAATGTACATAAGTGGAACATTTAATAAAACCAGGGAAATGGATTTATAAACATGTGTTTTTATTATGGAGAAGTATTTAACTCTTGTGAATTTAATAGAAAAGTACAGATTATCCTAAATTAATTTTTTGCTCCTCTGAACACGGCAAAAAAAGTGAAGCTGACAGTTTTTTGTTTAACGCGACTAATTCCTGATTTGATTCAATTTGTACACAAATTCCCTGCTTGGGAAGGACTCAGTAGCTCAGTGTATCTGGAAAAAAGCCAGATGGGATAGTAAATGAAATGGGCTTACGTGTAGTTAACACTTAGAGCCTGATTCTGCCCTCACTTGAACCTGTGCAACCCTCCAAAAAATCAATGCGATTTTAGCAGTTTGACCCCTAACTGCCATATTAACAGTGGGTTAAGTGGGATAAAACCCCCCACAAAATCAGGACAAGGTTAAGTCTGAAAAACATTGTATGTATTTATATTTTACTGTATAAATATATTCACTGTTTCATCTTTATATGGCAATTGCTGCATTCTTAAACTAGAGCTTAAAGTTTTTAATTTATTTCATAATGTTGGTAAATGCATCCTATTTAAATGACATTTAAGCAGCAGTCATGAAGGATAATTACAAGGCTAAATAAACTGCAAAGAGATGGTCTGGTTTAACCAGATAATTCAGTATTTTAACTACATGTAGCTGTGTTTACTGTCTAGCTGGCTAGGAACACAAGCTGGGATTCCAAAAAAGTGGAGGTCTTTCATCTCTTAATTGCTTGTATGATGTATCTTAAGGCCCCGTGCACTGCGGATGGTAGGGGTTTTTTTGTTTGAGGATCATACCTACTGTCTCTCCAACCACTATAAGCCATTGAATACAGAACTCTTTAAAATTCACCATCCTAATTGCAAATGGTTTTAGTTCCTTCATTGTAATCACTGTTGATGTGATGTTCTCTTCCAAAGCCTTCATCCAAATCCTTTTAAAAATCTGCTGTTAGCAGGACCTCTTGGTAGATAAGTGACTAGTAAGACCTGGAAGACTAGCCATATACAGAATTATTTGTGAAAGTGTAAATGTCAGCCCTCTTATTTAATGAATGAACTGATGTTTAACTCTTTGGAAGTAGTATCTTTTTGTTTCTTAAAAGACAGTAATAAGCTAAAGAGCAAAGGTTGATTGGTTTTTTACTATTTACAAGTAGTCAGTAAAACATTAGGCCTGTGACCTGAGCTCAGGATTGGGAGCTAGCAAATCAAAATCCTGGCTCTGCATTCATATTGTGTAGCCCTAGCTAAATCATGGTCCTACAGTTAGGCATCTAAATAAATCCCTGTTCAGTTCTAGGCACCTAAATTTGAATTCAACCTCTTTGTGTCGAGTTTTTCCAGTCTCCATGGTACAGAAGATACTGAAGTACTTGCCTCAAAGGTCACTGAATTACTTATGCTTGAAGTGCAAGCCTGCTCAGAAAAAGCTAACTTGTGAGTAGTCATTGCAAGTCTAATTTTCCTGGATAGTGCTTATATATGAAAGCAATAAGCACAATAGTGAAAACTTAAATGGATAGTCTTTGTCAGGGTTCAAATTTCTTGGTCAAAAGTATAGTTAAGATCCAGCCTCCATAGAAAATAATAAACCCCTTACAATAGTAAGTACATACAAAGATTGTGGAGGCCATTCAGAAATGTCTGGCAGCCTGGATTTGGCCCACAGTTCACCTATTAACTACCCCTGACTTGAACTCGAGTCCCATTTACTTCTTTTCTCTTCCCTCTGAAATTGCTTGAGAGGAAAGATTGGATTCCTGTGTTACCCAGCTTAGCACTTGCTCCCTATTGTACTATTAAATTGTTTTCATTGCAGCTGGTATTAAAAGGTAAATTTTTTCCTACCTTGATACAAATTCATGGCCTTGTTTCTCCTGCAGTTGTTGATACTCTAGGCTCTGTGGGCTGCCTATGTGTGAGTAGTAGTGACAACTCTTAAATCTCTATTAAATGCCTAAACATTGAAGTTTTTCTGAAATGCATTTCAGTTCAGCTTCAAGGTAAATTGAAACTCTTCATGTTTTTCTAGTAGTCATGCTAAGTCATCCTGAACTGCTTGATGCCCACAAAGCACAATAAAGCCTTGCTGTGCTTACTGAGTACTGCACAAGACTGAGCACATGGGATTGCATCTCAAAACAGTTTTATCTTGGGAAGTATCTGTTTTATTAATATTTCCACTATTACCATGCAACAGGTTGTGTAATTACAATGCTGGCCTAGTATCAGGATCTCCTTACAGCTGCTAAACTCTTGTGCGGAATGGTGGCAGGAAGGGGAGAACACTCCACTTTTGAGTTAGAATGATCAGGTTTAGGGACAAACCATGTAAGAGGTTTTGCTGTGTAGCACTCGTTGCCTCATGGTGGTACATCTGTGCTGCGAGATACTGGAATTGGGTATCAAACCCAGTTCCATAGCAAATAAGCAGGAAACCCTGGAGATTAGCAGCTACACAGCAAAAGAGATGGTAACACTATCTGAAATGCTGGAAAGGGATTGTTCCTATTGCAAAGGCAGAGGAATTTGTTAGGAAAGTAATATTTCAATGTGCATTAAAATAATCTGAAGCCTTTACCTTTAGCATGTCTATATCTAAACACAGATCTATGATTCAAGTGTCCTCCTCAACCAGCATAGGAACCTATAAAGCAAACTTTGGTCACCCAGCGTGAACCACACACGGTCACTGAAATGACAGCAGCTGGTCCGCCTACCTTGATTCAAGTAACTTCAGTCTTCCACTGCTCTGGATAGTCCAACCACAGTGATAGCTTAGAAAGACTTCTCTAGTTCGAGTAGTGCAATGCCCTCTACAAGGAATTTAAATGGATGCAAAATATTCTCTCTGAAGGGAATACAGCAAATATGTCCCATAATTTCTATGGACTCAGTTTATTATTGGGCATAATTTAAGATGTTTTAGGTACACTCCCTGAACAATCTCCTGAGAGCTGGGTATATTTCATGACACTTTCAGTGAATCTGTAGGTATAGTTAAAGCACTAGTTAAAAGCACTTTCTAAGGATGTAGTGTGTGACATGTACGGACAGAAGTGGGATCAAGGTGAGAAAATGTCAAACTTCAGGATTGAGTTTGGGGGTGAGTAGAGAGTAGGAGATCCCATTATAGTCCATCTTACCGTGTTTCTACATTAGTCAGTATGGCACCCATGCTTCTGCTAGGACAAGAAGAGTGGGCTACCTATGAGAAGAAACAAGTACAGCCTTCCATCCAGAAAGGGTGAAATCATCATCTGGCCTCTGACAATTGTGAAAGGTAAGTTGACCAGCATAAACTACATGGTCCATTAAATCCTGGCCTCTTTCAGAAAAGGCTTTCATACGTCTGCTCTTATCACCAACCACTAAAAGTAGAAAATTTTTCAACCCAGGAACATTTGACTTTGTGAGCCTAAAATATTTTGATCCTTTACCTGTTCAGCAAAGCTAAAAATGAAACTTCTGGTATACAACCAGCATCAGCTGTCCCACGCAGAGTACATTTACAAGCTTAAACACACAAACCTGTTTCAGCATGTTTATTTCATTTACAAAACTTGGCTAATTAACAAATACTCAGAGCTTTAAGCTTGGGTAGAAATAAATGATTTACAGTGTGCATGTGAAGGGAGATAATAGATGCACCACCAGGCTCAAACAATTCTTCAGATTTCATTCAAAGCCACTGTAAAGAGATAGTTAAAGGTCAGGTTGTTTGCAGCCAGTAGTTACACATGCAGAACACACAAACCACAAAACCAGTATCAAGCCTGAAAAATGGACTCATATTTTAGTTGTAATATACAATACTTGATAAAAGGCAGCTGCCCAAGACAAGTGGAAAAGTGGTTAATAGGGAAGTCAGCAGCAGATCCTTTCCCTTGTCCCTAGGGAAATTTTTCTAAAGTCTTAATCCTGGTCATAGAATCAGAGCAACCAGTTCCAAGATTTAGTTAGTCTTAAATACCTTGGACGCTATCCCTTGGTGTAGGAAAGACTTATCTAGAATAAATGCTTTTCCTTATTCTGGCTAGAACTACACAATTGTGCTACCAGGTTCTTTCAAACAACTGCATGAAGCAGGAATATTGTTCCACAACTAAATGCCTTAAAAAAAACCACCTTAAAAATAACAAATAGTCTAGTAGCACCTTAAAGACTAACACAACATGTAGATAATATCACAAGCTTTTGTGGGCACAATCCACTTTGACTATTCATTGTTTAAGTTTTTCCTGTTACAGACTAACTCAGCTACTCCTCTGAAGCTTTTTTTTTTTTTTTTTAAATCTACAAAAACCCCACCTAATGACCAGATTTAAGCCTCCCACAGCAGCTAGAAGCCTGAGGGCAGAACATGGCCTTAAATTACCAGGCGTGTCAGCGTGAGCATTCAGTGAAGTATACAATATTTGATAAGTTACCGGATAAGATGTGCTATATCCCAGTTGGTTTCCAGGGACAGAGGTCCCTCCACTTCAACTCCTTTTTCAGTTACTATGGCAACTTCATACTAGGGAGAAGATCAACAATTAGAATTATCATTAAAACCTGATGAATGCGAATGAAATTAAGACTGCTAGTGTTCTGACATTGAGGAAATGATAGTTTGAGATATAATTAACATCCGAAATTCATCTTTCACTGAAGAAAGTTGATTTAACACAGCTACTCAAGTTAGCTCACATCCAGTTACCTCTATCAAGTGCTTTACCTTTAGCCCAATCAAAGCAGAGGCCATATACTGCAAACTGAAGGACTAGAAATCTGAGCCTTGACACCCCTTATCTGAAGTCCAGTAGCAGAAGCTACTCACTCTAATAAAAAAGTCAAGGTCAATGCCCAGAGATCTCAAGTGTTCACAGAAATACAAGCTAATCTGATGAATTTGCCTACTTAAAATATCCTTACAGAACCTTGAGACTAAGATGGTTTCCTTGCCAGGTGTCTGGTACTGAGTAAACCATGTTTTGCTGTTACTAGGGATGGTGCAGCCCGATTAGGTCTTAAAGAACTGGGTTTCCAAGATTAGAGCAAGGAACAAGGACTGAGTTTTATTCCCAGCTTCACCAATAACCCATGACATCCCAGGCAAGTCATACCTCAAACAATATTCCCTAGTTCACTCTTGTGAGGCTCAGTAGCTATAAACCACTCTGAAGCCAGAGGAAGGAAATTACTGTAAGATAGCGGAGTATCATGACTGAAATCAATGAAATTTAGAAGCTAGATACTACGTGTCAGTTAATGATGCACATCAGGCACCACAGGACATACCAAAACAGGATACTTACTCTGTTAAACGATCGAGCATCTCTGTAATACAGGATTTTCATGCAGCGTTCAATCAGTTCCCGGGCCTCATCCTTGGTAAGGATGGGTTTCTTCTCTAAGACTTCTCTCATTAATGGCTGCATTAAAAAAAACAACGCTTCAACAATAACTCATATCTCAAGACTGACGTTGCCATTAAAACAGCAGCATGCATTAGTCACAGCATGTCATTAGCAGAGAATTCAGGCCACCGATTTCCAGTTCTTTGCTCTTGCCATTAACCTTTGCTGCTTCTCTCCACAGATCTCAGTCATTGTTCTTTAAGCGCTTACCTGAGCTAGATAAGCTCCATAGCCAGTAGCAAGTGTAGCGTCCTCATAGGCAACACCCAGCATGTCAACGTAACCTAGAAAACTGAATACAGAACAATGGAGATGGTCATTCCTGGTAGCACAGGCTGAACAGCAGAAGTTGGGGGCAATTCCTGGTATAAACTCCAACCCAACTGACAAAGCAAACAACCCTCAGGCTAGCCAAGAAAAAAAGAGTCCAGCTGATACTCCCAGCACACAGGCAAGAAAAGAAAAGAAAGGTAATTGGCCCATGTTTTAATCAGATAATGTTTGTCCTCAAAAGAATTAAAACAGACTTCCAGTCTGCTACTCCTCATTGCTTGGGGTCAGGGTATTTTCTGGCCTTCAAGTCCACTGCTAATGCCTCTCCATAGTAGTGCTTTTTAAAATATCCTCGAGTGGTATTCTGTTAGAGCTATTCTATAAAGTGGTTTAGGGAAAAAGCCACCAGTAAGCAGAAGTGTGGAATGGGAGCTCTCTCTTCTAGCCAGGCTGTCCCTGAGAAGCAAGGAGAAGGCTGTAAAAGGAGTTCCAAAGAGGAAGTGACGGGGAGTGCAGTTGATCTATGGGACACCAAGGACCAAAATGGCAGGAGCATGCACATGCAAATATGCAGGGCTCAACAAATCACTGAATCTACTCCCCGGAGCGAGGAGATTTCAGCCGGTCGCCCCATTCACAAGCGGCGTGCACACCTGCAATGTGGGGCTGGCGAGTAGGTTTTGCCACCATTTGTCTAGCCCTGCAAATGTGTATATAAAAGCCAGGTCCCACCTGCTCACAAATGGAAGCAGTTACACATTCAGTTACAACAATTGCATATGCAAGTCATATAAGCAGTTGCATGTCCCAGTCCTGAAAATCTGGCTCATGCAATGGAAGGAAAAAAGATCTATGGTGCATGATTAGAGTCTGACCTGAACGAGGCAGAAAATTGATGACTTAAGACCTCACATTCGCTAATAACAAAAGTTTGATCAGATTCAACCATATTGAAAGTCCCTTTCCTAATGCTTTACAAAAAATTTAGATCTTTCAAAATTTACTGTCCATCCTTCCTTAATCAAGCTCTTGAGTTTTAGTCTATCAGGGACAACAAACACCACCTATTTGTATCACATGGAGAGTTAATCAGGTACCAGAGACATTACACTGCACCTCGCACATGGCTTAAGCAGGACTTACCTCTCCCCACTGTAAAAGCCTCCAATAACAACAGTATTCCAGAGTGGATTCATCTTGGATCTCCGGCTGTACATGGCTCGGGTCAGCCAGGAGTGAATGGCCTTTGGACTGTAACTGTGACCATCACCCAACAGTTCCTCATCAATGCTAGTTTAGAAAAGAGTTTTACATAATTTAGTAAAACCTACCAACCATTTGGTATTATTTACATTTCACCACAGCACCCACCTCTGCCAGCCAGGGTAGCAATAAGACAATAGGTCCAATACACTAAATTCTCTCAGGTTCTTAAAGACAGACATATCTGCTCTGCATTCTTACAGCTCATCAGCCAAAGATCTAAAGTCAATGAATAGTAACTGGAGAGATCTGTTGATAGGCCAAGTGTATCTCCAGCACAAGACCAATGAGGAGAGATTTATAGTGAAGAAATTGTGAATATCTTCTTGGGCACAATAAGACTGTAGATAAAGAATCAATAGCCCTGTATTACACTCCAGCTAGTCTGCAACAATATTTTTGTTAGAGTTAATGAGATACCACACTGTCAAGCCCTAAAAGCAAAAGTATGTCCAGACTGGGTCAGATCAATGCTCCACTGAGCCCAATATCCTTGCAACAGTGGCCAGTTTCAGATATTTCATAGGGAATGAACAGGGCAGTTATCGAGTGATCCATTCCCCCTCAACCATTCTGGCAGTCAGAATTGTAGGTATACCAGAGATGGAGTTGCATCCCTGACCACCTTGGTTAATAGCCACTGACACACCTATCCTCCAGGAACTCATCTAATTTTGTTTTGAATGCAGTTATACTAAGGCCATGTCTCCACTTGCCATGCCGGAGATCAATCTTCTGGCCTTTGATTTGATGGTCTAATAAGGACTCGCTAAATCAAACGCCGAGGGTGTCCCGGTCAGCGCTGCTATGCCAACTCCTTGCAAGGAATAAGGGAAGTCGACGGGAGCATTTCCTCCCATCAACCTACCACTGTGGAGATGGCGCCAAGCTCAGCTTATGGTATGTTGACTCCAGCTATATTAATTACGTAGCTGAAGTTACATACCTTAAGCTAGTGGTCCCCAACCTTTTGGGGCTGCCGGGGGCAGAGCCAGCCCAGATCATTCAGCGGGCGCACATAAATGCCCCAGCGGGCGCCATGGTGCCCACGGGCACCACGTTAGGGACCACTGCCTTAAGCCAACCTTATGGCCATGTCTATGTCTTTACAATAATGCCTAACAATGTAACTAGAGCTTCAGGGAGTAGCCGAGTTAGTCTATAAAGTGCTACCAGACCATTTGCTTGCTGTTTTTTTTCTGTAACAGACTAATGAAACATGTAGATGGTATCATGAGCTTTCGTGGGCACAGCCCACTTCTTCAGAAAAGGTACTTTCTTTTGTTTTTAAGCCCTACTACCTATTAATTTCATCAGAAGACCCCTGGTTCCTGTTTTAAGTGAAGACATCATTTCCCTATTCATTTTTTCCACACCATTTATGATTTTATAGACTTGTCCCATATTCCCTCTAGTCATCTCTTTCCCAAGGAGAACAGTCCTAGTCCTTCTAATCACTCTTCTGGACACCTAATCATTTTTGTTGCCCTTCTCTGAGCTTTCTCCAATTCTCATATCTGGGCTGTGTCGCTTGGGGAAGTAGGCTGGAGAGAATGGGGGCAAGACAGAGGTGTGGCAGAGGTAAGGCTTCTGAGAAGGGATGGAGTGAGGCTTGTGACCCCGTCACCTCCTAGGGAGGGCCCTGGCTGCTGCACGTTGGGCAGATGTTTTCAGAGAACTATTCACAATGACAGCAAGAGCTCTTTCTTGAGTGGTAACAGCTAGTTTATACCCATCATTTTGTATGTCTACTTGAAATTATGTTTTACAATATGCATTACACTTTGCATTTATCAGCAATGGATTGAATGTCTTTTTGCTACCCAGTCATCTAGTTTAATGAGATCCCTTTGTACCTCTTCACAGTCAACTTTGGATCTAATTATTTTGAGTAATTTTGTATTATCTGCAAATTTTGCCAACTCACTGTTCTGGTCCCAGTATAGATTCTTTTCACATAATTTACTTTTCACCACTGTGAAAGTTGACCATTTTATTCCTACCCATCGATTCCTATATTTGAGGTAGGAGAGGACAGTTTCTCTTTTCTCACAACTGTTTTCTTTGCCTATGAGCCTTTAGTGAGGAAACATGTCAAAAGCTTTCTGAAAGTCAAAGTACTCTGTATCCCCGTGCATCACCATTCTCCACGTTTGACGACCTCCTCAAAGACTGCTAATAGACTGGTAATGCACTATTTCCCTTTACAAAATCCGTGTTGATTATTTCCCAATAAGTTGTGTTCGTATTATGTGTCTGAGAATTCTATCCTTTGCTACAATAAAGTCAAGCAGAGCAGAGTCTAGATATCCATAACATAGGCATAAGAAAGGCTTGACAAATACACTCGCCTGCTCACCCGCGACGAGTAGATTTTACCAGCTGGCGAGTGCAGGGTCGGACTGGCCCGGTGGGCCGTTGTGACGGGCTGGCCACAATCCGATCCACCAGCTGGCGGAGGAGCAGAGCGCTACCGGGGAGGGGGAAATGCGGTGATTCTTGCCACCAGGGTGCCTGTGTTAGCTCCGGCGCAAGGCGCGAGCCAGAGGGCAGGACGCCGGCAGGACATGGCCCCGCCGATTTTAAAGGGCCGCAGCAGTTCGACTCTGGCCACGTGTCCCTGGGAGTTGGCTGCGGTGTGCGGTGTAGCCAGGCCCTGCCCCGCCGGCTCCAGTTCTGCCACAGCCCCAGCCCCTTCACCGGCGAGAGACCACTCCCTGTCGACTGCCCGCCCCGCTGCGCCCGCCCCACACCCCTTTGTCTCCGCACTGCCCTTTCCCCACGCCGCCTCTGCTCCCTGGACCCCCTGTTCTCCCTCTTCTCAGCGACTCTCTAGCTCTGCACTGCCCTTGCACCCCGCATCCTGCTACCCCCATCCCTGCTCCCCCAGCTCTGTGCTGCCCATTCCTTGCACTGCCCCTCCACCCCGATCCCTCTGCCCCTCCTGTTCCCCGTGTCCCCACCACATCCTGCTCCCCCCATCCCTGCCCCCCAGCTCTGTGCTGCCTGTTCCTTGCAGTGCCCCTACAACCCGATCCCTCTGCCCCTCCCCATGCGTCCCATTCCCCATGCCTCCACCGCACCCCGATCCCTGCGTCCCTCTGTGCCTCCCGTTCCCCATGCCACTTCTGTACACCCCCACTGTTCCCTGCACCCCTCTGGCTCTGTGCTGTCCCTGCATCCTGCTCCCCCTGTGGGTCAGGAGTGAGGGGTGCTTGTCCATTGGGAGGGGCTGAACAGGGCAGGGAAAAGGCTGCTGTGACCCAGCAGCAGAGAAAGGGGGAGTTCACTTGAAGCGCCTTTGCTTTTAGGGAAAAAAAACGAATGAATATGCTATTTGCTATTTATAGGGCTAAAATGCTGGGACAAAAATGAAAACAAAAAAAACCCCATTGCAAAATGCAAACGTGTAAAAGATAACAAAAAGGGGGGGGGGGTGCAGCCAAAAAATGTTTTGCTTGGGGCAGCAAAAAACCTAGAGCTGGCCCTGGCCCTGGGGGAGGGGAAGGAGCTGGCCCTGGGGAGGAGAGGGGAAAAATATGGGGAAGGGGCTGGGCTGGGGGGAGGGGAGGAGGTCAGGAGGAGAAGACAATGACAAAAGGGGAAGGCACCAAGGGACAGGGGTGCAGGAGACACAAATGCCAGGGGGCCAAGTGCAGACAATGAGGAAAAGGGCAGAAGGGGAGGTGTCAGTGGGAGGGGGGACAGGGTGATGCTGGGAGAGGAGAGGGTAAGGGCACTGGGGGCTAGACGGGGGAGAGGGAGGTGCTGGGAGAAGGCTTGAAAGAAGGGGTGGGCATGAGGAAGGCGGGGATGGAGCAAGGCATGTGTAAGGGCACAGGGGCATGAGGGCAGAGGGTGATGAGGGGGTGGGTATCAGGGAAAAAGAAGGCCAAGGGGGCAGGGGCAGTGAGGGAAGGGGGAGGCACCAGGAGGGTGTAGGTGCCAGGGGATTCTGGGGGTGAAGCAGAAGGGCAGACACCTGCAGGGGAGGGACCAGCACCACAGGAGAGAGGCAGGGCTGGTGTGTAGAGGGAGGTTTGTTAGGAGCGGGGATGAGGAGGGGTAGCTAACATGAGTAGAGTGGGGCTACTGGAGAAGTGGGCATGGGGGGGAGAGAAGGGCTGGTGGAGGGGGGCAGGTTTCAGGAAGACTGAGGGCAGTGAGAAGGGCAGGAGTCAGGACAGCAGAGGAGGGTGAGGGGTTGCGGAGCAGCAGGCACCAGGGGAGCTGATGGAGCAAGGGGAGGAGACATGGCAGCAGAGGGAAAAGGTAGAGGTTTATAAGATATTTATTAATAACTTATTAGTAATTACTGTTCTTATTCTTATTAGGAATTCATGCCATTAAAAAACCACTTGGGGGGGAGGGTGGGCGAGTCCCTTTTTTGTCTGGCGAGTAGGGTTTTCCATAATTTGTCAAGCCCTGGGCATAAGAGTGCAAGCTTGCAATGCCTGGGAAATGGGGCTCCTTCTAATGAGAAATGCTGCTTCTATGGGTCAGCAGAGGATAAATACTTACACCATCTGGTCAATGACCTGCTTGAGGTACTGGAAATCGGCATAGTCTCCAGATGCCCCAAGCATAGTGTTATCGTTCACTTTCATGATCCCTGGAAATGTACGAAACCGGGCCAGAGAGCCGTAGGAGCCCAGCATGTCTGCAGCAATGATCACACCGCCATCAAACTTCACACCCAGCACAGAGGTGCCCGTCACCATGGGATTCCTGGGGAGACAAGCAAAACCATCAGTGCTCCCTGGAGTGGCAGCTTTAATCTTCTCCAGTGTTATTCCACTGACAACGGCTCTTAATCATCTGAGTTTGACTCTCAGATACAGTCTAGGATTCTGCTCTAAATGAAACCAGTGGCAGCATCTTCCTTTCCCAAAAAGTGTTTGGGGCAGGCCTGGCTGATTACCAGGAGATCAATGCCAGGGGATCACAGGAATCCACAATAGCAGATGCATCACCTCCAGGAAGCCAGCCCTTCAACAAGACACCCCCCAAATGGTCCCCTCCTTAGCAGAAAAAAGCAATTCACCAGGATGCTCCAGGCTTTCATCCATCCCCCAAAACTCTCCCTTCACCCACACGTGTGGATTCACCCAACCACTAGCCTCCTCCCCACTGTGAGATCTCCAAATCTGCCTCCCCCACCCCAGTCCCGAGTCTCCCCACAGGCCCTTGTCCTCTCCTCCCCCACAGCCCAGGCCATAGCCTGGCCATCCCCAACCTAGCTTCCCCTCCCCTGTTCCCTCCACACCTCACCCTCTGCCACCTCCAGGCCCCTCTGTTCTTCTCTCCATCCCTTGCAGTGCCCTCTTCCTCTGCCCCCCTGAAACTCCACCCACACCCACTTTCCACCCTCCACAGTCCCCCTTCTCCGCCCCACACAATCCTTTCCCCTCCAAAACACTCCATCCCCTCACAACCCTCTCCCCACAACCCCTTCCCCTCACCCTCCGCTCCTCCCTCCCCTCCCCCCCACACCCCCCTCCCCCGCTCCTCTCCCCCCCGCTCCTTCCTCCCCCCACACACCCCGCTCCTCTCCCTCCTCCACACACCCCTCCCCCGCTCCACTCCCCCCCTCCACCCCCTCCCCTCACCCCCCCGCTCCTTCCTCCCCCCCACACACCCCGCTCCTCTCCCTCCTCCACACCCCCCTCCCCCGCTCCACTCCCCCCCTCTACCCCTCCCCTCACCCCCCGCTCCCCCCTCACCCCCCGCTCCTTCCTCCCCCCCCCCCGCTCCCCTCCCCCCCCGGTCCTTCCTCCCCCCGCTCCCCTCCCCCCCCGCTCCTTCCTCCCCTCCACACCCCCCCGCTCCACTCCCCCCTCTACCCCCTCCCCTCCCGCTCGCTCCCCTCCCCCCTCGCTTCTTCCTCCCCCCCACACACCCCGCTCCTCCCCCTCCCGTACAACGCCCCCTCCCCCCATAACCCCTTTCCCGCCCCGCCCCCACGAGGCCGCGGCCCGAACCGAAAGCGGCCGCCGGTCACTCACAGCGTCCGCGTGAGGGGGCCCCCGCCGCCGGGCTGGAACTGCGGGCCCGGCCCGGCCGCTCCGGGACAGGGCGGGCTGTACAGCTCCCCCGGGGCCGGGCCCCCCGGCCCAGAACGGCAGCGGCACCCGCATCCCCCCGGCTTCCATCTTAGTCACTCGGGCGCGGACTGACGGCGTCTGCGCAAGGCGCAGGCGCAACAGACACTGTCCCCTTCCGGGCGCCGTACGCCGGGCGCCGCCATCTTGAGCGTGGTCCACTGGCGTGTCCCATAGGACGCCATCTTGGGTGTGGCGTGGGTGGGGACAAGCTCCCAGCTCTTCCAAAGACTGCAGCTACCTTCAGCGAGGCCCGGATAACAATACACCCGCCCTGAGACAGTGTCGCTCGGAACTGTGACGTGTCCTTATTCGGTGCTATGGCCTGTTAACTCTGGACCCTACTGATGGCACTGTGAAGGGGAAATGCTAATAGTTGTTCCATTGCTATTCCTTTCAGCAAGGACATTTCACTACCCCCCCCCCCCCAGACTGTAGGGTAGTTGGGATACCAGAACTCCCCTGCCCAAAGCTAGCCCCTCTCTCTGAATATGATCCATATGTAATATCTGGATAACTGGCATTTGTACATTCAGTGTTGCACTTTTTTAACATTGCGGAACAAAATATTTCCAGCGCAGTCCCAATATGGCGCATCACAGGCATGCCTTAAAAAGACAAAGGATTAATGGACACAAATCAGATATTCAAAATGGTAACACACAGAAACCTGTTGGGGAACATTTTAACTTGCCGGGGCACTCATTAATGGATTTAAAGGTGGCTATTTGCTTCCAAAACTATTTCAGGAATAAACGAGAGAGACCATCTGTGGAACTAGACTTCATATGCAAATTTGATACTATCTTGCACGGCCTGAACAAAGACATGAACTGGATGGGCCATTATATTCAAAAGCCAAATGACATCAAAAGCTAAGTATCAGGCACTTACAGCCCACTCTATTAGCTTCATTTATCATGGACACTTTAATTGACAGGGTTCCCCCCCCTTTCTTTTTCCTTCCCTTCTCCCCTCTTTTTCTGCTTCATAATTCAACCTCTGTGTCTCTTGCTTCATATTTGTCATCTGAAGAAGTGGGTTGTGCCCATGAAAGCTCATGATACTATTTATATATTTTGGTTAGTCTCTAAGGGTATGTCTACACTTGCACTCTAGTTCGAACTAGGGATGCAAATGTAGGCATTCGAAATAGTCAAATGAAGTGGAGATTTTAATATCCCGCGCTTCATTAGCATGGACTCGCCGGCGTGTTACTCCGAATGCCAGCTGTTTCGAAAGTGCGCGCTGGGATGTGTTAGTTCTAACCAAAATGAGGAGTAACATTAGTTCTAACCATGGGGTTTGGTTTGAACTAACATGTCCCAGCACAAACTTTCACTTTCAAAACAGCTGGCATTCGGAGTAACCTGCCGGCAAGATCATGCTAATGAAGCACGGGATATTTAAAGCCCCACTTCATTGACTATTTCGAATGTCTACATTTGCATCCCTAGTTCAAACTAGAGTCCAAGTGTAGTCATACCCTAAGGTGCTACAGGATCATTATTGTTTTTTAAGTTTCTTTACCAGTCAGAATATCATGAGCTTTCCAGTGCATGCTGGTGTGACAACTTGGAGTGAAAACCTAATGCCATCTATCATGTCACAGCATTTCAGTGCAATACCCTGGCCAATTGAATTCTATTAAAAAACTTAGACCAGACCAATGAACTGAGAGTTAAATCCAAATCTTGGTGAGACTGCAATTCCCCAAGATTTAGCCCTTGTCTATGCTAGGGTCTGCTCCACTTACAGCCACTCTTATATTGTATTGGTCTGAATGTAATGTAGACAGGCATAGCTGCTATCTGCACTGGTGCAATTTACCTGGGTTTCTTGCACAAATGAGCTCCATTGATACCAGTGGCCCCTGGATTGGAATTTGCACTGGGAAAGTTACACTGTTGAATGGCCATGATGACTGAAATCCCAGATGAGTTCAAACCCTTAGCCTAGGTGTGGGCAAGAGGCAGCTAGCAGGACAGATCTGGCCAACGGCCATCTTGCCGGCGCCCTTACCACACAGCAGCGCACACCACTTTAAACACCTACTGCTAATTGCTCTGCAAGCTGGGGAGGGACAGGAAGGCTTCACCACTGTCCTCGCCCCCTAGCAAAATTGCTCAGCTCCCATCGACCGGTTTCCCACCAATAGGAGCTGAGAAATTTCACTGGAGCAGAGGCAGCGAGCGAAGCCTGTCTCAGGTTCTTGCTGAGCTGCTGGCTGGTAGCCACCTAGATAAGTGCATCCCAGCCAGATCCTGCCTCTGGTATCCCACCTCCTCTCTCCCTGCAACTTCCTACCCCTCTCCCCACCTCCTCCAGGTCACAACTTCCTCGCAGACCTTGCACTCCCTCATACACCCCTCCCCCAGACCAGTATCCTGTCCTGCACTCATACCCCCTCCCAACCTTGGAACCCATTCCTCTGCCCTGGGTCACTACCCAAACCCTCTGCGTCACCTTTTCTCCCTTCTCCCAAGTTACAACTCCCTCCCAGACCCTGCACTTCCTCCTACATGCCTTCCTCAGGCCAGAATCCTCTCCTGCACCCATACCCCCACCCCCCGGACCCTGCAACCGAATCCCCTACTCCAGACCATAACCCACTCCTTCACCCAAACTCCCTCTCAGACCCCACACTCCCTCTTGCAACCCCACTCCTCTATCCCAAGCTTCCTTCTACACCCCACCCATCATTCCATATCCCTCAACCCCTCCATAGAAGTGTGGCCCTTGACCACTTACCAAAATTTAATGGAGTGCCCCCCCCATTAAAAATTATTAAAAGCTATTGCCCACCCCTGCCTTAACCTCAGTTCATCTGAGCTGCAGCACGCTGCACCATGCCCTTCTCTTGACTTTTGACAATGCAAGTCCAGCCCTACTGTCTTTCTGCCTCCCCTTTTAGGATCTCTTGTTTAAACCACTAGCATCCAATTAAGGGTTAGCCAGTGTAATATACAAAAAGCCAGCAATGCAGAAGGACATCCCCTTCCTGTGCACCCCATTCACTCCTTACTGTGACGCTTTGTTCTGCTATCTACACACACAAAAAAGAAGTGACAGCAGAATGATCTGATTAAAGCTAACGAGCTGCTGATTACCCGTTGAGAAAACAATTTTGGAGACAGTGTGTTTCATGAAGGACATGTCTGCCTGAATCAGTTAGTGAAAATAATTTCCTGGGCTGATAAAAAGAGCCAGTTTCTTTGAATGACATTCTAGAGCCAAGTTGCAAATCGTTTCTGATCATGATGAGTTCCCACAGCAAATACAATGGTGGATGAAAGAAGTGCATGGCAAACTACCTGCTGTGATGTGTGTTCTAGAATGAGCTGTCAGGAGGAAGGGCACATTTGTAGATCAAGCCTCGCAGTCCTGATATTGGTTCTGCCACAGACATTCCATGGTAGCCACTCTGGGCCTAATCCTGCTTCCACAGACTATAACAGGAACCCATGTTGAAAGCCAAAGAATGGGAATTGTAAGCCTCCTTACTCCCAGATGCCTAAATATCTGGGACGTCATCGCTATTGACTTAGGCCACTTCTACACTAGAGAGCTTACAGTAGCACAGCAGCTTCAGGGGGTAGCCGAGTCCGTCTGTACAGGATAAACTTAAAAAACAACAAATGGTCTGGTAGCACTTTATAGACTAACAAGACATGTCGATGGTATCAAGAGTTTTCATGGGCACAGCCCACTTCTTCAGATGACCGGAGTTATATCTTGTTAGTCTATAAAGTGCTAGTAGCACAGCATTCTGGGTGCTGCTGGAAAATTGATCATGTAGCTCTCTATGTTGACAGAAGAGAACTCTCCTGCCAGTATAGAACCTCCTCCATACGTGCTGGTAGCGATGTCGGTGGGGGAAGCTCTTTCCCTGACAGGGTTCTGTGCACATAGCAGTGTATGCCAGGGAAAGGTATGTTGCTCAAGGGTGAGTTTTTACACCCCTGAGCGGTGTAAGTTTTGCTGACATAAAATGGTAGCATAAACCTAGACTGAGTGTTACTAGGTCAATGCATGCTGAGGATATGCCATGCTAGGCCAATACATCTCCCTTTGTTTCAGTTTCCTCATCTGTAAAATGCAGATAAATCTCATACCTTCCAGCGTATGGGGCCTGTGAAACTAAATCTATATATTTGAAAGAGTTTGTCTGTGTGTCCTGTCTGCCTGTTTGTTCAAGAACTCTTCCTAAACCGTAAGAGTTAGGAGCACCACATTTGATAGGCAGCTTCCTCTTATCATAACTTAAAGCAAGGTCAGGGTTTCATTGAGCCAGAAAAATGGGATGTGTCTGTAATGGGACTGCTGCTCATAGAACCATACGGTAAAGATACAGAATCACCAGGCAGGTAAAAGGGGCTGGCTAGGGGCGCATGTCCAGGACTGCCCCAGGCCCAAGTTTCTCACCACCCAGGCACCCTTTAGAGAGGGCAGGGGAGGTAAAGTTTTCCCCCCTCCAATTCATACGGGAATATTGCTGGGTGTTCCCCTTCATCAAGGAGCGTGGGGAAAGTGCACAGCTTGCTGTATTCCTCACTTTGGCTGGGAAATACAGGGGGCAGACGAATGTGACCCTGCCTCATCCAGGGGACATGCAAGGCTCCGTGGTTGTGCCGACTGGAGCTGCAGCAGCCATGGAGAGGTGCTTCTCACCTGGCCCCAATCTACTGCAGGGAGAGAGAGGACAGGGGTTGCCCTCTCTCCCCAGGACAGCCTGCATACAGAATCCCTCCTCTCCAGCTCCTCCCCAGAGCAATGATTTAAAATTAAGCATGCACATTTTCATTTTATTTTCCAAAAAACTGAAAATGTATTGAGTTAAGGACCCGAGCAATGCCAGGTTAATCTGCTAGTAAATTAATATTTGTAATGTGCTTTGAGATCCTCAGATGGAGATTCAAAGTCACTATTACTAAACCATGTACAGTGTGTGTGATTGGGAATCCCAGGGATAGATTCCATCAAAGTGTTAGAGAAAAGAAACTGCCCCCCCAGTAAAAAAGTTTGGCCAGGCCGCTCTTGTTCTGCAGTACTCCTTGAGAGAAACCGGCCGCACCCTTCCTGCATACCATTGCCTTTAGAAAAAGGAAAGGTGTGAAAAGGGGAAAATAGCCTCAGACTCTCCCACCCGTCACCTTGGCGTGAGAACTGCGGGGCTTACCTTGTCGCATGAAACCTGCACAGTTTTGGCCCAACCCCTGAGACACAGACCCCCCCACTTGGTGACCATTGGGCCATATATGGTAATATGCAAGCGCAGGAAAGCGATGTGCAGATTTGGGGATAAATACCCATGGCACAGTTTGCTCTAGGAGGTCTTCGCAACACACGTACCACCGTGCGTGTGCCTTCTCGTATACAGGCAGTCCCCGGGTTACATGGATCCGACTTACATCGGATCCCTACTTACAAACGGGGTGAGGCAACCCCGCACTAGCTGCTTCCCCCCAGCAGACCAGGGAGACGCGAAGCTAGCGCCCCCCCCAGCAGACCAGGGAGACGCGGAGCAGCTTTTCTCAACAGACACCTCAGCTTGAGAATAAAGGACTGAGGGAAGTGAGGTGTGGGAGAATAAAACTGAGCTCTGGAGAAATGTTTGGCTAGAGTTTCCCCTACAATATGTACCAGTTCCGACTTACATACAAATTCAACTTAAGAACAAACCTACAGTCCCTATCTTGTACGTAACCCGGGGACTGCCTGTATTCCAAAGCGCTGCTGGCCTGATCAACCGACCAGCCACCTCCCCCGACTCTCGGGCGTAACCAAGGCCTTCGCAACCGAACCAATATCTGTGAAATGTTCCGTGTGCTGTGTAAGTTGGTATGTATGATTTGATTTTTTTTCTTGTTGTATAAGCTTAGTGTTGTAGTTGTTTTTGGGTAGTACATAAGAGTTTGTAGTTATAACTGTTATTTAATTACTGTAGCTGGATATTTTAAGATTAGAGACTATTCCCCTTGCCATTCCCATCCTTATATCTCTGACACGTTTTACTATAAGTCATAGAATAAATATAATAAATACTGTAAATCCATTATTAACACGGTCTATTAAAAATCTTAGAATAAATACCATAAATTCACCATTGTCATAAATAAATATTTTTTATTTGATAAAACTGTCCACCTGGTTCTGTCCTTCCCCCCTTGGGTATTTATCATCGGACCTGTGATTCTCACGACACAAAGGTGATTGATGTTAGTTTGCATGGCTGACACACATGAACCTAGGATGAGCTTTCACCCCCTTTTGCCCCCACCATCCCTTTTGTTCTTCCAGCCCTTTACTCTTCAAAGGAGTCAGAGGGAAATGTGTGTCCACTTTGTCTATGGCAGTGCCACCAGGGTGCATTAGAAAATAAGTGATGCTCTTCCTTCTCCTTTGGTAGAAGCAATATTGAGGGCTCCCCAATAAACCTACTTCTGGCATCCATTGTATTACGTAGGGTTTGTCTACACTGGGAACTTACATTGTTATAGCAACGTCTCTCAGGAGGTGTGAAAACAATAAGACTGTCAGGGATGCTTCTCACTGGCACTCGGAGTATAGAAGGTGCGGGCCCGCATAAGAGCTTTAAAATCTTGCTGTATGTAGATCTGTTCACTATCCACGACAACACAGTATGTCACAACTATTGTTCCATGTCATTTACAAGTCTGTACTTTAGATGTGTGTAGGGCCTTTGCCTATTACATTGACCACTCCAAAGGCTTCCGCACTTCACAATTATTCATCTCAGTAGCCAACCGATTTACAGGCAAGCCACTTTCCTCACAATGTATATCCAAAACCATTGTAGCCTGCATCACACAATGTTACACCTTACAAGGCAAAACTCTTTCAGCTCCACCTAGAGCTCATTCCACAAGAGCTGTCTCTACCTCCACAGCCTTCCTATGAGGTGTTTCACTCAGGGACATTAGCCGAACTGCCACTTGGTCTTCAGACCATACTTTTATTAAACACTATGCAATTCTTAAAAACATCACTAATGATTCCTCAGTAGCCACAGCAGTATTATCCACTGTTGACACCAAGTGACTCTGAAGCCCACTGTCTGGCTCACAACTGCTACAAAGTCACCTACAGGGGAACACCTATGCAGTTATCACTCAAAGAAGAAAAGGAAGTTACCTTGTGCAGTGTGATGGTTCTACAAGATGTGTGTTCCATGGATGCTCCACTACTCACTCTTCTCCTCTTTCTTCAAAGATGTTTCTGTATTTTCTCTCCATCTAGATACTCGGATGTACACAAGGAACTAAGGAGGGGTTGGGCCACGTGCACAAAGCAACAGGTGCAAACAATACGAGGTGCCTAGTGCGCATGCACGGCCCAACAGGCTACTACTGTGCAGAACTCCGATTTGTGGCGTTGGGGTGACCTGACACCTACAGTGGAGCACCCATGGGGGATGCACATCTTGAAGAACCATTGTTACTGCACAAAGTGAGCAACTTCTTTGTGCCAGCTATGCCCCGTGCCACTTATATTGGCCAAACCGGCTAGTCTGTGTGCCAAAGGATAAATGGACACAAATCAGACATCAGGAATGGTAACACACAAATCTGTAGGGGAACATTTTAACCTCCCTGGACATTCAATAATGGATTTAAAAGTAGCCATCCTTCAACAAAATAATTTTATCACCCAGTTACAGAGGGAGACAGCTGAGTTAATTTACAAGTCTGGAACTATCAGCGTGAGCTTGAATAAAGTTCTTAATCGGTTAACACTCTGCAAAGGCAATTTCCCTGCCTTTGATATTTGAATCTCCACATGAAATGCCATGAATGAGACACATCCTTCCTGACTTAATTAGCTTAATTAACACTGGTCTTACAGGGAACTTCATTTGCTGTTATATATACCCTAAATTCCATAATTTCCACTCCAACTCATCTGATGAAGTGGGTTTCACCCAAGAAGCTCATGACCTAATAAATATGCTAATCTTGCAAGTGCCAGAGGACTACTCCTTTTCCCTGCCATTAACAGTGTGGCCAGCAGGAGGCTGTGAGACTGCTAGAATTACTATCCAAATGACAGTGTTATGATGATCAGCATGCTCTGTGAGGGCTGATGGGCCGATCAAGGTGATTTTTTCCTTCCCAAAAGAGTAAAAAATCATAAAACTGTAGCTGATTGAGAGGCAAAATAACAACCTATTTGGAGATGACAGTTTTTTTGGGTCACTCAGAGTAGCATTGATCTAGTTTTAAATGTGGTACTTTGGTATATAATTGCCATCTTACAACTTTAGTAAAGGACGTATATTTTAACTCAGTGGAACAGTTAATTTTTTTCATCAATTAAAATCAGTGTAAAATACCTGCACATATTGACTTTGGCACATAAAAGGAATGGAGCAATGTGTTGTTAAGGAAACATTTCAAACTGTCCAGAAACCACATGGTGATAAAAGCAAAATATTGACTCACTTTATCAGCAGCAGCCTTAGAGCCATGACAAGGGTCCATATTAAAGTCCAAAATCCCCTGGCATTAAAGTACTTTCACTTGTCACATGGCTTCGCTTAAAGTGCTACAATGGCACAGCTGGGCAGCTGTAGTGCTGCAGCATAAACAAAACTCTGCCTACAGGAGTTTTCCCATCGGCACTGGTAATCCGTGTCCCTGAGAAAAACTTAAAAAAACCCCAATAGTCTAGAAGCACCTTAAAGTCTAACAAAACATGTAGATGGGATCTTGAGCATGTACGGGCACAGCCCACTTCTTCAAATGAATGGAGTTATTAAAAGTCCAGTTCCAAAATAAATAGGGAATGTGGGGAAAGGGGGAAAATGGTGAACTGTGTATGACAAATGTATTTTAAAGTTACAAGTTAAAATAGATCAGTGATCAGGTGATAAAACGCAATGGCAAAATGCCTACTTGCGGATTTGCTGGCTCTCTGCTTCTGTGGAGGCACCTGCCTGAAACACGGATACAGAAAGGTTTCAGAGAAGTAGCCATGTTAGTCTGTTTCAGCAAAAACAACAAGGAGTCTGGTGGCACTTGAAGGACTAACAAATGTATTAGGGCATAAGCTTACTTGAGATACAACTCACTTCTTCAGATGCTTGAAGAGGAAAGAAAAGAAAAAGATACAGAGATGGGTGTGTGACATCGGTGCTAATTGAAATAGAATGGAGGTGGCTCACCAGAAGTGGGCTGTGCCCACAAAAGCTCCTGCTACCATCTACATGTTTTGTTAGTCTCTAAGGGTATGTCTACACTTGCACCCTATTTCAAAATAGGGATGCAAATGAAGACATTCAAAATTGCAAATGAAGCCGAGATTTAAATATCCTGCACTTCATTTGCATAATTGCATTATGGCGCTATTTCGAAATAGTGCTATTTCTAATAAAACACGCTGTGTAGACGAGTTATTTCGAGAGAAAATCCTTCTCTTGAAATAACTCTTATTCCTCAGAAAAGGAGGTTTAACAGTTATTTCGAGAGAAGGATTTTCTCTCGAAATAACGCGTCTACACAGTGTTTTATTTCGAAATGGCGCTATTTTGAAACAGCGCCATAATGCGATTATGCAAATGAAGCACAGGATATTTAAATCCTGGCTTATTTGCAATTTCGAATGCCTTCATTTGCATCCCTATTTTGAAATAGGGTGCAAGTGTAGACATACCCGAAAGGTGCTGCCGGACTATTAGTTGTTTTTAAGTTTTTCCAGTGATGAGAAGGTGAGAGCACCTGAAGGGGAAAAGACCTATTGTGAGAGCCATCTAACCCTGCACTGCTGCAGACTCCCTGAAGACTGATTACAATGATCTGGAGGGAAAAATGGAGGGTTGTCTATCATAACCTGGGCGGTGCAGCTTTTGTAAACCCTTTGTGATGCTTCACTCCAAACACACTCATTAAGCATTGGTGTTATTGGGTAAAAACACCAGTCAATCACCGGCCCTTCGCCTTTCCTTACATTTCAGCAAGGGAAGGAGTCAGAGAAATGGGGGTGGGCCTGCCCTGCTCAGCAGTTCCTGTTCCACGGGGCTGGCCCCCTGTTCCAATCCTGCTGGCTCTTGTCACACTGTGTACAGGCGGGGGTGGCTCTCTGCTCGCCCCACCCAGCCTGGCTCCTTCCTCGTCTAGTGCCACCAGGTCATCTTCTCTGAGTTGGGCTGAGCTCATAAGTGGCAGGGGGTGTGTGGCCTCTGTGGCCCTAGGACCGCTTCGGGGAGAAGCCAATGGCCATCCCCATCACCTGCCCTGAAACCTCCTCCTCCCAACTCTTCCCAAGAGCCCTCCACTGAGCCCCCTTTTCTCCTACCCCTTCTCCACGCCCATTCCTTCCAATCCTCTGTTCTGATTCCTGCACCCCTTGCCCACAGCCCCTCCTCAACCCCCAACCCTGACTCCTTCTCCTCCATAGCCTCCCGCCCTGAGCTCCCCACATCCCCAAGCCCCTGCTCTGATTCCTGCACCCTTCCCTCTCCCCCCACACACCACCAGTCTCCTGACTTCAAGGACCCAAGCAATGCTGGGTAAATCTTCTAGTATAAATTATAAATTACAGTAAAATACTGATGCAGTGACAAAATGTTGCCTTTAATCTTTTCCATCCATGTACAGAATAACTTTTTTTATGTGCACCACCAATAGAAATAAAACCCTAGCAATGGGTGCTCTGTTGGGCGACATTTGAATCTAGCAGTGACTACATTTTCCTTCTTTAAACCCTTTAAATCCGAGATTTTCCCAAGGTCTAGTGAGCCCCTGGACTCCTTGGGATGTAGGTTGTTTTTCAAACAGCCACATCCCAGAGCCCCAAAATACCCACTTGCCTTCACAGTATGGGACCCTAGAACTAGCCTCGCTGAAGAAATCTGACATGGCCTTAGAAAGAATTCAGTAATGAATAGAAATCCTTGGGAGAAAGGCAAAGTTCTCTTAGGGCTTATGAGGTGAGGGTGCCGAGTGCTCTTAGCACCCATTTTATCTGGCAACTCAAGGTACTGTTAGCTGCATACTCTCCAAGGGCTCCTTTCAGTTTGCATTCACCCAAAGTTTCGCAATCCCTGTGAATTGTCAGGGGTAATATTTCCTTCTGATAAACGTCACAGACCTATATCTCACCCTTTATGTCAAGAACAGATCTATTCTATTATCATTCTTACGACACAATCATCACAGCAGTAGCATCTCCCAGCATTATGACTAACCTCTGTCTCGGTGATACTTAACTTTCCCTGGTTTTGATACAGACACACCTTTCCTGTAGTTAGTAATCTTAGCGATCCTGCAGGCGCTATGCACTATTACTGAATGTTATTTTCTGACAGACGGCTTACAAATAGTCTGTGTTTTAGGTGGCAAAGGAACATTATTTACCAGTCTTCAAAGGATGAGGTTTAGAGGTCAGATTAGAAAAGCTGAAGTCAGGAAACCTGGATTCTGTGGACTCATTGCAAGACTAAAAGTCATTTTATTTCTCTGCACCTGTTTCCTTCTTCTAATTCGTGAGAATAAATGACTCAACATTTGTATAAGAGCTGACTAAAATGCCTTGCGCTCTACTGACACAAAGCATTATATGACAGTTGGGGATTATCATTACACTATTAGTGATATTGTAAGTGAATGTGTGCAAAGCACTTGGGAAGCTTGAGATGTACGGTATTATTTTTTACCTTAAATAATGCTGGGCAGGTGTCTCAGCAATTTGGTGGGAGAATGGTCAACAAAGTGGGCAGCGAACACTGCAGTAGAGTCCTTGATGCTGCTTTGACATATGCAGCATGGCCAAATGTCTAAGCATCATGAATCAGGCCATACAAACAAAAATCACAACATTAGCTTTAAAATAAGGAGATCTTTTAAAGTTACATACTTTTTTTAACAATTTGCTTTCTTTTTTTGAGCATTTAGGGACACACTCAGATCACATTTCCAAGCTTTTGCATGTAAGCTTCAGGGTTAGAAATTAGCCTTTGGTGTTTTTTGTTTTAATTAAAGTAAAGAGTCTCTCTTAATTGCATGTTGCCAGGAACTGGGGCTTTCAGTGTGACTTGTGATGAAAAAAAAATCACAAGAGTTTGAAACACTGCACATAGGTACACACGCAAACTAAAAAACAACCTTTCTGGTCAATACGTGACGTGTTGGATCTATCTTAGGCCAAGTCTACACTAGCACTTAGGTCAGCAAAACGTTTGTAGCTCAGGGATGTGAAAAAAACCACTCCCTGAGCAACATTAAGTTTTGCCGGCACAAGTGCTCATGTGCACAGTTCATTGACCTGGTTGTATTATATTGACTGGAGAGCTCTCTCCTGTCTGCATAACAGGGCTACACAAGGGACCTCACAGTGAAACAGCTGTATCAGTTCAGTGGTGCTCGCTGCTGTAAGTTTGTGAATATTTATATGGCCTTAGATTCATAGGTTTTATCTACGCTGCATACTTACTTCCATATAACTACATTGCCCAGGAGTATTACAAAAAAACCCACACATCTGAGCAACATAGTTATATCGACCTTAACCCCCATGTAGACAAGTGTAACATTGGCGGGGCAGTTTCTCTTGTCAACATAGAAACTGCCTCTCATGGAGGTGGAGTTATTACACTGATGAGAGAGCTCTTCCCTGTTGGCTTAAAGTGTCTTCATCAGAAACTGCAGCTGCACAGCTGTAAATTTTTAGTGTAGACTTGCCCATAGATTTTAAGGCCAGAAAGGCTATTCTAACTCATCTGACCTCCTGTATAACATAGGCGAGAATCTTTCACCATTATCCTAATCTTCCATACTTATATCTTACATACATACAGTACTTACACCATGTGAGTCCTGGCAGGGAGAAAAGAGAAACAAGTGGGAGGGAATGAAGGAAAGAATGATTTAAGAGAACAGACATGACCCATGGCCTAAACATTTCCTTCCATCCTTATGTGAGGGATTGTGCCACCTACTCAGGTAAAAAGGAGCGCGAACTGCATTTCAGGGGTGCTTGCTGTGCAAATAAAGTCATGAAGCTTGTGGAGCTGAAGGGCAGTAGATCAAGCTAAGAAATCAGAGGATTTATTTAGCCCAGTTGACTTCAGGAACAGTGATAAAGCAGAGGGTGTGTGGGAGGGAAGGGGCATTATATTTTGCATAGCACCAACAGTGCCTCGGGCACCTTTGGAGATAGAGAAAGCTGTCCATAAAGAGCTCACACAAGCTGTGGAGACACTGGAGAGAGGTGGGCATCAGGAGAAAGAGAGACAGGAAGGGAAAGAGAGAGGGGGCAAGAGATGGAGATGTGGGAAGAGATGCGGAGACACCTAGGGCCTGTGCTTAAAATGTTGGGGGTGGAGTGGGTAGAAAGGACATTGGAGAGGGGGCACTAGGAGAGCTGCTCTTCCTCCCAGCCTATCTGGGAGACACAGTGGGGAGAGGAGGTGGAGGGAGTAGTTCAGGGAAGTGAGAGGAATCTTCCCATCCCCAAGAACAGAAGAGATACAGGGGAAAACTGGCCAGGCTTCTGTAGGGAATGCTCCCTTGCACTCTCTCCCTCCCCCCCCCCCAGGTGGGAGAGAGATGAAAGGAAGTCCCTTGACCTAGCTTTGAAGTGGAGGAAGCCATACAGCAATATGGGGAACTGCCCTGCCTAGGCCTATGAGGTGGAGGGCACTAGGGGGCAAATCGGAGGCTGCATTGGGGAGGGCAGAGGAGCTGTCCAGGCCAGAAGAGGGATCAGGTGCAAACAGGCGGGCAGGCCGGGGGCAATGGGGAAGGGAACAGAGGGGGGATGGGAAAGCCAGACTGCAGACTGACTAGGAGGGGGTGGGGAGAGCGAGCAGGGGGGCTGCCCAGGCCAGGGGACTGGTGTGGGAGCGGCTCAGCCCAGAGGAGCACAAGGGGTGGAAGACATGGAGGGGGGGCACATAGGGTGGGAGGAGCTACCCAGGAAGGGGGGGGCACATGGGATGGGAGGGGCTACCCAGGAAGGGGGGGCACATGGGATGGGAGGGGCTATCCAGGAAGGGGGGGCACATGGGATGGGAGGGGCTACCCAGGAAGGGGGGGGCACATGGGATGGGAGGGGCTACCCAGGAAGGGGGGGCACATGGGAATGCAGGGGCAAGATTAGAAAGGCAAAGGCACAAAATGAGATCAAACTAGCTACAGGCATAAAGGGAAACAAGAAGACCTTTTATAAATACATTAAAAGCAAGAGGAAGACCAAGGACAGGGTAGGCCCACTGCTTAGCGAGGAGGGAGAAGCAGTAACAGGGAACTTGGAAATGGCGGAGATGCTCAATGACTTCTTTGTTTCGGTCTTCACCGAGAAGTCTGGAGGTGTGCCTAACGTAGTGAATACAAGCAGAGAGAGGGTAAGTTTAGAAGATAGGATACACAAAGAACAAGTTAAAAATCACTTAGGAAAGTTAGATGTCAGCAAGTCACCAGGTCCTGATGAAATGCATCCCAGGATACTCAAGGAGCTGATAGAGGAGGTATCTGAGCCTTTAGCTATGATCTTTGAAAAATCATGGCAGACAGGGGAGATTCCAGAAGACTGGAAAAGGGCAAATATTGTGCCCATCTATAAAAAGGGGAATAAGAACAACCCAGGAAATTATAGACCGGTCAGTTTAACGTCTGTCCCAGGGAAGATAATGGAGCAGGTAATTAAGGAAATCGTATGCAAACACTTGGAAAGTAATAAAGTGATAGGGAATAGCCAGCATGGGTTTGTGAAGAACAAGTCATGCCAAACTAATCTGATAGCTTTCTTTGATAAGATAACGAGCCTTGTGGATAAGGGAGAAGCGGTGGATGTCATATACCTAGACTTTAGTAAGGCATTTGATACGGTCTCGCATGATATTCTTATTGATAAACTAGGCAAATATAACTTAGATAGGGCCACGATAAGGTGGGTGCATAATTGGCTGGATAACCGTAGTCAGAGAGTTGTTGTTAACGGTTCTAAATCCTGCTGGAAAGGGATAACAAGTGGAGTTCCTCAAGGGTCTGTTTTGGGACCCGTACTGTTCAATATCTTCATCAATGATGTAGATATTGGGATAGAGAGTACTCTTATTAAGTTTGCAGATGATACCAAACTGGGTGGGGTTGCGACTTCTTTGGAGGATAGGGACATAATTCAAAATGACCTTAGCAAGTTAGAGAAATGGTCAGAGGTAAACAGGATGAGGTTTAATAAAGAGAAATGCAAAGTGCTCCACTTAGGAAGGAACAATCAGTTCCATACATACAAGATGGGAAGCGACTGTCTAGGAAGGAGCATGGCGGAAAGGGATCTAGGGGTCATAGTGGACCACAAGTTGAATATGAGTCAACAGTGTGATGCTGTTGCAAAAAAAGCAAATATGATTCTAGGTTGTATCAACAGGTGTGTTGTAAGCAAAACTCGTGAAGTCATTCTGCCGCTCTATTCTGCACTAGTTAGGCCTCAGCTGGAGTACTGTGTCCAGTTCTGGGCGCCACATTTCAAGAAAGATGTGGAGAAATTGGAAAGGGTACAGAGAAGAGCGACAAGAATGATTAAAGGTCTAGAGAACATGACCTATGAAGCCAGGCTTCATGAACTGGGCTTGTTTAGTTTGGAAAAAAGAAGATTAAGGGGGGACATGATAGCGGTTTTCAAATATCTAAAAGGGTGTCACAAGGAGGAAGGAGAAAATTTGTTCCTCTTGGTTTCTGAGGACAGGACAAGGAGTAATGGGCTTAAAGTGCAGCAGGGGAGGTTTAGATTGGACATTAGGAAAAAATTCCTAACTGTCAGGGTGGTCAAATATTGGAATAAATTGCCAAGGGAGGTGGTGGAATCTCCCTCTCTGGAGATATTTAAGAACAGGTTAGATAGACATCTGTCAGGGATGGTGTAGACGGAGCGTGGTCCTGCCTTGAGGGCGGGGGGCTGGACTCGATGACCTCTCGAGGTCCCTTCCAGGCCTATTATTCTATGATTCTATGGGGTGGGAGGGGCTAGGTAGGAAGGGGGGGCACTGGCTTGGGAGAAGCCGGGGGGGGGGGGGGGGGGCGCTCTAGGAGGCGGGGCTTGCTGCGAACAGCTCCTCCGAACCCCTCGCTCGCCAAGATGGCGGCGCGCCCCTCCCGCTCAGAGCAGTCAGCTGATCTCTCCTGCCCAGCCCCGCCCATTGGGCTGGCTGCGGGCCAACGGGGGCGGGGCGGCGCGCGGGCGGGGCGCGGCTTTCTCGCGGCGGGAGTGGGGGGGGGGGGGGGACGGACGGGGCGTGTCTGTCCGGAGCCCAGGCCAATGGCCGGGGCCGGGGGCGGGGCCTGGGCGAAGGTAACAGGTTGCGGTGAGGGCGCGGAGGTGAGGAGCGCTCGCGGCGGGGAGCGGCTTGGGCGCGGTGAGTGCGGGGACCCCCTGCCCCATGGGGCGCTGCCTTCCTCCCTCAGCCGCGGCAGCTCCTATAGGGGCTTGGCTCCCGGGACCTGCCCCGCTTCTATAGGGGCTCTGGATTCCCCCGGAGCTCTGGCTCCTATAGGGGCTCTGCTCGCGGGACGGGCTCTGCCCCCTATAGGGGCGCCGCCTTCCTGCATCGTTGTGGCTCCTATAGGGGCTCGGTGTCACCTAACCCTCCCCGTAGCCTGCGTGCTCCCATAGTTATGGCTCCTATAGGAACTCTGCCCCCTGGAACTTGCCCTGTCCCTTTAGGTTGCTGCCTTCCCCCATAGCTATGGTTCCTGGGGAGGCCCCCAGAATGGGAAAGCCCCTGTATCCCCCGGGAACCTGCTGGGTTCCTATAGTGACACTGTGTCTATATAGGGATTCTCTTTGGAGATGTGCCCTCCCCTATAGAGAGCCTTCCTCTGTAGTAGTTCTCCATATAAGGACTCTTCCCCTGGAGAGCCATGTTCCCTCTATAATGACTTCCCCTATAAGAAGCTCTGTCCTATAGGGTCAGTTGCTTCTTCCCCTGGTGGTTCACCCATTTCCCCTTGACCTATATGTATTTACTTCCCTCCTCTAAAACACTCCCCCCCCCCCCCCTTCCTCTGCCCCATAAAGCACTCCCTTCTTCAGGCATGTTCTCCCTCATTCCTAGTTCCTCCAGGGCTCCTGCTGCTCCTATAGGACCCCTCTTGGTGTGTCCCTGTTCTAGTGACTCTCTTATGAAGAAACACCACTCCTTCCTCTTCCCAAACCCCAGCTTCATCCTATTATTTCTAGAGAAGCAGTGTCATGTGCTGAGGTTTTTTTCCCCCTGCCCAGAATGGGTTTAGGTGAGGAGGACAATTGGGGGGAAGGGGAGGTGTCTGGAGTCCTTTATCCCTAGACCCCCCTCCCTGCTCAAATCTAACCCAAGCTGGATTTGACTGAAAGTCATTTTAATTCAGTAGCCTGTGTGTGATGGACTTTGGGTCTGCTTCCTAGAGGTCAGGTGCTTAGCAAAGTTGTAATCCTGGATGGCCATAACAGGCCTTAGCAGAAAGGCTGCATGAGACATGGAGACTGAACATGAGGACCCCTATGAGGGGCTTTCTGCTGGTGAGGCCCATCGGCAGGGATTGCAGCTGAAACCTCTGCTACTTCCATGCAGCCTGGTCCTGACTGGTGGTTCAGTGGGTTTCCAGGTCTTTCATGATGAAAGATGAGAGGAGGAATACATCATCATAACCTGAAATGAACATAGCCCCATGCCCTGTAGAAAACCTCAAACACAGCCACTGGTAACTAGTTAGATAATTTCCAGCCTTATTGTTTGTAGTATAGATCTCCAGGCTGTGAGGAGCAAATGGTCTGTGGGGTTGTTTGTAGTCCTGTGTGTATTTTTCTCATGCTTGACTATGATCTCCTGTGACACTGACATGGACACTGTTTCTAAAGGGATATAGTAAGAACACAGAAGAATCCTTTCCTGTGTCGCTGATCACATTTAAAATGATTAAAAAGCCCAAACGGGTCTTAAAATTGCAGGTGCAGCTTGCTAGTTCAGGCCTTCCCCTTTACCCTCCTTACCTTTGCAAGCTGATCGAAACTAGAGCAATCATTGAAACTCACTACTCAGTTTCGCTCTCTGGTTCCCAGGCATTAAAAACAATACTCCTGTTTCTGAGTGCCCCTCACCAGTGTCTTGTGGTGGGGGTGTCACTCCAAACAAACAGTTTTCAATGAAGATGAAGGCATGAGATTAGGCTTTGTAAAAACTGGTGTGTAAACAAACCCATAATGTTTCAGCCTGATATCCCTTGTATTTCTGTGTTTATGGCAGTTGCTATGTAAAGCAAATGGGAATGTCTGTTTCAGATGTTCTAAGGGAGGGTGATGGTAATTAATTATGAGTTGGCAATGAACTTTTTGCATTAGTTATTATATTGTATGGCTACGTCTACACTGGCATGATTTTCCGAAAATGCTTTTAACGGGAAAGTTTTCTGTTAAAAGCATTTTCGGAAAAATCGCGTCTAGATTGGCAGGATGCTTTTCTGCAAAAGCACTTTTTGCGGAAAAGCATCCGTGGCCAATCTAGACGCGGTTTTCCGCAAAAAAGCCCCGATCGCCATTTTTGCAATTGGGGCTTTTTTGCGGAAAACAGTACTATGCTGTCTACACTGGCCCTTTTGCGCAAAAGTCTTTCGGAAAAAGACTTTTGCCCGAACGGGAGCAGCATAGTATTTCCGGAAAAGCACCGATGATTTTACATGAGGTCGTCAGTGCTTTTCCAGAAATTCAAGCGGCCAGTGTAGACAGCTAGCAAGTTTTTCCGCAAAATCATATGATTTTGCGGAAAAACTTGCCAGTCTAGACACAGTTTATATGTTTAAGTGCTTAGTGGCTCATTTCTCACAAAGTGAATGTCCCTCCAATATGGGTTCCCAAACTGGGGGTGTGTGCCCCTCGGGGGTGTGAAGAAATTCCAGGGGGGGCGCTAGGCGACCCAGCTCCACACTCCTGTCAATCCCACCCCAAGTTTTGCTGCTATTTTGGGGGGGGGGAGTGTGAGGGTTTCTCAAAAATCAAAAAGGGGGCGTGATGCAGCAAAGTTTGGGAACCACTGCAAGTGAAGTGCTACTGGTCTTGATATAGAAGCTGTGTGTGACTGCATGACAAGAGAATAGATTAGACACTGAGAGGTAGCTGTGTAGGCTGTATTTCCAGAAACAACGCGAAGTCCAGTGGCACCTTAAAGACTAGCAGATGCATCTAATGAAGTGGCTTTTATCCATGAAACCTTATGGCTAAATAAATCTGTTTAGTCTTTAAGATGCCATAAGACCCCTCATTGTTTAAATGAATAGATTGTAGTTGTCTGGTTTTTATCTTTGTCTCTAAAAATGAATTAGTCGTCTTCTCTGTTCTTAGCCCCCCACACCCACAAAACCCCCCGCATCTAAACCAAAACAAACCCTGAACTGTACTAAGTGCTTGGATAATCTAAACTTGACACAATATTCTTGTCTTGTTTTATGCGAAGATTCCTGGTTAGTCTCAAAGTTGCAGAAAGGAGAAGACTTCAGGGAAGTCTTTATTTGCAAAAGTGTCTTGGCCCCAGCAGATTTTGTGAATTTTGATGTTAAGGCAAACTGACAGTCTTAAAACACTAGAACATGGATTTAAACTCTTTCACCTTCTGCTGTAATGCAGCATCTTTAAATTTTAATGTGCAGCTTCTTGCGCTACTCTGACCTGCCCTCCTTTAACATTCATTCTGAAGGATGGTATTTTTAGCAGTAATTCTTCAATCAGAAGAAAAAGATGAGCCCTAGATCTTTTTTTTTTTTTTTTTTAAACACTCAGCAGCTGGTTATAACACAAATACCATGCTGTGATTCTCTTAATCTTTTATAGATTGAATTTTTTTTTTTTTTTTTTTTTTTTTTTAAAGAAAATCCCTTCCCAGTGTGCTAATACATTAGGTTCAGCAATCATTTCCCTGCCTGTGTGGTTCTGATACCACATCTTGCTGCATTTATTTTGTAGCTGTATAAAAAAGTGTCCTGTTAGGACACTTTAAAAATACAGTCCATTCACAAAACAGATACCTATCTCACAGAAACAGTCGCTCTGCACAAAAGACACCTATCAGCTCCCAAAGTGTGTTTTTTCCAAACTGTGATCTATGAATTGCTTAGGCTTAAAATATTGTAATCTTTTAGTTCATTGTATTGCATTTCTTTCAAGGATCTTCAGTTGAGAAGCTGTACTTAAGGCTGGAAACTGTGCTGAAGGGTGAAATATTCCATCATGTACTCCTGTCTAAATAGACTGTGCCCTTCAGCATGGTGTGTTTGTTTATACACAATAATTGGGAAGACAGTGCTCTTGCTTATGTAATATAGCAGTGTTCCTGTCAAGGGTTTTGGTAATGCCACAGATCCTGGCTGATGGCATGAGTAGGGATGTTAAATAGCATTTAATCAGCTAATCGATTAGTCGATGGAATTACCATTGACTAGTTGATAAGGGGGGAAACTGCTGGGAGCTAGACCTGCTGGGGTTCTGCCTTTTAAAATGTATTAAGAGCTGCTAATGCGAGGGGGGGGGGATGATGAGGTGTGAGCTGGAACAGCTGATTCCTGGCTCGCATCTGGTCCCCCGCTGCACCTCTACCTCCCCTGCTCCACCGCAGAGATGGTGCTGGGGGGTCAACCAACTTTTAAGATGGATCCCCCCAGCACCTGCTTCTGCTCTCCCTGATAGAGGCAGCAAGGGGGGGGAAGTGACCGAGTCAGTAGTCTGCTATCCAGACTATTGGATAGTCGACTAATTGCTTACATCCCCAGGCATGAGTTGTTGTGAAATCTTTAATCTGTAAGTGCAGAGGGGAGGATGGCTTAGTGGTGAACGTAGTGTGCAGGACTTGAGACATTCGGGTTGAGTTCTTTCACTAATGCTGATTTCCTGTGTGATGCTGGGCAAGTTGCTTAGTCTTTGTGCATAGGAGCCCCCTGGGGATAAGAAGCCTGCCTCTGTTTTGATTCTGATCTCCTTGGGGGAAGGGAGTGCATCTAGCTAGATAGCTGCTCTGCACCTACCTCAGTGGGAGTCTGGTCTCTGTTGGGACTTTGAAGTGTTACCATCATAAAACCATAAAACTGCTAACATAGTTAAAATGTGTTTCTCTTTAGAAGTAAAGCTACTCTTTAGTCTTCTATCATGCGCTGGTAACTAGAGGCCTAGTGGGATTGTGTAATGCATCAGAGGAGATAGCATGGCTTAGTGGTTAGTTCTGTGAGCTAGCACTTGGGAGACTTGGATTTGGTTTGTGGCTCTGCCACTAATTTGCTAGGTGACCATGGGGAAGTCACTTTGTCCCTCTATACCCCTCTCTGTAAATTGAGGATAATAATGCTGATCTTCTCTGTAGAGTGCTTTGAGATCTGCTGACTATAAGAGTAGGAGCTGTCATAATCCAGTATCACAATTAGGGATGTTAGATAGTGGGTAATGGTACAATCAAATAATTGCATGAATGCTTAGTGGTTGGTTCACTATTTTATAGTCCTCAGGGGCGGGGCCAGCAGCCAGTGCGCTCCAGCCCTACTCCTGGGGAGTCCCCTGCCACCCCATGCTGCTGCCTCTGTATCAGCGGCAGCAGCGTGGGATGCCAGAAGGGAGCCGGTCTGTGAGGGGAGCCAGTTTAAAAACCAGCTAGCTCCCCATGCAGACCAGGAGTCTGCTGTGTCTGATACAGAGGTGGAATCATGCTGTGTCCTTCATTCCCTAATCACTTGCCAGGTTTGTTTCAATAGTTCAGAAATCCCTCTCCCTCCAGTTCCAAGGAAAGAATGTGCCACTTGTTTTTCTTTGGCTTCTGAAGTCAGACGTCCTACTGACTGATCAGAAGTAACTTGTAGTGTTGAAAGTTGGCTAGGCTGTGCTTCGTACTTCAGTGGCTGTTTCAAAGCTGGCATCTCCCTTTGCTTTTTCCACTTTTACATAATGCTCTTAAATTGGCCCATGGTATCAGTCTTCAGTAGTAACTCTTGGTCTTCAGCCTACTGTAGCAACCTTTGTTTTAGAATACATTAACAGGTTGTTCCTAGGGATTTCTCTCCCCCACCCTCTTACTACTCTAACCAGTTGGTCTAGTTTTGAATAGGTACTCTTTTTTGTTTAAAGAGTTCTAATAGATTAAAGAGCTATTTGTGCATCTATTCCTGTGGACGATGCCTTATCTCATTTAAGAGGAAGCATGATAATTATGGGGTTAGGATTTACTTGCAGAATCTCAATATTGGAGGCAGGGGGAGAAGGGCCCAAAAAAACCCCAAACCAAACCCATGAGGAAGATTTAAAATTGGGACTATTGATCTTGGGAAAGAGATAATTGAGGAGGGACAAGACAGAAGTCTAGAAAATCATGAGTGCTGTGGTAAAAGTGAATAGTGAAGTGTTTAATTACTCCTTCACATAACTCATGAATCAAGAAGTTTCAGGGGGTAGCCGACTTAGTCTGTACAGGATAAACTTAAAAAACAACAAATGGTCCAGTCATCTGAAGAAGTGGGCTGTGCCCACGAAAGCTCATGATACCATCTACATGTTTTGTTAGTCTATAAAGAGCTACCAGACCATTTGTTGTTTTTTAAGTTTATCAAGAATCCAAGGTCACCCGATAAAATTAATAGGCAACATAACAAACATAAAGAAGCACTTCACGCAACACATGGTCAACCTGTGGAACTCATTGCCAGTAGATGTAGTGAAAGTCAAAAATATAATAGGTTTAAAAAAGAATTAGCTAATTTAATGGAGAATAGGTCAATTAATGGCTGTTAGCAAAGATGGTCAGGATTGCAACCCCACGCTCTGGGTAGATGCTAGGAGAAGAAAGCCAAGGGATGGATCACTTTATAACTGCTTTGTTCTATGCATTTCCTCTGAAGCTGGTGACATTGGTCACTGTTGGAAGAGAGGATGTTGGGTAAGCTAGACTATTGGCCTCAGGAGGGCCTTCCATGGATTTAAATGCTGCTCACCTAGACCCTCAATAAGCAAAGAGGTAAATAATATAAGAATAAAACATTTGAGCTGCAGTCATGATCTGTGTCATGTTACTGGTATAGGCTGAAATATCCTGAAGCACTTGAAGTGACTTGGGCCTGTTACATGTTGAAAGTCATGGGGCTCCTAAATCACTTTAAGTGCTTCTGAAAATTGTATCTGAGCTATTTCTTCCTTGCTATCTGTATTTTAAAAAATGCAGAAATCCCCCCACACATACCATATGTGATTTTTAAAGTCTTTAGACTACGATCTGGAAGAATTTTTAATAAGGTGTTATGAGCAAAACAGCTGATTTAGATTGTTTGTCGCCATGTTTTAGTTTGAACTATGGTAGAGGACGGGTGTTCGTCTTGTAGGCTGTGCCTACACTGGAAAGGTTTGGTGACAAAAGTGTTTTTGACATGCCAAAGTCACCAAATCTGTTTTCTGCCACAGTTTGCCCACACATCATGGCCCCAAAGTTAGCTCTGCTGTCACCTGGTATCACCTTCAGCCACTAAGCGCTATGGGAATGGGCAACCTTATGCTAGTAATTTTGGAAACGTCCCGTCAGCCACCTGTTTGCTTCCCAGCCCTCTTGGGGCTTCTAGCTTACTTTCATGCCACTTGAATGACAGTCCTTGCTGTGAACTCCAGCATCTGCTGTGAGAAATCATGGATCCCAGACGTCTGTCCTATGTGTGTTTAATGTGCTTAGGATATCACACGTTGCAGCAGAGCTGCTTATGCACTTAATAGCAAAGGATGAAGACTCGGATGTGGGTGATGTGGACAGCAGCGAAGCAGCATGGCATTGGGTTGTCACAGCTCAGCTGTGCATAGTAGTGAGTGACTTTTCAGCTAGGGACACCATAGCACTGAGTGGTGGGATAGCATTGTCATGCAGGTGGGGATGAAGACCAGTGGCTACAGAACTTTCGGATGCATCAAGCAACTTTCCTGGAGCTGAGTGCTGAGCTGGCCCAAGAACTGCGGCGAAAGGCCACCGGAATGAGAACTTCTTTCTTGGTGGAGAAGTGTGTGGCCATTGCTTTGTGGAAGCTGGCGAATCCTGATTGCTACTGTTCAGTTACAAATCAGTTTGGAGTGGGGAAGTCTACTGTCAGGGCAGCACTTAATGCAGGGCAATAAATCATTTTGCTGTGTGGGACTGTGACTCCTGGAAATGGGGATGACATAGTGGATGGTGTTCCTTAAATGGGTTTTCCAAATTATGGCAGGGCCATCGATGGGGCACACATTCCCATTACAGCGCCACCCCACCTTGTCTCAGGGTACATCAGTGGGCAGGGTTACTTTTCTGTAATGCTTCAGGCACTTGTGGAACACCACGAGTGTTTTGCACACATAAATACAGGGTGTTCTGGAAAGGTTCACGATGCATGCACCTTCAGAAATAGTGGCTTGTACAGAAAGCTGTATGCTGGGAGTTTCTTTCCAGAAAATGGTAGGGGGGGCATGTGGAAATGCTCATAGTGATCCTAGGTGACGTGGTTTACCCCTAGCAACTCTAGTTCATGAAGTCTTGCATGGAGCATCTGGATAGCAGTAAGGAGCAGTTTAACAACAGGCTACGCCAATGCCGCATGATTGTTGAATGCGCCTTTGACAGATGGTGTGTCTCTAGCGCGGGCTGGACCTTTTGGAGGATCATATCCCCTAGGTGGTGACCACATGCGGTCGCTTACGTAATTTGTGAGAGTAAGAGTGAAGTGTTTGCCCGTGGGTGGAACAATGAGACATGGCATCTGGATGCAAAGTTCGAACAGCTAGACACTTAAGCTGTCAGAAGAGCCCATTCGGTGGCCAACAATATCAGGGAGGCTTTGATGAACCAGTTGACAATCAGGGGCACTGACATTTCTGCCTGTTGAGGTTACTGCCCTGCCTCATCGTGCTGTTCATTCTGAGTGAGGCATTCTCATGAAACCGCGGGTTATTACAGGCTTCCACAGGGGCCATCCCCCCCCCCCCGGCCATCCTGCTGCAGTACATGATAGCTTACCACCCTGCATGGCCATTGCTCCCATCCCCTGGCTGCACTGGAGCAACTTACTGTCCTTCCTGCCACTGCTCCCCACACCCGTGCAGCAACTTATGCTGTTCTCTTCCCTTACTTCATGCTCCCCGTACAGTTGCTGAGAGTCCTCAAGTCCCGATGTTTGCAAGTACAATTCCTCGCGGCCTGGTGCACTGGTTGTTGTCAGATTGAGCCCCACCTCCTCATTCACTTCCAGCTGTTCATTCTGTCTCTGGAATGACAACTGTTTCTGATTCTGTGCTAGGGGAAGCATCCATACTCTCCTTTGGTGTGGACGCGGGGTCCCCATTCAGGATTGTGTCCTGTTCTTTACAAAAAGGGCATGTTGTGGGTGCAGCACCGGACCAGCTGTTTACCAGAAGGCAAAAGAGGCACACCTACTGGAGTTCCTTTATCTTGGCTCTGCATTGTAGAGTGTCTCGCTTATAACCCTTCTCACACAGGGCTTAAGGGAGGTAACCGTACGTGTCCCAGATCCTACAGGTCACTCGCTTTCAATCTTTTTTCATTTGTGGACCCCTAAACATTTTTGAGTGGAGGTTTGGATCCCTTTGGGAACCTTTGACATAGACTGTGGACAAAGGATGTTAAATATTGGTTAATTGAATAGTCAATTTACCTCATGAATTCTTATCTGTTATTTAACTATTGTATAGTCCCTGCCAATGCATTCCAGCCCCACTTCCAGGGAGCTGCTGCCTCTCTATCAGAGGTGCCAGGCGGGAGCTGGTCTGGGAGGGGAGCCAGTTTAAAAACCAGTTCCCCTTGCAGACCAGCTGCCTGCCACCTTGTACTGCTTCCTCTTGTACATACGCAGCAGCACAGCACCGGGTGGCAGCAGCCCATCTGAGGTGGGGAGTGTCTGAGCTCCTGGACCCGGCATGAGCTGGAACTGAGCTGGGCTGCCTGCTCACCTGGCTACTAATATGCTTTAAATGTAGAGCTGCAGCAGGGGTAGGTCCCGGACCTGGGACTGAGCCAGGCTGCTGGCCAGCCTGCTAAAAAATGTACTGGGGGAGGGGAGGGGAGGGGGAGGGAAATGCGTGTAGTCTATAACATTAGTCTATAAGCTTTTTCTTATTGGTTAATCAACTATATTACTACATCCCTACTGTGGACCCTCCCACCACAGCTGTTCACAAATCACAAGTTGAAAATCATTGCATTGGCACAAACACTTTTGTGTTCCTTGGGTTGCAGGCTTTTCAGGTGACTTTCAAACTCCGAAGAAGTGTTTTGAAATTAATAAAAGTACGTTATAGAAAAGCATTTTTGGGGCGGAGGAGGGGACTGAATCTTAAAGATTCCAGGTCTGATTACTCTTTCTTGTTCTGCTTTGCATTTTTCTTTAAAATTAGGGAATTAACTTTTTAGAAAGGCCAAACACTAAACAAACATGCACATTAGTATTCTAAAATACCTGGGCACTGTAGTGGAAAAACAGCCAGGTGCAGATTCATTACAGGCTCTGAGGAGCAGTTCCTGACTCTAGTATTTATGTCAACCATTAAATATTTACTGGTGGGATTGTGTGGATCTGAATAACTGGTTTCAAAAGCACAATTTTGTTTTGAAACTGACAAAAGATTTTTGACATGCAATTCATGTAACAATTAGGCAAATAAAACAGTTAAATATTTATTTCTGAACTCTGGCATCTCTCACGGATGTAGACTATTGGGATTAGTCTTTCAAACTGCACCTACCTAGACTGGAAGTGTTTGGAGAGAGACTGGAGTATTAACTACTTAGGGCTCCAGGCCCTGTTTGAGGAAATCCCTTTAAGAATGGGACTAACGTCTTCAAAGCTTTTGCTCAAAAGAAGCTCAAATCAGGACTGTTTGCATGTATGTGGTTATCTTTATGCACAAGTCTCTGCAGGATCAGGTTCTAAATCAATAAAGAAATCATGTTTGGGGGTTTTAAAAACTTTTGCATTTTCCCTGTCTTGTAATTCAGACACTCTAGATCAGGCCGTTTTTGTTTATACATTTCGGGATCAATCTTCACTAGCCAGGCCGAATGAAATGTAGAAAATAGGTAAAAAGAACAAATAGGGATTACTAAACTGAGTTTCTTAAAATTCAAATATCATAAGGCAATGTAGATTGATATGAAGTTGGAAACCCTTAATTTTGCTCCATCTCTCATTTGTAATTGTTATTTTCTAAAAATATTGGTTAATATAACCAGTAAGGTATGTTTTATTGATTACTAAATGGTATCTTTACAGAAGATTTTGTATGAATTTCTGCTATTAGGAAGAGTATGTTAAACATATACTTTTATATAAGAAATAATATAGCTTAATATTTTCAGATTCTTGTACCTGTTAGTGTTGTAAAATATTTGCATATTTACTAAAAAATGTTGCTCATGATTTTGTTATGCTTCATTAGGATGGTAACAGATTTAAAGAGACAAAACAGCATACTTACCTTTTTATTTCAATGACTTAAGAGATTAGAGTAAGTTTAAGCCTTTATATATTTGTGTTAAATTCAGATTTCATTTTAAACAGGTTTATTTTTTAAAATAAACTTGTGATTTAAATCACAACAACAAAGTCCTCTTGAAATGTGTAACATTTTCAAAAGCACCAAAGTTTTCCTCCTCCCCTTCTTTTTTTTTTAAAGTGACTTAGGATAGGTCTGTATTGCAGTGCCACTGTCACTTAGTTCTGTAGCCTGTCCAGTCCCTCTCAAAATGGTAGGTAAATCTTTGGGGCTCAGAAGTGTCACTGAAGGTCAGTAGGACTTAGGCCTGCTCTATGTTTAAAAGTTAGATTGACCTAGCTACATCACTCAGGGTTCTGAAAAATGTCATGCTTTCTAGGGTTGCCAGATGGCGTCAACAAAAATACCGGACACACTTGACATTACATCACAATCTACATTACATCTTATTTAGAAAATACCGGGCATTTATATTTTCTCAGTTTGTTTCCTGAACAGAAAGCTCAAATACTGGACTGTCTGGTTCAAAACCAGACACCTGGTAATCCTAACAGTAACCGCTGTAATGTAGTCATACCCTTAGGCTCCTCAATCACATATGCCCTTGGGAAAACTTAACCCATCTAAAATGGTACCTTCTTAGCACCTCCTTTTTACAATTGATCTATAATTTGCCAGAGTCCTAGTTACTGTTTTCTTTGGGGGAGGGGAAGAGACTCAATTCCTGTTAGGGATTGCTTAATAAATTACACTGGCATAACTCTTATTCTGCAATAAGAGGGCCTTCTGTCAGTTTGTTTTATGTGATTTTGGAAGGGGTTTGAACCTAGACTGGGGGTGGGAAAGCCACTTTTTAGGAATAAGTGTGTTCACATGGTGGGTTCTTGGGCTGGGACTGGAACACCCGGTCAAGAAGGAATCTTGGCCATTCCAGTCAGCACCGCTGACCAGGCCGTTAAAAGTCCAGTTGGAGGTGCAGCGGGGCTAAGGTAGGCTCCCTATCTGCCCTGGCTTCTGCAGCTCTTGGAAGTGCCTGTCATTTCCCTTCGCTATTAGACGGAAGCATGGCTACCAGGGCTTTGTGCGCTGCTCCCACTCCACAGCTCCTACTGGCCATTGGAACAGTGGGGTCAGTGCCTGCAACACCCACAGCTGCCTGGCCACGCCTCCACCTAAGAGCTGGAGGGAAATTGCCAGTCACTTCTGGGACTGGGACCAACTGAGGTAAAGGCTGCCTGAAGCCTGTACTCTTCATCCCCTACTGCAGCCTAGCCCGCTGCCTCAGCCCCTTCTCACACCTTGAATCCCTTCTTTCTGGCCCCAGTCTGGAGCCTACACACCCTGGCCAGCCTGAGTAAGGAGGAAAGGGGGAGGGAGTGATGGGGAGGGGGAACAGGCCTCTGAAAAGGAATGGGGTAGGGAGTGTCCTAGGAAAGAGGTGGGGCATTGGTCAGTTTTCTGCATTTGGAAAGTTGGCAACCCTATGAATTCTACTGGTAAAATTCTTTTGTGTAGACAGACCCAAAGTAAAACAGCACAAATCCCACTGACTTGAATGTAGGTGACTAAAAATCACTCTAAAATACTATCATTTGGCTCCCCGTTTAATTGGAATCTTTTCAATGTCAAGAGTGTAACTATGACGGCTTATTTTAGTAGCATTTTTTCGTGCCTGCTTCCTCTTGTAAGGGTTAGCATTTCAATAAGCTTCTTAACCATTTTTGTTAACATAATAAGTTTTCCCCCACCAGCTTAGTAAATTATACGTAGACATAAATAAAACAGTTTAAAGCAAAAACATCTTAGCTTGACTTCTGTATAGGTGAGAAAATACAACCATAGAATGTTTTCTAGAGTGCAAAAAAAGTTGTGTAGCCGTTTATCTCCTGCGTTGGCTGGAATGATAGGAATTGGTCTTGCCTAACAGGGCATCAAAGATACTTGTCTGATTTATTATCAGTAAACGTATTACAATTCAATTAGGTGGCTTGTGGAAAAGTGTGTAGGGAACGCCAGAGTTAAAATTACAGGTTAGGAGAAACAGTGGTTTCCATTATCTTGGTAGTTGATGATTAACTATGGGCTCTTTTTTCTTTGCTCGTTGGAATGAGAGAGCTGCGTTGGTAAATGTGTATGCACATTTTGAGATTCCTTTGTGTGAGTCTCACCTGCAGATCTCATATTCTCATTTTGGGATTGGGGGCTGGGGTGGGGGTGAACTGAGGGTATGTTTATACTGCAATTAAACACCCCATCAGATGATGTGAGCTGCAAGACTACCCAATGACTGTAGATGAGTAGATTTACCCTGTGTAGGGATGTAAAATCCCACTTAAAATGTTAACTGATTAAACTAGATTGTTAACCAGTTAACTGGCCCACTGGGCTTTGGACTACTCCAGCCAGTCTGAGCCAAGCTCACTGTGCCAGGCTGGGTGCTGCTTAACCAGTTACCCTGGTAAGCATGCTAGTCAGAGGACTGCTTACCAAGTAACTGGTTAACGCTTTACATCCCTAACCCTGAGCTGCAGAGAGGAAGAGATTCTCCCAAATCAGCAGGTTGGCAATGATAGAATCCCGACTCCAGGCCTGTGTATGCAATCTATCCGCTAATCTTGTCATAGTGGGTGGAGCAGGAAGAAACTGCTGTGCTGAATTTCACTTACTCAGTAGCTTTAGACGGGATGTGAAATACAAGACACTGTTGTCCTAGTGTCTTCCCAAAAAGGCTATGCATTTTTTCCCCACAAAGGGGGAGAATGCCTCTAAAACTCTACCTTGAATAAACTATGATTAATCAGCCAATGTACTCTATTGCCAAGAAGGAAAACTGACATATTTCTATTCCTGTGGAACGCATGTCTTGCCCATTTAATTATTATTTACATTGTACTTGCTGAAAGTTGCGCAATGGCTAGGAAGCAGGTTGACTACCCAAGATTCCATTCAGTCTGCTGCACCTGCAAGCAAATCTTGTGTGACGTAAGTGGTGGCATGTTAGTTTCAGGTTTCTCTACACTGTGTTGTGCTGAATCATTTAGAGGACTTATTTTAAAACTGTCTTGGGGTGCTGATTGCCTGGCAGGCACAAACTTCAAGGAACAGCCACCAGACCTTTGTCATGATGGGTCCTGATTCTATGGGTGTCTTCCATCTTGTGCATTTTAATGCTGCATGTGATGCAGTTTTTCCTGTGGGCCCCAAGATCACTTGTACTTGTGGAATGAAGGGTGACTACTTTTCTGACATCTCACTTACCCTGGGCAGGTGGATATGTTGGCAAAATGCCGAGTGGAATAGGGCCAAATCTCACATGATGTATATAGATAGTGTCTAAACAAGTAACATCTAGTTTAATGGACTGCAATTCTTGTGGGCCCACACTGGAAATGTCTTAGAACTTTGTGGATGATAATAGGAGGAAATAGTAATCATTTCTTTCCATTTTGCTAATTTAAAATAGTAGTGAGAACACACCCATAGTGATATGTCTGGCCAATTCCTTAAGATTATTCCAAGACTTGACTTAAATAATGTTTCCTATATGTAGGGCCCTACCAAATTCTCAGTCCATTTTGGTAAATTTCACAGAAGCAGCATTTTAAAAATCTTGAATGTCATAGTCTCTGATATTTATATCTTAATTATTCACGGTGTTGTAACCATGGGGGTGTTAACACAAAAGAAGGTCATGGGGTCAGGGTGGGGGTTGCAAGGCTATTACGGGCAAGGGAATGTCACTGCATTACCTCCCTTACTTCCACACTGCCTTCAGAGCTGGGTGGTCAGAGAGCAGTGGCTTCTGGCCAGCCCAGAAGAAAGCAATGCTACCAAAGGTGGCTATACCCCAGCCTCCTTTCATTAGCCAGCTTTCATGGAGGAGACTGGATTTCATGGTCTGTGATGCGTTTTTAACAGCTGTAACTTTGTTAGTGTCCTATCTATATGTGATACAGCAGTTCCTTCAGTAGCTGTAAGGTCTAAATAATTTCAAATTGAGCTGTGTGATCATCTAGATGCATTTTCCTGTGTCTTACAGATGTTCAGACTAGGGATCTGAACATCTAACCATGTAAAAATGTTCAGTTATATGCAGGCCCGCGCTCAGCTCCTGGGGAGACAGGTGCTACTCTGCACTGCTGCCTCTGTATTGGAGGCAGCAGCGGCAGCCAGCTAAAAAGCTTTCCATTCTCTTTCTGCCAGTTGCAAACCTGGGGTTAACCTGTTCCTAAAGGCACTACTGTGCTGCTGTCTGCATGAGCAGTTGGCCTCTTTCCATCACTAAAACACTGAGTCAGTAGCTCAAGGTTGGCGGTGGAGGAAAGACCCATTAGCAGCAACTTACAGTTGCCCTTCCTGAGTTGCCCGTACTTCCTTATCAGCCAAAGTAATTCATGTGGTATGCCAGTGAAATGGCTTGCATGAATTCCGGCGTGGGCTTTGGTCCTTTGAGGTCTGCTGGAGGTTTGTCTATAAAGCAGCTGGCTGGTGTGGTTCCCAGCTCAGATGGGCAAAAACAAGATACCTCTTCTCACTAAACATAGCTGTGTTGCCGCTGGCTTGGGTTAGTCTCCTGAACACACATCTAGGGGTCAAGTTGGATAGTCATCAGGCAGCTAGCCTGAGCTGCCAGTTATGCTGTTGCCGCCATGCTGTGGATCTTGTACATGTCATCTGCCTTAGCTGGGAATCGCACCTGCTAGCTGCTGCATAGGTGTTCTCTGAGAGACTGGAGTTGCATATTCTTGCCACCTTGCAGAATTACTCAATGTTTGTGCCAGTCCAGCAAGCAGTAGAGAGGCTAATATAGGGCAGAGTTAAGGTGAGGTTGTCATAAATCCAAGTGCTTGGTTTAATGTAACCGGGTACAACACTTTCTTCTCCACTGACCTAGGCTATTTTTTAAATCACATCTTTTTTTGTTTTGATGCATACTTTTTTGTACGCATTAAAATCCGTCCTTTGGGACTCCCAGTACCACACTTCCCCTTTTTCGCGTGGGAGTGGAACCCAGATACAATGTTTTACCAGCCCCTTTATCAGCTGAGCTGAACTATAAGCATTCCCAAGAGATTAAACATTTACCATGATGACTCACCCACCTCTTGTGTGATTCAGATGCATGCTAGGGAGTTCAGGGGTTGAGATCTGGAGGCAGTGTTGATATTCCAGATATGTGTTTTGCTTTGATCTTTTTTTTTTTTTTTTTTTTTTTTCCCGCCTAGAGGGGAAGGTTTGGGGGCACTCTCTTGTGATGTTAGCTCTTCTTCCCTCTTAGCACTAATTCCAGGAATCTAGTGTCCTCCAACTTTATTGCCTTTCTGCTTTCTAGGTACTGTCTCCTACATTCTTCATTCCCTTTTCTCCCCCCTCTCGCCCTTGTCAGATGTTTAACAACCACTATAAAAATGCAGGTTACAGGTAAGCACAGCGGATGCATCACAACTTCTCCCTCTCCCTTAACCATAGTTATTTCCTTCATGCATGCCATGCTCTGACAGAATCTTGAGGCTATGGGTTGCACTACAAGCAGGGAGATCTCTGACCTGACTTGACTGCGTCCATTTCCCCTTGATGTACTGCAGCATCTGCTCTTTTCCTGTTACTAAATCCACCCACCGCTTCCTACTTGCCGTGACCAGCCAGGCTCATCTTTTTTATATCCATTGCTTTTGCCAGATCACGTTCCTTCTAGTTGCTAGGTGGTTGGAGAGTCTTGAAATGGCAGATCTGAATCCTTGATACTGTCTTTCCCCCTTCAGCATGCTATCACGTGGGTTTCTCTTGCTAGCTGTTCAGTATCACTTCGGTTTATAGGGTCTTCTCCTGAATGCATGGCAGGAAGGTCTAGACCAGCTGGTAAGATACCTCTACACCAATGGAGCCATGTAAACCCATGGATATCTGCTTTATATCCGCATCTGCAGATGTGGGTATGGATATCCATGGCTCTTTTTGCAGATGCAGATACCAATTTTGTACCCGTGCAGGCTTCTGCTTCTTAATGCTCTGAGTTATCTAACCTATCCTGCCTCTTCTGATGGAAATATGGAAATAATAGGATTGTTTAAGGGCATTTGCTATCTGCTTGTGATCTGGATATATTGATGGCTGCTAGGGATAAACTCTCCGGGATAAGATGAATCTCATTATCTCATGCTGTTCGGATAACAAGCTCAGGACTGGGCACATAGGGGGAATCTCGTATATTCATGCTCTCGTACATGGCAGAGGGCTCATTGTTAGAAAATGGTCAATGTCTGGTACATGTCATGCTGAAGACCTCAAGCTGGATTCAGCACTCTGAAACCAATCAGTGTGAAACAGGTGTAACTATGGAGTTACCACATTTATGAGTGTGTAGACTGGGGATTATTCCTGTCTCCTCTTTCCCTGCCTCAGGCACTTACTTTAACTAGACCAGGCTTATTCTCCAGGCAGGACATGGGCCGATTTAAGGGTGGATTGTAAATCTTAATTCTGAGTTTCCATGAACCAGACACTGAGGCTGGAACTGTAACTGGCGGGAAGCTTTCTGCTCCTCTTTGCTCACATCCATACTAACAAGAGTGAAGTCCTAATCAGTGGCATAGCCAGAAGGGCCCACTTGGCTGGGCCCCGACTTTGGGTGAGTGGGCAGGCAAGAATGTGGAGAGTGGGACAGGAAAGATGGAGAGGTAAACCCCCCCTGCTCCCTGGCAGGAGCACTGGGATGGAGCAGGGTAAGCCCTGGCCCTGCTACCCGGTCAAGAGTGCCAGTTGGGATGGTGGAGGTGGGCCTGGATACAAAGTGAGCAGGGCACAGCCTACTCAGGCCCACCCATGGCTACACACCTGGTTGTAATAGTTAGTTATGGGAGTTTGTGATCTAAGGGTGTTAAATTTAGATTAATCAACTAAATGAATAGTCAATGTAATTTGCATTGACTATTCCAGTGGTCCCCAACGCAGTGCCCACGGGCGCCATGGTGCCCACCGGGCCATTTCTGTGCGCCTGCCGACTGATCGGGGCTGGCCCTGCCCCCGGGCGCGCGGCACAGGGGTGGTGCCAGCCCTGGATGTGCAGCACATGGGCAGCCCTGCCCACGGGTGCGCGGTGCATGGGCTGTGCCGGCCCCCGGAGCGTAGCGTATGCGCTTCCCCGCCCATGGGCACGTGGCACAGGAGCAGCGCTGGCCCCAGGTGCACGGCGCATGGGTGCTGCCAGTTCCTGGGCACGTGGCACAGGAGTGGTGCTGGCCCCGGGCATGCAGTGCATGGGCTGTTCCGGCCCTGGGCACGCAGCGTATGGGCGGCCCTGCCCTTGGGCGCGCAGCACAGGAGCGGTGCCAGCCCTGGGCGCATGGCGTACAGGCAGCTCCACCCTTGGGCCCTGCCCCCGGGCGCCCGGCAGCCCCAAAAGGTTGGGGACCACTGGACTATTCGATTAGTTGATAAGGGCACCTCCATTGCGGCTCTTGCTATGTTTCAAAGGTGGAAGCACTGCAGGGAGCACCGCCAGTGGGAGACTCAAACAGTCCCCTGCTGGCCCCGCACACCCCCTGACACTTTGAAATGTACAAGACCCCCTCCCCACAGCTCTTGTACATTTCAAGAGCAGTGAGTGCAGGGCCAGTGGGGGACTGTTTGCATCTCCAGCTCACCCCAGGCTCCCCACAGCGCCTTTGCTTTTGAAATGTGGCAAGAGCACTTGCTGCGTTTCAAAGGCAGAAGCGCCACTAGTTCTGCATTGCACCCCTGCCCTTTCTCCCCTCAGAGATGGTGCTGGGGGGAACTGGCTTTTAAGCCAGCTCCTGCCATCACTGGATCCTGCTCTCCCTCCCCCCCAACCCCCGCCCCTTGCTGCCTCTCTCTGATAGAGGCAGTAAGAGGTGGGGGAGAAGCAACTAGTGGAGTCACTAGTCGACTAGCCAATAAGCATTCGCTTATCGGATAGTCGACTAGTTGCTTCCATCTCTACTGTGACCTGGGACTGCCAGCTCTTTTTACATAACTGTGCGCATCCTAGCGGTGCGAAGAATATTCTATGTTAGGAGCTGTAGAACCCACATGGGCATGACTGGCCCCCAAATAACCACGCTTACAGAATATACACAAACATGCCCAATGGGACTACTTGCATCATCCTACTTTGGTGGGCTTCTGTTGCTTCTAATGTATAATACACAGCGAGCACCATAGCTCACAAACTATTAAAACGGGTACAACCCTCCGCTTCCTCGCCAGATCTGGACTGGGGATTGTGGCGTAGTAGTTGGAGCATTGACTCCCGGGTTCTGTTCCCAGCTCTGTCGCTGATCTGCTGGGTCCCCTTGTGCAAAGCAAACTGCTTGGATATGTGCACAACTACAGATGACTTCACAGGGAAAAGCTCACACCTCCAAGGAGGAGAAGCCAGCACAGTGGGGCAGATTCTGTATTTGTAGTCAGTGAAGAGGGGTACAAGGAATAGTGCCTGTCTTCATAAAGGACTTGGACCCAGCAGTGTGGGGCCGGGTGTGACCTGGGTGATACTGAAATACAAATGAAATGAACAGTGTTTAGATTAAAAGGGGCTGTGGATGACACTTCTGCTCTTCCCGTAACTAATAAACTCAGCACTCTTCATCCTTAGCTTTCAGGTGCTTTATTGTGGAGGTCAGTGTCAGTATCCCCATTTTACATATGGGGACACTGAGGCACAGCACGGGGACATGACTTGCCCAAGGTCACTCAGAAGTTTAGGGATACAACTAAGGTCTCAGGAGTCCTGTTCCAGGGCTCTTCCGTTATGCCATACTGCCTCCCCACACAGGTGTTTGCATGAGATCTCTCCATAGCTTGCACCTTCTCTGCATGAGCTTGCTTGCCTGTACCTGAGGCACTTCCTAATGCTTGCATTGTCTTACAGAGCTTCTGTAGATCCTTGATCCCAGCAGCAAGCCTGGACCCTCTGCATCATGACAGCTTTGCATGGGCTCCATGTACTTAAGCTATTGGAATGGGTTAAAATAAAGCTTTCTCTGGGCCCAGGTACTCTCCTGAGGTACTGAGGAGTTGGTTACTGAGGAAGCCTTGTTCACCAAAATGTTATCCATGGCAGCTGACCATGCTATTCTCTATGTCAGGTGTGTTTGCAAGCCACTAACTCAGCCGTGGCCAACCCACAAGTCTCATGTGGCTCCCCCCTTCCCCTCCCCGGAAGTGTAGCCCGTGAAGCTGCCCTCACGGCTCGTGAAGCCATCCCTGCGCCCCTGAAAACATCTCCCTGTGGTCTCCGGGGTAGGAGAGCTATCTGGTGTGGCCATTTTTTCTCTCTCCCCTCCTTCCTCCCCCTCTCTCCCCCCGGACAACTTTCCCCCCCTGCCTCTCTGTGCTATATATAGAACTATTTTGGCTCTTTGCCTGTAACGGGTTGGCCACCCCTGCACTAACTCTTTAGCATCACTGCTTTGGGATTTCTCTCTTGCTTCCTGTCACCTTTATTTCTCTGTCTTGACCCATTCCTTCCATCCCAGTGTCATTGGCTTTCCATCCCAGGGCTCCCTTCTGCTTCATAGCCATGTGATTTGAGAGCCACAGGTCATAGTTGTGGATATAAGGGGCCAAAAACATTGGCATTTTCCCCACACATCTTTACGTGGTCCTGGTGCAGCTTGGATGGGCATTGGAGCTTCCAGTTACTAATGTAGTTGGTGGCTTTGTTCTCTTACACCCACCCTCTTTGTTGTGTCTTAAAGTGGGACTGTCAGAGAACAGCTTTCACTGGAGAACTTGTCCCTGCTAATTCTCTGTATGGCCCGAAGAGCCCTTGTCCGCTGTCAGGATTTCTCTTGCTTGTGCCAGTCTTCATTCTAGTGCAGGGTGTAGGAGTAGAACATCAATCAGCTCTTGCTCTTTTTGCTACTCGGATGTCTCTCTTTCTTTCTAATCAGTGACAGCTACAGGGTCATAGAGATTGTCCCAAACCACTGCTCTCCTCTTCCAGAATGTGCTCAAATACATTTCATCACCATGACCCCACTACACCAGAAATGAGACCTATTCAGTATCTGGCGAAGCAGTTGCTCAGGAATAAGTTTTTTTGCGACATGTTTTAGGCTTTTACCTTTTGTCCCTGTTCCAAACAGGCACAAGTCAACCAGAAGGTTGCTGTATGACATATATCCTCTTGTTGTCTTTCTGTTTCCAATAGGGCTCGGCTCAGTTTTTTTTTTTCTTTCCTTGCTTGTCCCAAAGGGTCCCTATTAGACTGAAGAGATATCTGTTGCTTCCGGTCTCTATTCTGGACACTAGGATATTTTATGCGTGTGTGTCTTTCTCTCTGTCTCCTCCCCTCCCCCCCGGTTTATTCTTGGATGGGTTTTACTATACTTGGGTTTCCCTCGTTTCTGCGCCTGGGATCTGTGTCTCAGGAGTCTGCCTCACTAATAGTGCTCTCTCTGTGGGGTACCCTAGTTTGATAGCATGACAGCTCTGTGTGGGCTCTGTAACAGGATCAGATTTGCGCTCGTCCAGGGACTTGCACTTTTGTAGAGAAAGCTGGCTAAGTGACCTCATTGGCAGGATCTGCTAAATCTTACCAGTAATTAGATTTTAAATCCTCAGCAGAAAGTACCTAGAGTCCTCCACTTATAGAGCAAGGTCTTTTCCCTGACGGTAGAGAGGGAGGTGAAAAATGATCCTGGGTGTTTGGGGTTTTGTTTGTCCATCTCTCTTCCTCCCCCCGCAACTGATGTACATATGGCCAGTCTGGGCTCCGTCATGTCCAGTGCTGGGCACTTTGCAGAATCAGGTCCCCCTCTTTTCCTCTGTAGTGAGTGATGGAAATAACAGTTCTTCATCTACCTTGCAAGCATGATCAGCTGAGAGCACATGGCTTCTTTGCAGCCTTTGAAACAAATAGCTTATCGTGCTCCCCGTATCTTCCTATGCATTCTGAAAAATGACTGGTGCCACGAGGCCTAGCTTAGTCTTAGCTGGAGTTGGTTTGTTGTAGCTTTAATTAAATCTCTTCTTCAATAATCCAGATGTTGCTGATAGCAACCACTGAACTGTGTGTGCTACGGGTGCTGAAATAAGACCAACAGGCCTGCTGATGGGAGTAGGGGGCAAAAGGGGGAACTATCCCAGGACCTGGTGAATCAAAAGGGCCCAGGGTTCCCGGCCGCTGCTACAACATCACCAGCTGTGGCTGGAGCCCCAGGTTCTAAATCGCTGCTGGAGCGCTCTAGGCAGCTCTGAGGACTGTGGGGAGAGGGTCTGGGTGGCCCTGAGCCACCGAGAGTGGGATGCTGGCCTCCCTCATATCCTGTTGGTCCCCCTGAAAACCAACGCGGAGTAGCAGGCAGGCAGTCCATGAGGGGAGCTGGTTTTTAAACTGGCTCCCCTTGCGGAACAAGTCCCGCCTGGTACCCCATGCTGCTGCCTCTGATACCGAGGCAGCAGCGTGTGATGGCAAGGGGCTCCCCAGGGGTGGGGCTGGAGCGCACTGGCTGCCTGTCCAACCTCCGGGGACTATAGAATAGTCGACTAACTGATAAGAATTCGTGAGGCTCATCGACTATTCAATTAACCAATATTTAACATCCCTCGTCTTAAAGCAATTCGTTTGCATAAAAATTGAGCACTATTGTGGCTAGAAGGCAGCAGGACTCTGCATCTTAGGGTGGAAATCTTTACTTACTTGAGAGCACTAGAAAACCGCCCCCTCTTCCCTAAAACAGTTGCACTTGCATGAATAATCCGCAGGCTCACTTCTGTCCAGAACGCCTCTGCTGCAGACCTGCAGGAAAACCAGGAGAAAGGTCATATGCTGCTTAAAGGAACTTGGTGCTCCCCTACAGGGATGCTGCCTGAATGCAGGCGATGCAAGTAAGGATTTGACACTGCTTCCTGGGGAAGGCCAGCATCTTTATTACACAAACTATGCTACATGCTAGCCCCGGATTAGTCTACAACATGAGAGTAAGGGGCGGAATCCCTCATTGTCCATATTGGTCAAAGAAACATGTCTTTAATTGTTGTTGCATGTCCATTGCTTCCCTAGCACTGAAGAAGGCTGATCAGTGGTTAGGGCTTTTCCCTAACACATGGGAGCACAAATCCTTGCTCCATTTCAAACTGGGTCACCTTGGTCAAATGACTTAGCCTCTTTTGTGCCTCAGTTTCCCCCTGGGTAGGGATCACAGTACTTGCTTACATCCCAGGAGGGTTGTGAGGATAAATACACTATTGACTTTGAGGTGCTCAGGCCAGATAAGTACTTTCAGGCTGCCTTTAACATTTCTGGGAGGTAAATATAGCCATCTCTAAAGCACCATAATTATTTGTGTTAGCAGCCCCTCTCCTGAATTGGAGGCCCTGGAGCTAAGCACAGAAGCCTAACAGATGGCTTTCAAGTGGCTGGCTCCAAAGGCATCCTAACAAGTGGTGAAATGCTGCTCTATAGCCGAGGAGCCCTAGAAATAGATCAGGAGTCCTTTTGTGCTTGGTGCGGTACAGGCTGCTGCAGTCTCTCCACCCCCATATAAATGTATAAGTGACACTCCTGGTGAAGTGAGCCTATGAAAACCTGAATACAGAAGTGGCTTTAGGGCCTCACTGCCTAAGGTTCCCCTCCGACACTCCTTGCGCCCCACCACATCAGCTAATACACCCTATCTAGACTGCTAAAAGCAACTAATGATTAATTTTGGCATAGCAAGGGAGAAAGTGAGGATCTGTGTTCCCTGTAAGCTGGGAACTTTGGCAGCCACCCAAGGTTTCAACAGCCAGCAGCGTGTGTTTATACTGGTGGTGCACATCCACACATGTCTCCGTGCACAGAACAACATTTATTCCTCACACAGATGGGAAAAAAGTTAGAGGTCATGTTGGTGAGGCTCCCAATTTGAGTTCACATGGTTCAAATACAGAGCATATGCTCTCTGAATGCTGGGATGGGGATCCTCTCTAAGGAGCCTTCCCAAAATCCCTGGTCACTCTGACTTGGGGCTGGTTGACACTAAAAAATTGTATCAACTTAACTGCCTCACTCAAGGGCTTGAAAAATCTGCGACCTAGTTAAGCCAATACAAGCCAAATTCTTCCATCGGGGTGGTGGCTTCCATATAGGGTCACATCATGAGACTTTCTTGCTCATCCTGAAGATTTTTCTTGTAAACTTCAGGCATCAATTAAGACTAAAGCAGTAGAGCTTTTGTGAACTGTTCCTAGTCCCCAGTGTCAACTCTGTCCACTTCTATGACTTTGGGGTGAGGTCTGGGTGAAACAGCTGGTCCACAGCTTCAGCCAGGTTCAAACTGCCAGCCTTTTCAAAGGCAGTAAGGTAGGGTTGTCTCCTTTCCTCTTAAACTGGGTCAGCAACTTGGTATTGAGGTACGTAGAGCAGAACCAGGCGTTTCCTTTAGCTGGAACGGGGGTCTGCAAGCTGCCCTGCAGGTCAGGGACAGAAGGAACCCTGAGAGCACAAGCCGGTTACCTGCATGCCCATCAGACAGCCGAAGCAGAGGCAAATCAAACAGATCCCCTGACTGCTGGCTAGTTACATGCTGGAGGGAATTCAGGCAGGCTGTCATTCCCATTACATGCTCCCGGCTGCCTGCCTGTGCCTACGGTGAATCAGTCCGTGTAGCTTATGGTAATTGCTCATCTAACATATTGCAAAGGGAACTGATGCAGTGATACTCACTTCATCCAATGGGGAGCAAACAACTCCCCCCATACAGGCTGCCTCTGGGACTGAGTATTACATCACTTTTGTGCTCAATATGTCATGGCTAATAATCTGTTCCCACCAAATGGGAGTCTTACGGCTCCCGAAGTTCCAGGGAAGGGGGCTTGCATTGGATGCAGGTGACTGGGAGCAGCAGTGTTCTTATTCAGGTCTCCTATGTATATTGGGCTTCTGTTCTCGGACCCAACTAAGGTGCTAATCTTCAACTGCAGTGAGTATGCAGCACTCTGCTACTGTTTCTTAGGCAAGCAAGCCAGAAGAGGCGGGTAGTCCGGGCTTGAGTTTATAACGTGCAGTTTCTGTAAGATCGTATCCTGCTTTTCTTCTCTGTTTTCCCATGTGAATGAGCATGTGCATGCTGTATTTGCTGACACTGCATGTTTTTTAATAGGAACCAGAGATGGTAGGCTGTGCAGACAATCAGGATTTTGATCGGAGAAGAATAGGATGGGTTGCATCTGGACTAGAAAAACAGCATGTCCTGAGTGTCAGGATAACAGTCTTTCCTTGTGTGTGGAAACTGCTCTGTGCGAGAAATTCAGCTTTGTTCAGCTATGCTAGCGCAATGCTTCTTGTCCACGATACGCTTGTTTTAGCTTCTCATAACATCTTAACAATTGCATGTTTGTCTGCTTTTGGGGTGGAGGGAGGGATCTGAAGGAAAACTGCTGCTTACAAACTTCAGAAAGCTGTTAATCTCCTGCATGGCAAAGTCCTTGCATAAGATGCATTGCTAGTATGACAAGTAAAAAGGAATCTTCAGTGTTTAAGATTTTGCAGTAAAATGCTCCCCGGTTGTGGCACTCTTCCTCTTCGAGATATTGGAAGCAGCAGCAAAAAATATATATATATATTTTTTAAATCTTGCACTTCAAAAGTGTGTGTTAATTTAAGAGAGCGGTGTCGGGTCTCCTGGGTTTTATTCCTGGGTCTGTTGCTGACTTACTGTGTCCTAGGCCGAGTCATATAGGCCCTGATCCTGGAAAGACGTCAGCATGGGTGAAGACCAATTTATTTTTATTTTTGTGGAACCCTGCTTCCTTTAGGGGTTTGCTTAGGTCCTGATCTGGCATGGAAATCATTTCATGCTGTGAGCACTGTGCATTTTTGTGCTCCTGCTTTCAAAGGGCCCAACCCAGGGTGCCTTCCTGCTGTCTCTTTTCATGACTGAAAAACACGTACATGTACTTGGAGTGCCAAACTTTAATCTCCTGAACATGGCTCCTTATCTCCAGGGTAAATAAACTCTGGGTCGACAACACATTCCAGATTTTAATAGCGTAGAGAGAGAATGCGTCTGTTCACATGTGTTATGCTCTGCTTTCACAAAGCTAGTGAGGGTAGGGGACTGGACTGGATGACCTCTCGAGGTCTTTTCCATTTCTAGATTCTATGATTCTAATCACATGCTGTTATAGTAGATGAGCTCTTGAGCGTGACTAAGTATAGGGGTGACTTGATTAGCCTCCAAATACCTGCATGGGGAACAAATATTTATTAGCTGGCTCTTTAGCCTATCAGAAAAGGGCCTAAAACAGCCAATATCTAGAAAATGAAACTACACCAACTGAGGCAGGAAATAAGGTGTGTGGTTTTTAATAGCGAGGGTAACGAACCATTGGAACAATTTACCAAGGGTCGTGAGGGATGCTCTAGCATAGGCAATCTTAAAATCTTGAATCTATATGCCCAGTTTCCTCAAATGAATCCTTGCCAGCAGCTGCCCCTGGCTTCCTTCCTAAACCTAGCTGTGCTGGTGGTGTGAGAGTGTTTGTCTTCTCCCCTGCAGGAGGCTGGAGTATCCTTAATCCTTGGGGATGGACCAGCATGTGAATGGAGCCATGGCTGAGAAGTCAAACACTCTGGACTATGGGGTTCAGATCCGATTCATAGATGACCTGAAGGAAACGAAGAAGGCCCAAAAGGCCAGGTCTAAGCATTCCAAGACCAGCTCCTATGGGGTTGCAGTAAGGGTCCAGGGCATTGATGGCCAGCCCTTTGTGGTCCTCAACAGCGGGGAGAAAGGAGAGGACTCCTTTGGGGTGCAGATCAAAAGCGAGACTAAATACGGGAACCCTGCTCGTGGCCAGTGGCCTGAGAAGTTGCCTCCTAATTCCCTCAGGGAAGGCCCGGGCTCCATCAGCTCTGATTCTGACCTGGTGGAAAGCCGGTATGCGTCCAGACAGTCTCAGTATAACTCCCAGTACAGCACCTCTGACGAGGAGCAGAGCTCCAAGCGCTGCCCAAGGGAGCAGACGCCTGTCAGTGCAGAGGCAGCTCGGTCCTCCCGCAGTGATGGCATCTCATCCCCTCAGAGCAGCTACAGGCCATTGCCAGCCCTGAGGCATTTTGGGGAGGAGCTGAGGAGGACTCAGTCTCACAGCTCTCTCTTAAGCCCCAATGCAGAGGAGGTCTATGGCCCAAGCCCTCTCAGCAAGCAGACTGGGGGTGCCTACCGATCGCAGTCTTCAGCCATCATCAAGAGCAGCAGCACACTAGACGTTACAGGCAGAAAAAACACAGACCACAGCCAGGAATCCCGTGCACCTTCCGGAAGAAGGTTTGAAGGCAGGCTGCCATCACCAGACCCAGAGTCCTCTGATCAGCCTGCCAACGAGGCCCAAAGTGACATAGACACAAAGCCCCTGTCCTCAGTGGATTCTCTGATCACGAAATTCGATGGGAAGGTTCAGCAGAGAGGCCGAGCCCCCAGGAGAAGCCGGATCTCCCTGGAGGAGAGGAAACGGTCACAGAGTCTTGATGGGAGGGTGTCTTACCACGACACAGCTGATTCCAGAGAACTGAGCTCTGCCCAGCGCCAGGATCGCTCCAGGGAAAGGCCAAAGGGTCTGGCTGCCAAACAGCCTGGCATGGCCAATGCTTCTTACACCAACAGCCTGAATCGAGTGCGCCAAGAGGATCTGAAGGAAAACTCAGTCAACAAAGCCCCGCTGACACGAGACTGGATCGACGAAAGCTTGAAGGAGCCTCTTGTTGAGCAGCGGCAAAGTAAAGTGCGCTCAGAATTGCAGGTAATGCTTCGTTTGCAGCTCAGTCCCATGTCAGCCACACTTGCTTCATTCTAAGCCCACGAGCCACCATGTGTGGTCGGTGCTCAGGATGGAGCCTTAATTAGCTCTCTGGGCTGGGTGAGGCCTCCATTGCAATTGGCAGCTGTACAGGCAGTCAGGAGAGCCGCAAAGCTGCAGCCGCATGAGCGAGCCCTGCACGGGACCCTGGGGACGGTCAAACCGCCGCTGCGTGTGCGCCAAACCTCGGCTGCTGCGGTGCCAGCTAGTTCTGTGCTGCAGTTGCGGTGTATGTGTGTGCCTCGAGTGACCACATGCAATGCCAGATGCTGCTTGTAGCACTGTGGTTATACGGCCTGAAATTGGTATGCCCCCATCTTCTGCTTCTTCCTACCGCTGGGGAAGAAGCTGCTTCTCCTCCTTCCTAGCTGGCATATTTCCAAGAGCTTTAGGCACTGGAGTTGGATGCTAGGAGGGAAGGTCCCGAGGTGCAATTGACTCTGAAATTCACTAGGCCCTTAAGGGCAGCATGTAGTTACCACATGAACCTAGTTGCATCAAATCCCAGCCACTGTTGCCGGTATACCTGCCACGGCTGTTGTCCCCATTAATGTAGGGAGTGCAGTGACAATGTGGTAAGGGAATGCAATTATTCCTGCGTCTGGGCATAAGCCAAGCGCTCCCTGAAGACGAAACTTACCCTTTGGGCAGGTTATCCCATAACCATCGGGGGCTATGGGCCTATTGGTCTGATCTTGCAAGGCGGCAGCTCCTCCTGCTGTGCAAGGAGCCTCTGGTGAGGTTTGTCTTGTCTCCTTAGCAGCTTAAGTCCACTCCAGACCTTCTGAAAGACCAGCAGGAAGTTTCTCCGCCTGGGAGCAGCGAGTCCACCAAAGAGCTTATCTACAGTATCCTGAAGGATGGGTGAGTGTTGAGCGGAGCGCTCGTGGGTCCAGCATAAGGCAGGATCTTAGCGTTTGTTCTGCAGCTTGCTCCGTTGGAGCACTGGGCACGTCACTGCCCCCAGCGGGGCACGTGTTTGTGCTTACTGCCCTCTCACCAACACAAGTTGGTCCAATAAAAGAGATTCCTTTCCTCACTATGCCTCTTTAGTACCCCGGGACCAACAGGGCTGTAGCAGCACTGCCTAAACCAGGGGTGGGCAATAATTTTTTCCTGGGGACCACTTCAAAAAATTTTTAGTAGTCCCAGGCCACCCAGAAAGGGCAGGGCCTAAACAGGAAGGGGCGGTGCTAGCCCACTCCCATACCATGATTGGTCCGTGGGTGGGAGAACCCTTTTGCCCCCCCTTCTGACTAGGCACCCATACCCTGGAAGAGGTTTGGCATGCTCCCCCACCCCCAGGCCAATCAGGATCTGGAGGGCAGGGAGTGCGGGAAGCCTCCTCCCGCCCTGCAAGGAGCACATGGCACTTGAAGTGCCGTGGACTCCTCACAGGGCCCAGGCAGGGCGAAGGAAGTTTGATGCAGGTCCCCCGCCCCCAGACCTCGATTGGCCTGGGGGTGGGAGAGCAGCAGGGCCTCTGCAGGCTGAATCCTGCCCGCGAAGGCCCTTTTGCCCACCCCGTCCTAAACACGGGCTCTCGCTTCAGTGAAAGATGTTTCTGAAACACAACTAAAGTGCTGCATCCTCTTGGGGTTGGGATCAAGACTGACCAGGTGGGACACGATTGTTCTGGGACCCCGAGCTCTGGGCCCTCCCTCCAAACATCCGTCTACATAAAGTGAAATGGTCGGGAGCGGGACAAACATGACATATCGGGGTCCCCACCTTTCTCGCAATAGAGGGTGGGGGTGTGTTCCTCAAATGAATAGCAGGCAAATGTACCCAAAGCAAGAGCTTAGCAATTGAATCCGTTACACAGCAGCTCAGACTAGCTGATCACAATGTCCCCTTCTGGCTGTCGAATCTGACTCTCGAAGATGTGGCCCCAAATATGGATGCAAATTGGAACGCCGTTCCTTTAAATCCAGCCCTGGAATAGGAGTCTAGCACCCTGGGCTTCTCTGTGTATGCAGAAGAACTTCTGAACTACAGTGTAGCCCCATAAACTAACAATTGTAAGCCTCTTAGCTAAGTGGCAGTGACGCTACAGAGGTGCAAATTGTGTGTGTGCCAGCCTTGGAGCCGACAAAGGGAATTAAATCCTTGCACAGTCACCTTCAGATTTAAACAATCCCTTCAAGATAGATAGCATCTGTTCTCTGGGAAGTCCCCAGCTGGGTGGGAGCACAGGGCAAATAGGCAGCTGATCCGCTGAACTTGATCGCTAAAGGGCTTCTCTGTAGGAAAGCTAGTGTTTAAAGACAACCTCTCTTCCTCCTCCTTTGCTGCCTTGCGGACATTTGACGGAAAGACTCACTTTCAGAATTTCACTCCAGTGGCCTCTTATAAAGGGATAAGTCCCTCTTTACTTTCAATTTATACCTTATGGGCCTCATAAACTGGGGGGAGGACGGAATAGAACTTTCCTCTACCTTGCCCCGGATATGCTCCTCTTAGGTATTACCTGCAACCACATTACTAAAATCCAGACAGAAGTGTGTGTCTCTCAAGTTCTTAAGTCCCTTGATATCAAAGAATTTGATCACTTGACAAACCTATTTCATCCCTTCAACGCCCCTGTAAAGCAGTGCAGAACAATTATTCCCCTTGTGCTGCTGGGGAAACAGAGGCATGGAGGGATTAAGTGACTTGCCCATACAGGAAGTCTGCAGCAGAGCAGGGACTCACAACCCTAAGACTCGAGTCATAGGTGAGTGCCCTGTGCATTGCTCTTCTTCCCCTCACTTCTGGTGGTCTGACCTTTTACCCTGAATGACTTGTTTGTATTTGCATGGTTTTCCAGGAGCAAAGAAAGCGAAAGCTCACTGAAGAGAAAAACCAACCTGATGTTTGAGAAGATCCAAGCACTTGCTGTAAGTTGCAGGAACCCTCTGTACCGGCCTCTCCTTGATTTGCAGAGTCCAAGTCCTATGCCACTTCAGTGGCTCCTGGCTTTCAGCGGAAGGGTGAATTTTTCACCCTGTGTTATCAAGCCAGGGTGGTACTGAGAGGCTATGACGACTGCCCCCTTGTTTGTGTACTTCTGTGCCTCAGTTGGAAGTGTAATTCCCAGCTTGGGGAGAGGTGCACCCACTAGCTGTGCTCAAAGTAGTGCACTCCGAGTTGCAGCATGCCAGGCCGGTGCGGGCACCACGGGAGGCTAACCACCCTCGTACAAGGGGTTGTTCTTAGGGCAGCTTGCCTTGCAGTGGCTGTTTTTCATGCACTAACTCTGTCAAAGCTAGTCTAGGCATGGGCTTACAACTGCAGTGTGGACATTCCTACTGCCTCCCAGTCGCCCTCTTCTCCTAACCCGCGCCAGGATACTGAGTGTCTCCGTTAAGCTAGTTCATCGCAGCGATGCCCATCTGGAGCAGGAAAGGGACTTCCTCTGGGTTCAGCCAGTTGACTTTTAGCCCTTCTTGCAGTTTAGTGCATCCTGCTGAAAACACCCCTGCTACCCTTTTCTGGGCAGAACTGGTGAAATCTTCATCTCTCTGTAGCAGGGGTGGGAAACTTTTTTTGGATCAGGGGGCCACCGACCCACAGAAAAATCGGGGGGCTCACACAAATGAAAAGCAAAACAACAAAATAAAAAAACCCAACTCACTGATGTGGTCCCTGACTGGAGACACCTCACTCCCCTCACGCTCCAGCCCCATGGTGGGGAGGACCGAGCTTCAGGGCTTCCCACAGGCCAGATGATCTCTTCTGGGGGCTTGGGGCTAGTAGATTTTTGTGGGTCCCTTTAGGTTCAATGGGAGGGAGGGAGGATGCAGGAGCAGGCTGGGAGTTGGGGGTGTGGGGTCTGAACAGGAGGTAGGCTGCAGGCTAGGTCTGGGGGTGTGGGGACTAGAGGGACAATGCAGGAGCAGGGTGGGGATGTGCAGTCTGGGTGGAAGGCAGGGTGCAAAGTCTGGGGAGGCAGGGGCTGCATGATGGTGATGGGGGACACTTAACAGCACAGCTCCCTGGGGACACATGTGGCTTCTGGCAATTGCAGCCAATGGGAGCAGTGGGGAAAAGCCTCCAGCTGAGAGGTTCCCTGCACTGCCATTTCCCCAGCTTGGGGGTAGGGGGAGGACAGTAGCACGCAGAGCAGTTTCCTCTTTCCCCCTCCCTCCCCCCCCCCCCCCCCCCGGGCAGGCAGTGCCTGCATGTCCGATCCAGCCCTGGCCTGCCGCAGTCTGGTGCTCAGAGTCCACCCCCAGCCCAGCGGGGAGCCAGCACTGGCACTCCAGCCACACAGAGCTCTCTGCCAGTGCCAGCTCCCCGCTGCAGGAGGGAGGCCAAGCCCTGAGCCTCTAGGGACGGATCCAGGCAAGCCACGGGTCAGGCTGTAGGCTCCCCACCCCTGACGTGTGGGATGCCCTGCCCCAGGAGCATAGTGCACTGTGTCTAGATTTCTGTAAAGAGAGCTGCATGAGTGAGTCTTACGAGTATTAAATATTCATGCTCCCTGCATGTTTGGATAACAAGGCGAATCAGTTCTCCTGTTTGAGGGCTCCCTGTGGCAGGGGGTCAGGAAGGATGTTTTTCTTCCCTCTGCCCCCCACCTTTCCCCATAGGCCGCGTGGTTGGGTGTGTTACAGGCTTTTCACCTTCTGTTAAGCCATCAGCGTGGTCCCAGCTGCAGGTTGGATTCCAGGCTTGACAAGTTGGTGATCTGACAAACACTTTGCTGCTCTAGGGCTCAATATTTTTATTCTTTCTGAACTCCCGTTCTTGTTTTAAACCGTGTAAGATTGACGTTTTTGGGGGTGGGATTCTGTGCTGTGTGTTTGGATCAGATTATCCCATTAGCTGGAAAAGGTCACAGTCTTTCCCTTACTCCTGTGGTCCTGGAGTTGGGTTTTTTTTTTAATTATTTTTTTTTAAAAGTCCTTTTCTGCAGGGAGCAGATAGAAAGGACTCTCTTTTAGAATGATCAGTATATGAAAGCTACATGGCTCCCTTTCAGGAATCTGCTCTGATGCTGTCTGTTGGAGATGTTAACGGGGAGTGCATTCTTAGTTATATATTTATTTTTTTAAGTATTAAAGGGGCTCTGAACTCATTTTGCCAACTCCACCCTTCTCTCAGCTTGTCTGGCACTGGCTGCTGCACGCTGGGCTCAGAGCTTGCCTGAAATGACAGCATCTTTTATTAAAACTGGCACTTCACAGCCTCCTGCTTGAGGCCCAACATACGCCTGGCAGGAGCAGTGTCTTTTGATGTTGACATCGGAGGGCCGCTTGCCAGTGTTAGGTTAAAACAGAGAATCGCTGCTGAGAATGTGGCCTCCTTTTTTTTTTTTTTTTTTTTTAACTTATTAACTCAGGGGAAATTTAAAATCTGGCCGGTACTTAGAGCATTGAGGGACCAGAATGACACATGGGAAATGGGGGGTTCCCTACTTTGCTCTGTCACAGTCTGTGGCTGTAACCTTGGGCAAGTCCTTTTGTTGCTGTGTGCCTCAGTTTCCCTCATGTACAGTGGGGATAATAGTATCTGTCCTGTCTTGCGGGGGGATTTGTGAGGATTAATACACTAAGATGGTGAGGCGCCGGCTTTCTGAAGGGATGGAGGGCTGTTAAAAGTACCTACATATAACGACAGGGAGCTCTAGCAATATTATGCAGTCGCTGTGGGGCTAGTGCTGGACAGATGCATGGTCCTTGAAGTTAAGTGCTTGTAATCGACATAGGAAAGAGAAAGGAAGGATCCCTACTTCATTTTGGGGACCTGACTTTGGTACTACTTGACCCCCATCATCACAGTACCCGAGCCCCCCACAGTCTTCAAGGAATTCATCCTCCCAAGACCCAGAAGGTGGGACAGGGCTGTTGTCCCCATTGTACAGGTGGGGAACTGAGGCACTGAGAGATCAAGTGACTTACCAAGAGTCACACAGGTGCTCTGGTGGAGCTAGGACTTGATCCAGCATCCCAGCCCACTGAAGTGTCTTAACCACAATGCTATCCTTCCTCTCCAATAACTGACCTCAGGCAGCATCTCCTGGGTGCTTGTGTTAAAGCGGGGGTTCTGTCTAACAGGCTGTGCCTCCTGAGGATGCAAGGGCATCAGTTTCCCAGAACAGTGAGCTGAAGAGGAAGATGGAGGAGCTGCAGCAGAAACTAGATGAAGAGACAAAGGTAATGGTTGGTTAGAGGCACTGGCCAGCAGCAGAGCTGACAGCCTCCCTGGGTCCCTGGGCAAGATGTGGGTGGGGTGGGGTCTCAGAAGGGGCGGGGCCAAGGGGAGCTGATCCTCAGAGCCACCTGCAGCAGCAGCTGGAGCCCCAGACCCTGGGGCAGTTGCAGCCTTTGCCCCTCTCCTCCCATTGGCGGGCCTGCTGGCCAGGAACCTGCGCTGTGCTGAAAAGATGTTGGAAGGCTGGCAGCCTTATGGAGTTGCCACCCTTTGGCTGCAGGGGTTGGGCCTGGGTTCTGTGCTGTTTCCGTATACCCCAGCATGGAGTAGGGGGGAGGGGAGGCTTGGGGAGGAGGCAGGGACTTGGCCAGTGACCCAGCGGTTATGCTGGTCCACTGGCAGTAGGTACTGTGCTGGGCTCACATCTTACTCCTAGACTGAAGTATTTTCTGTAGGGCTGCATCGCTGCTTACCCCTCCCCACTTCTCTGCATGATCCCATCCCCTTTACACCCTCCCCACTTAGGAGCGGCATGCCTAATCCCCTTAGGGCCAGATCCTCTGCTGGTCTAGTCCTGGTCTAGTCCTGGTGAAGTCAATGGGCTGTGGAGGATCGTGGAATGCCATTCTCTGTAGCTAGCTAGAGGCAGCGTCCCTTGACATCCGAGCCTCCCCTTCTCTTCCGTGGCAGCTAACGCTCCCTTCTCCTGTCCCCCAGCTTCGCCAGAAAGCAGAGCAGGCAAGGGAGGCTCCCAGGAGCGGTGCCGCTCGGAACCTGGAGAGCCGGCTGGAGGAGGCGCAGAACGAGTGCCGGCTCCTCAAGGCAGCGTTGGAGAAGAAGATCCAGGAGCTGCAAAGCCGCTTGCAAGAGTAGGAGCCTAATCTTGCATTTGTGGGCTGTGCGGGCCTGGCAGAGCACTAAAGATTCTCACTGTGGTTACTGTGGTCTCTCTTCCCTTAACGAGTCCTCACCTCCCTCCTAGCCCCCTGAGTGAAGTTGTGGGCACCCTGTTTCATAGATGGAGAAACTGAGGCACAGAGAAAGCAGTGCTCTGTATAGCTAGGCCTAACAGCTTTAAGACTGTTAAGGACTTTGTCCTCTCAGCCCCCTCCCTCCCATGGTATAATCCCCATTGTACAGCTGGAGAACCAAGGCACAGGGAAAATGGATTGATTTACCCATGGTCCTCCAGGAAGTCAGTGGCCAAGGTTGGGGTTTGAACACTGGTCTCCTGATTCCCAGCCCAGAACCCTACCCATTAGGCAACCTGGCCTACAGGAGATGATAGTGAGCCAGTGTCTGGGTTAGACGTGCATCTGACAAAGTGGGTCTTTGCCCACGAAAGCTTATGCTCCAATACATCTGTTAGTCTGGAAGGTGCCACAGGACTCCTTGTGGCTTTTGCAGATCCAGACTTAACACAGCTACCCCTCCGATACTTGGGTTAGAATTGTAACTGTCTGTGCTGGGCTGAGACCAAGCCTTTCTGTGTCTGGCTTTGAGCAGGCCTGTTCCATCTCCTCTAGGCTGACAGAAGTGAAAGCTGCCAGGGATCAGGCAGAGGACAAACTGGGAGACGTGGAAGAGCAACTCATGGGGATGCATGAGGAGCTGGACAGGCTGCGGAAGGCCTCAGGGGATTCTGCTGACAGAGACGAGCTGCTGAAGGTGCTTGATTCCCACCAAGTGATCGCGTGTCGTGGGGCTGGTTCTCACTCAGATTAAATGGATGCAGCTGCTGAAGCCAACAGTGCTGCACTCAGTTGCACACTGGGGGAGCTGGCCTGAGTCGTGATTTGAATGACAGGTTGTGCCTCTTGGTTTTGGCACCCTCAGGGCCTGACCAGTCCTGAACCAGGGGAGATCAGTGCCAATCCCTCTGCTGCTGCTGACTGTGGGGCTCTACTCTGACAGCGGCAGAGGGGCCAGCATTGACTGAGTGGAGGGCACTTGAAGGAGGAGGAAGAGGGGCCAGGAACACAGCCCACTTGAGCTCGGAACCTGACTCCAGAGTCTGGCCGCAGGGCTCCGCAGCCATCCTGCTTCTTTCTCCCAGTGCCCTCCTCCCTCCCTGAGCTTGAATGCTGCAAACGAGCTATTTGTGCCACTCCAGAAACTCGGGGGAGGAGTTGCTGAGTACTGAGGCTCCAGCCTGAGAGCACCAACAAGGATGCCAGATGTTGTCAGACAAGGGAAGTCTAGGTTATAGAAGTCCAGCCTGTATAATCATAGTGGCCTTCACTGCTCTGGATACAGGAAGGCAGTCTCATTATCCCCATTGCACAGATGGGAAAACTGAGGCACAGTGACTTGCCCAGTGGCAGAGCAGGTAATGGAACCCAGGTTGCCTGAGTCGCAGACCAATGCTGTATCCACTAGCCAGAAGTGCTTCCCTACAGTGCTTCCAGAATTGTCTAGCGTAGCTTCAGGTGGTGAGTGTTTCTGTTCCTGCCCTCTTCTCAGGAGCTGCTGGAAACCAGAGAGGAGCTGGAGGAGGTCCTGAGTGCTAAACAGAAGCAAGAAGAACATCTGCGCCTGCGGGAGAGGGAGCTGACGGCACTGAAAGGAGCCCTGAAGGAGGAGGTGGCGAATCATGACAAGGAGCTGGAAAGGGTGACGCAGCAGTACCAACACGACATGGACCAGCTGAGGCGAAACATGGAGAATGTGTCTCAGGTAAAGTCACAGGCATGTGAAATGAAAGCATGAGGTGAGCCCATTAGGGGAACTGTGGGGGTCTGTTAAGAAATTAAGGCCTGCTCATTTTATGGACTGAATTTATAAGCCATAGAAAATCATAGCAGTGGTCCGCTTCCTTAAATGCCCTCTCTCCAAGTCTTTTGATTGGTTGCGACCTACATTTCCTGTCCTAAACCATCATGGAAGGGTGCTGTGGCCGTGGGCACTCCATTTCCTGGCTCGATGATCATGAAGCTCTGGGATACAGCGGAAAGTCGCTCTAGTTCTGACTTCAGATGTGATCTCTCCTAAACCGCTTTCTAGCCAGTCCAAAAAGCTGTGAACATGCTCATTTGGGTAAGAACCGGATTTACTTCTGCTCCACAAAGCTGACCAAATTGAGCGTCTGCCCAGCCCTTTTCCACTAAATCAGTTGAAGTCAGCTTAAAAGAAATCACTGCTTAATTTTAAATTGGTGCAACATCTCAGACGATGCCTTGGGTGGTGTGTTCAAAGCACGTAGAGTTCTCCCCCCAGAGAAAAGGGGTACCATACTTAGTTCCCCCCCCTCCCGCTCCCGCTCCCCCGCACTGATCTTCTGGATCTGTTGACCAAGTGCTACAGGTGAGTGTTCAAATCACTTGTTTAAGTGATGGCTGGACTGTGTCCGTCTCTGGGCCTGAATTCTACTGTCTTGTGCTATATTCCATTGGTGGGGCTCCCTAGACTTCAGCTACTCCTGAGTCATCTGCAGTAGCAAAGGACAGAAACTGTTCAGGGTGTGCATTGGAAACCGCCACCGAGAACAAACCAGGCATAACCGTCCCCATCCTGCTTGCAGTAAATGCACCCCGCCCAACAGCTTTGTTCCTGTCTCTAGGACCAAGCCAGTCTGGAGACGGAGAGGCAGAAAATCAACTCGATAGTGAGGAGCCTCCAGAAGGAGCTGGAGGAGAGCAATGAGGAGACGAGCCACTGGAGGGAGATGTTCCAGAAGAACAAAGAGGAGCTGCGTAGCACCAAGCAGGAGTGAGCTCTCGCTGATGCGCTGCGTCTGTCCCACAATTGCAGCTGCAGGATTGTAGCTGTGACTGGGTGTGGTTAACTAAAGCCTCCCAGGGAACCCCAGCTCCCTACACTCACCGTGCCTCAGAGACCCACTGCCAGTTGTCATCTAGTCCCTGCCCCAGTGGCAAACTGCAATCTGTAATGGCCACTCCTCATTGGCCCGGGGGTAGACCTGCTCCCCAGCTCTGCCTGCCTTTCCCCAGCCCTGCTCTGTCTCAGGAAGTCCCCAGCTTCCCTGGTAACCAGGTCCCTCCTGCTCCAGCGCTGGAGCAAAAGTTTCCTTTCCTCCACTCCAGGAGCCCTTATTTATGCAGCACCAGCTGGCCCCTGATTGGCTGCTATTTGCCTCAGCTGCTGACTCCACAGCACCGGCCCTAAGGGGTTCGGCTGCTCCAATTTATCCGAACTTCTTTCCTGTAAATCCCAGAAAGATAAGTGGCTGTGTGATGGGAGTTGTGCCCTTACCTGTCTCTGAGGTGTCATTCCAGGGAGGATGGAGGCAGGATCCTTGCCCTGGGCTCCCTAGCAGAAGCCATGATGTGCCTAGTGGATAGGCCTCCAGTTAATGGCATTGCTGCTGCAGAGTCCTGCAAGGAAGTGCATGTGTCATGTCAGGGCATTACCCCAGAGAGGACTCGTAGCCAGGAGTGGTCCAAGGTGGGCTGCGGCAGCTGGCGCCCCAGGCGGAATGCGCGATCGGCACCCACGCCTGCACGGCTGTCAATGGAGTGACATCATCATCGGGCGCCCCATGACATCATCTTCGGGGGCCCCATTGAAGGCTGCGCCCTAGGCAACCGCCGAGTCGGCCTGTAGTCACGGGCCACCCCTGCCCGTAGCTCAGGCTTGGCAGGCATGCACAGGGCAGCCATTGGAGTTTCAGTGCCCCCCTCCTGGTGACCTTCATAGTCTTGCTTCCGCCAGGATCAGACTCCCCACCCTTCTCCCAGGGGACAATGGGGAGCCCACTTGGCACGTCTCTTCCCGCATGCAGGCTCATGCAGGTGAAACTGGAGCGGGAGGAGTTTGAGGAGGAGCTGCGAGAGCTGCGGGAACGCTTCTCGGCCATGCGGGTGGAAGTGGACCAGGTCCGGAACAGCACCATGGATGCTGGCCAAGCAGAAGCCCTGAAGAAGGTACGATGGGCAGGGTATGGTCAGAAGGAAGTGTGAACAACCGGGATGCCAAAGCCTTTTCAGGCCACTCCGGCAATGTAAATGTGCTTCAAAATGTGCAGAAATAGCTTCCCGAGATCCTCCTGGCATGGGGGCTTTTCTGGCTATTACACCAATAGTGCAACCCCTGGTGTAGAGGGCAGGGTGGGGGGGTGTCTGGAACTTACCCCACTTCAGTCTGCTTCCCAGGGTCCAGAGGGTTACGCTCGAGCAAGCCAGGAATCTTTTGGCTATTTTTTTTCCCCCACATAAATTTGCATTTTTGGTGAACTTGACATGGTTCACTGACTCTTGGTGGGGCTGGGGGGGGGGGGGGGAAACAGCCTCATTTCACCATTTTCTAAACAAAACTCTTGATCTGAAAAATGTCGAAATGGGACATTTTGAAACAGCTGTTCTGAATGGTAACCTAGCTTATAATAAAAAGGCTTCCCATCTGTTCTCTCTGATTTTTCCATACACGTGCAGAATAAGTTTGTATGTGCACCGAGGCATGTGCAAATGTGCACCACCAGGAGAAACACAAAATCTAGCTTTGGGCACTGTGCTAATTAGCTGGGGGGCATTTGAATTGCCCTGAGCAGCAGCACATATGCACAGCTTACAGGGAACATATCTAAATTGAATGTTTTGACCTGAACTCAAATCACTTGTCTTCAGTTTGTGAAAATTCTTACATTGGACTTCCTGTCTAAAATGGGGACAGAAAATCACTTCCTGCCCAGGGCTACTTATCACAACTAGGGATGTAAGAGTGTGGCTGTGTAAATGGGTTACCGCTAAGCATGTGCTTATTGGTCACCCAGACTGCTACATGCAGCTCTTGGCCCAACTCCCAGGGAGCCGCCTGCTGCCCTGTGCTGATGCCTCAGAGGCAGGGCCGACTTATCCATTAGGCACAGTGCGTAGGGCCCACAAAAATGTTTTAATTTCTTTTAAAATCAGAAGGGAAAAAAATGAACTTTTAGGGTCGAAGAAAATGTTTTAATTTTTTTCCTCACAGAAAAAAATGAAACTTTTAGAGCCCACGAAAATCTATTAAATTTTGCCTAAAACAGGAAAAAAAATGTTGAAGTATTTAAAGTTATATCAAAATTTTTTTTATATATATATATTTTATGGAAGAAGGGGCCCACGAAGGCAAAAGTACCTAAGGCCCACAAAAGTCATAATGCAGCCCTGCTCAGAGATAGCAGCGCTGGGAGGGGGGGTAGGTGGGAATTGGTACATGCGGGAAGTCGGCATAAAAGCTGGCTTCCACCGCGCATCGGTTCCCAGGGAACTGGCTGCCATCCCGCGTGTAACTGCTGAAATCTTCAGGCGTTACATGGATAATCAATTAAATGCATTTTCACATCCCTAACCAGGTCAGTGGCCTTCACAGGGACTACTGCCATGCTAAGTGCATCAGGCTCTCTGGAAGCCCAGCTCCCTGTTAGGCGTCTGGCTACCTTGTGAGTGCAGCTTGGGCTCCCAGAGCCTGGCGTGTGTTGGATGCTCTGTGAAGCCTGTCAGTGACTCTTCTCCCCCTGCAGGAGCTGCATCAGGCCCAGGGGGAGCTGAGGGAGCTGGCTTCGGAGAAGCAGGCCCAGGCTGAGCTGGTCCACCAAAGGGAGCGGGAACTGGCTGCCCTGAAGGGGGCGCTCCAGGAAGAAGTGGCCAGCCACGATGCGGAGGTGGAGCAGCTGAAGCAGCAGTTCCAGAAGAACCTGCAGCAGCTCAAGAAGGACTACGACGAAGCTGCCAAGGCAAGAGCCCAGCTTGGCCCCCTTCCAGCATAGGACCCCCAAGAGTGCCCATCGTTGCATGATTTTGAGCCAGGTGTGCTGAAGGCTGCACAGCTGGCTAACTGGCCCCCGTGGGCAGTGAATAGAGCAGCTTGGGGGTGTGGCCCAGGCCACAGATCTGGGATGCTTTCTGAACAGCTTGCATTGATGCACTCTACCCCAAGCCCTGCCCCTTGCAGCTGTGATGTCAGCACATCTCTGAGCCCCCACTGCCCCTTCTGTGTGTCTGGCTGCAGTGCCAGCATCTGCTCCGTTTCCCATCCCTGGCCACCTCCCACAGACCCCTTACAGAAATGGCTTCTCTCCATGTGTGGCCACTTCTGGAGGTGCCACCGCAGAACGGGCACCCTCTGTGCAATGAGCTACACCGGGGAGCTGGTTTGCCCACCGCTAGGCAGAAGCCTTTGGAGACCAGCTCCTGTGAGTGCCGGCCTCCCAAGCACCAGTGGAGGGTCCCCTGGGCTTGCGATCTCTGGCCCTGGACACATCGGTGCTTGTTTCTTGCCCGGTGTGCAGGTGAAAGTGGTCATGGAGAGCGAGAAGGAGGCCACGGAGCAGATGAAGAAGGCCGTGGAGTCCACGCTGCGGGAGACGCAGGAGGAGAACGACGACTTGAGGAGGAAGATCCTGGGCCTGGAGATGCAGGTCAAGGAGTACAGGCACTTCTCCGAGAACTGGGAGGGCTCCGAGGCCAGGCTCCGGGAGAAGATCGTCAAGCTGGAGGTACGCAAGGGCCGCAGCACTGCCCCTTCCCTAGCTTCCCGCTCAGAGTAGCCCCTCGAAGGCCCCTTGGTGCCAGGTGCTGCACAGACTCAAAGACAGCCAGTGCCCCGGGCGTGTCTGTGCTAGAAGGTTGGTCGGCTATGCTAGGTTCTCTTCCTCTCCACAATAATTGCTGTAGTGGTTCATGTTCGCGCTGCCTTTCTTCTGTGGGTGGTACGTGTCCTCACCAGGATTGCTTTGACCAAGAGAAGAGGAGCAGCGTGTGGGGTGGGGCTGAGGCTACGTCTACACTGCAGCGAAGTCTCAAAATTAGTCTGAGGCAGGCTTCCCTAAAGCCATCTCGAGTTAGAGCCCCAGGAGGAATAACTTAAAATGGCCCTGGTAAGGGGCTATTTGGAAATAGCAGCAACGGAGCAGCTACACCCGCCTTATTTTGAAATAGCTATTTCGGAACAGGTGTTATTCCCCCTAGAATGAGGTTTACAGAAGTCGGAATAAGCCGTCCATTATTTTGAAATAATGGAATTGCTGTGTAGACGCTCACATAGGTGTTTCGGAATAACGGCCGTTATTCTGAAATAACTTTGCTTTGTAGACACGCCCTAAGAGTCTTGTCGGCTGCTCTGCTCCTGGTAGGGAGCTGAGAGTTGGGAGTGGGGTGAAGGGCAGCCGGGCTCCCAGCAGGGAGACCTGCACCTGGTGTCTGGCTTGCTGCCCTGTTCCTAATAAGGTGTGAGGAGCCTGGAGAGCAACCTAAGCCAGGAGTGGAGACCAGGCAGCAGCCTGGCTGGGAGCCAAGAGCTAGCTTTTTCCATAGTGGAGCCGTGACGCTGACCATGACCGCCAATGGCTACAAGTAACACGGCGTCTGCAGGACACGGTCACCTTTATTGCGCCAACGTAAGCCCTACACCGATCGTGGAGGTGGAGCCATTATGTTGATGTATAAGGGCACTTGCATTGGTGGGAGCAAGTTTGTAGTGTGCACACTGACTTAGGTTGACATGAGCTGCCTTATGTCAGCCTAGCGCTGTAGTGTAGACTAACCCTCGTTGAACTTACAGCCCACACAGAGGGGAAGGGACTTGTCCAGGGTCACCCACAGGCCACACATCTCCTGAGCCCCAGCCCAGCGCTCTATCCATTGGACCCTACTTCCCCATCCCCACTGAAATACTCAGATAGCCTTGCCCCTATTTCTGAGAGCTCCTCCCCTCCCAGGCTGATCGCAGACACATGGAGGAGTCCTTGGAAGAGACTGCGGAGCAGGAGCAGGAGCTGCGGATGGCCAAGAGGTCTCTGGAGAGCCGCCTGGAAGAGGCCCAGAGGAGCCTCAGCAGGCTGTCGCAGGAGTACCAGGAGCTGACCGCCTCTCACCAGGAGGAGATAAAGCAGAAGGAGCAGCTGAGGAGGGCGAAGAATGAGCTGGAGGAGCAGAAGCGGCTGCTGGATAAGTCCACAGAGAAGCTGACGAGAGAGGTTTGTGAGGCTCCTCCCTCTCCCAGCTGATGTCGCTCTTAAAGCAGGTGGGGGGGGGGAAGGAGGAGGGAGGGTGTTGCCCATGGTGGCCCATGGCTGCTTGGCGAGTTACTGCACTGCACTTGGGACATACAGTCTTTGTGCAGCGTGGCCACCTGAGTCCCAAGAAGCTCACACAGGAGAGTGTTTAAATCCCGCCCCGCCCCTCTAGTCTTACACGGGTGGCATTTGCTGCCAGGGAGGGGCAATGCCCGTGCAAAGGGGCTGGAGGATTCTGATATACCCGGCAACCCGCTTGAAAATGGGCCGTGGCTGCCTTGAAAGGTTAATGCTCAGATGCAGGTTTGTAAGCCACTCTGCTCCCTGCCCAGCACGGCGCCTTGCTGGCTGGTGATGGGGAGCGGCCATTTTAGATGCATTGGGCTTGATCCTCTGGGCATCAATTAGTGTTGCCAACCGATTAGCTGGCTACATCCGAGCTGGGCCGTATTGGCCCACAGGGTAGGGAGATGGTCTGAGAAGCCTCTCTTCTCCCTCCTGGGCATTGGGCCTGTCTCATGCCTCCCCCTCCCTCCCTGGGTCCCCCAGTCACCCTCTCACTAGCAAATGGCTTTATTTTGCTCCTGCTCTGTCTGGAAGCCCTCTAACAAAGTCCCCTTTAAAACTTCTCCTCTATAAACCCACTGTGTGTTCCAGACTCACTAGCTGCATGCACAGGGTCTCATCCTGGGATGCCCCAGCCATAGGCACCAACTTTCTGATTTCCCCGGGGGTGCTCAACCCCTGCTCCATCCCAGCCCCTGCTCTGTCCCTTCCCCCAAGGCTCCTCCGCCAGTGTCACAGCTGATCAGTACCTAGTGGGAGGTGATGGGGAGGGAGGAGGAGAAGAGGAGCTGATTGACAGAGCTAGAGGGCTTGGGAGTTGTAGGGTGAACTCTGGTATCCAGGGTGACTCATTCTGCAGCCCTCTGGCTCCCCCAGGCTTGCCAATGAAGTTCCCTGGAGGTGAGCTCTGGTGTTGAAATGACCCTCGCGATAGGTGCTGCGGAAAAATCTAAGCTAGGCTGTTGGGTGACCTGCAAGGACTTTGTCATGTGGCCCAGCGGGGTGAGCCAGCTGCATTTAATAGTCGTTTCTGTGCACTAAACCTCTGCTTGGAGTTCAGCTTTTGCAAGTCTTCATCGGCCGTGAGCGCCATTCCTAGCAGATTCAGCTCTGTCCTACAAACCAAGTGTCTGGGGGTAGAAAGGGAGAAGTCCAGCCCACTGCCCAGTAATGCCAGGGACACCCTCTTACTTCCCCCTCTTCCTCTTCATGGTGGTGCTAAACCTACTAGATGCAGTGGCATCGTTGATCCCTATGTGGCCCGGGGGAGATGCTTGGTCGTGGGCACTAACTGTACTCCATCCCCTCTCTTCTAGCTGGACCAGATGTCCCAGGCGTCCCACAGCTCGCTGGCCACGCTGCAGTCACAGCTGGAGGAGTACAAGGAGAGATCCCGCAAGGAGATCACTGATTCCCAGAAGCAGGCTAAGGACCGCACCGCGGAGCTGGAGAAGATGCAGTTTGCCATGGGCCGGCTGCAGGACGAGGTAGGCCGCTGGCGCTCGTGGGGTTGCCTGGCTTGCTGCCTGCCAGGGGCTGTCTTTGCAGAGGGCATCTACAGTGTGTGTGCCAGGAATCATTAGAGCTGAGAAGATGCTGACGTTCCTCATCCCCTTTCAAATTACCCAGTATCCTGTCTCTTCCCTGCCTCAGGCCAACTTCCTGCCCCAGCTCTGGAAGTGTAGCCCTGTTAGAACTCTAACTCTAGGCAGCACAAGAGCCTCCTTGTTCCCAATTCCAGCAGAAGAAGCTGCGTTCGTGCATCTACCCGGGACCGGCCGCGTTCTGTCCATGAAGTCAGCTGTGCTGAAGGGCAGCACCAGGGCTGCGTCACCAGCAATCACCGATGAGAGCTGCTCAGTAGCCACATTAAGGGTTGAGCATCTGTATCGGCAAGTGCTAGCAGGCACCCAGTCGCAGTGGGGGTGGCCCTGCCCCTGGGCGCCCAGTGCCCCCTACGATGGGGTGCTCCGGGCAGTAGCTCGGTCAGCCTGTAGCTTGGGCCGGCTCTGGAGAGGCCCTGCAGTCAGAACTTCGTGATTCTGTTGTGCAAGCCAGGAAGGAATCTGCCTTCTTGCATCGCTGGACAGGGCTGCCGGGGCTTGATTGAAAACTGAGCCTGTCCCCATTGAGCTGGGCTGGCCCTCCAGGGCTAAGAGGAGTGACAGGTAGTGGGGTCTCCCGCTTAGCTCGGGCAGGCAGCTGCTCCCCTCTGACTGGAAGCACAGACTGGGCAGATCAAAGCTGGAGTGATTCTCTCCTTCCAAGTCAGGGGTCTCCAACCTTTTTGAGCACAAGATCACTTTTTGAATTTAGGTGCAATCCAAGATCAACCTCAAATATAAATACCCTTGCCCCTTCTCCAAGGCCCCACCCCTGCTCACTCCATCCTCCCTCGCTCGCCCGTCTTCCCTCACTCCCACCAGGCTGGGGCAGAGGGTTGGGGTGCAGGCTCTGGTCTTGGGTTAAGGGATCTGGAGTGTGAGAGGGGCTCTGAGCTGCTCTTGGGGCCGGCAGTTGGGATGTAGGAGGGGGTTCTAGATGCAGGCTCTGAGATGGCGTTTTGATGAAGGGGTGCTCGGGGCTAGGACAAGGGCTTAGAGAGCAGGAGGGGGTTCATGACTAGGGTAGGAGTTTGGGATGTGGCCTCCAGCTGGGCACTGCTGGTGGCTCCTGGTTGGTAGTGCAGTGGGGCTAACGCAGGCTCCCCCCGGCCCTGGCCCGCTCAGTAAAGCAGCCAACAAACTCCTTCCCGAGTCCCGTTGTGCTCCCTCTCTGCTTTGTGGAGAAAGGATACAGAGTGGAAGAGGGGGCACCTTGACATCAGCGTCCCTCCCTCCCCTGCCTTGCCCTGCACAGAAAGCAGGAGACTCCCCGGGACAGCTCCAAAAGAAATGGGCAAGAGATGAGCAGCAGTGGGGAGAGGCAGCTGAAGTGCCGGCACTTGATAGCCTCTTGGCCAAACCAGTCAAGATCACCTGTTAGAGGCTCCAAGATCTACCAGTAGATCCCGATCGACTGGTTGGTGACCACTGCTCCAAGTGAAGCTGCAGTGTCTTGGCCTGCCTGAGACCAGACGTGTCTGAAGTGCTGCCTGTGGAACCCAGGAGATCAGTGCTGGGCCACAGCACCTGTGGGTGGAGCGGGGCTGTGTGTTGGCAGGGCGGCAGAGCTCTGCCCAGCTGTTCCAGTCCAGCTGCCGAGACACCTCTGCGCAAAGAGGGAAGCTCTGTTGTGGCCCAGCTCTGTGTCAGCATCATCCCTCCTGGCAGGGCCTAGGCATCTTGGCAGGCTGCAGTGCAAGGTGCATGCCCCTCCTTGACCCACGTCGGGGTGGTTTGTTTTGTTTTGTTTTGAGCCCAGAGCCATTCCCACCCCGCCCCTGCATGCTGGCTGCTATGCAGAGAGCCACTTGCTACCTGAAGTATGTAGCTTGCTCGAGCCTGGCCCCTCCTATCACCCTGATGACAGAGCTGGATGTTCTCCGCTGTGGCTTCCTCATCTTGCAGAGAGCACATCCCTGGTACTAGGCCTGGGTGACCAGATGTGTCCTTAGACCAGAGCCTGATTGCGGGAGTGGAGGAGGTTCTGCTCTCACTGCACCATGCAGAAATGGGGGCTGTTCTCTTTCCCTTTCCTCCAGCAGGCCTGTATGCAGGGGGTGTGTGCAAAGGAGACAAAAGCACCCCCTCTATTGTCCCTCAAGTAAGCATGCTCTGGCCAGCCAGGGGAAGGCAGGAACAACACGCTGCCCAAGCCTCCCTCTCCCATGCTCTGGCCAGCCAGGGAAAGTCTGGGGCTGATTTCTCCACTCACCGTGGGAGGTGCATTCACACCCTTGCAGTCCACTTTTACAAACAAACCACCCCCCACAGAAATTCCTGCATACAGGCCTGTCCAGCCAAAGCAGGTTGGCTGAGGCTGTCTGCAGGGCTAGTGCACTCTGCAAGCGTCAGCTAGACCAGAGACCACTAGGCGGGTCTTTCCAGGGTTTGCAAATACAGGGCCGACGACAGACCCTAGGGGTGTGGATCTGCCCTCCCCTTGGAAGGAGTGGGGCCTTGGGGAGAAAGTGTGGGGCTGGGGCTAGACCCCCGTCAGGAGCTTTGGGCATGTGCCTCTTCTGCATTACACTGGTCCTACCAGGCCCAGTCTATGCTTCTTTCTCCTATCCCATGATTTTCTGCTGCTGCACCAGTGAGCCAGCTTGCATGGTCACTAGGGAGACCTGCAGCTTCCTGCGTTCTCGGGGGGGAACGCCAGGGTAGCACGGTAGCTCTGTGACTCCCTCTCTCCCTGCAGATCACACGCCTGAAGCAAGCCCTGCAGGACAGTCAGGCCGAGCGGGAGGGCGCCGTGCTGGATAAGGAAGTGCTGGCCCAGCGCCTGCAGAACCTGGAGCAGGAGATGGAGTCCAAGAAACGCTCCCAGGACGATCGCTCTCGGCAGGTCAAAGCGCTGGAGGTTCGTTTCCTCTCCTTGTCCCTTGGGCTGCTTTGAACTTGGGGAGGCAGAGGGAGCTCACTGGAATGCAAGAATTCAAGTGCTGGAAGGGTGAGGGTCCCCCGCTTCCCCGAGGAGACAGCTTCAGTCAGCGGTTGAGGGAGCTCATCCTCGTTCTTCCTTGGAAGAGACTTTATGAGCAAGTCCCCCCATCTCCGCTGGCCTTGCGGCAGTCCTGTCTGTGCTGTGTTTCCCCCCCAATGTCTCAGCAGCACTTCTGCGACCAAACAGTGAAACTGCAACTGGCTCCTTTAGCACGGCACAAAACAATGCCACACCCCCTTCCCGGGGCCCCGGCCACACCCTGGCAACTAGACTGGTACTAGCGCAGCCTCTCATGCTTACACCATTCCTGGGGTTTACCCCATTACAGGCCCATAGTCTCATCCATGACTGTGTAGTGGGTGGAGGCCGCATCTCCAGGTCTGACTGTGTTCTTTGGAGTCCAAGCTTCTGGACTGGCTGGTTTTGCTGCCCCAGTTGTGCAGGTGCTGGTCAAAGGGTTCTCCCCAAGAGCACCTGTAAGCACATGGTCAGCTCTGCCCTCCAGCACACGCAGACAGCAGGCCAGTCAACACTGCCATAGTAACTTCTGCAATCAATAGATCGGAAGGATCCTTGGCATTCAACCCTGATTGCAACCATTTTCTTTAAAGGCCAAACTCTGACAGTTGGGGGGTCCTTTTGTGGCATAACCCTGCCCCTCTCCCCATAGTGCTCATGAAACCATGAAAGTTAGCAGAGCCCAGATCTTCCCCTGTTTTTTCAGAAGGACTCTTTCAGCTCCCCGTCCTAGGCTTTGGGGCTCAGGATAGGCATTCAAGAACAAGAATCAAACTTTCATGCAGCAGCCATGGACTTCAGGCTATTAAAGGCAAGGAGCAAATATATCTGCTGTTATGGAATTTTAAAAGCAACCAAGTAAGTTTAAGAGTAGCCAGCTGGCCCATCTTTGTAAGGGCAAGACAAAGTCGGCATGGAGCCAGACACTGGCAGATGCCTGGCTAGAAAAGATGAGGAGGAAGAAGTGAGAGTTTACCCCAATGTTTTGACCATGCCTTACAGCAAGTACAACAGGCACTCAATCCAGGAGAGCATTTGCTGCCAGTCTGTGGCACAACCTGTGAGCTACAAAGCCTGCCTCGAACAGCAGAGGGCAGAATTGTCTTCAGAGTCTCCCATTCACTCGGAAATAGGACCTTTTGTAACTTTCTTGAATTGCCAAGTAGCTGACTTAGTTTCCGCTCTTTCAAGCATTGCAGCACAATTGCTCATGGCAGAGAATTGTTCTGTTTCCAGGGCTCTTTATTTGTGGATTTATAAAGCCGCTATTTTGATCTGAATGCCAACAGCAGCTTGGGATTCTTTGGGCAGGTCTGTAGTGACCTGCAACCAGCCTTACGGTAAAACTTAAATTCCTTTGGATCAAATTCAAGTTCTCAGTCACCAGTAAGAAGCTCCCAGGCAGATCCAAACCAAACTAATCTCTTGAAAAATCAAATGGCTTTTCCAATATGCAATAGAGCAGAAACAGAAGAACTTTAGCACCTGCCTCAGACACGGTAGCTAGAGATCATGGATTTCCAAGCCACGTTTGAGCTTGGCTTCTGGAAAGGCTTCAAATGTCCAAGTAAACTATAGAGTTTGAAGCCAGCTTCGTGGCAGTGAGACTTAATCAGGGATCAAACTTTTATTTCCAAGCACGGTTCAAATCCCAAAGCAGACCAGCCCTAAGGCTGCTTAAGTGACTTTATGCTGCAGTCTGCATTGAAATCCCCATTGCTCTGCAGCACAGTGAGCCTGTTAAAGCTCTGGAGGAGAAAAGATCCCTGCCCCAAGAGAAGGGATTTCTCAAGGGGAATCTATCTTCAGATTGGCTAACAAGTGTCTCCCTTTGGAGAAAGACCGAGGAGTCCTGTGGCACCTTAAAGACGAAGGAATTTATTTGGACATCAGCTTTCATGTATCAAAATCACTTCTTCTGGCACATGGAGATGCCTCGGGTAGGACAAGGTGGTTTTGACCCACGAAAGCTGATGCCCAAATAAACTCCTTCATCTTTAAGGTGCCACAGGACTCCTTGTGTTTACAGATACAGACTAACACGCTACCCCTCTGAGACTTCCCTTCAGAGAATGGAAATTGACAGTGCTGGAGGCCAAGGACTAGATCATGTCTGGCCTTGGAGAATAAATAGTTTTCCAATTCTGAAGCCCTTTTTCCTTCTTGCCTGGCCTGTTGGAGTCCTTAGAAAGTTGCAGCTCTGAGGAAGCACTTAATGGCCAGGATGAGCATTTACCCATGAACAGTGGTAAATGTTCATGGCTGTCCATCAAAATTAAAATGGCCACAGATCTCTGGTTGCCTGCCTTAAGGTATCCTTGCTCAGCACCTCTGGAAAGTGCGAGGCCCACCTAGAGTTTTTGGACGCTCGGCATTCTGGAAATTCAGCCAATGGTGTCTCCTGTTGAGTACCTGGGCCCGAGTACCCAATTTTGTCGATCTCATTTTTGGAGTAGAGTCATGGCATCCAGCCGAGCTCTCCCCCTGAATTCCAGTCAAGCTCAGATCCTTACTCCAGCACTCCCTGGTCATGTCTATGCTACACAGAAGATCAACGCTGCTGCGGTCGATCTTCCGGGGTTTGATTTGGCATGTCTAGTGAAGACCTGCTAAATCGAACTCCGAGGGTTCTCCCATTGGTGCCGGTACTCCTCCTCTTTGGGAAGCTGCCGAGCATTTGGTCCTGTAGACTTCCTGCTGCGTGGACAGCAATTTAAGATACACAACTTCACCTGCGTAGATGGGGTCGACATACCTTAAGTCAACCTTCCACTCTAATGTAGACTAGGCCTCAGGGTTAACTGCCAAGCTTCATCACTTCTGACCAGCCTGTTGTCTTTGGGTGCAGCAGCCCATAGGTCCTGGGGATTGCCCTGTGCCTGATCCAAGGTCAGAGTGGGGGGCATTAAGCTGCCCTAAAACAGCCCTCCCCAGACTCCAAAGCTGGAATAACATTGGCTCTGCTCACAGGACAAATCCAAGCGTCTCGAGGTAGAGCTGGACGAGGAGAGGAACACGGTGGAGCTGTTGACTGATCGGGTTAACCGTAGCAGAGACCAGGTAGGAGAGTCGTGCTGCAAAACGAAGGATTTGAAAACCATACTAGAGCCTAGCTTCATCCAGTGAGTTAACAGAGACCTGCTGGGATGCGGGGAGAAACAGGAGGAAGGGACACAGAAGCCCTTCCATGGGTGGGGGGAGACTGAGGGCCACCCGGTACTGGGGGAGGGGGACAAAAAGGAAGCTGAAGGTGGTGGTAGGATGCAAGGAGCCCTTGGAGTGTACAATAAGCTTGGCTGACAGAAGCTATGAAGTCCCACTAGTCAAAGTGCCCTGCCTTGCAATTTCGCTGGATCGGGGCCATGTCTCGTTGGTCTGTGTCTGTACAGCACCTAGCATAGCGGGGCGCCTTGGAGATGGAGAACTGAGGCCTGGAAGTGGGGACTTGCCCAGGAGCCCTGGTGCTCCAGCAACCAGACAGCGCCCTGTGAGGCTGGTCCTTCTTTCTAACAGGTCAGCATTGCTTTCCAGGCTTGCATCTTACGCTGCACGGAACCTACCGGGGGCAGAGAGCAGCCCTTAGCCTGGCTGATTTAACATGACTACTTCCTGGATGCGCTCGGCTGCTGACAGACTTGTCCATGGAGCAGGGGCATAACTATCTGGCTCTTGGCTCTCTTCTAGTCGCAGTCCTGTTCTGACACAAGGAGCTAGTGGCTAGGACACAAGCATCAGGAGTCTGGATCCTTTTTCCTGGCTCCATGACTGAATCCACTGTCCAGACCTGAGCGAATCCCTTATCCTGCCTGTTTACCTTAGCTTCTCCATCTGCAAAACTGGTAGGGGGTGGGGTATCACTGTCTAAACTGTATTTCATCCTCCCAAGCAACCTCTGACCAGGAGCTACTGCCACTAGGTTATTCCTAGAAATAATTGCTCCGAGCTAACTTCTTTTCTGCTCTCTTCACCCCCTTTCCTCTTTTTGCCAAATTGACAAATATAGCAACAATTTAGGGCAAATAATCCCCACTCTTACGGGGCTCCCTGCTTCACCGTGTTGCTAGAGCTGACTGTTGGGTTTTGACAGTGATCCTCTGAGCACAGTCTCTGTTGTTTTCTGTCTGGCGAGCTTAGCATCTCCTCCTGGTGTGCTGGAAACCTCTTTTGCACCTTGAATCCCTGTAGCAACAGAGTCCTCTAGCCTGTATAAAAGGTAGGAGGATGGAGACGCATCTCATTAGAAGAGCCAGCTGCCAGCAGATGCTGTTCCTCTGCATTTTGCAAACTGCTCTGCTACTGACCTAAGCCATTGCAATTATCCTGCTTGAATTATGGGTTCCTGATGTTGGGGCTGTCCCTAGCAGGGGTCTAGGGCAACCTGCCACCCTGCCTCTGTTCCACTGCTTCCCGCCTCTTCTTGCCCCTGCTCAGCCCCCAGGGGATTGCCATGAGTGGGGGTGGGCCCTTGGTGCAGGTGCAGGTGGCAACTGCCTCAGCCTGGACCATCCCATCATCCATATATCAGCTGCAGGCCCCAGAGCAGCCTGGGATGATCCAGGGGCTTGAGTGTCCACGGCGTTCTCACCGTTGTTTGTAGAGTGCCAATGGGAGTCAGAACCTCCCAGCTGCCGTGCAGATGTTCCTGCTGCGGTCTTGATTAGTGTCAGTTAAAATGCCCCTCGGTTCTGCTTCCCAGACTGATCTGCACCTACCCCTGCCCGGCAAAGGGAAGGGTGTTTTTGGCAGGGGGCTGACAGCGTGTCTAGCCCCTGACCTAGGCTGATGTTAAGAAAATCAAAAGGCTCTATCTGGCTGCTGAGTAAACAATGATCTAATCTTGCTGGGGATGAAAGGTGCTGCTGCCTCTTCGCAGTGTCTCCTGTGCAATTAACCAGCATCAGAGACTCTGCCAAGCCATGATCTCAAACAGGGCTGCACCCTGCTGCATATGCCTCTCTTCCAGGGCCCTGGGTGATCACGTTGTCTCGTTCACTGAACCCAGCTGCTGCAGTAGAGGAGCAGCATGCGCAGGTGTGTGCTCACACCAGCCATGGGCCACGAACTGTTCTCAGCAGCAGTCCCCCTTTTTAGTGCTACTTCATGTCGGGCCTGCAGCCTGCCAAAGATGCATCCCCTGGGAATAGCCCTGGAACCCTGGGATTGCCTTACGTTACCTCCAGGCTCCCAACAAGGCTCAGATGAAGGCCTAGCATTTAGCAGAGGCATAAGCAGGGATTTGGGATGGGGGTTTGGTGTCTTCCATGTCCTGGCCTACTGGCTGATCTAGAACAACCATGAGCAGCAGGCTAGGCCAGGCTTCTAGAAATGGTTTGTTTGTCCTGCCTGCACAGACCGAACTCTATTCTAGGTGCTGTATGAAATCCACCCCTACTCCTGGCTGTGGCCCCCAGGCTGTTGCAAGGAGAACCAGACTCTCTCTTTGTACAATGGCTTTCAGCACCCACTGCACCCCCATTGATGTAATGGGATAACACTGCCTGTTGTGCCACATTTTATGGGCCAGTCCGTTCCACTCCAGGCTGCCACTAATGTGACTTCATTGATCACCGAGGGCATGTGCTGACTGGCAGGTTAGGCCCTAATGACTTTGGTTCTCCCAAAATGCTAATTGTGCCCAGCATCTGTTGGCTTTGGGAACGCATGGCCCCTCTTGGAAGACAGGCTACAGATGGGGAAACTGAGGCATGGTGGGGAAGGGACTCAGGACGTGTAATAGTCAAGATTAGAATGCAGGAGTTCTTGACTTCCTCCCCCTCGGCCCTCTGGATGTATCCAGGAAACCTCCATCTGCCAGGGAGAGAAATGCCACTGGCTGAGAGAAGGTAACCCCTAAACAAAACCAACCTTTCTTCCTCCAGATTGACCAGCTACGCGCAGAGCTGCTGCAGGAGCGCTCCAGCCGGCAGGACTTGGAGTGTGACAAGGTCTCCCTGGAGAGGCAGGTAAGGCTGTGGCCAGACGCAGGATTCAGGCATCTCTTTCAGCGCCGGCAGCCTGTGCTGCTGCACAGCTCTGTCTCTCCGGCTGCGTGCGTGGGTAGCTGAAGGCTGCGCTTGTGGCCTCTTGCAAATGCAGAGACCTCAAGGGTTGCCGGTCTGCCTCCACCTCCCAAGTCACTAGGCTAGAAAGTGCATTTAATCCAGAATGTCCTTGTGACTCATTCGATCATCTTCCTCTGATCCTGGAAAAGCTTCCTGACAGAGAGCTTTCTGGCTGTGGAAGGGTCCTCAGAGGAGAAGGGTGAAAGGTCCCCCTTGGCTTGGGAGTTTTAAAACTAGATTGGAGAGAATGCTGCAGACTGTCTCCCCCTCCACCCCCATGGGGAGTGGTGGGGATTGGTGTCCCCTGGAGCAATAGGTCTGTCCCATTTCTACTGCCCACAATGTGATAGTGTTTGCCTTGGGGCTTCAGGCTACTGCAGCAGCAATCAGTCCTGGGCCCTTTAAATCATCACTGGAGCACCAAGCTATGTGCTCTGGGCAGTACTAAGGGTGGCGAGGGGGGGGGGGGGGGACTGGCAATGTGGTACACTCTGGGTGGTGCGCAGGGCTGGCTGCCCCAGCCCCACCCCTTCCGACTGTTGTCCTGCTCCTTCTGGGAGTATGGAGCCAGCTCCCCACACTTTGTTCAGGGGCCCCACGGAGGCTGTTGGGGCCCCAGTCTTGGATTACTACCAGCCTAGTTAGTCTATGCTGGTTTGTCTTTATCAACAAATATCCTCCCACCTCTTCTACACTCTTGTGGTTTCTGCTATGCCGCCCCTGCCCTCTCTCATCATTCATAAAGCTGTCCCCTCTTGTTAGCCTCCTCAAAACCTGCCTCTGCAGTGACAGCTGCCGAAGAGTTCCTGTCTGGCTCTGGCTCTGGCTAGACAAGCCAGGACTCCTGCTACATTCTGCTTCTTGTGGTGTTTCACCCTTCCCTGGCCGCCTAAGACTTGGGGGTCAGGGTGGACATGAGCTCCCTCGGTGTGATGCTGTTGCCAAAGGGTAACGCAGCCCAGGGAGGCCGTGTAAATATGGGAATCTTTGGTAAGAGCAGGGAGATTATTTTACCTCTGTATTTGGAACTGGTGCGACTCCTGCTGGAATTCTGTGTCCAGTTCTGGTGCTCGCAGCTCAAAAAGGAGGTTGATAAATTGGAGCGGGAATTGAGAGAAGAGCCGCACAAGCAATTAAAGTATTAGAAAACCAGCCTGACAGCAATAGACTCCAAGAGCTCAATTAACGTAACTCAACAAACAGAAGATTAAGGGGTAAGTAGTCTCAGCATCCACCTGGAGAACAAATATTTAATAATGGGCCCTTCTATCTAGCAGATCTATCTTCTAACACCATTCAACAGCTGGAAGTTGGAGAGACATATTCAGTCTGGAAATAAGGTGTAAATTGTTAATGGTGGGTTGCAGGGAGGTGGTGGTAATTGACCACTGGGACAGTTTACCAATGGTCATGGTGGATTCGCCATCACTGACCACTTTTTAAATGGAGATTGGATGTTCATGTAAAAGATCTGCTCTGGGAATTACTTTGGGACAGTTCTCAGGCCTGGCTTACCCATCACAATGGTCCCTTCTAGCCTTGCGATCGGTGACCCTGCTGTGTTCCCAACTATTCTGTGCAAAAAAGAGTCTGTGTGTCGCCAGAGATGGCACAGCCCACTGCTCTGTCGGGCCCTGTTGGTGTCTCGGGAGGGTTCAGGAACATGAACAGCAAAATGCTGCAAATGGCGGAAGTGTTTAACCTCCTCTTGAAGCAGGGACAGGGGTGAAGAGCTTCAAGATTTTTTTCTGGTGGCATCACCGCACCTCCTGTTGCTGGTTGTGCGGCCCCTCCAGCAGTGTTCCAAATGCAGCTAGGATAATTAGGGGTCTCTTCCCCAATTTGCACACTTAATATTCAGTTTATTGCACACGCCCCTCTCAGGGCCCCAGGCACGTTGCACCTTGTTCAAGGATCTCTTAATGGATGTGATTTTTCTAATCCTGTGGCACTCCCATAAACCTCTCCCTGCCTGCAGGGCAGTGAGGCTAGCAGTGTGCCTGCGGAGGCTGAGAACCGTGGGCTTAGCCTCGTTCTTAAAGGGAATCGCTAGGCAAACTGGAAGGGTTGTAGGCGAGATCAGGGTGGGGAGTTCTAGTCGGCAAAGCAGAGGGGCAGGTCTGAGAACTAAACTATCTATGGCCCATGGTCAGAACCGCCACCCCTCACTGGAAGCCAGAGCTGAGCCTGGCTGCGTACGTCCTTACTGCCAGAAAGCTCACAGGTCGGTCCTGCACTGGCAGAAACTTCTCCGGGAACATCTCATGGCAGCCGGGAGCAAACCTTCTCAGCTGGGCGGATGGACTCCTGCATGCCCTGTTCAAGCAAACTGTGCTACAAACAGCAGCCTGGGTGGTGGCTGGTGCTAACCACCTGTGCTCAAACCAACGGGGGAGGGTCAACAAGACTCAAGTGGCGTGTGTGAGCTGTGGCAATGCCCACACCTGTTTGTAACATACTAGCTCAAGCAGAGATGGCATGTCTGTTAGCCCAGCCTTGCTCCCAGCTTGCAGTATGCATACCCCAAGCAGCCTTCCATGGAAGCAAACCGCAGCCATCCATGGCGGTGTTACCAGCACATGTCACACTGGGCTGTGTAACTGTGTGCCCTGTCTTCTGAAAACACAGGTCAGCATCCAGCATTGTGACCCCCTCTTCCCCCCCTCCCTCCAAGGCCCCTGCCTAGCCCGCAGCTGAGAGCCAGGGCATCTGGTTAGCATGGCTTAGAATCAGAGTACGGGTTTGTTCTTAACCTGGTAACGAGGGGCTAGCTAGCACTTGCTGCTCTGTGTAGTGCAGGCAATAGTGGATATAGAAATCTGGCCTTTGTGGGCAGGCCAATGCCCTTTGCCTTCCCAGGAGACAGGAGGCCCTGAGCTATTGGGGTACAAGAGGCTGTTCCTGCTGTCCCAGAGCCATTCCTGAACAATAGCTGCAGAGGGGGTTAGGGGTGGGAGGCTTTGTCACTGCAGCCCACAAGACACTCTAAGGCCTTTGTTTTCGGAGGCTGGGACCCAGGCTGACACAGCCCTGGAACTGTTGGCTTTGTGTCTCTTCTGGACACTGAGGCTCCGAGAGCTAAAACTCTGCACAGGGCTGTAAGGGGACCCCAAGTTGCAGCATCAACTAGCCAGAGGGCAGAGTTCTCTGGCCTTGCTCCTTCCTTGCTTTGACACACTCCTGGGTGAGGGGGCTGTGACACAGGACTTCCCCTCCTGTCTTTGCTGGGGCAATCGGCAGTGATTCTGTGTGGGAAACACAAACCTCAGGCCCGCATCCTCAGAGTCTTGAATTGACCTGTTTCACATCTGAGCCAGACCTCCCTTGACCCATGTGTTAGACGAGCTTGTCAATTAAGACAACCTGTAATGACTTGAAGCGGCTCCTGATGCCTCCTAGACAGCTTTTCCTGACGCGATTTCTGCGATGCTCCTTAATTGGAAGATGGCTTCTTAATTTCCAAGTTTAAAAAAAAAATTAGGTGTTTCAACTACAGCCGCGGCTGCTGTAAACATGTAGCAGCTGCCTGCCTGGACTTGTGTAACTGAATACTCTGTTACACAAGTGTGTGCTGGCTTAAAAAAAACAGATCCTTCAAGCTGTTCTTGTTCTCCGCATGTAATCATCAAGGACAAAAAAACACTTGGTTTGAATGTACAATGCTGCAAAAAGTCACCAGGGTCCCTACAGTGCATTGATCTTCTTCACAAGTTTTCAGTCTTTTTTCTCTTTCCTGGACATGGCCAGTTAATCAGGCATGTTGGTGTTGCTCCTGCCCATCCCTCCACGTGGAACTGGATAGAGGAGTTCTTTGGGGAGGAGGAGAAGCTGTAGCTCTTGGGTTGACAAAACTGTTCAATAAACTGATAATGTCTGAATTTGGTGCTGGACAGGGCTGGCCTTACCATAAGGAGAACTGAGGCAGCCACCTCAGGTGCCAGACTGTGCTGGGGGTGCCACTAGGACCCAGAGTGTAGAAAATTGTGTCTGCTGCTGGTGCAGATGTATTCTCTCTGCTCTAGTAGCACCGAGATGGTGGAATGCTGTACTGAAGGAAGGAGGGCACAAGAGATGTAACAGGCTGGCAGGAGAAAAGGGGCATGGGGGCGTCATTTGAGCTCCCCACCTCAAGTGCCAAAATGTTGTGGGCCGGCCCTGGTGCTGGACTCTGTCCCCACCAGGAGCTCTTTGGCTTGAGGCTAAACCTGTATCTGTACAGGACTGTGGGCATGTCCGCTCCGGTCTGTGGGGAGGTGCATGGTTTTTCCTGCTGATAGTAATGCAGCATTGGGAGGCATAGTGTACATGGAGATGTAACCCTATGGCCCCCTTCCAGCATGTCCTGCCAGCACTGGCTTTGCAGAGCGGGAGAGCCGTCTTTGTCTGCTTTTTAGCACTTGCATTCCACGCGCAGCTTTAAATTACGATAAGTTGGCAACATTTTGAATGCAGGAAAACATAATTGCCATTATATAACTCAGTGAGCTTCCTATTTGGGAAAGGGATTTTGCAGTGCGTGACTCACTGTTGGTATTTACATAACAGTCCGGTTCTTTCTCTCTGTTTATAACACCAACGTTCTCACTCCAGCTGTTGGTGTTATGGGTGGCTAATCAGGTATAATTTCTCCTACCAGAACAAAGACCTGAAAAGCCGACTGGCCAGCTCAGAAGGCCTGCAGAAACCCAGCGCCAATTTGTCTCAGCTGGAGTCCCGGATCCAGGAGCTGCAGGATAAGCTGCAGGCAGAAGAAAGGTAAAAGATGTGGAAACAGGAATTGGACCTGGCCCAGTGTGGCAGAAGATCATAACAAGCACTCCTTGTTAAGCCCTTGTCTAAACACATATTATATTGCTTGAACCGTATGGAGTGCTAGCTACAGCCCTTTCCATGCCTCCCCCAGAGGGAATGAAGCTATAGCAGTATAGCTATTCCTCGGTGGAAAGGAAACTAAGCTGTACTAGACCATGTCACCTCTTACACTGGTATGAAGAACATAAGAACAGTCACACTAGGTCAGACCAACAGTCCATCTAGCCCAGTATCCTGTCTGCCAATGGTGGCCAGTACCAGAAGTCCCAGAGGGAGGGAACACAACAGGGAATCCTCACGTGATCCCTCCCTTGTTACCCATTTCCAGACACACACAGGCTAGGGACACCATCCCTACCCATCCTGGCTAATAGCCATTGATGGACCAAACTTGCATGAATCTATCTAGTTCTTTTTTGAACCCTGTTCAAGTCTTAGCCTTCACCAAGTCCTCTGGCAAGGAGTTCCATAGGTTGTGCACTGAATGAAGAAAAACTTCCTTTGGTTTGTTTTAAAGCTGCTGCCTATTAATTTCATTTGGTGACCCCTAGTTCTTATATGTGGGAATAAAGGAAAAATTATTTACTATTCTCTTTTTCCACACCACTCATGATTTTATAGACCTCTATCATATCCCCCCCTTAGTCTCCTCTTTTCTAAGCTGAAAAGTCCAAGTCTTTTTAATCCCTCTTTATATGGGACCCATTCAAAACCCCTAATCACTTTTGTTGCCCTTTTCTGAACCTTTTCCAATGCCAATATATCTTTTTTTTTTTAAGATGAGGCGACCACATCTGTACATAGTATTCAAGATGTGGGAGTACCATGGTTTTAGATAGAGGCAATAAGTTATTTTCTGTCTTGTTCTCTGTCCCTTTTAAATGATTCCTAACATTTTATTTGCTTTTTGACTACTGCTGCACGCTGAGTAGATGTTTTCAGAGAACTATGCACAATGACTCCCAAGATCTCTCTTGAGTAGTTGTAGCCAAATTACTCCCTATCATATTGTATGTATAGTTGGGATTATTTTTTCCAATGTGCGTTACTGTGTCTGTTGCAAAGGGGTGGGCCAGTATCACAGTTCAGTAAATATTCACATCCAAAAACCGAGGCCTGGTTTACGTTGGAAAGTTTATCAGTATAAGCATCTCAGCCCCTCTGATGGAGGGAATTGCTACCCCTAGTTTGTAGATGGGTGCAGGGCCCAGCAGCACCAGGAGCTGGTGGCAGAGTGGGGCTGGGGTACTGCTGCTGCCCCCAGGGTGACTGCACCGAACTTTACAATGGATGGGATGGCTCTGGATGGGGGAAACTGAGGCACGCAGCAGACATGTTACTCCTCAGATGTTAGGGGCAGGACTGGTAATGGAGTGTAGGAATGCTTACTCCCGCCCCGTGTGCTAACCAGAAAGCTTGGGAGCCTTGCACAGAATAGGTCTCAGGGGAGTGCATGACCTCTAGCTGGGTTCCTAGGCCCTGTTCTTCTTATGCAACCTCAGGAAGGGGTTTAGTTCAGTCGTCCTAGTGCTGGTCCACAGGCTTTCACGTCCAGAATTCTCTCCCTCCTCCACGGTTCAGCCTTGTTTCTCTTCCCCATGCCCCTTTCTTGATCTGCCTCCCAGACACATTCGGAGGCTGAATTTCACAACAGCAGTTTCCAGGCGAGGTCAGATGTTGCATTTAACCCTTTCGCTGCACACATATGTGCCGGTTCGGTTCCGGTACCAAGCGTAGTCAGCTAGAACGGACTCTGTTGGAGGGTGTCTGAAGCTTTTCTCCTAGCTGGCAGGAGAGGGCCAGAACCTCATTCCCTGTGCGCTTGGCCAGGTTGGCACTACCTAGCAGCACAATAAACAGCTGTGAGGACAGCCCCTGCCGTCCTTGGCAGCCAGAGCAGCTGTGGCTAGGTTCAACAAAACCCTGAGAACAAAACCATCTGTGCAGGGAGGCATACTCAGTGAACACCAATTTTTAAAATTCATTTTAGCTAAACCGTTTCACACCCTCATGTCTACGCCCTGGTTTCAGGTTAACGGTGGGCTCCCGGTGATGGTGCTTTATTAGCAATCGAAATCTGAGTGTCCTTCTGGTACCAGTTTAATAGAATTTGGTTTTAAATAACCCCTGAAATGCACCTTTCCCGTGAAGACAAGCCTCCAAAGACTGCCCCTAGGAGAGAGGGTAAGGAGCAGTGTTCCCACTAAGATTTTCCATCCATGAGTGAAGTGAGTTTTGTCTTGTGCGCCAACAGCGAGGTCATATGCACTTGTTCGGATGTGCACCACCGTGGCACCCACTCATGGGAGAATTCCCCTGCCAAAGGAACAGCTCTGTGTTTCCCCTTTCTTGCAGTGTGGGAGGGCGTGAAGCTGAGGGCAGGGGGGCATGGATGTACATTTGGTGCTTTGGCAATGGGGAGGAAGCCCATAGCTTGACCTACTAAAGTGAGATTAGGCACTAAATGTAGCAGATAACTGTTTCCCCTTTGTGCTGACAGCCTCATGCCACTTTGCCTACATGAAATGAACAGGGCATCCCAAACCTTCTGTGATGCTTTTGAGGTACAGTGTCCTATAGACAGGGAAACTGAGGCACAGATTAGTCAATAAATTGCCTGAATTCACACAGGAAGTCATCAGCAGAGCTGGGCACAGACACAAGCAAACTGCAATAGTCCTATCTTCTCTCCTCCAGCTCACTAATACCTCCTACACTTCAAGGCTGCAATAAAAGACACAGTACAGCTCAGCTCCAGACTTGCTTACGGCGTAGATTTTTGGGCAGTGATCCATTCCTCCAGCATATACAGCAAGAGGGCTTCATATCCAGGATCTGTTCTCAATTCTGATCATTTTGGTTTTTGGGTACCTTTCCCTTCTCTGTTTTAATATTAGGAATGAAGAATCTCTTTAACCCCAACCCCCAGCAGGCCTCCAACCCACCCATAGCCCCAACCCCTGGCAGCAGCAGCCCTGCAGCCCGCAGTTCTAACCCTCCCACCGCCCGAACCTCCGGCAGCAACAGTCCTCTGCCCCTGAGTAGCTGCTTGCATGTGGTTCCTTGGGCTCCAGCCACCGAAGCAGTCGCTTGCCTCCCACCATGCTGCTCCACTTCTGCTTAGGAGGTGGGCGGGGTAGAAATGTCCTTTGCGCGCAGCTTAGAGAGAACTACGGTAGGTGGTTCCCCACCTCAGACTAGAAATAGGCATTCCAAATCCTAATCAGTGTCGCTCGGTGTCTCTGGTTTAGTGCTGGAGGGGTGGAAAAACACATCATCCAGAGGGCGTGGCACTGATCACTGTTGTGTAAAAGAGGACAGAGAGCCTCTCGGTTGTCCGCAGGCAGCTTTCCCCCCTGCCCAGGTGGGCCGTGTCGGAGTGGCCACACTCAGACCCGTGTGCACAGTTGGCTTGACGTCGTCCAGTTGCGAGCATTCGGCATTGCGTAACCCGCCTGCCTAATCACCTGGTTGGCAGCATCTGGGGGAAGTGTGCCTGGCGCACTCTGCCTTGGGGCTGTCCCTGTGTTGTAAATCAACAGGGTGTCTGCTTCCAGGCCTGCCGCCTTGCCCCAGAATTAGTCTTGTGCACTGTAGTAATTTTTCTCGTAAATTTGCCAAATCTAATAGCAGGTGGCTCATCCCAGGGAAGAGATGGCCTTGTGATTAGGATCCTGCAGGGGAGCTCTTGATTCAAATCCCAGCTCTGCTTCTGACTGCTGGTGTGAGCTGGGGCCTCTCTCTGGGTCTTTCCCATCTGGGAAGGAATGATCTGTGTTCCCTGTAAGATAAGCACTTGGGCAGCCACCCAGGAGAGATTCAAATGCTGCCCGGCCGATTTGCATAGCACCCACAGCTGGCAGCCTGTGTTGCAGATGTGCACCACCAGTAGAATGTGCCTTTGTGCACATAACAAAATGTATTCTGCACATGGATGGAAAAATTAGAGGGAACGTTTGTGGTGATCCTGCGTTTCTCTCTTCCATATTAGACTGGGAACTCAGTAGGGGTCTCTGGGGTCCACCATAAGGTAAACAGAGATCACACACGTGTCAGAGCAGCAGTTGAGTTGTGCATCCAATGTGGTTTCAGGGAGAAGAACATCCTGGTGTCCTCGAACCGCAAACTGGAAAGGAAAGTGAAGGAGCTGACGATCCAGATCGACGACGAAAGGCAACATGTGAATGACCAGAAGGACCAGGTGTGTAGCGGAACATAGTCTGTCTCCCACTCGGACGCGCATGCTCAGGCTCTTGGAGCTGTCCCAGGGCGTCACTCCCTTCCCTCTGCTCTTTTCTTCCAGTGTCTATCATCCAATTATTCATTTAAAGGTTGAAATATCTTCCGCAGCCTCTGGCACCCGCTTGGCTGAGGATTCCTCGTTTCTCTGCCAAGCTGGCTCTGTGTAGCTGGAGCTCTCTGTCTCTGTCTCCGTCTCCCCCTCCCCCTCCCCCTTCACACAGCTGAACCCAGGCTGCTCATGGCTAGCACAAGCCCATCCGCTAAGAGGAGTGTGTGTGCTTGTGTGTTTCTTCACAGCTGAATCCAGGCTGCTCATGGCTAGCACAAGCCCATCAGCTAAGAGGCATGTGTACGCGTGTTTGTTTTCATGTATGCTTTCGGACAGTGATATGGATCCCATTAGGGACTGACTTCTACTACAGGCCGATCCAAGTTGGATACTGATGGAAACCCATGGATCTGGTCTCAGTTTCTCTTCCACATCTCTCCTCTCTGTTCCGTCATGAAACACGTTTCTCCTCTTGGTGCAAGAGCCATCCCCTCTCCTGCTGCAGCCACCCCATATCTTTGCCTAATCGACCTCCCCTATCCCAATTACAGACAAATACTTCAGTGTCTCTGCCTCTTCTGTCCTTTTTACGGAGCTTGTTGGGGCCAGAGTTTGTATGGAAGACCCCCCGCAAAATAGTCTTATAGAAGCTTTTTTAGAATCTGCCAGCCCCATCTCACGAGTCGGCACTCGCCTTCAATTTCCTGTTCTCTGTTGCTCCTCCATCCCCCCTAGTTACGGCAGCTCCCTGGCTGTCCTCTGCTCCCCCTTAGCCTGCTTCCTCCGTGTTGGGGCAGATCCATTGGGTTCTATTGACCTCACCTCCCCGTGCTTCCCTGAGAACGAAGCTGCTGGAACACACCCTTTTTGCTGCCTAATTAAACTGCCCAATTACAGTATCCAGGGTGGCATTCCCAGAGCCCAAAGCCTGTGCATGTGGCGCAGAGGCATGGGGCTGCGTCCAGTTTCTCTTGGGAATTGAAATCTTGAACATGCATCTTCTCCACCTGATCTCCTGCTGGAGAAAGTCCTAATTGCGCCTGGCTTCCTAAAGCTGCAGCTGATGCGCTTGGTGTGATGGAATGCGGCCTGACTTATAGGTGTTAAGGAGATAGACTCTGTCCATGGTGCAGCGGCATCCTGTCCATGTACAGTAGCTTAAAAACAGCATAGACTCTGATCTGTATCTGAGCATCTTTATTTCCCCCCTTATCCCCCACCTTAACTGCTTACTCCATCCTCTAAGACAGTGGTGGGCAGTCTGCGGCCCCTCAGTGTTCTGTATGTGGCCCAGGAGACATTTTGTTTGCTGGTGCCCACGTGCAGGGTTGCCAGACTCCACTGGTTTCCAGCCACATAGTATGTTTCCCTAGTGGAGTGACTATAGTGACACGCCTGTAAAGCCAGGGCCCGTGACCAAGGTGCACGCTGGTTGCACACAGCACTGACTGTGAGAGCCACGTGCTCCTCCTGCATCCAATCAAAGCGCTGCTGAAGCTCCATCAGCATCCTGCAAATTCTAGGTACGCCATCGCAGTTAGCAAAACTGTCCTGTCCTGGGAGACTGTCTTGAGTACGACAGTCTTGCGGCCCACTGAGATGAAAGAGGGCCTCTCATGCGGCCCCCTCGCTAGCCTAGGTTGCCTGTCGCTGCTCTAAGAAAAAAGCCTTCCCTCCTGTCCTGAATGCTTCTTAACCCCCTAGGAGTCTTGCGTCCTTGCAACACTTGCCTGAGCTCTTAGCTGGCTGTTGCCCCTGGTCCCTGCCCACAAAACACCCAAGTTTGGTGCCTTAAACCCAGGCAGGCCCATTAGCCCGAATCGGGTGGTGTGAGTGAAGGTAAGTTGAAAGGTCCTTACTCCTCAGGCTCTAGCTATATGCAAGGCTGGTGCTCTGGGGGAGGGCCTCCATGTGCCCTCAGAGTGACTGAAACTCCCCTACCTGCATTCCAGCTGCTAGGCAGATTTACTGCCATGTGACTGTCCACGTTCCTGCCTTTTCCTCCATTTTGGCGCCAAAAGCCTGAAGGAGAAGGGGCACCAAGATGGAGGACGGGCTGTCCTTTTGACAATCCAAGATGGTGATCCCAATTAAAATGGGGTGGGAGTGATGGCTGAGGTTCCATTTTTGATGCAGGCTGTATCCCGATCGTGCTGATAGTCCTCCAGTGCCTTCCCACAATCCTCTCCTATGCCCTTGTGCCCAGAAGGTCCAGACAAGTTCTCCTGCAATTCACTGGGAACAAATCCTAGAGAGGCTTCGCTCACTGCAGCGCTAGGAGCTACGGGATGTGCCCCCAGGAGTCCTAGAGTCTCTAGGCTCCTGTCCTGCTCCAGCACTGTAGCACCCCAAAGATTCCCACCCTGGCTTTCCAGTGGGGGCTGAGCACAGCCCTTTCCCAGTTTGCTCCAGGTTCTCTCATCCCCAGTCTGCTGCTGTGACTGTAAATGGCCCTTGCTGTCCTGGGGTGGGTGGGGTGGGTTGGGTTGGGGGTGAGGTCCCTCCAGCACTGCCTGGGTGAGCGGGGCTCAGTGGCATCCCTGCAGCACCACAAGCCAACCTGCCTCGCCCCTTATGCCCCTCTCCCTTGCGCAGCTGAGCCTCCGCGTCAAGGCGCTCAAGCGCCAGATGGACGAGGCTGAGGAGGAGATCGAGCGCCTGGAGGGCGCCAGGAAGAAAGCACAGCGGGAGCTGGAGGAGCAGCACGAACTCAATGAGCAGCTGCAGAATCGCGTCAAGACCCTGGAGAAGGAGGCCTGGTAGGTGTGGGGGAGGAGGGTTGGTTGTCTCTCCCCAGCTGTGCACTGCAGAATCCCCTCCTTAGTCCTGCATCTCAGGGGTCCTTCCAGAGCCATAGCCAAGGGTCTCCTGGAGCAATATGTGTTCTGTCTCCCCTCTGTGTCTTAGCTTTGCTCCATTACCAGTCTCCCCTCGCTCTGGCTGAAGCCCTGGCTCCCCTAGTGGAAAGGTGGCAGTAGAAAACTCCCCCTTGAGAGATCATTGCAGGCTGCCTTCTCTACCCTCCTCCCCCCAGCCCTGTAGCAATGTGGACTTCTAGGCTGGGCACACCAAGGAAGATCTTCTGGAGATCAGGACTCTGGTCTAAATGACCTCCCGGCAGTGGGGCGGCAGCACACCCACAGTCCAAGCCATGCTCCAGCCCATGTCCTTGCTAGGGCCGTTCACACTAAGCCTGTGGTCAAAGGAAGTCTGTAGCCCTAATCAAACATCCCAGTCCCACTGCGGGTCAAACCACGGCTGGGAGCGGTCCTGCTTCAGACTCCTTGGAAGGCTCAGTCCTGCGGGTTGGCACCTGTTGCAGTCTAGACTGACTCCTGCTTTCTTCTCGTTGCTGCCCCCACGTGCGGTGTGTCTGACCCACGTCGGCAAGCACCCCTCTGGAGAGCCTGGTTTACAGCTGGGATTCCCCCCTACTGTTTCCCAATGGGAAACAGCTGTCTGGGGCCAGCGTGCCGGGCCGGGTGAGCACCGCCACTCGGCAGTGCAGGTGTGAACTGGCTCGTCCTCTTCCCCGATCCAGGCGCAAGGCCGCTCGCTCGGCAGCCGAGACCTCCCTGAACGACGACCACTTGAGCTCGGACGAGGAGTTCGACAGCGCATACGGCCCATCCTCCATCGCCTCGCTGCTGACAGAGGGGAACCTGCAGACCAGCTCATGTTAGCAGCTGCCTGCATGGGACGCTAACTAGCTCCTAGAGTGTGGCCTCTTTCCCATGGCCTGAACGGTTTGGGTTCTTTGAGCGGCCGGGGCAGGGTCTCGTTTCACCAGGGAGCACCCCCTACCTGCTGACATTCCAGTCACTTTAGGAGGAAAAACAATGTCCTAGCGGCCAGCAATCCTCGGATAGGAGTCTGCTGGCGCACACATCCATTCCAAAAAGCAGTTATTACAGCTTAACTGGAGAGGAGCCAGCAGCGGAAGAACTAAGAGCAATGTGAAGGAAGAATTTTCTGCTGCCATTGGCTGGGAGGGTGGGTGGATGGAATTTGGTGTTATTCTCCACAGAAAATTCAATTTAATCTGTTTTTCTCTCGGTGCTTCTCAGGGTGTTGCTTCAATTCCAGATCTTTCCTAGCTTCAATTCCAGATCTTTCCTATCTTAACCAAATGTTTGGGTGTAGAGGAGGGGGCGTGTGTGGAAACAGATGTGCAATACGGCAGAATGATGCTCTGTGAATCGTAAATGAGAGGGGAACCTATCTTTTCAGCCTCAGCTGGTGCTGGCTTTTCTCCACCAGAAAGGGAAGTGTGGTAGGTTACAGTCAGCAACCAGAATCTGAGGAGACCGCGTCAGTGTGTGGGGAAGCTGTGCTCTGCACTGAGTCTCTTTAATGTCTATAGAAACCTACTTGGAGTCTTGGTATAAAATCTGTCAGCTGCTTTTTTTTCAGGACTCTTTTTTTTTTTACAGCTGCCACTTTTTCACCACTGAGGGAAAAAAATCCCAGCCAGCCCTCCAGTCTGGGCAGCCTACATGCTGCTCTTCTCCGAATTCATTGTCAGCATGTTGCGTGGATCTCTGACTTTGGCAAGTCTGAGGCTCCCATTCCCCATGCTCCATCCTACTGGCCTAGTGCACTTGGGTAAGGGACTCTCATGCCCCTTTGGCCCTTTCTATTGGCCCTGCTCTGGGGGAGGAGGCCAAGCTGCACATAGGCTTGGGATGGAGGACAGAAAAGGTCTGAGATCACCCAGGTTGTCCATAACCTCAAGGGTTTCTGACCTGTGCGAGTGGAACCGGTGGAATTCCATCCGGTCCCCAGCTGTCAGACATTGCACAAATCCCCACCGCAACTGGCCCATGGAGGGAAAAAGTAACAGGTTTTGGAATAACTGAGCCTTTATCTGACACGTGGTTGCTTTGTTGCTGAGACTAGTGAGATGAGAGTGGGCCTCCAGCTTGGTCTGAGTGGAGCAATCAATCATGAAATGACGCCTGAGCCGCAGGGTCCATCTGGGGCTGGGCTGCCCTGCTGTCCTATGTAAAGGGACATCTAGCCTCCAGGGCTGTCTGCAATACAGAGTTAACAACAAACACCTGGGATCTGCCTGCTGAGAGGGCCCCATCCTGTCTTGTACCTCTCTAGCAATTTCTGTTTTTTTAGCAATAAACCAACTTGGGCACCCAAACCTCTGCATTTGGGAGCACGCCTGCTGAGGAAGAAGCGGATGTTAATGGAAAAGCAGGAGCTGTGCCGGCTTTGATGGAACTAGCAGCCAAATTCGCCCACCTCCGCTACTCCTGTTTCACGCACTGAGTTGCAGTCGGGATCAGCCGGGTTTGCCCTGGGCTGACTGTAAAGCCCAGGCTGTTCAGAGGGAAAAGAACAAAACTAGGCTAGCCTGGACAGCAGATTGTTCAACGGGAGCCCTGCGTGTCCTTGAAGCAGGAATTTGCTTGGAGCCTCGTTTGCAGCAGAATTTGCACCTGTTTGTAAAGTGCTGATTTATAGATTGGGACACTGTGGGTGGGGAGGGAAGGGGGAGAGGAAATCTGCTACGGGGCTTCAGACCAACCTGTAGGTCAGGCCTTGACCGTTGTGCCTTAATGCGCCATGATAATCTGCCCAGTGGGAGAACTTAGTCCAGTGAATTTCTGATTGAAAGAGGACTGGGGGCAGAACATTGAAACATGCCTCTGTTTTAAAATAACCTACCTGATGTAACATGTCCCTCTCCCTCCCCCCGCCTGAGGCAACAAGACACAGGAGCAGAAACACGGGAGGTGATAAATGCAGCCTGATGCTTGGTCTCAGCTCATGGGCTGACACAAATCCCCACAGCCGAAATACAGCCATTGCCAGGCCTTGCACGATTTCTGCTTCCATGTCCTTCTGCTCCCACCAGGGCCTTGGCTAGAGCCAGCTTTGCTTGGTGTGCTGTACGAGAGCAGGTCTCCATAGCCATGCAGATGAGGCTAATACACAAGTCATTCTTTGGGTTTTGTTCTCGCGCATGTTTTGAATGTCTGCAGCTATGGGGAAGGCAGTCAGCAAAACACCACGGGATCAGCAAGTCCTCTGAGGTCTTCGCTGCTCCATGGCAGCGTGTTGGTCGCACAGTAGAGAGAGAGCCAGTGGGAGAGACTTTTGTAAACCGTTTGAAGTAGCTGCCCTTAATTGGGAACTCCCCAAGCTGCTTGAGCTAGTTATTGGAACATGTTTGGCTCTGGCATTTCCAGGCCAACCTCCTGGCCTCCGCCACTGGTCCTTCCACCCCCCTCCCCAAAAAAAGACGATAAATTCTGCAGGCTGCATCTTGGGTCATCGATGAGCCAGCTGTCACCGGTGCCTGGGGAAAGTCTGGCTCTGGGACACCTTGCCAGTCTCTTGCTCCATCCCATCCAGCTTTGCCTCTGCAGTGTGAGGCTGTGGGGAGGAATCTGCTCAGGAAGCCACGTTGCAAGGCTGCCACCACTAAGCACAGTGACTTCAGAATTGAAGGCCAGATCGTCGGCTGGTGTGAAGGGGAGCAGTTCTGTAAACCTGATGCAACAGGAATTTGAGAGTGCAAAGGCTTTGCTGGTGCAGAGGGCTCCACTAATCAGGCTGCCAACTGCACCTTCCGAGGGCTGTCCTGTTACTCCCACCCTATCTCAAACGTGCTCTGCTTCTCCTCCAAACCCATCTGCTTCAGGGGAGCTGCACAGAGGGAACTAGCCAGGAGCATCAATCAAGAGCTCACCAGCCTCTGGGAAGTCCCTGTCAGGTGTCTTGTCAGGGCTCTTTCAATGGGTGCAGAGACCATGGTACAGGCAAGCTGCTCAGTGAAATGGGAGGTTGTAGGGGTGGAATGATGGGTTGGGAATTTAAGGTTCCCTTTCCCCCTGTCTCCCAGCCATCAAAGTAAGGAAGTGTGGGACTCCCTGGCAACGGGCTATGCAGCTCATGGAGCAAGAAGAGGCTCTTTTCAGTGGGGAGAGGGTGTTTTTTTGAAGTCTAACATGGCTCCTGCTGGGAGCCAGGCCAGCTCAAAGCAGCTTAGGGACCCCTGGATGATCACTACCGATCCCAAGCTGCACGCATGGCTGGTTGGCGTGGGTGTGTCTGGGGCTCCATGCTGGAATTTCTCCTCTCCCTCTGCTGTAAACGCAGAGCAACCAGCCAGATGTCCGTGTCGCTTCTCCCAGGGCTGCACTAGGGTAACGGGTCAGAATATGGCCCGTTGCTGTGCAGCAGCAAGAGCCAAAGAGCTGCAAAATGACACGGTCTGATGGGCACTCTGCAATGTAAACCCGATGGGCACCCTGCAGTGTAAACTCTGCAGCAGCGGTGGCCCCGTTTCCCCATTGGAGCAGGCTGGTGAGGACTGAGCAAGGCTGGGCCTTTCCTTCTGGCTCCCTAGCCCACCAAACCCAGAGGTTATTACACTGCCAGGCTGTAGGAACTTCCCTGTGGGCCCTGGGCTTTGTCCCCTGGCAGCAGCTGTGGAGGTGCTGGCCGCCAACTGGTCCCCCAAGAAACACAGGGATCAGCCTGGCTTAGAGGAGCTCTTAACAGGCCATTCTGCAGCAGGGCAGGGAGATCCTGGCTGAGCTCGCCTGTGGGGCTCTTGTTTTTTATACAATAAAACCCAATGTAATAGGAATTTGAGACAAGGGAAGGGAATGGGTTCAAGTCCAACACAAATAGCAATCACTGCAGGGTAGCTTCCGTGCCCCTGTGGGTGCTGATGGCTTGTATCACTGCATCTGAAAGAAGATCTGATTCATTATGTAACTTTTGTTGTTTTCTTCTTACATAGGCCCTTGAACTTGTATTTTTAAAATTAAAGGTTTATACACAATGAAGTGAATCTCATGGCGGGTTTTTCCCTGCATCACGTGTATATTTGTGCTGGCAGCCGCAGGCTTGGACTAACCGCAGGCCAGTAGATGCTGTACAGACTCAGAACAGGCAGACGGTCGCTGCTCCGAAGAGCTGACCATCTTGTGTATTAAATGAGATGAGGGGTGGAGACAGACAAATGGGGGAGCACCAGGACACCAGTATCTTGAGCGTCGACATGAACCATTTTCAAAAGTCTGGACACTTCAACAGGGTGTAATGCTCCTGGAAAGTTGTGATCGTCTCTTCCCTTGCTGGCAAGGGCCAGGATTCTGCAAACACTTGAGTATGTGCCAATATGTTGCCAGGATTAGGGTCTGAACTTGCATTGATGGAATTAGATACTCTGAGGAGGCCTCTGCATGTTCTTTCACTGCTGGGGGCGGGGGTTTGCGTCAAGCTGCAGCGCTCTGGGGCCCATCTAAAAGATGGCATCTGCTGTAGGAGCACCCCCTTTTTGGTACAGGCTGGGGTGTGCTGGCTCAATTTCTGCCACCGGCCCTCAGATGTCGGTGTGAAAGGTTGCAGGGAGTGGAGTGGAAGGTGTTGGTAGCATGAAGATTCACCCTGCTTATCTGGATCTCTGAGAAATTGCAGGGCCTTTCCAACCCGAGAGAGGCGAAATTATTTGCCCCATTCTATTTGTCCAGCAGCATCTGGAAGGCTGAGTGCTTGCGTAGCACTCAGCTCTGCTGTGTCCGAGAGAGGTGCTAGCCCTTATTGGGGATTGCCAAGTGCTAATTACTTGAGCTGATACGAATGCCAGGCATTCACCATGGTGTGGTGTTGGGCTCCAATTAAACGTGTACAGGCCAGTTTATCCCTGATGTAACCGCACTGACTCTAAAGGACTTACAGAGCTGGACTGGGCCCATAACTGGGGGAAAAAAACGTATCTGAACTGCACATGGATCCTGAATAAATTCCCTACTGTTGAATTCCATCAGTCACCAAACACCCACCCTGCAAATAACAGTTCTATGCCCCTTTCCCTCACTGGAGGAAGATCTGTATTGTGGTAGCACCTAGGCATGGACCAGGACCTAGTTGCACTAGGCGAGATAGGCATAGCGCAGGTCGATAGGTGCTGTTCAGACACGGAACAACCACTCCCAAGAGCTGACCATCTTGAGTATAAAATGAGACAATGGGTGGAGACGGATAATTGGGGGGGGGGGGGGGCACCAGGACACCAATATCTTGCGGGAATAGTCCATCCCAGTCCCACAGAGCTAGTCTCACTGTGTTCAGCACAATCTGTTCACAGCTGGGGACTCACTAGTTGCTTGTCTTAGGTGCTGTGGTGAGTTTCAGCTACTCTGCTCCTCTGAGAGCCGCCAGTCCCCTGCAAAACAATCCAGGAGCCATACAGAGTGACCAGCCTCTGCCTCTCAGCTGATGAGCCGTACCCCAAGCTGTAGCCAGATCCCCACTGTATTATTGTGCAAACATCTGCAGCACAGGTGTGACAACCCATACTTAACAAACCAGCCCGCTGGAGTCTTAACTGTTGCTTACATAGAGCTTGAGATGTTTGTGTGTGGGTAGGAGTAGGGTTGGGGCAATATTTGAGTTGTATCTTGAGCAAGCCATGCAGTGGCAACAAGCCTGTAGAAGGGAATTGACTTGAAGGTGAAACCGAGTTGGTCTCTTCTGTTTGCTTCAGTAGCATGTAGGGAACCCTTATTGGGGCCCTCTAAGAATGCCCTTACAGGCTTTCAATAAGCTGAACAGGAGGTTAGTTTTGCTCAATTCAGGAATGTCCTTCTTTCTGTATTATGCAAATCTTGAATTTTTGATTCTACAGCAATACCGTTTTACCAGGTTGTTCATATCTTGGACCTATTGCATCTTAAACTCCACTGCATACACAATTCTCCCTGTATGGAGAATCAGAGATCAAACACATAGCAGCTGTTAGTGACATTCTCTTAATACCCAACTACGATGATGAGGGTCAGGTAAGAATGCATAATGCACAGTCAACCTGTGGAACTCCTTGCCAGAGGATAGTGTGGATACCAGGACTTGAACAGGGGTCAAAAAAGAACTAGATAAATTCATGGAGGGTAGGTCCAATGGCTATTAGCCAAGATGGGCAGGGATGGTGTCCCTAACCTCTGTCAAGCTGGGAATGGTGACGGGGATGGATTACTTGATGATTCCCTGTTCTGTTCATTCCCTTTGGAGCACCTGGCATTAGCCACTGTCAGGAGACAGGAGACTGGGCTAGATTGACCTTTGGTCTGATCCAGTATGTCCGTTCTTATGTAAGAGCTCCCATAACAGAACTTCCAGTCTTGAGCTTTCACCCTTTTATCTGCCTTTCATCTGGCTAGCAAAGGAAGCTTTCAGCTACAAACTGGACTTCATATGAAGACTGATGAAGACGCAAAGTGTTAAATGCTTGCACCCTTCCTCCATTAAGAAGAGACTTACCCCTACAGTCATGATAAAAAAGATGTGCAAAATGAGCATAGAAAGTTTTATGTTTGATCTAGCAAGTGTTTTTCCAAAGGCTGATTACTGATGTGCTTTACTGGACATAATCTCCCATGTTTCTTAGGCGCAAATAGTGTCAGTTTTGCTGTGTGCAGAAATGTCTCCTTCTCTCCAGCCCCACTTTGGAAAAGTCCCCTACTCATGAGAATTGTTGAATACCCCTAGGCAGTTAAACAGAATGACATCAACTGTTTTGTTCTCTCTTGCCTGAGGGAAAATTGCAGCTGTTTTTTCTTTTTCTATTGCCTCCATTCTGCATTGATGTTTTCATTAATTACAGAACCAGTCTATGAAAATCCATTTGCTTCTCTGCAGGTGAGTGTCTGTTTTGTTTTCCATTGCCAGGGGCCTCTTACAGTAGCCAGCAGTAAAGGCTTAGCAGATCATCCTCTCAATGCTTAAGCTGTAGTCTATTGTGTTGCTGGCGATGGTGCAAAAACTAAAGTTAATTGTCGATTCTAAAGTCTGCTGTTGGTGATAATTGGGCCTGCAAATTCACCTTTAATTGTAAAATCAATTAGGGAAAAAATATACCAAAGGTCATAAGCGGTTACCATAACTTCTAACAACAAATACTGATGGAAAACAACTTGCCCTCCTTTCCATAACAAATGTTATAATAAGGGCAAGAGAACCAGAAAGCCTAAATTAGTGCACACAAAAAAGACCATGTTGATGTCATTCAAGGACTATGTTGAAATCAAGCTTGGTAAAGAGAGAAGATGTGGAAAACTAGAAGAAAATGTTTTTGGAAACCAAACTGACTATAGCCCTTTTTTGTTAAAAACAGAGTGAATGATAAGAGTTTATAGGGATGAAGAAAAACAATACTTGATAGAATTCCTTTTTTTAAATAGTAAAAATAATTAAATGGAAAAATTTCAGCAATCCCTTTTTTAAAGAAATCTGAAATAAAAATTAACTTTATCCAAATAATTCTATTTTTGAAAACAACAATTATTTAAATAAAGTATGTACATTTTCCTTTTATTTCCCTCCTCCAAAAAGTTAATTGTCAGGTAAAGCTTGCTGCTTTTCCGGAAAAACTTGCCAGCTGTCTACACTGGCCGCTTGAATTTCCAGAAAAGCACTGACGATCTCATGTAAAATCATCAGTGCTTTTCTGGAAAAACTATGCTGCTCCCGTTTGGGCAAAAGTCTTTTTCCGAAAGACTTTTGCGCAAAAGGGCCAGTGTAGACAGCATAGTACTGTTTTCCGCAAAAAAGCCCCGATCGTGAAAAAAGTGCTTTTGCGGAAAAGCATCCTGCCAATCTAGACGTGCTTTTCCGAAAATGCTTTTAACGGAAAACTTTTCCGTTAAAAGCATTTTCGGAAATTCATGCCAGTGTAGACGTAGCCCTAGGGTGTGGTGTGGATTTTGTTTTGTTTTTTAAATAAAGGATAGAACAATTTTAATGGTGTTTGTGCCATGGGGTGAAGCAGTCCAAGGTTTCTGTTAACCAGTGCTCATGGGATTCAATGTGAAATGCTGTTTCCATGCTGATGTGTATTTCCTCAAAGTCCTTCTGAAAGCTGCCTCTTCTCCTGGTTGGTTTATGGCGCTTAGTGACAGATCGTGGGGACAATCTACTGGGGTTTAGGAACCCTGGATTCTGTTCCTAGCTCTGCCACTGGTTTGCCTTATGTCCTGGGGCAAATCACTTCTCTTCCTACCTTGAGACGGGCTTGTCTATTTCAACTGTAAGTGCTGTAGGGCCACTCGCTCACTAGCTACATGTGCAGCAGCCAACACGGTGTGGGGCTTCCAGCTGCTACTATAATTCATTATAATATGCTTCAGGTCCATCTGAGCTGGGACCAGTGTTCCCTCTAATTTTTTTCCATCCCCGTGCAGAATAAACATTACATGCACTGATGTAGGTGCAGATGTGCACCACTAGTAGAAACAGGTGCTGCTGTCCCTGCTTATCAGCTGTGTAGCATTTGAATCACTCCTGTGTGGCTACCCAAGTGCTTAGCTTATGGGAAACCCTGGGTGCAACCTACTTTCCTTCCCTCATCAGACCTTTTATAGCAGCAGCACCCAGGACTGGCACAGCAGAAGGTGGTATGGTGAGCTGGGTGTTTACACATCGCCTCCCAGTAATGGGATGCATTGACTGGAGTGTTGTGAACAAGACACGAGAAGTCATTCTTCTGCTCTACTCTGTGCCGATGAGGCCTCAGCTGGAGTATTGTGTCCAGTTCTGGGCACCACATTTCAAGAAAGATGTGGAGAGATTGGAGAAGGTCCAGAGAAGAGCAACAAAAATAATTGTAACCTCCTTTTTCTTCCCCGGCTTACTTGGGAGCAGGTCACACTTACAGGTGTGCCTGGGTGCCTGATGGTTTTAACATAAAAGGAGATACTAAGTATCCCAGTGGTGGTGGTGTTTAGTTGGGGAAACCCTATCCAATCCCTTGGTGCTGTCCCTTGCTCATAAAGAACATACAATGGTGGTGCCTCCCTGGCTGGTCCTGTTCACACTTAAGGGTGTGCCTTGGGAGCCTCCAGGAATAAAATTATTCCAGCAATAATCTGGATCTAGCTCCAGAACAATTACAAATCATAAATAATATACATCTGATAGATTACAGTAAAATGAACAACCTTTACTTAACAATTTAAAGAAACAGAGTTTAACAGATTAACAGTGAATAACACTAACAAAGTACACAGAAATAATAGGAACTTATCTATCTAGCATTTACACTGCCACCATTTATCCCACCCCGGAGTGTGCACTGTTTGGACTCTTAAGTACCATACATTTGCTTACATGGGCGTGCTTGAAGACTTTGCACCCAGCACACAGAAGGAGACTAGAATCATCCACTCCAGATGCAGAGTAGTACTTCTAGCCACAGGTACAGCCAAAGGGCAATCAGAAGCAGCCTGCTAGATTCCAGTCCCAAAGGCTCTGAATCCAAGTCTGTAGCTGCAACCTGGACTGGATAAAACTCCTCCACAGCAGCCTGGCTCCTTTTTTCCGAAAACAAAGGGAAGAGTCCAGACTGCTGAGAGTCTCTCTCCACCCACATGGAGAGACTCAGACCCCAAACAAAGAGTAAGTCCCTTCCTGGTTTCCTCAAGGGCTTATGGGAATTGTTATCTCTGGGGCTAGATTGCAGCACACCGGATCATCCCAGAGAATAAGCAGAGGCACCTTTAGTAAAGGGACTACATTAGTAAAGGTCTAGAAAACATGAGCTATGAGGCAAGGCTGAAGGAATTGGGCTTGTTTAGTTTAGAACAGTGTTTCTCAACCAGTGGTATGAGTATCCTTAGGGGCACCCGAGAGAAGTCTGGGGGGTACATTAACACAAATGAAATTTGGAGAAAACTGAATTTTTGTTTTAAGTTTCACAGTTTTATTATTTTTGTATCTTTTTACACCCAAAAATTTCATCACCCACTCGACTACAATTAAGTTGTTTAAACAAATGTGTTGCAATGGTAGAAAACAATTTTGTGTATCTGAAAACTATAGGTCTGGGGGTACTTGTACTTTTTTTTTTAATGGGGTATTTTATAAAAAAAAGTTTGAGAAACATTGGTTTAGAAAAGAGAAGACCTAGAGGGGACATGATAGTGGTTTTCCGGTATCTAAAAGGGTCTTACAGGGAGGAGGGGGAGAAATTGTTCTCCTTGGCCTCTGAGGATTAGAATCATAGAATACTAGGACTGGAAGGGACCTCAAGAGGTCATTGAGTCCAGTCCCCTGCCCTCATGGCAGGACCAAATACTGTCTAGACCGTCCCTGATAGACAATTATCTAACCTCCTCTTAAATATCTCCAGAGACGGAGATTCCACAACCTCCCTGGGCAATTTATTCCAGTGTTTGACCACCCTGACAGTTAGGAACTTTTTTCTAATGTCCAACCTAAACCTCCCTTGCTGCAGTTTAAGCCCATTGCTTCTTGTTCTATCCCCAGAGGCCAAGATGAACAAGTTTTCTCCCTTCTCCTTATGACACCCTTTTATATACCTGGAAACTGCTATCATGTCCCCTCTCAATCTTCTCTTTTCTAAACTAAACAAACCTAATTCCTTCTGCCTTCCCTCATAGGTCATGTTCTCTAGACCTTTAATCATTCTTGTTGCTCTTCTCTGGACCCTCTCCAATTTCTCCATCTTTCTTAAAACGCGGTTCCCAGAACTAAACACACTACTCCAATTGAGGCCTAACCAGCGCAGAGTAGAGCGAAAGAATGACTGCTCGTGTCTTGCTCACAACACAGCTGTTAATGCATCCCAGAATCATGTTTGCTTTCTTTGCAACAGCATCACACTGCTGACTCATAGTCAACTTGTGGTCCACTATAACCCCTAGATCCCTTTCTGCCATACTCCTTCCCAGACAGTCACTTCCCATTCTGTATGTGTGAAACTGATTGTTCCTTCTTAAGTGGAGCACTTTGCATTTGTCTTTGTTAAACTTCTTCCTATTTACCTCAGACCATTTCTCCAATTTGTCCAGGTCATTTTGAATTATGACCCTATCCTCCAGATTAGTCACAACCCCTCCCAGCTTGATATCATCTGCAAACTTAATAAGCGTACTTTCTATGCCAATATCTAAATTGTTGATGAAGATATTGAACAGAGCCGGTCCCAAAACAAACCCCTGCAGAACCCCACTTGTTAGGGATGTTAAATTTCTCATGTGGTGTTTCAAAGCGGCAGTGTGGCGTGGAGCCCAGAGTCTGGTCCCAGGCTCTACATGGTGCTGCTGCTTTTAAGTACCCCATCTCCCCTCTTTCTTGATAGAGGCAGCAAGGTGGGGGGAGCGACTAGTCATCTAGCCCTGTTGGCTATCCGATCAGCATTTGCTTATCAGATAGTCGACCGCATCCCTACTGAGGATTGACAAGGAGCAATGGGCTTAAACCTCAGCAAGGGAGGTTTAGGCTGGACATTAGGAAAAAGTTCCTGCCAGGGTGGTTAAACACTGGAATAAATTGCCTAGGGAGGTTGTGGAATCTCCATCACTGGAGATAGTTAAGAGCAGCTTAGACATCTATGAGGGATAATCTAGACAGTTCTTGGTCCTGCTGAGAGGGTAGGGGACTGTTCTTGATGATCTCTCAAGGTCCCTTCCACTTTTAGTGTTCTATGATTCTAATCATTGACTAGAACTGGGGCAGAGGATTGTGCAACTCCAATAGCAGCGGCCTCCCTCCTGGCCTACATCAGGTGCTTTGGAAAGGTTCCCACCTCACAGCTGAGTTGCATAAGGCAGGTGCCGCCTCCCCCCCCTTGCTATTCTCTCTTGTCTTGGCATTTGATCAAATGTGCTCCACCTGCTGCAGATCAGCCCGGCTCTCCTGCTCTGCCTTCCCAGCCCTGGGTGGGTGGATGAATCTGTTTCTCAAGTCATGGGCTGCTCTGTGTGAATGTGGGGGGGGGGGGGGAAGGATCTTGGGTAGAAAGTGTCTGCTTGTAACCCCAGGCCCCTGGGCTCAGTGCCTGGCTCTGCCACAAGCTCCCTATGTGCCCTTGGTCAAATCAGTTGAATCTCTCCTGGCAGCTGCTCCCCAACTAGAAAAATGAGGCTGCAGATCTTTCTCGTGTGTTCACACTGCAAGCTCTGCAGCAGGTGGTGGGCAGACAGCTCAGGCCTCGGGGGCTGAATGCGGCCCCTGGCTTGCCTGGATCTGGCCCCCGAGGCTCAGGGCCCCTCGCCAGCACTGGGGAGCCTGTGCTGGAGCTCCAGCCCCGCCAGCTGCCCTACTGCAGGACTGCCCCCTGCCTGACTTTTGTGTGCATGGGGAATGTGAGGAGCGTCTTTCTCCTTCTCAGTCGGGGCACGTCAGTGAGGGCTGTGACTTTTTTTGCTTCTCTCCTGTGTGCGGCCTCTGACTGATTTTTTTTTTCCCTGTGGCCCCTGGCCCAGAAAAGTTTCTCCAACCCCTGCTCTACAGTATAGAACTAGCTGCACCCAGGACAGTATGACAACTAATGGACTCCAGCTAAATCTGCACTGGCACTTTACAGTGCTGTAACTTTTTGGCTCAGGGGTGTGAAAAAACACCTCCTCTGAGCACAGCAAGTTGTAGCACTTGAAAGCACCAGTGTGAAACAGGCTACAGTGCAGGGAGCTGCATTCCTAGCGCTGTTAGCTGCTCCCCTTGGGGAAGTGGCTTACATATGCCACTGGGAGATCTCTTCCAGGTGGCAGCAACCTTCTTTTTACTCAAGGCTTTTTTTTACCCTCATTTTATAATTAAATATCTCATTAATTAAAGGCTAAATGCTTCTAGAGCAAAGTGTGGTCTTAGTGCTTGTGCTGTATTGAAAACTGCTGGGGCTACAAACTGTCATTAGAGTACAGTAATTCCTCATTTAACACGCGCCCGTTTAACACGTTTTCGCGATAGCACCATTTTTTTTTTTTTTTTAGGGAACGTTTTTTGAATGACACGATCATCCCCGGAATAACACGATTTCCCCAGCCGGCCCGTTGCCGGCGGCTGCGTGGGGCTTCCCTCTCCTCCCTGCAAAGCGGCGGAGGGCTTGCCGTTCGCTGCACCGTTTCCTGCTGACTCCCCCTCGCCGGACGCTTTGCCCCCTCTCCTCTGTCCCCGCTTGCAGACCAGCGGCTGGGCTTCCTCAGCTGGCCTATTGCCGGTGGCTGAGTGGAGCTTCCCCCGCCTCCCTGCAGAGCGACGGAGAGTTCGCTGTTCACCGCACCGTTCCCCGGAGACCTCTCCTTGCTGGACGTAGTGTGGGTCCCGGCAGACCCGTCACAGGGGCATACTCCCAACCCAATCCCCCTCCCCTGTCCTCCTCTTCCCTTCCCCAGAGCCAAATATCTCCCCTCCCTGCTGTAACCCAGTCCCCTTTCTCTCCCAACCTTACGTCCCTGTCCCAACAGACACCATCGCTTGAAACGCAACCCCCAACTTTTCCATTATTTTCAATGGGAAAATTGACCCCGCATAACACGTTTTCACTTAACACGATCATTTTCGGAGACATCTCTATAGTGTTAAATGACGAATTACTGTATATGTGTGTGTCTGGGGAGGAGCTTTTTCTGGGTCCTGTGTGCAAGTTGGATGCTCTTGGTGACAAAGTATGTGAGCAGAGCGAGTCTGGAAAGAGTCAGCTTAAAGCACGGGGAGGTAAGCTGGATTCCTCTGCCTAGGAACAGCCTGTTTTTTCTCTCTCTGGTTTTAGGGTCTTGTGCATTATTGTTCTGAAGTCTAAGCAATACCAAAGCGACACTGCAACTTCTGGCAAGAGGATTTGTGTGAACCTAACTCCTCTGTGTGTATGCTGTGGATATCACCATGCAGGAGGATCGACGCTGGTTTGTTTTGGCCTGGCAAAACAAAGGCTTGACTTGGGAGGTGATGGCTCTGTATAAATACGGAAGGGAGAGCGACGGGATAGGGGTGCTGAGGCAATGTTGGCATTAGAACAAGTCAGGGAAGCTTGTCAAGAAACAAATGAGGCTGGAAAATAGAATCATAGAATACTAGGACTGGAAGGGACCTTGAGAGGTCATTGAGTCCAGTCCCCTGCCCTCATGGCAGGACCAAATATTGTCTAGACCATCCCTGATAGACATTTATCCAACCTACTCTTAAATATCTCCAGAGATGGAGATTCTACAACCTCCCTGGGCAATTTATTCCAGTGTTTGACCACCCTGACAATAAGGAACTTTTTCCTAATGTCCAACCTACACCTCCCTTGATGCAGTTTAAGCCCATTGCTTCTTGTTCTATCCTCAGAGGCCAAGATGAACAAGTTTTCTCCCTTCTCCTTATGACACCCTTTTAGATACCTGAAAACTGCTATCATGTCCCCCCTCAATTTTCTCTTTTCTAAAAAACAAACCCAATTCTTTCAGCCTTCCTTCATAGGTCATATTCTCTAGACCTTTAATCATTCTTGTTGCTCTTCTCTGGACCCTCTCCAATTTCTCCACATCTTTCTTGAAATGCGGTGCCCAGAACTGGACACAATACTCCAACGGAGGCCTAACCAGTGCAGAGTAGAACGGAAGAATGACTTCTCATGTCTTGCTCACAACACACCTGTTAATGCATCCCAGAATCATGTTTGCATTTTTTGCAACAGCGTCACACTGCTGACTCATATTCATAGACTAATTCTCCCCATCAGAAGTTCTGCACCAGCCTCCCATCAACACCCTAACTCATTTTAACATTGAGCTTGATGGGATTATGAACAGAGTTTTATGCCAGAGTTACCTGCAATAGCAGGGGATTGGATTCTGACCAGGCGGTCCCTGCCCGCCTATGTTTCTATTTTGGAAAGGGGAAACTGAGGCATGATTTGAGGGCATATTCCCCCACGGTGAGTCTCTGGGAGCTGGGATTAGAACTTACAGCCCAAAACACTCCCACTTTGGCATCTAAATTCTGCTTTTAACTATTGGAACAATTTAACAAGGTTCTCCACGACTTCAACTCTTGAAGAGTGACTCTCCCAGAGGGTGAGGGTGAGGTTCTCTGGCTTGGGTGATACAAGAGTTCAGACTTGATGGTTGTTGTCATGGGCCCTCTTTGGCCTTCAACTCCAGGAAATTTCAGGCATATGAGTTTGAAACTATCCTCCCTGGCTCCTAGCTTTAGGCAAAACCCTCTCTTGATCACTTGTGTCATTAACATGTATTTATTTGTATTATCATTGAACATAGGGGCCCTGGTCATGAATCAAGACCCACAAGTTTATAGATATACCGTGGGAACTGCCAGTTTACAAATGCTTTCACTCTGCTTTGAAAAAGATTGTTTCAAACCCACCATCTTTGTAGAATCTTTTTAAAAAGTCCCCTGAACTTCTGCATAACCATTACAGTGAGGAGTTGGTTGCAGCCAATTTTATAGGGATAAGATACCATCTCGGTTTCAAATTGGAACAGTGTCGTAACTTGCTCCCATGACACAGTTGCATTTGGTAATGCAATGCACCATCATTCTTACCACACCTCTCTTGTTATCCATTGATCCGAGGTTGCAACTGAGGAAGTAAATTAGTAATTAGTTAGTTAATTTCAGTTCTATTAGAATGATGGCACCAAGAGAATTATTTGTTCAATCAAAAAAAAAAAAGTCATTAGGCAAAATGGTTTTCCAGAAGGGCGTTAGTTCCTTTAAGATGTAAACCTGCTATCATCATGAAATCTTGAAGTGCAATAACCTACACAAGGCAAAAGCACCTGGTTGAAACACTAATAAATGCAGTAAACAAACCCTGCCTTCTATACAAGCTTCTCTTGCAAGCAGGGGCAGAATCACAATTTCCAGCTGTTTGATTTACTCCAGTTAATTTACAAGGCTATTTGCTCTGCAGAAAAAGCAAAGCCGCTCCAGGGAAAGTGTCTCTTTTTTTGCAATCTTGCTCACGTGCTTTCAAGTGACAGGGCATGTGTGCGAGATTATTTATGACCTGGCCAATCCAGTAAAACACTTTAATTATAATTGTGGCGGCAGCTGGTGAAAAACACTGTGTGTGTCTCTCCAAGGGAGACGGATTGTAAAAGCTGTCCCTGTTTTGTTTTTTTTTATGGGCCATGCTAAACTATACTAGGTACTGTGGTCTGTGCAGTTGGCTGTATAAATCCTTCTTTTAGCCTGGTGAAGAAACGAATTATAATCCCTAGTTTGTCTATAGCATTTTCCCTCAGCAGATCTTGAAGTATTTTAAAAGGAGGTTGGTTTCCTTATCCCTATTTTACTGATAGGGGAAACTGAGGCACAGGCAGATGAATTAGCTTGCCTAATTGTTTACACTGCAAAATCCTTGGGGGCAGGGACTGTTTTTTACTAGGTATTTGTACAGCATTTAGCATATTAGGGATGGGAAATAATAGAATGATAGAGCTCTGTGATATGATTACCTAGCTAGTCGGAGACTGGTCAGGAGGACTTCCATGGGGCTGGAGACTCTGAGATCAAGGGGGGTTTCTCAGAACTTCTTGAAAAATCAGGCTCCTTTCTTGGTCCTCAAAATCATGCTCCTGGAACATCTTGGCCCTTGTTTTTCAGCTGACAGTTGGTGGTTTTGATCTGAGGCAAACAACTAGTTGAGATACCTACCTGGCCTCTCCTGCCCCAATATCTCAGTGCCACATGATCTTAAATGTGTTTATCCTCTGCCCGGCTGTGAAGCAGGGCAGAGCTATTGTCCCCTTTGTGTGGGTGGGGAAACTGAGGCACCGTGACTTGCCCAAATTCACATGGGAAGCCTGGCCAAGGTGGGGACTGAATAAAAAGGTCAAAGGTAAGTGTCCTTCCTATTGGACCAGCCCTTCTGTGAACTTGATGGGTTCCACATCAGGTGTGATTGTGAAGAAGGGAAAGGCCACAGCTAGGAGCTATTCCGGGTGCAGTGACAAACCCTGCTCTGTTTGGAGAAAGCTGCCTGGCCTCATTGAAAATGGGAGCTGACTTGCATTGGTTCCTGAAAAGGGGGCAGTTCCCCCCTACTCACAGTCTGTCTCAGTTGGACTCACTGGGCCCCGCTTGTGGCATGAAACAGCTGTGCCGGAGGCTAGAAGCTCAGTTTCCAAGGCATTCAGGCCGCATGGCTTCTCCTTGAAGGAAGAGAGGGCCCCTTGGGGGTCTGGCCCACAGAGGGCGTTTTTCCCAGGGACTGTAGGACAGCGGAGGCCTGGCACATCTGGTGGAGCTGTGAGAACCGCTGTCGCTGTGATAAGGGCATTGATTCCATGGGTTTTGCATTTCTTATCCCACTGCCCAAATACCAGGAGCTAACCCAGGAAACTGCCCGCAGGCCCGACTATGTGCATCTCACAGGGACTGATATTGGTATAACTAGAGTGGGTTAAATGCACTCAGCAGTCTCCTGAAAAACTCCCTCTTTGTACCCATTTTGCTGGGGATTGGACCCCGTTGGGGTAACGATCCCCTAACAGTGGAACTCAAGTCCTACATCATCTTAAATTCAGACTGTTCACCTCCCTGCTAGGGATGTAACATCCCAGTTAATCAGTTAACCTAATATTTAACCCATCAACTTGATGTTTAACTGCTTAACCAACAAAGCAGGATCTGGATTGGGGACCACTCCAGCCCAACTGGAGCAGCACCCAGCCTGTGGGGCTCCTCCCCCAGCCCCGTGCTGGGGTTGGCTGCTGACTGCCAATCCCATATTGCGGATGGGGCTGCCATTGGCTTCCAGCCCCACCAGAGGGGTCCAAAATCTCCCCTCTCCTGTTGTCGTTACCAGATTGGGTGTCAGTTCAGCTTCGACTGAACCTCCCCTCCTACCTCCTCTCCCCCTCCCCCATCTCCCATTGTTATTGGAGGTCCCCTGTCCCAGCAGCCTGTCGGGGAGAATGGGCTGGAAGGGGACACCCTGGTTCCAGGAAATATGCTGTTAATTCAGCCTCTCCTCTTCTGGCAGCAAAACAATGAAGAGTCCCTAGGTCATGTCAATAGAACCTTGACACAATGTGGAGCAGTGTGGCCACTGGCCTGCTAGGGGTCTCTGGTCCAGTGACAGGGTATGACCACGGATGTTGCTGGACCACAGCATCCCGGATGAGAGAGGTTCAACCTGTAGCATACGTATTATGTGACATGGCCCCCATGACACACACAGAGCTGCATCTGCAGCCCATGGTATATTGGTTGAGAACCACTGTGCTAAATCCCAGCCCAGACATGCCCTCCTACCCCTAAAAGCAGCCAACCTGCTAAAGCAGCCAAGGAACTCAGTAAAATCTGAAAAATCCAAAACAAACTCTCTCCCCGCAAGCAGAGCTGGCTGGAATTTTTTTTTCAGCAGAATGTGGTTGGGTTTTTTTCTACCTTTGAAAAAGCTCATTTGGCAAAATTGAAACATTTGGTACAAAAAGATTCATTTCAGCAAAATTGACCCTTGATTTTAATTGAAATTTTCCATGGGAAATTATTGGAACATTTTCTTTCAATAAAGCCAAAATATTTTTTCAAGGGTAGAGACATTTTGTTTCAGCTTTATCGTTTCTACTTGTGCATTCATTGTTATTAAAATAGGAATATTTCAACTTTGGCAGGGGGGAGGAAAAAGAGTCAAACCAAAACTGGAATATTCCAGTGATTTCTCTCTTCCTTTCATCTCAGGTTGATGGGCTTTGGATAAGAGCCCTGCAGTATTCCCCATAAGCCGAGCTCTTGCGCAGCTGTCCAGGAGAGATTCTAGTGCTGCCCAGCTGATTAACAGAGGCCCCACAACTAGTGTTTTTGTTTCTACCTGTGGTGCACACTCACACATGTCTTGTTGCACATAACAAAATATATTCTGCACACAAATGGGAAAAAAATTAGAGGGAACATTGGAGCTCAGCTTTGCCTGGGATGGATCGGCTAAGCTGCTCTAGCATGGCTGGCGATCGGAGGCTTGGTTCAGCTGTCAGAGCCAGCTAGGAAAGAGTTGGGTGCGGGTGGGATGTCGCAGTTGAAGAAGAGGGGCTGTTCCTGTGACCGGTCCAGAAGGAAAAGGGCACGGGGGGAGAAGCAAGCAGGCTCCTGGGGAAAGGCTAGCACTAAGTCCAGGAGGTAGATTGGGTATACGGGCTTGGTGGGGGAAGGTCTTCTGCCAGGAACAAGAGGTGATGATCAGTGGCTCAAGTAGGCGGCAGGCCTCCATGGAGAACACCTGGAAGGTCACTGGTCTGCGAGGCAGGGGACTGCGGCTTGTGATTTCCTTTTGTTCGATGCTCTTTGGAGCTGAGCGTGCCCCTGGCCAGAGCGCCTCTGAGGGAAGGCTGGCCCCTCGCAGGGCTAGTGATGGGTTATGGGCCTGTCTATGGGGCAAGTTACTGCCCAACACGGTTCTGTAGCAGTGTCCACAGGGAATGAGCTGCTGCACCCTAACCTGTCCCGTGGAAACTTGCTATGTTGCCAAGACCTAAGAGGGCAATGGAGGTGGAGCTGTTTGCTGGTCTCTGCCATGGGGTGTGTGCAGGGAACAGGTGCTACTGCCCCCTAATTCAGAATGCAATAAAAAGCCAAAGAATGAATTTCCCTTGGGACTAGAATTCAGTGTTGTGATCAGCTTGACTCTCACCACGTTTTCACCCAGAAAAGGAAGATGAGTCTGCGCCTCCATGAAATCCTCCCAGGACTTTGGTTTTGAGTTTATGTGGAAAGTGCCTAGATGCTCCAGTGATGAGCAGCACTATAAAATCCTGAGGTTGTGTCGAGATGAGCCTTGTGGCCGCTGGGCACAGGGACTTAACAAAGGTCATACAGAAGGTAAGTGGCAGAGCCAGGGGACTGGGTCTCAGTCTTATAACGAATGCTCTGAGCCACATTAACTCAGGCTGATGGGAGAAATTAAAAATAGTCATGATACAATAAAATGTGTGGGAGGTCAGGACTCTGGGTTCTAGTCTCAGCTCTGAGGGGTGTGAGGTCTAGTGGTTAGAACTAGGGAGTGCGAGTCAGGATGCCTGGATTCTCTTCCTAGCTGTGGAGATTAAAGCAAGGGCCTAAGGGCCTGGACTCTTGGGTTCTGTTCTTAGCTCTGGGAGTAAAGCGAGATCTAGAGGTTAAACCAGGGGGCTAGCATTCCTGGCCCTGGGATGGCAGAGGGGACTGCTGGCTAGAGGAGCAAATGGGCACCAGCACTCCTGGGTTCTACCCCCAGCTAAACTAGTGTGTGCTTTTCCTGCTCCGTGCCTCGGTTTACCAATCTGCAAAATGAGGAAACTTCCCAAGAAGGGGCTGCATTCACATATGGAACTAGGCCCAAGAGGAATCCTGAATTGCTAAATACACAAATGCTCCTCACCCGGAGGAGTGCGTTCCCTATACAAACACTTGCCCCGGGCTTGGCCAGGATCCTATGGGGGAACCAGTTCCAGACCCTGCGGTGCTTCCCTAGTTGCATCCCCATGGCCTGCTGCCCTGTGGGGGCAGATGCTGGTGGAGCGCAGCTCCTTGCTCATTTAGGTTTGTTGCAACACTTTTGCCTCCTCCTGCTGTTTGAAGCACGAGGCCCCTCCCTTCATGTCAGGATGAAATAGTGAGGGCAGAACCAGTTCCCTGATTTGCAGGGGGTGGGGAAGCTGGGCCGGGCCTTTGTTTTGCACCTGAGCTAGGTGTTGTAATTGTTCCTTTCTCATCGCCAAATAAAATGAAGGGAAGAACTGTGTCTCCAAGGTGTCTCTGGGTGGCACGGCGCCAGGAGCACCCCAAATGCACCCGCGGAGAATTCCTTCCCACGCAGCTGCCTGGTGCTGCCAGCCCAGCTATGATCCAAATGCGATCTGTGCCCAGGCTCCTGCTGTAGCTGGGGTGTGCCCCTTCCTGCTGTCTTGCTATGGTGATGTCAGGCTAGTGAAATGCAGTTGTCCGGCCTGCAGCTGGGAATGAAAATTGCTGCAGGGCAGCAGCTGCTAGGTTTGCCAGATACTTTCACAAAAAATCCCAAACGTGGTGGGGGAAAAAATTGGTTGAGCAAAGAAAGAAAAAAACCCGGGAGACCAAAGTTGTTGAGCAAAAAAAAAAAGTCACTACACCTTTAAATCAACATGCTCCACACTTCCCCCACCCCTGCCCCTGGCAGATGAGACAGGGAAAGAATGTCCCGGCCGGCCTTCTGTCTGAGAAAAAACAGATACCGGACTGTCCAGGCAAAAACTGGACACCTGCTTCCTACTCCAAATATGGCCCCATGAGGCCTGCTAGAGACCAAAGGCTGGTCCCAACCCACTGAAGGAGACTCCTGGATGCAGTGGCCATAGGGCTCAGCATGGCTGGAGACACCCTTGTTCTCAGATGAAATGCTCGTGGTCTCTCTCCCGCTGTCTCATGCTGGGGGCTGCTTCCCAGTCTCCTGTCTGCAGCGACAGCAGGTCTGTGAGGGGTGTTGGGCGCTGAGAGCAGGAACGGGACATTCCACTGCTCTGCGGGTATGCAGCTGCCCTTTGGTAAGCGCGCCCGGCTTTGGCGAGGCCTGGTCTGATATGCGCCAGCGTCCGTGACAGACTGGAGGCCATGTGGTGTGGGGACCCCCCCACTCTTGTTTTGGGGCTGGGACACTGCTCATACCCTGGGATTTCTGTTGTGTCTTTTGCTCTCTACAGAGCACCTGTCATTAGGGTTGCCAGATAGTTTAACAAAAAATACTAAACCTTCCGCCTCCTCCCCCCTCAAAAAAAAACACCGGGGAAAAAATTCTGTTGAGAAAAAAAAAAGGGGGGAGGGGGGGAAACCAAAGTTGTTAAGCAAAAATAATTAAAAAAAAAAACGCACTGTGCCTTTAAATGGCCCCCTGCTAAATGCATGTCCGGTATTTTCTGGGTTTTTTACCATATGGTGGACTGGAATAACGGACAGTCTGGGCGAAAACTGGACACCTGGCATCCCTACATGTCATAGGAAGGCCGGACAGGGCCTGTGGTGTCTGACAGGGCTGCTGCTCAGGCCAGGTCTGGTAGCTTTGGAAACACTGAACCCAGTGAGTGCCATTAAGGGCGGACAACCAATTTAAAGGGACACTACCCACTTCATAGACACTACACTTTCCCTTTCCTCTTTGCCTGCCCTGCCCTCATCAACACATGGGCTTAGGGAGCCACACCCCCCATGCCAATGGGGCTGCAACCTGTGGCAGCCAGATGGTGCTTCCTTTTTAGGACATGTCTCAGTTCCCTCTCACCTGGGAGGAGCAACTGTAGGCAGGGAACTCAGGGAAAGTGACTTGCCCTCTAACATCCCAGGCTCCTGGAGGATGATGTCACCACATTCCAGGTTGCTGGGAAACACCAAAAACCCAGGGCTGCATCTTGCCAGCCCGCACCTGAGTTATTCATAGCAACCAGGCCTGAGAAGCGGCGAATGGGCAGCAGAACTGGTTTGAGCGGAAGCCAAGGCCAGTCAGCTGAGCTTTCCCCCTCGGTTTGCAATTCAGTTCCCTCGGAGTCCTGCTAACTAGTGAGCTGATAGCTTTATTACTGGTAATACGCAGAACTTGATGAAGGTGGGTAAGTATCACCCTCTACACAGGATGGAGAGGGAAACCGAGGCACATGGTGGGGTTCTGACAAGGGAAGGTAAGCCAGTAGCTTAGAGTGAGGGGCTAAGACACAGGACTCCTGGGTTCTAAAAATGGGACTAAAAAGGCTGCAGACAGACTAAGTGGTCTAACTTTGATAGCTGGAAAGCTATTGCAACAAAAAAAATGCATTAATCCATCCATTAGCATCCACCCAATAACAGGGTTCTAAGCCACTGTGCCGTGGTCAAGAACAAATTGTGCCCAGCCAACACGGTTACTGGCCTAGTGGATGTGGGGAAGCAACAGACGTGCTATATCTTGCTTCCAGTAAGACTTTTGACACAGGCCCACAGGATGTTTTCATTAAGCAAACTAAGGAAATGTGGTCTAGATGAAATTCCAACAAGATACGTGCACAACTGGTTGACAGACCCTGCTCCGAGAATACTTAGCAACAGCTCCCTGTCAAATTGGGAGGGTGTAGCTAGTGAGATCCCTTAGGGTATGTCTACATAGCAGCATTATTTTGGAATAACTGATATTATTCTGAAATATAGTGCATGTCTACACTACAAGCCTTTATTTAGAAATAATGTCCAGCTGGAGGACTTCTTACTCTGACTCATGGCAACCCTCATTTCACGAGGAGTAAGGGAAGTTGGAGGAACAGTGTTCTTCCTTTGACTTCCTGCTGTTTAGACAGCACCAAAAGCTGAGTTAAGCTATTTTGACGTAATCTATGCAGTTGTTGATGTAGCCAAAGTTATGTAGTTTGATTTGACTTTAGCCCTGCTGTGTAGATGTACCCTTAGAGGTCAGCCCTGGGTCTGGTACTCGTCAATATTTTCATTAATGATGTGGATAATGGAGTGGAGATGAAAATTTATGAATGACACCAGGTTTGGAGGGATTGCAAGCACTTAAATATCAGGCTTAGAATTCAAAATGATCTTGACAAATTAGAGAACTGCTCTGAAATCAACATAATGAAATTCTAGGGTGCAATGTTCTTCACTTAGGAAGGAAAAAATCAGACACAATTACAAAATGAGACACCACTGGTCAGGTGGTTATACTGCAGAAAAGACTCCAGGGGTTACAGTCAATCACAAATTGAGCATGAGTCAACACTATGCTGCAGTTTACCACCCAGAATAAATAGGTGATAATATTTGCCTACTGTTTCCAGAGGGGGCTATCATATTAATGATTGTGTATGACCTGCTTGGAGATGAAAGATGCCGTGTGAGCTGTTATTCTCTTAGCCACCCAGAGCCCTGATCAACTGGAAGTTCCAGGCGGGTTGCGATTTCTCTCCACCCTCAGTTCTTTCAGCCCCTTTTCTTTGATTGTCCGTGTTTGGCTAAGTGGGGGCATTGTAAGTCTTTTGAAGGGCTGCGCTTAGGCACAAACAGTGCAGATAAACATCATCCGATCTTAGGACCACGGTGGCAGGAACCACCCTGTGTGGCTGCCAAGAAAGTCTGCATTTAAATAAATGCCATAAGTAGCCGCCCAGGTTCAGACCTGGCCAAAGGGTTTGCGGGCCCAAGGCAGGATGCTGGGAGTGGGGCCCTGGGCCCAGCCAGTCAATGGTGAATAATTAGCAGCGTGGGGCCATGAAAGCATGGGGTGGACTCAAGGCAGGATGCTGAATCATGATGGCTGACTGCCTGTTGAAGGCACAGACATATCAAGAGGCAGAAGAAGTCAACCTCACCATGTCAACGTTTCAGAATCTAGGTTTACAGATAAATCTACAGAAATGCAAACTCACACCGAGACAAAAATTAGAGTTCATAGTAGCTCACCTGGACTTCACAGTGGTGATAGCCTCACTGGCCACCACATTTCAAGAAAGATGTGGAGAAGCTGAAGATCCAGAGAAGAGCAACAAAAATAAAGGTCTAGAAAACATGACCTGTGAAAGAAGACCGAAACAATTGGGCTTATTTAGTTTAGAAAAGAGAAGACTGAGGGAGGACATGAAAGCAGTTTTCAAGTATCTAAAAGGGTGTTACAACAAAGAGGAGGGAGAAAAATTATTCTCCTTAACCTCTGATGATAGACAGGAAGCAATAGGCTTAAATTGCAGCAAGGGAGGTTTAGATTGGACTTTAGGAAAAACTTCCTAACTATCAGGGTGGTTAAACATGGGGGCTATGTCTACACTGTCCTCTCTTGCACAAGAAAATATGCAAATGAGGCAAAGCAGTGAATATCGCTGCACCTCATTTACATACTTAATGAGGCGCCATTTTTGCAAAAGTGGCTTTTGTGCAAAAAGGAGCCATCTGCACAGCTCCTTTTTGTGCAAAACCCCCCTCTTGTGCAAGAGCTGTTCTGCTGCTTTTTTCAGGAAAAACGGCTCTTGCGCAAGAGGGGGGGTTTAGCGCAAAATGGTGGCTCATTAAGTATGCAAATGAGACATAGCAATATTCACTGCTTTGCCTCATTTGCATATTTTCTTGCACAAGAGAGGGCAGTGTAGTGGAATAAATTACCTAGGGAGGTTGTGGAATCTCCATCATTGAAGATATTCAAGAGCATGATAGATAAACACCTCTCAGGGATGATCTTCTAGATCAGTGTTTCTTAAACTTTTTAAGATGGAGGAACATGAAACAGTAATTTTTTTTATTAGGAACACCAAGGATTTTAAGCCCCTTTAAGGGCTGCCATTTTGAATTCTGTTGCTCTCTGTGGCACACCTCCTCGCGGCACACTGGAACACAGTTTAAGAAACACTGTTCTAGATGGTGCATGGTCCTGCCGTGAGGGCAGGAGACTGGACTTGATTATCTCTCAAGATTCCTTCCAGTTCTAGTATTCTATGAATCTATGAAGCTTCAGTGAAGAACAGATTTACCAGATATATAGAGGAACATGATATGCTGGGGAAGAGATAACATGGCTTTTGTAAAGGGAAATCACAGCTCACCAAACTATTAGAATTCTATGAGGGTCTCAATAAGGATGTGACAAGGGGGATCCAGCTGATACAGTGTACTTGGACTTTCAGAATGCCTTTGACAAGGTCCCTCACCAGTGGTTCTTAAGAAAATTAAGGAATTATGGGATAAGAAGGAAGGTCTTCTCATGAATGAATAACTGATTAAAAGGTCAGTTTTCTCAGTGAAGAGAGGTAAACAGCAGGCACTATAATTTTCTGTACCGGAAACTGTGCTCTTCAACATATTCATAAATGATCTGGAAAAGAAAATGAACAATGAGGTGGCAAAATGTGCAGGTGATACAAAATTACTCGCAATACTTAAGTCCAAAACTGATTTTGAGGCATTATAAAGGGAAGCTCACACAGTTGTGTGATAGTGATAGAAATGTAGCCGTGTTAGTCTGGTGTAGCTGAAACAAAAAACAGGACTATGTAGCACTTTAAAGACTAACAAGATGGTTTATTAGGTGATGAGCTTTCGTGGGCCAGGCCCACTTCCTCAGATCAAATAGCGGAAGAAAATTGTCATAACCACATATACCAAAGGATACAATTAAAAAAATGAACACATATGAAAAGGACAAATCAAATTTCAGTTGTGTGACTGGACAACAAAATTACAGGTGAAGTTCAGTGGTGATAAATGCGAAGTAATGCACATTGGAAAACATAATCCCAACCATACATCCAAAATAATGGGTCTAAATTCACTGTTACTGCACAAGAAAGAGATCTTGGAGTCATTGTGCATAGTTCTCTGAAAACATCTGCTTAATGTGCAGAAGTAATCGGAAAAGCAAACGGAATGTTAGGAAGCATTAGGAAAGGGATAGATAATAAGGCAGAAGATATCACAATGCCATTTTATAAATCCATGGTACACCCATGCCTTGAATACTGCATACAGTTCTGGTTGCCCCATCTCAAACAGAGATATATTTCAATTGGAAAAAGCACCGAGAAGGGCAACAAAAATGATTAAACAAAAAAAGCAGTCATGTAGCACTTGAACGACGAACAAAATGGTTTAGTAGGTGATGAGCTTTCGTGGGGCAGCCCCACTTCTTCAGATCATATTCTGAAAGTGAATTGGCATGACCATTATATAACAGAGGGTTGCAATGAAGAAGTAAACAAATTACACAGTAACGAATCAGCTACATAGAACAGAAGATGGGGGTGAGGGGACAAGGAAGAGACAAGGAAGGAGGAAATTGCTTATTGTAAGAGTCAATTAAGTGGCTAAACTGGAGTTACTATGAATATCAAAAAGTGGGGAGGCTGTCTTTGTAATGTGTAAAGTAATTATCATCTAAATTAAGGCAAATTTGCAACATGTTGAATTTTAGCATAAATAAAAGTTCTAAAGTCTCCCTCTGTAATCTGGTGTTATTCTTTGTAGTAAGACACATGTCAGGTCTTTAAGGGAATGGCCAGTTTGATTAAAATGTTGACTGACAGGTTTCTCTGTGTGGAGATGTCTGATTTCTGATTTGTGAGCATTGATTCTCTAGCAAAGTGACTGACCAGTTTGTCCAATATACATTGCAGAGGGACATCGCTGGCACATGATGGCATATATCACATTCCTGGACGTAAAGGAATATGAGCCCTTGATCGTATAACTGACATGGTTAGGTCCAGTGATGGTGTCTCCAGAATAAATATGTGGACAAAGCTGGCAATGGGGTTTGTTGCAAGGGAAAGTTCCAGGATTAGTTTTAATGTAGTATGCCCTCTGGTTGTTAGTAAGAATCTTTGGGTATGTCTACACTAGCCCCCTAGTTCGAACTAGGGAGGCTAATGAGGGCGACCGAAATTGCAAATGAAGCGTGGGATTAGCATGTTTCCCGGGCGGTCGCCATTTTGGAAATTGACTAGCCCACAAGAACTGCCTGCTTCTGCACTTGGCAGAGAAGGGCGATTCCGAGATGACTATATGGGGGATATGCTAGAGGTCTATAAAATCATGAGCAGTGAGAAAAAGTGAATAGGAAAATGTTATTAACCCCTTCACAAGAACCAAGGGGCCACCTGTGATGGTGTGTTGAGGGCTCCCCGACTTCTGCATTCCCGTAGTGGCACGAATAGACTCCGCTAGCCAGTAGGATTGAGGGAGTGTATTGCTTCTCCAGGGTACAGCACAGCATGGATGTAATGTGGTCACAGTAACCAGGGCTAGGAGGTCTCAACCCCCCTTGAGATGGGGTAAGACCGGGCCCCTACAAATCTAGCCCCCTCCCTAGTCTGTTCTCCTCCTGCTACCCACCACTGCCTCCCTGCCAGGTCCTGCCTCCCAGCCAGGTGTTGTTCTCCGCCTTCCTCCCTTTGTGCCTCTGCCTGGGAGGCTGAGCCTGGGTGTCTGGGGGTATGTCTACACTACAAAGTTAGTTCGAATTAACAGACGTTAGTTCGAACTAACTTTAATAGGTGCTACACTAGCGCTCCGCTAGTTCGAATTTGAATCGAACTAGCGGAGCGCTTAGTTCGAACTAGGTAAACCTCATTTTACGAGGACTAACGCCTAGTTCGAACTAGCTAGTTCGAACTAAGGGCTGTGTAGCCCTTTAGTTCGAACTAGTGGGAGGCTAGCCCTCCCCAGGTTTCCCTGGTGGCCACTCTGGCCAACACCAGGGAAACTCTATGCCCCCCTCCCGGCCCCGGACCCCTTAAAGGGGCACGGGCTGGCTACGGTGCCCGTGCCAGGTGCAAGCCTGCCAGCACCCAGCCAGCAGACCCTGCACCTGGCACAGATTGAGCCACCCACCCGATGCCCCCCAGCCCACCCCCTCTTGCCGGGACCAGGCTGGCGGCTCCCGGGAGCTTGCCCTGGACCGCAAGAGGCGGGCACCTTCCTGGGCTAGTGCGGACATCGTGGACCTCGTCCACGATCTCCGCACTAGGCACAGGAAAGTGGCCATCTAGGGCAGGAGAGCTGCCAGCCTGGCCACCCAGGACCAGGTGTGCATGAAAATCAAGGGGGTCCACTGAGACCCCCGACACTGAGCCCTGAGCTTACAATGGCCGTACTGGGCCGTACTGGGCCGTACAAAGGTCCATCTAGCCCAGTAGCCTGTCTGCCAACAGCGGCCAACCCTAGGGACCCTGGAGGGGATGGACCGAAGACAATGACCAAGCCATTTGTCTCGTGCCATCCCTCTCCAGCCTTCCACAAACTTTGGGCAGGGACACCACTCCTACCCTCTGGCTAATAGGACTCCATGGACCCAACCTCCATCACTTGATCTCACTTCCCTTTAAACTCTGTTCTAGTTGTAGCCTTCACAGCCTCCTGCAGCAAGGAGTTCCACAGGTTAACTATTTGCTTTGGGAAGAAGAACAACTTTCTCTTACTAGTTTGAAGCCTGCTACCCATTCCTTTCCTTTGGTGTCCTCTAGTCCTTCTTTATGGGAACTCAGGAAGAACTTTTCTGAATGCACCCTCTCCACCCAACTCCTGCTTTTAGAGACTTCTATCCTGTCCCCTCTCCGTCTCCTCTTTTCTAAGCTGAACAGTCCCAGTCTCTGTAGCCTCTCTTCATCTGGGACCTGTTCCCAACCCCTGATCATGTTAGTTGCCCTCCCCTCTCCCAGCCTTTCTCTTCCCCTCTCCCACCTCCTTTTCCCAGTCTCCCCCAGTTTTTTTTTCAATAAAGACAGAGTCAATGTTGGAAGAAACGTTATCTTTATTTTGTACATCAATAAGAAGGGGGGCTAAGGAAGGGTAAGTGGAAGGAGGTGAGGGAGGAATGGGGTACGAGCCCCCGATGGGGAGGACTGGGCTGGCTCTGCGGGCTTCTGGGGGTGGAAGCTCTCCTGCAGCCCCCCAATTACTCCCTCTCCCCAGATGGCAGCCTGCGGCAAGTGCAGCCGGGCTGATGGCCGAGTGGTGTGATGTGCCCAGTGTGGGCACTCAGGGCACTCCAAGCCAGAACTTCTTTGCAAGCGGGGCACCCCTTAGAACTGTGTGTCCGGGGTGGGGGTCGGGACCCTTTAAGCGCAGCCCTCGGCTAGCCTGAGACAGCATCTCCATGCTCTAAGTCCTCCTTTTATGCCCTGCCGGCACTGCTTCCGGCCATCCTTAAGCCCTGTTCAGAGTCCACTCAATGTGGACTTGCTAGTTCGAACTAGCAAAACGCTAGTTCGAACTAGTTTTTAGTTCTAGATGCGTTAGTTCGAACTAGCTTAGTTCGAATTAACTAATTCGAACTAAGTTAGTTCGAACTAGCGCTGTAGTGTAGACGTACCCTGGGTTAATACACATTTGGGAGAGTCAGTGAGAATCTCACATCACAGTGCTGGGGAGGACACCGGGTTACAGAGCAGACAGCACCCCCACTACAGCACACCACCCAATGAAATTAACAGGCAGCTGATTCAAAATTGACATGAGGAAGTATATCTTCACACAGTGCTATTAACTTGTGGAACTTACTGCCATGGGATGCTGTGAGGGCCTAAAGAATAACTGTGTGTAAAAAATAAATGAGATACATTCCTGGAGGATAGGTCCATCAATGGTGGCTAACCATGAGAGTGTCCCTAAATCTCCAATTATACTCTGATGTAGATTAAATCTCTGGAAAAAATCTTCACTGTAAGAACAGTAGGGTAATGGAATAGACTGCCTAGGGAGGTGTGGAAACTCCTTTATTCCAGCTTTTCAAAAGGAGGTTTAAATGAATTAGACACAACAAATCCTGCATGTTGGCAAAGGGTTCGACTACTAGATGATCCTTGCTTTCCCTTCCAACTCTTTGATTCTGTGACTGCCAAAAACTGGGAGTGGATGACAATGGATGGGTCATTTGCTAATTGGCTTGTTTTGTTCATTTTATTGGAAGCATCTGCCATCACTGACCACAGTTGAAAGATGGCTTATTAGTCTGACGCAGTATAATCATTCTTATGTTATGTTCCTAGATAATTTTCGATGCCACTTTAGATCAGAGCTCTGAGGAGTAGTCAAGGAATGCTTCTGAAGTGCTCTGAGAGCCTCGCACAGAAGATGCGTACAGAAAATTATTTATATTACTGTTGACGCCCCAACCGAGATCAGTCCCCATCATGTCAGGAGCTGCACAGACCCACCGTGAGAGATGGTCCCTGTCCTGAAGAACGCCTAGCCTGAACAGACCAGAAAGATTATTATTATTATCCCCTTTTTACAGATGGAGTAATTGAGGCCCAGGAAGATTAAACAACGTGACTAAGGTCACACATAAAGTATGTGGCAGAGGCTGGAATTCAGTTCCAGTCAATGTCTTAACCACAGGACCTTTGCTGCCAAGTTTTGGTGCTGCCATATGGCTGGCTGTCCAGGCTGATTAATTCTTATAACCATGCATTGTAAATACATAAAGATACAGCGGCCTTTGTCTTCCAATAAGTAACACCAGCATTGCTCCATTGACTTCAGTGGAGCCGTGTGAATTTACACCCAACGAGAGACTGGCCACGGAGGAGCCAGCAGATTCATTGGGCCTCTGAGCAAGGTGAGGGGGCGGCTCCACAGTCCCAGAAGGGGTGGGACCTTGGACGGAAGCAGCGAGGCTGGGGCAGCCGGCCCTCTGTGCTGCCTGGACTGCATTCCATCCCCAGCACCATCCGGAATGCGCCGTTTAGGGCTCTTCAGTGCACTGCATGGAGCACCAGCAGCAGCAGCAGTGGCCAGAACCCCAGGCCACTTTGAATCACTCGGGCCTGGGGCAGTTGTCCCCTTTCTCTCCCCCTCATTAGCCAACCTGACTGGCTGTGAGCATGTAACCTAATAAACACATGCTCAGTTTAACCCACAGGTCTAGGACAGTGACAATAGCAACCTGATATATTTACTGTAAACCACAAGTGGGGTGATTCATAGCATGGGAAATATAAACAAATGCTATTTTGGCCAACATAATTGCAGACTTTGCCCTCAGAGATGTGTATTCATCACTAGAGAGATGATCTCACGCTGGTCTTGCTAGGGCATATTTCACCATGCGGAGATTAACATAGAAATGCCTTCTGCCCTGTATCCCACGTGTAGGGTGTTGGATGTAAACTACTTTAATTAGGCCCAAGTCATGGGAGAAGAACCCTCCTTTGGTGACACCCACTAAAGAAAGATTTGCCTAGCAGGGAATAACGAGACAAAAATAGCTTGTAAAGAGAAGAGAAAACAAATGTTATTCATGTTCAGGGGGTTAAAATTGCCAAATGTGACTATAGGGAGGTGTGTTCAGAAGACAGTGGACTGCAGATTCCTGGATTCTATTCCCTACCTCATAAATGTGGCCGACGCTGGAGGACAGATTCTGCTCTTGGTTATGCTGGAGCAACTCTGCTGAAATGAAGTGGAGTGACCAAGGCAGAGTCAATGGGGGTGTGTCTAGACTACAAGGCTTTGTAGACAAATTTTGTCGACAAAACTATACCTGCGTCTATACTGATTATTTTCAGGAATAACGGCGTTGCGCAAGAGGGGTTTTCTTGCGCAAGAGGGGGCAGTGTAGACATCTCCTTCTGGCGCAGGAGCCTCTTCTGCAAAAATGGCAGCTCATTAGGTATGCAAATGAGGCTCGGCAATATTCCACGCTTAGCCTCATTTGCACATTTCTCGCGCAAGAAGTCGCAGTGTAGACATAGCCTTAGTGTGTGCCAGGCCGTTTCAAAAGTCAGCGTAATACTGACAGGCAGAACCAAACCTGGGATCTCTAGAGCTTAGTGCATCCAGCCTCTACACTGCAGCTTGAGCTAACAGCCAGCTTGCTCTCAGCTAAGGCTGTAGAGCAAACTCATTGTTTCTCTCTCTAAGTGGTGATTTATTTACACAGACTTTCCCCAGGGAAGGAATCCTTTATTTTATAAATTATATCCCGCTCCCCCCCACTTCCATGGAAAAATACCAGATTCAAAATGGAGTCCAGTCAGGTGGTATGGTCACATGTCTTACCATGACCAACCACTGTCTGGGCCTGTGGGACAAACAAGATTGTTTGCAAACCGTTGATTTGATCACCGACCCATTACACTTCTGGGGCACCAGAAATGGCTCTTATTAGCACATTTAAAATTATAAATAGATTCACACTTCATATTTCTAACTTCACATAGAAGACTGATACATGCACCAAAATAGGATATACAGATTTAGCAGGTTATAACATTAAAATGGGTAAGTTACATGAAGTATTTTGTTTAAAGCATCTTCAAGTTACGCATATTCACATTCACAAGCCAATTTTCATAAAGCACAGGGGAGGGGGCTGTCATAGCAGCATTAGTTCTTTGCTCTTTTCTGTTATCAAAGGAGCACTCTGCCATCATTCTTCAAATCCCCACCCGCCATCATCACAATCCCCAAATGGAGACACAGAGCAGGGAGCAGTGATTTGCCCAAATTCAGAGAGCAAGTCTGTTGCAGCGCTGGGAACAGAACCCAGGCATCCAGCTGCAGGAGATCCAGCATCAAGGCCTTCTCTGCCACATGTTTCCTCTGTGCCCTTGGGCCTGTCACTTAATATCTATGTGCCTCACATTCCCAGATGTAAAAGGCAGATATTAGCCCTGTTCTGACACACAGGGGGGTTGTGGGGATAAAATGCTGTGATGGTTATGAGCCTCTCAGTTACTATAAGTCCCAAGATAGACACTTTATTCCCTTGTCCCTGAGCTGAGAACAGGAGTCATGGCTTCCAGGCCCCTGCTCTGACCAGCCAGGTTTCATTTTCACGTGGAGCTTTCAGATTGGGTCTCTGGGACTTCTGACGGATTTATCTGTCTTTAAACAACCCAAGCGTGTCTTGGCTAACAAAGGCTCCACTCTGAGCTGTCTAGGGCTGGGTCATGGACTTTGGGTCTAAAGAAGCTCAGCCTGACTGCAACAGAGCAATTAGTTTAATGGGGAAGAGCCTGTGTGGTGCAAACCCATCACCAGGCCCTGATTTGGGGTACAACAGGAAGTGGGGGTTGGGGGTGTGTGATTTTAATCACAGGGTGGGAAGTGGAGCAGGAAAAAAGCAGAGTGAAGATTATTTTTGCTGGGTGTGTGTGAAGTTAGTCTTATCTCTAGGACACACCCACATGGAGAGGCATTCACTTCCCTGACATTTACAGCTGTAAGTATGTTTGTTTTGTGTTACTATGAAATCAGAGGACCTTGGAAAGTCCCCTGTGAACCGGGGATTCCCTTTTTGGAGTTTGTCTGAAAGTCTGCATTCCAGGGGCAGGGGAAGGGGCCAAAGCTTAACACAAGGGCTGGGCTGAAGACCCAAGACCAATAACAAAAAAGAGAGACCACAGTTGTTAAACCTGCAACAGGCCAGTTGCTAGCAAAATGGGCATCAGAGAGCATCATAAATGCAGCTGAATGAGCAGCTCAGTTCTTGTACTCTTATGAGGCCAGTTGTTTGCACTGGCTTAGCATTTGTACTAGTCTCACTCCAGACCAGGGAGAAAGGATGGCCCAGTGGTTAGCTACTGACTTGTGACATGGGTGTGCCCTTTTCTGCTATAGACTCTGGGTGGGGGGGACCTTGGCACGGGACATGGTGCAGGGGTGGCCCAAACCTGGTGCTGTGACCTTGTGGGCTAGGTCATGATGCCACTTGCTCAGATTAGGAGGCAGTGGTTGTAGGGGGGCTCCCGGGCCAGGCTGGTGGTGGTGTGGGTGCTAAGGGGGTAATCTCTTTTCCCTCGCACACACACTTTAAATCATGCTCTGCAGACCCTGGACTTTGGGCAAGTCACTTAATCCCTGGGGGGCCTCAATTCCCCATGCATACAATGGGTGTGATATGCCCTTGTCTCAGACAGGTGTTGAAGGATTTTAAGGGACTCCTCTACTCTGGTAATACCCCCCCCCCCCCCAAAAAAAAAACACCCTGGTGGAATTCTTCTGGCCTTACACCAGGGCAGCTGAGATCAGAATCCAGCACTGGGACCCTGACAGGATGTGCTGGTGAGCAGGAAAAAGTGTTGAACAGGGGAGCGGGTTGCCAGCAGGAGGGGGGGGGGGGTTTGCCTTTGACTCCTTCCCACCTCCTTGTTGGTCGCTTTCCCTGCCACAGCCCCCTTCTGGCAGTTAAATGACTTGTCTGGCGAACTCACCCACTGCACCTGTGGGCATGAGACACTGCTCACACCCCTTATGCCAGCAGCTATGCCAGTTTAAACTGTCTTAGAACACACCACCCTGGGCAAAAAACCACCAACATTTGCATCCGGGTGGGTGGTTCCCTGGATGCTATCTCAGGCGGTAACATAAGGCAGGATGGGCAGAGCCTAGCAGGCCTTTGTGACTGCTGTTTACCCAGCTAACATGGGGCAAAGTTCACGTTCCACAGCCTGGCACAGCTTCCCACTCGCAAGGCCCTGCCCTGCTCCGTCCCTGCAGAACGGCTTCCTATTTCACAGAGAAGCTATGGTAATGTGCACTGAGACAGTACCCTGTAAAGCCAGCCCTGAGCTTCTATCGGAGGAGGTGAATCTGCTTCTTTAGGATGTCATACAATTGGCAAAGGGAGAGGAAGGTCTGAAAATCTGCTGGTCTCCCACCTGTGACCTATTATCCCCATTTTACTAATGGAGAAACTGAGGCACAGAGGAAGGCCTTATGCCTAATCACTTAAAGCTATTTTCCCCAAAGATGTCAGCACCCCCAGTGGGAGCTGGTGTTTCAAAAGACCTTTGCATCAAGGCTAAGGCAATGGGAGCTGCTGGCTGATGAACACCCAGCTCTTTTGACAATCCAGCTCTGGTTCTTGGTGCCCTGCCTTTGAAAAACTTGGCCTTAATGAGGAACCAGCAGCACCTGGGAACAGAACCCTGCAAGTCCTGACTCTCACTCCTCTCCTACAGCTGGGACTAGGCCCCAGGAGCCCTGACTCTTTTCCGTTGCTCTAATCACTGTGCACCACACCTTTTTTTTTTTTTTTTTTTAGCAAATGCTCTGCACATGGCTGTCTCTCTCGTGTTTTTTTCCTACGATAGAAGGAGAATTCTTAGCTGGTTACCCCACTGGCTTGTTAAAAGTCAGAACTCTTTGGCTGCAACTCCTAATGGACAACATCTTCCCCCTCCCCCCAACACAGACACAGATGTGTTGCTACTAGTCTCAATACATTGGTTCTGCCCAGCTAGGCCAGACAGTTCCTGAGAACCAGATCTCTCTTGGTTCTGCAGGAGACTAAGACTCCTTATTTCTCAGGGTTTTCTGTAAGCCGAATGCTTGGGCGCATGTAACAAAATTTATTCTGCACGTGCATGGAAAAAATTAGAGGGAACATTGTTCACGTAGGTTTTCTGTGACCAGAACAGGATTAGTATTTGAGATGAGTGGTGTGGATGAGGAATCGGGGAAGTTCTTCCAACTGTTCTGCTCTATAGAGGTTCTTCTAGTGCACCCATCACCGAAGTACAAAACCCAGATTCTGTAGCCAGCCCTCTAATTTCCACCAGGCCTGCCCATTATGAAACATCGTGACACATCTGTTAGGAGTCAACCTCTCCCTAAGGCAATGAGGGGTCTCCAGCCTTTTAAAGCATGAGATCACTTTTTGAATTAAAGTACAATCCAGGATCTACCTCAATCCCAAACATCCTTGCCCCTCTTCCTTCCTGCCCCTTCCCTGAGGCCCTGCCCCTGCTCACTTGTCTCTCTCAATTTTATCAGGATGGAGGCAGAGGTTTGGGGTTCAGGACTGGGCCCAGGTTCAAAATTCTGGGTCCACTTACCACAGGTGGCTTCTGGGTGGTGGTACCGGAGGTTAAGGCAGGCTCACTCCTAACCTGGCCCTGCACCACGCCCACAAGCAGCCAGCAAATTCTCTCCATCCCTGCCCCTTTGCTCTGTGGAGATGGGGTACAGGGTGGAGGGAAGGGCACCCTGACATCAGCACCCCCACTTCCTCTTATTTTCATGCCCTGCACAGCAGAGGGCAAGAGTACTGAGAGGGGCATGAAGTGCTGGCACTTGATAGCCTTCTGGCCAAACCTGTCAGGAAAACCCATCAAAGGCTCCAAGATCTACCGGTTGGTGACCACTGCCCTAAGGGGAGAAGGATATTCAGTGGAGTGTCTGGTTTGAGTAGGGCTGATGTTTTCTTTTTGAGACGCACACTTTGCTCTGTGGTTATGTTTGGGAAGACAGAGCAAAGAAGCGTGCTTTGCCCTTGGAGCAGAAGGTGGGGGGAGGTTTGGGATGGCCCCTTGTTTCAGGAAACGTACATTCCACAGCCGCACGAGAGATTCTGTGTCTCAGGTTTGCTGCCTTTGTGGGTAGAACAAGGTTCCATTCAGTCTCTAAACACAAGACAGGAATTTGCTCCAGCTCAGCACCTCTCTGCAGTCTTCATCCGGCTGCTGGATCAGGTCCCCCTGGAATGCAGCAATTAGTGTCAAAGCGGGGGAGAGGAAGAAGGGGAAATGGCACGCCCTTTGGGCAGAGGAGGAGGACAGACTGGCTCCCTGCAAGTTAGGGCGCCAGGAAGTGGCTTTGCTACAGATGCTTCTTGTAGAAAGGACACAATGGCCTTCTGGAGGCTGCAGTCCGAGCTGGCCCTGGCCTCAGCGGCTGAGGGGGGCCAAGAGGAGCCCTGCCTCAACACTAGGTGTGAACAGGGGATTTTTTGCCAGGTAGGCTGTATCCTGTGAGGGTGTCTCTAACAAGCGGGGGAGGGAGAGAATACTATTAAACGTATCTCCGCAGCAGGCAGCCTGGAGAGGGGCCCAGAGCTCATGCTGAGGCTGAAGGGTCGCTGGTTCCAGGAAGAGATGACAAGGGACTTGTTGCTTCTGGAGAGAGGGCGGCATCCGGGCAGCTGGTGGCTCAGAGTGGGATTCCATCCCAGACAGGTGGCTGGGAATCCTTCTCCTTCAATCCCCACAGGGAAGTTGGTGTGAATTGGGGCTGGAGACAGATCCTGCAACTTACTAGCCAGGCTCTGCAGAGAGTAGGGATGTAAATGGTTACCCGGTTACCTGTCAGCCTTAGGCTTACCGCTGGCGTCGGCAACCTATGACTTGCAAGCCAAATATGGCTCAGTGTGGACCCGGGTATGGCTCTTTGGTCATTCCCAAGATACACACGAGTTTTTGCGTTAGAGTTTTTGAGTAAGAAAGTGTCTACACTGGCATGTGCCCCTGCACAAAAGATGTACTTTTGTGCAAGAGCATCCATGCCAGTGTAGACGTTCTCTTGAGCAAGAAAGCTCCGATGGCCATTTTAAACATCGGGCTTTCTTGCGCAAGAAATTGATGTTGCCTGTCTATACTGGCCTCTTGCGCAAGAACAGTTGCGCAAGAGGGCTTATCCCTGAGCGGGAGTGTCAGAGTATTTGCTCAAGAAGCACTGATTTTATACATTAGAACGTCGGTGTTCTTGCGCAAGTACTCGCAGCCAGTGTAGACAGGTGGCAAGATTTTGCGCAAAAGCGAATGATTTTGCACAAAATCTTGCCAATGTAGACGACGTAGCCATGGGCTGTGTCTAGACTGGCAAGTTTTTCTGCAAAATCATCTGCTTTTGTGGAAAAACTTGCCAGCTGTCTACACTGGCCGCTTGAATTTCTGCAAGAACACTGACGATCTCATGTAAGATTGTCAGTGTTCTTGCAGAAATACTGTGCTGCTCCCGTTCGGGCAAAAGCCCTCTTGCGCAAATCATTTGCGCAAGAGGGCCAGTGTAGATAGCACACTGCTGTTTTCCGCAAAAAAGCCCTGATGGCTAAAATGGCGATCGGGGCTTTTTTGCGGAAAAGCGCGTCTATAGTGGCCACAGATGCTTTTCAGCAAAAAGTGCTTTTGCGGAAAAGCGTCCTGCCAATCTAGACGTGATTTTCCAAAAATGCTTTTAAGGGAAAACTTTTCCATTAAAAGCATTTCCGGAAAATCATGCCAGTGTAGATGTAGCCACGATGTTTTAAAATGAAAAATTAACTCAATGTTAAAAACAAGTAATTACTCATGCCTACATGGTCTTTTTTGTCTCTTTCACCTTTAATCAGAGATGAAAGAAAGGCAGTGCACCCTGACGAGAACCAACTGTGCTCGGGCAAGAGCTGGCTGGGAGATGAGAGAGAGAGAGGAGCTCCGGCCCGTTGAAGAGAAATTGAAGGGGGAAGTTGGGCTGCCAGTAAAGTGCCTTTTTTGGGGAGGGGGGGGGGGGAAGCAAGCATCAGAAAAAAAGCAGTCTGTGTTTTAAAGTAGGTCTAATTCAAATAAAGATTATTGTACAAAGCCAACTTTGACCATTTTATTAGTGAACTTAAAATCACAATAACTGAAGCCCTGGCTAACACCTTCTCACTCAGAAATGTAAATATTAAAGTCAATTATCAAACTGACACTAGGGCTGTGGTCTAGACTGGCCAGTTTTTCCGGAAAATCAGCCGCTTTTCTGGAAAAACTTGCCAGCTGTCTACACTGTCCGCTTGAATTTCTGCAAAAGCACTGACTTCCTACTGTAAGAAATCAGTGCTTTTTGCAGAAATACTATGCTGCTCCCATTCGGGCAAAAGTCCCTTTTGTGCACAACTTTTGCGCAAAAGGGCCAGTGTAGACAGCTGAGATTTGTTTTGCGCAAAAAAGCCCCGATCGCGAAAATGGCGATTGGGGCTTTTTTGCGCAAAAGCACGTCTAGATTGGCAAAAAGTGCTTTTGCGGAAAAGCGTCCGTGCCAATCTAGATGCTCTGTTCGTGTAACCATTTGAAAGTGATTGCTTTACTACAAAATAGTCAGGGAGAAAGTTATAAGACTATTAAAAACATTGCAAAATTTCTTATACCTCACTAGAACAAAACCAAGCCAGTACATTATGATAAGATTGACCAATCCACTATGTTACAAAATCAGCTGACAATATTTTACAAAATCCTTGGTTTGAATATAGAAATTATTATGGAACATCCATGCAGACACAATGGTATGGTGACATTATTTTCATGATCAATTAGACATCACTGTAAGCAGAAGAAAGTTGCTTTATTTAATGTAAAAGAACTTTGGGAGATCTAGTAAACAAAAGAGATTCTGTGAAAGAGTAAGGGACAAAAAGAGAGAGAAAGATTATGGACAATATTTCTTTCCTGGATTCACTTAATATGTTAAAGAGTTCTCTCTTTAAAAACCCAAGTAAGATGCAGGCAACAACTGAAAATGCTGTCTTTTTGTTTGTGCGTGAATTATGAAGGAATTCACTTGTAGAAGTTTTGATAAATGATAGTCTGTAAAGTTCTTTTTCATTTAGCCAATACTTAAAACTTTTCTTTTGATGGGAAGAGGGGTTGAAGGTTTAGAATACAGTGCATACTATGATAATAAGGAGTCATTAAAACATTAATTCTGGATATTGTGATCTTCAAATTATGTAAAAGTAAAAAACAGACCACAGGTCTGGCAACATCTATGGTTTGGCATCCGGGGGGTGGGAGGGTGTGTGTGTGTGAGAGAGAGAGACGGGGGGGGGGGGGGGGGAGACGTGGGGGGGCGGATGGGACTATGGCAGCAGAATCATAGATGTTGCCAGACCAGGGAACCCCAGTAGCGGAGCCAGGTTGACAGCAGGGGGCCAGAGGCGGAGGACCCAGCTGGGGTTAGGAGAAGAGCTGGGTAAGTGCCCTTGGGTCTTCCTTGACCTCCCTTAGCAAACTCCCTGGTTTGGGATCAATCAAGTCCAAGGGTGCTGGACCAGGGAGGTCCAGCCTGTAACTGCAGGTTAGGAGAAATGTTTTCAGTAAATGTTTGAGATAGTAACTACTCATTAAACAACAGTGTCCTCTTAAATTCTGTGCAAATATCAATTTTAACTGAGCTTTAAAAGGCCCTACATATTGGTTTCACATGCTCCAGGTGATGACTTCAGATGCTGTAGATAATACAATTCACCCAACAGCAGAAACATGGGAGGTCAAAATATTTACGAGAAGTGAAAAAATGAACAAAGAGTTTTTAATTGAAATATTTCAATCTTATTCCAACATGCACTTTGATAGCAATCTACAAGCCATAGCAAAGCTCTTATGTAAGAAAAAAGGTGCCAAATTAGCTAACTTATACTCAGGGAACGTTTCGTTGGTTTTTTATAAAAAAAGGATAGATGAGAATGTCTGCACTCAGACCCTACTCAATCTTTGTCATTTATTGCAATAAATAAAAACGTAGTAAAACCAATTTTCTCCAACGACTGAGAAATAAATTTTATACAAAATATTGTTCCAAAATCTGTTATATATGGAAAAAACACCTCCTACAGCTCCCAGAAGGGTGGGGGCCTGAAGAACATTGCAAACGAAGGGGCTATAGTTGTTTTAATTTTAGAAAGTATTTGCTTTTGAAGGTTATTGGTCAAAGAGCGCTTGGTTGTTTCCATATTCAAAAGAGTATCAATAACGTTGATATTTTTAGTTAAATAATTTTTTCTTATGATAGTGATATTGTTCAATAAAGGGAAACTGTTAAACACTTACGGTTTCCAGTCCATTTATATATTTTATTAAATAATGTAAATCGGCTTACAGGGCAGGTGGGGGAGGACTAGACCCATTCTGGGCACCACCAAAAATTATACAAACCTGCCGCCACTGACTGCTGCAACAGCTTGGTCCAGCCTGGGCTGCGGCCCAGCCTCCATTTGGCTGCAGGGTCCTGTCCCCAGCCCCAATTCTAAGGCAGGCACATCTGGCTACAGGAAGGGCTGGCGGCAGCCCCTCTCCCCGCTGCGGCACCTGTAAAAAGATGCAGTAGTGGAAGTCCCATTAAATAAAGTCTGTGAGGACAATGTTTCATGTATGCTATTATTAATCAATAATATTAAGTTGTATATCTTCAGTCATGCACATGGGCATTCTTGTACTGGCTCTTTGTTGACCACTTGTTCTGAATGTTGATGTAGTTTGGCTCTTTGGTTTGAAAAGGTTGCTGACCCCGGGCTTACATGGTAGGTAACTGGTTAACTGGGCCCGGTAGCAGGAACCAGGACAGGGCAGCAGGTGGGTCTGCAGCGGTCCCCATGGTAGACCTGGCAGCCCCAGTCCTGCAGCCTGGGACAGGGGCAAGCGGTAGCTCCTGCCCTACCAAGCCCCGGTATGAGCAGAATTCTGCATGGCTGCCCCAGCCCTGGCGCAGTCCAAGCAGGGGCAGACGGGATCCTGGCCTGGCTGCATTGACAGCCCTAGATCTGTGCTCACTCAAGCTGGGGGCCAGACTCCGAAACCTGGCAAGGAAGGAGGGTGCAGCTTGAGCCCAAATGTCTATGCTGCTGTTTTTAGCCCCACAAGACTGAATCAGCTGTTCTGGGTTCGGAGACTCACTGCCATGGAGTGGAGGGGTGTATGTACTGCATCATGGATGGACTCTAAGGGACTTCAGAGTTCATGAAAATGTCCCCAAAACTCTTTCTGTGCCCTCAGGTCTCCATCCACACAAAGGGGACAATAGCATTACCCTCTAAGGGATTTCTGAGGATCAATACATGGAAGACTTTGACATGCTTAAGTACAAAAGCTCCCCCCCCCGGCCCCGTGACTATCTAGATCTATGGTGTCCAACCAGTTCTGAAGGCACTATAGTGGCAACTGCTATAGTGAACTAGCCACACTCAACTGGCCAGATAGCCACATGTGGCTAGCATGTTGGACAACATGGATCTATATGGATGAATGGAAGAATGTGTGTGCCCATACTCAGAAAGATGTAGCATGGAGAACATAACAGCCATACTGGGTCAGACCAATGGTCCAGCCAGCCCAGCATCCTGTCTCCTGACAGTAGCAATGCCAGATACCCCAGAGGGAGGGAACACAACAGATAATCCTCACATGATCCCTCTCCTGTCACCAATTTCCAGACAAAAAGAGGCTAGGGATACCATCCCTACCCATCCTGGCTAATAGCCATTGATGGACCTAACCTCCATGAATCTATTTAGCTCTTTTTTGAACCCTGTTAAAGTTCTAGCCTTCACCACATACTCTGGCAAGGAGTTCCACAGGTTAATTGTGTGCTGAGTGAAGAAATACTTCCTTTTGTTTGTTTTAAACCTGCTCCCTGTTAATTTCATTTGGTGACCCCTAGTTCTTACATTGTGGGAATAAGTAAATAACTTTTCCTTATTCACTTTTTCCACCCCAGTCATGCTTTTATAGGAGGGGTTAGTGTCTCCCTGCTGCACATTGGGGCTACAGGCTCTGTTAAAAAAAGCAAAATAGGGCAGGGGAGCTCTTGCCCCACTCCTCATGTGGCTTTGTGAGGCTCTCTCTCTCTTCCCCAGTTCTGTTCTCACACGCAGCAGTGAGCTGGCACGAACATAAAACCCCGAATAGCTTCTTTCTTCCGCTCAGCTCTCAGAAAGAGACAGTCTGCTTCTCACAGCAGCTCCTGGAAACTTCATTGCCGCGCCCCAAACAATCCCTCAAGCAGCTCGCTAGATCTCTTTCCAAGTCCTCCCTTGCTGAACCACAAACAGAGGAGAGAGAGTTGGATGGTTACTCACCCAACACCTGCAGAGAAAAGGACCACAACCAACCAGGGCAAATGGGACAGATTCAGTGCAACAATTAACTCCTTCTTCTTCACAATTATTATAATGGAGATTGCCTATCTCCTAGAAGTGGAAGGGACCTTGAAAGGTCATCGAACCTGGCTTGAAGGAGAACTGCAGGCCTTGGGAGCAATGGTGGAGAAAACAGGAGGGAAAATGGGACTGAGTGGTTAGAGCATTGGTGTGGGTGCAAGGCTTTCAGGGCAAGTCTGGTCTAGTGGCTAGAGCAAAGGAGCAGGTGTTAGGACTCCTGGGTTCTCTTCATGCTGGATGAGAATAGGAGGCAGGACACATAGGTTCTTTTGCTGGAGGAGGATAGAAAATGATCCTGCTAATGCTGGACAGAAAATTAAAAACAGAGGAGTTATCAGTTCTGTTCTTGACCCTGCCACTGTCTTGCTGGTTGACAGAGAATACAACCTGTGTGCCTCAGTTTCACTTGTATTAAATGTCAATGACACTTGCACCTTCCTCAAGGGAGTGGCTGTGAGTGTTAATTAATAAATATCCTTGGTTGAAAAGGTGCTAGAGAAGCATGATGTTAATATATGGCAGATCAAATGATTAGATTTCTCTGAAGATACGTAAGCGAAACTCCAGAATGATCTTTGAGTATGAGCTAATTAGGCAGCAACTCCAGTGTAACATGCCATTCAGAAGTAAAGACAGCTGACTTCTATATCTTCTTTAACCAGTTTTGCCATTAAACTGCTCTTTGACATACTTCTGCAGGACACAATTTCCCTTCCTTTCTTCTTGTTTTGGGCTGCAGCAGGTAAAGCTACTTTAATACCCCTCCAAAGCAAGTGACTGGAAAACAATTATAAGTCATGTCAAAGAAATGCAAGATTGTTCAGGTTCATGGATTGCATGCATCATGCATGTAATGTTCTGGGTACAAATGACTGCAGAATTAATTTAGAAACAATATCTGCACCCTAAATTTTGAAAATAGCAATAAAATTAAGATATGCATTATATGCAATATATTCAATTTAAAAGAGTAAAAATCTATTAACTTGTATGTAATATACCTCCCAGTACAAATAACTGGAAACCACAATTAAAAATTCTGCATTGCTTTTTCATACAATTGTTTGACACAAATTGAAAACATCTGAAATTTTTCATTTTTTGCATTCCAATTAAAACCAGTAGAATCAAATGTAAATATTAAAAATATATTATGTGTAAATGTGAATTAGTTACCCCCAGGAGAAATATCTTAGAAAATATAAATAATAGCCATGAATTTTTCCAAGTAATATCCTCCAATGCAAATAATTAGATAAAAATTTAAAAGAGCTCAGTCAGTATTTACCAACTAAATGACATGCATTAATTTACAGATATTATCTCCAGTGCAATTTTGCAGCGGGGAGGAGGAACTAAAATACCATACCTTAATTGACTTGTGCTATTAAGGAATACATAATTAACAACTAGAGCCAGACATTATCGGCACAGCTACAAGCATAAAGCTGGCCTGTCCATATACTGAGTGTGGATACATGATCCCGCCCCATCCATTGGTTTGCACAGAATAACCCACCTCTCTACACAGTAATTTACATGCAAGACCCTACCCGGCTGCATTTATTTATATGCAAGACCGCTGCCCCATGGGGCGCTTCTTTGCATATGCAAAATCACACCTCGCTGTACACTAGTCTACCTGGAAGACCTGCTGTGCATTTATTCCCATCCAAGACCCCTACCTCTTTGTATTAACATACGAGATCCCGCCCTATTTTGCATTAATTAACATCCCGCCCTACTTTGCATTAATTTCCACACCAGGATCCCAATCGCGGTGCAATCGTTTACGTGCAAGACCCCGACCAGCCTGCTTCCAGCAACCCTACTCCTCTGGGACACCGCGCGCCGCCCCAGCCGCAGCCCCTTCAGCGCGCGCCCTAGGCTCACTAGGAGGCGGCGCGTGCAGGGGGGGGAGGAGGGAGGGAGCGCGAAACCGGCTCAACCGAAGGCCGGAGCCCGCCAGTCGGGGCGTGGCCTGAGGGCGGAGAGGGGGCGTGGCCATATATGAGGCGCGGACGGGCTCGCGCGTCGCTCAGTCGCTGTTGACTCGGGGCTGTGGCGGAGACATGAGCAGGGCGCGAGGCGTGTGCGCGCTGGTGGAGATGCGGCCGGACACCCAGAGTCCGGTGAGCCGCCTCCCCCGCGCCTGTGGGGCTGGAGCCCCTTGGGGGGGGGGGGTTTCCCTGCCAAAGGGCCGGGCGCCTCATCCCCCCACATGGGGGAGATCAGGGCTGGGCTCCCCATACGCTGAGGTGCAGGTGGCTCGCTGGGGATCCCCCCTCACTCCCTAGGCACTCCCGTGGGTGGTTGTGCCCCCTTATTGCCTTGGGGGGGCCCCCTCCATCCTAGGTGTTCCTCGAGCTCGTTGTGTCCCTCCCCTTGGTCTGGAGGGACCCGCTCCATTCCTGGGGGGCTCCTGGAGCTAGTCTCATCCCCTTCTGACTCCAGGGGGGACCCCCTCCGTCTTCTGCTTAGGGTGGGTCTGCAGGTTCCTGTGTTCCTCGTGGGGCCCCCTCCTGTGTGTGTTGGGGAGGAGGTTGGAGGTTGGGTCTAGTTTCCTGTGGCTGTAGGTGGTAGCCCCTTGAATCCTGAAACTGTTTTGGGGGGGTTTCCTGTGGCTGGCGTAGGGACCCGTGCAATTCCTGGAGGGTTCCGGCTCCCATTCCCCAGGGATGTCCACCTGCTTGCAATGGAAGTGGCTATGGAGTTGAGCATAGAGTTCTGTGGTGTTCCCTGCGGGAGAGCTGTGTGATCTGTGTCTGAGATGAAGATCCGTGCCCTGATGTTTAGGGGGTAGGGTGGACAGGAGGGAGGGGATAGCCCTTTGTAAGGAAAAAGCAGAGAGTCTCCAATAACCAGAAAGCCTTTCCTGTAGCTTTCCTTGGTTGTCCAAAGCTGCGGTAGACAGCTCCTGAGCTGCTTGAAAATAGGAAGGTTATGACCTTCATGCAGAACAAACAGGGCTTTGTTTCAGTCTCTCTGTTGCAGTTCCAGATATTTTCCCCTCCTTTTCTACTAATTTATTTTGGCTTGTAAAAATACTACAAATCAGATTGAACTCGTATCAAACTACATTATCGTTAAAATATTTGTGTCCTATAATCTTGTATTGACATACAGGGTTCTTATAAGTCATGATTTTTTCCCCTTTCTGTGGTACAAGCTAGTGCTTCAAGTGTTAAATGCTGTCACTGTCAACAGAGTTTGTAGATCAGAATATTCTTCAGGCTAAATCAGAAACCGTTAACCACCCTCACTAGTGTGCTGTACTGTGTGTTATATTTTTTTGAAGAAATTTTAGGCACTCTAGGTCTCTGGTGATGGGGCCAAGTAAGGACCTAGAAAGAAAAGTAGGTGCTAACTGTACAAGGATTAGTGCTGGCTACATCTTTATAAGTCTTTCACATTGATAAATACACAAAGTATATAGCACTTCTTGATGTCCTGCCCACAGATACAGCTCGTATAATGTTTATTGTGTGTGTGGGAAAATTCATGCAGACAGCAAATGGTTTTGATATAATGTAGATGTCACATAACAATATCCAGATTGTGCTAATGGAATTGTGTGTTTTATGTGGAGTTTATTGAGCCTGCAGTCAGGGTGATAATAACATTGGAGATTTTAATAATAAGATTTGAGTAATCTAGGCATCTGCCATTGCTGGTAGTAATTGTGTTCTAGTTGTTGGAAAGAAAAGGGGGGTGAGATAATATCTCTTACTGGACCAGCTTCAGTTGGAGAGAGAGAGAGAGGAGACATGTTTTTAAGCTTACACAAAGCCGTGCTTCTGGACTGGTTTATAGTTGTTAGTCACTTTACAAGTAGCCTCTGTTTTGTTTTTGTTCAAAGTCCTAAATTGTTCTCAGGCAGCATTCTGATCTCTTATTGATCAGAATGCCATTCTTGTTGTGGCTGACATAGATTATTGGTTCTTTGGATTAATGATGAAGCAAAAATTAAAATATGCTGGATCTGATCAAGCATATTTGGATTTTCCAGAACCCTTAGTTTTCTAGACACAGCTCCAGAAACATCAGATTGTCTATTTGAGTACTGCAGACAGTCTGTCAGTCAGTTGATTGAATTTTCTTTCTACTATATAAACGTTATTGGATAAGAAAAAAGCTAGATTGTTAATGTCTTGGGGAGAAGGCCAGCCAGGAAAAACATGGCTCCCATAAATGTGTACTGGATTTCTCCTATTCAGTTGTTCAGCAGAACTTTAATTGTTTCGTGTTCAATTTCTCATTCTCTTTGCCAGTATCAGTCCTTGGGGCCTTTGTTCTTACTGAAAGTGACTCATCTTTGAGTCCTCTAATGAGAGAATCCTAACTCCCTGCAGCCTTTCCCTTCCATATATGGAACAGTTGCAGTGTTGTGCACATGTATTGCATAACATGTTGTGTGGTACTGTAGTAATAAGCAACCCTCTCACACCTTGCATCTTCAACACTTGGCAAACGTTACCTAATTACTCTTCACAATACTGTGCTGGTCAGTCTTGTTCCCATTGATAAATTGGCACAGATTAAATGACTTGTCCAAAATCACCAAGTTATTAAGTGCTGGTGTCAGGGTTTCCTGGCTTTCAGTCTCTGGCATTCTTCCTTGGGCTTAAAAAAGACAATTCTCCTCTTATTTGGCTCTCCATTCTCTTTAGAGAACAACATAACCTGACTTTAACCCAGGTCTTTAGTTCTCCACTAACCTTCAGTTTTCCTAGATTGTCTTTCTTGCTTCTAAATACTCTTGGGGTAACTGAAACGTACTTTGCTGAGCAATGCACAGTATCGCTTTTAATTATTTAACTTACCTGCCTCTGTTAGTTTCTTGCTTACTTTTGTTTTTGGTGGGTTTCATAGTAATTCATAGATTGTGATTACAAAATGAGGCCTAAATTTGGACTCTCTAAAATACCTGGAATCCTAGTTCAGCTATTGACCCTATTTCACTTTCCCTCCATCATCGGTTACTTTATATTGTGGGGAAATGTCTACATTTGGATGATTTTAAATCTTATGCATTTAAGAATCTGAGACTGTCACGCTGTTAGATTAGATTACTAGAGCCCTGCACAGATACAAAACTTTGTATCTACATCTGAATGAGCAAAAATTAACCACAGATATCTGCATTGGCATCCACGGATGTGAAAACTGGTGGATATGAAGTGGATATCTGCAAATGTATCGGGTTCTAGATACAAAATTTATATCTGCGTCCATATTTGCAAAAATGATCTGTGTATAGGCACATCCACGTATGTGGATACCTGCAGATATAAAGCAGGTATCTGTGGATTTGTAGGGCCCTGCAGATTAGCACTCCATCACCGCTTCCTGCTCACAAAAAACTTTTTATATTGAAGCAGCCATTTTTATGAAAAAAAATGCATAATTCTCCTCTAGCTGTATGTAGATGGTTCTTCACAGAAGCTCAAATAGAAAATGGTATTAAAATTGTCAGGTTTCCTTTAGCACTTTCTTAATTCATGACCCCTCCCCCCTGTAGTAAATGCTCTAAACGTACCAGGGTGTGTTGGAAACAAAATCGAGCAAGTTGCATAATCTTTATGGCGCAAATAGCTCAAGGTTAATATGATATTTACTAAGATGTTGCCATGTGAGGGTTTTCCAAACATGAGGGTTTTTATAGGTAGTTTGTAGCTCTTACTCACAGACACACCTGTCATGCTTTAAAGAATGTCACCTGCCTCTTGCGGAAAATCACTGGGACAGTGATATGTATTTCCTTAGTTATAATTTGTTAGTGGTTATTCATTTTTTTCCTAAAAGAGCAGGGGAGGGGAAACCAGCGTAACCATGATTTTAGTTGTAGCTGGAAGGCGGACAAGTGGGATTCATCCCTGTTTTAACTTCATTGCAATTAACTTGCTCAAATGAATCTCTGGAGGAGGAGTTTTACTGTCTATGTACGAAAGAGACCAGTGCATAATTCTGTCCAGTCTCCTTTTCTAGGATTCTTGCAAAGTAAATATGTGCCTGAATATGCATTTACTATAGCAGTAAGATTTGGCCGTGCTATAGGAGTTCATTGTAACAATTTCTTCAAACTAATTTTTTCCCCCATAGGTTTAATCCTCCCAGAAAACTAACTTAATCAGGAAGTGTTTCTTTATGCTCATGGTACCTTTATTTTAAGCACAGCGCTGTCTACTAGAAATGTAATGCAAAATGGATGTTAGCATTAAAACTTGTGCAGTTTTGTAGTAGGGATGTAAGCGACTAGTTGAGTAGTCAATGACCCGATAAGCCTAGGTTTAAAGAGAGCCTAGGAGAAATCGAGTAGTTACTGAGCGACTTGGTAAGCCTAGGATTATTGGGTCACTGAGTAACTACTCGCTTTCTCCTCCCCTCCCCCCGCTGCCTCCATATGAGCAAGGTAGGAAGGAGGAGCTGGTACTGGGGGCAGACGCGGAGGAGTCAGAGATGTAGAGATCCAGGACCTGGTGCAAGCTGGGACTCAGCAGACCCGGCTCATGCTGGGTCCCCCACTGCAGCTCTGCCTTTTAAATGTAAAAAGCAGAAGCTCTGGGACCAGGACCGAACCCCAATGCAGCTCTGCAGTTTAAATGTAGTAGGAGCAGGGCTGCTTGCTCCATTTAAACTGCAGAGCCACAGCGGGGCCCCTAGTTGTGTACTCGATACAAATTATATCAAGTGCATGATTAGTCAGTTAGTTACTCGCTTTTTAACATCTGTATTTGGTAGATCAATCCCCTTTTAGTACAAGTAGGAATAGAAATTAACACATTGTGCTGTGTGTTCTTGGAGAGGTTTATGGTTTCTTATAAGATGATGGAAAGGAGGAGTGATCAGATCACACCTCTGTTGCAAATTTTTCAGGACATTTGTTTGAATTATGTTTAGGAAGTTTTTAAACACATGAGGTTCTTTTATTTGGAGATTGATCCATGCTATGCAGGTGCCATGCTGACGCAAGGTTTGGGTAAGCTGAAGCTGGTCTGTAGTTTTTGTTAAACTTGTATAATACTGGTGCTGTGTCTGCTTCAAGCTTTCTGAAATGATTGATTTACAAGAGATTAGTTTGACAAGATTGTAAAAGCATGCATGGAATCTTACAGCTAGGATGAGTAAAGTGCCAGATCCACTTCAGGAATGTTGTTTGAGACTGTACCTGTTTTTCCCTGGTTTCATCATAGCTTGTGGTCACCTCGTCGTTTTTTCCGCAGAGAATTTTTTTCTTTGCTCCCTACCAGCTATTCCAGAGCAGATGCTTACTTGCTGTACTAGAACATTGCTGTGTAAATATAACCTGTAAATAGAGAGGGTGTGGGGAAAAATTCACTGAATTCTTGTCTACCCTTCCTGTATGTACAGGGTTTTCTTTAGGCCGTGTCATCCCCAGCAACATTATAGAAGGGTTGTGTGGGGGGTAATCTTTGTTCTAGGGTAGTGACACTCAGACTGCCATCTTGTGGCTTGTTACTTAAGATGACAGTTCTTATAGGCCAGGGCTGGGCAAGATGCAGCCTGCGGGCTGGATCTGGCCCTCCTAACCCTTTGATCCAGCCCATGGACTGCATCTGGCCAATTTTTATTTATATCCTGCTCCCAGGGCCACCGAATTTCTAGATGGAGGTTCAAGAGCAGGATTCTATTTAAATGGCTCCCAGTCTGGGTGCTACCCCAGCAGGGCTGAAGCCGTGAGCCCTTTAAATAGCCACCGCAATCCCAGGTGGCTGCCAGGCAACACCATAGCAGCAGTGCTGGGAGCCACAAGCCCTTCCTGTATGTTTAATTCGAGGCCTCCAGCCCCAGAAAATTCTGGGGGAAGGTCAGTCCCCAGCTCTGTGCCTTCCACCCCAGGCTCTGCCCCTTTCGGGGTGGGGAGGTGGAGCTGGCCTGTAACCAGTACAAAAATTCATTAAGTGCCTCCCCTTGCAAAAAATATTGCCCACCCCTGTCATAGGCCTTTTCTCCGTTTCCCAGAGGATCAATGCTTTGGCGATTGATCTTCTAGAGTTCAATTCAGTGGATCTAGTAAAGCCCCGCTAATTCAAATGCTGAGGGTGCCCCTGTTGGTGCTGACATGACAGTGAGAAATAAGGGAAGTTGACTTCCCACTGAGGAGACTGCACCAAGCTCAGCTTAAGGTATGTCAGCTCCAGCTGTGTTACCTTCTGGGTGTGGTGTAGACCTGGCCTAGTCTCCCATCAAGCATCTCCATATTAATTTTGTATCTTTGTGGTATCTAGAGGCACCTGTGTATATGAAGGAGAAGTAATAGGCTGATATTAAGGAGACAATGGAAATAATCAGGCTCCAGTGCAATGAGTGGGTCTGGCTGATTAAATCTCTCCCATTCTGTATCCCTGCTGTTCATTGTTTGGATAGTCAGTTTCACGTTTAGTATCAATGACTCACTCCCTTTTGTTTCTTATGGCCTCAGTTGCTCTAGCAGAGTGTTTCTTAAACTTTTTAAGACTGAGGAACACCACACAATTTTTTTTGAGGAGCACCAAGGATTTTTTGTTGACCCCCACAAAAAAGAGGGGGGGCAGGGGGATAGTTATTGGGGGGGGGGGAAGGTTTGGGGGAAAGTTATTGAGCCAAAAAAAGTAAAAAGGTCACCTGTCCCTTTAAAGGTGGCCATTTTGAATTCTGTTCTCCGCGGCACACCTCCGACTGTCTTGTGCACACTGGTGTGCCGCGGAACACAGTTTAAGAAACACTGCTCTAGTAGCACCAAGTCATACTGCAATTTGGTTCAATTCATCTCTCTTTCTGGTCCCTCTGATTTTTGTGTTGGTCTGAAAATTTAATCACTGTTGAATTTATATCAGATATACCCAACAAAGGCAGGTGTGGAGCAGTTGTACAGATTGAGAGGTGCTTGGGTTTTAGCTAACTAGAAAATTTCTGGAAATCCAAAAATTCTGGACTTTCTAGTAGCCCTGAGAATTACTAAGACTGGTGAATGAAGCTTTGTAGATAATAAATAGTCCAGGGATTGCAAATCATAGGACTAGTCCCTCCTGGTCCTTTTTGGCAGCAAATGTATATACCACTAGAAGATTTACCTGCATTGCTCAGGTCCCTTACTCAATTAATTTTTGTGTGTTGAAAAATGTATGTGCTACATTTAAATCATTGCTCAGGGATGGGGTTGAGGATGAAGGTTCAGTATGCAGGCTACACTGGGGAGAGCAGTAGCTTGGGCCCATGAGAGAAGCACTTTTCTATGGCTTCTGCATCTCCAGTGAGCACAACTGGGAGAGGGGTGCATGTCCCTTGTCTGGGGCAGGTCCAGGATCGTCTGCCTCTTGTGCTCCCAAACCAGAGTGAGGAATGCACCAAATTGTGCTTTCCCCTTGCTCCCTGGTGAAGGGCAACAGCCAGCAATGCGCCTGTACAAATCCGGGGAGGGGAGCGTCAGTTCCCCTTGACCTTCCTAAAGGGTGCCTGGGAGGTGGCACACTTGGTGCTGGAGTACTGTTGGACAAGGGAAGGATGCCCCCCAAACCAGCCCCATTCATATGCTTGGTGTTTCTCTTTTCTGTATGGTTTTCTGAGAAGCAATCCCATACCAGGCACATAACATTTTCCTGGCACAGTGAAACCCTTACCTTGCTTAAGTTATAAGAGGAAGTCCTATACTGAATTTGGTAGTCCTAGCTCTTCCCGTTTAGGAAAAGTTCTTGAATAATCGGATGGACAGACAAACTCAACAGGCCTGGATTGTAGCACATGTCCACAGCTTTGTAGCATTAGTGAGTCAGTTTTTTTAATACTTCCCCCTGGAAAGATTGGCTGTTGAAACATTGTTTAAGGAATCTCAATTTCTAAGCTTACAGTATAGATGACTTTTTATACTAGGCATCACTTTAAAGGTCATCTGGGTGCATTTCCCTCTGTTTCTGTGGTTAAGAATCTTGTACCTTTGTAAACAAGACTTCAAATGAGACTGAGTGTTTTAAGAAACTCCATCACGAAGATCTGAGTGGTATAACTTGTTTCTGCCATGCTGAACTGTATAAACTGATAAAATGAGACAAACACTGTTGCCTCTGAATTAAAGATGAGCCTATTTTTACTGAGCAAAGAACTCCCTGCTCTATCGGATATGTTAAATATGCAGTCACTTATTAAAACTGTAACCCTACGTAGCTGATGTATTAAGGGGGTACTTTCAAAGTCACCTAGAAACTTAGGTGCCAAAGTCCCAGTGAAAGTAGGATTTGAACTCTTAGGATGCGATTTTCAAAAGCACCTACAATGTAGGCAATTGGGAGTGCTTAGACATGTCTTATTACAAGTGGGTTAACTGCACTTGGGGATGCTGGAATAATTTTTGTAGTGGGGGTTGCGGGGCTGTGATCCATGGAATCAAACTGGAAACCCTTTACATATGGGTACCACCTCAAGCCAGGGTGTGCCACAGCATCTTCTGCACCCGTAGCTCCAGCACCTATGGTTGCACTTCTTTTAAAAACTATCTTTTTTGTAGGGAGATAATTGCAGTGTATTGTGGATTCAAATGCCAGTTCATTTGATCTACTAAACCATTAAACTAGCTAGCATGAAGATTATAGATTGTCTAGGATTCTGATATAGATTGTCCAGGATTTCTCTGAAAAGAAAATGGTAAGAAAATGGTTCCACTAGGGCTGTGGTCCCCAACACATGCGCCCGCACCGGCGTTTTAAAACTGCTCACATTCACCCCTGCTTAGAGCAGGGTCGGCAGCCTGGGGCCCGCGAGGGAGCCCGACGCAGCGCTTTGGAGGCTTGAGCCCCACCCCCACCGCAGCAGGTAGCCTGCGCAGGCGCTTCAGTAGCCAGAGCAAACCCCACGCTGGTCGGGTCTGGCTGCGAGGCAGCAAAACCTTCCCCCCCCCCCCACGCAAAACAGCCGTGGCAGGGCCTTTTGTGGTGCAGGAGCTGCAAGCTGGCAGGGGAGGGTCCCTCATGGCCACTTCTGCCCCCCCGCATAAGCCCATTGGCCGGACCTGGACAATGGCAGCTGTGGGAACCTACCAATCCCCAAGCACATGGCCAGGCAGGTCCTGTGAGAGAAACAGGAGAGCAGCTCATTTTGCTGGTAAGTCTCCGGCCCCCCCAGCTACTCCCACTCCGATATCTTCACCCACAGAACTCTCCTCCCAGACCCTGCACCCCAATCCCCTACCCTGAGGCACAATCCAAACCCCTGGCCTGGCGCCCCCCCCTCACCCCCTCCCCCAGTAAAATGTCTGGTATTTTCAGTTTCTCAGCTGGAAAGCCACTTGGGACATTCTTCCCCTGCCATGTGGAAGGGAGTGTGAAATTTAAAGGTGCCATGATTTTTTGGGAGGGGGAGGGTGCACACTGGCTCCCAGGAAGCCAACTGCCCCCCACCCACATGGAAACGCTGGTATTTTTCACAATTACATGTTTACTTTAATAAACACATTTTAACATCCCTAAGTTCCACATGGGCTTGTCTGTTGTGATCGCTGGATCACTGTTAGCCTAATTGCTTTGCAATGCAACGGTCTCATTTACTTCACACACACATTCTGTGTGAGGAAGTTTCAGCTGAAATAGTCCATAAAACTGGTAACAGTTTTACAGTGGTGGAAGCAATTCTGTAGAATTGACTGCCATTGACCTGAAATCATACTAACCCTTGAACTGTTTCGGAAGTACACCTCTGCAGTATAATTTATTGCCACCATTTTTTATCTTGTTACTAGCAGATTTACCTGGCATTGCTCAGGTGTGTAAGTGTATGCCCAGGCACTGTGACCCTGTGGGGTGGGAGACTGGGAATCTTCACTGTGCGGTGAAGTAATTGGGGGAAGGAGAATCCCCACACCCCAAGAGGAGCAGCCTGGAGGGGAAAGACATCCATGAGAATCCATGTCTTGGGTGGCAGGGAATCTCTGCTTGAAACTGCACTAGGTGGGGCGGGCTGAGGAATCCTCAGGCCCTATGGAGAAATTGAAGGGAATGTGTGAAGGGAATCCCCATGCTCTGGATGAAATGGCAGGGGAGGAGGGAGGGAGAGAGGGAAATCACTAGTTCCCATTGGAGTGGGGGGAAGGGAATCTCCATGCGTCTACGTGGAGAGGAAGGGAAGTATGCAGGCGCCTGTAAGCAGTGGGTGGGGAGAGAATCCCCAGGCCCTATAGCAGGGAGGGGAGGTGATAGCCAGGTCCTGTTGCTGCAGGGAGAGGGGATCCTTAACTATATAAGGTGGCCTGGCTGGCAACATGCAGAGCCTCGTCCCCAGCTGTTCTGTCTCATGCTGGTGTGATTGTCCCCAGTGCTTGCTCTGCAGTATCCTGTCCATGCTTGCTGTCCCCTATTGGTGAGTACAGGGATTGTGTCCATCTTCTCTCTGCCCCTCCCTTTCCATGTTGTGAAAAACAGCCCCATTCCTGCCACTTCCCATGTTCCTGGCACAACCAAACCCTGACCTGGCTTTGTTAGGTAAGAGGAAGCTGCCACCAAATTTGGTGGTCCTCACCAGAGGACCGTTTAGGAGTACTTTCACAAACAGATGGATGAACAGATACCCAGACATTTCATTTCTGAAATACATATGTAGATATAATTGGCTCTTGGATTTCTTAATCATGTTTATGGGGGTATAAATTCTGAACAAATGCTTTACTAAATATTTGCAGTTGTAATGAAGCCATAGCTTAAGGTCGTATCAGAGAATTGGGTTTAACAGGAAAAGAGAATGGAAATATGTTAGATGTGTTACCCCAGGAAAAACAAAACTTACAAAATAGCATAGTTAAAATTTGTGTAATACATTAATTTGGAAATAGAGATGGCTTTTGAAATTGGACCCTACTGAATGGCGTATCAGAACTCTTTGTAAAGAATATACATAAAAACGGCCATACTGGGTCAGACCAAAGGTCCATCTAGCCCAGTATCCTGTCTGCCGACAGTGGCCAATGTCAGATGCCCCAGAGGAAGTGAACAGAACAGGAAATCAAGTGATTCTTCTAGGGATGCCAGTGTGCAGACAATTCTGCAATTAACCAATAAGCTTGGTCTTACTGGTTAATCTTTTCGACTACACTAATTCTCCCCTCCCCCCGCCTCTGAATCAGCTGGTGCGGTGCCTGTGGGGAGCCAGCAGCATGGAGTGTGAGGGGGCAGGCGGGAGCCAGCTTTGAAGCCTGCTCTCTGTTCTGCAGCAGCAGTCTCTGTCCATGGGGAGCTCGGACCCCCGCCTCCCCAACAGTGGCTTCTGCCATCTAGCACTGCTGCCTGTGTATCAGACGTGGCTCTCCTCACGGACTGGCTCCCACCTGTCACGTTGCACTTCTCCTCCAGATAGGAGAGGCAACAGTACACACTGGCAGGGGGGGCTCCCTGGATGTGGGGCTGGGAGCACACTGGCTGTCAGCGCGCCTCCGGGAACTATCAAATAGTTGTATAACTGCTAAAATTTGATGCGGTTACATGACTAGTCAATTACATGCTATCTAACATCCCTAAATCCCTCTCCTGTCATTCATTTCCAGCTTCTGACAGGCTAGGGACACCATTCCCAATAGCCAGGGCTCACCAAGCAGCGGCGAGCCCCGCTTGCCAGCCACGCAATTGGCATGCTGTTCATGCACTTACCGCGCTGCCTTGCTGTGCCGGCTTGTAATCTACTCGCCCGAGCGAGTAGATTACACTACTTGTCGAGTCCTGCTAATAGCCATTGATAGAACTAACCTCCATGAATTTATCTAGTTCTTTTCTGAACCTTATTAAAGTCCTGGTCTTCACAACATCCTCTGCCAAGGAGTTCCACAGGTTGACTGTACACTGGATGAAGAAAAACTTCCTTTTGTTTGTTTTAAATCTGCTACCTATTAATATAACCTGGTAACCCCCTAGTTTTTATGTTATGGAAACAAGTAAATAACTTTTTCTTATTCACTTTCCACACCAGTCATGATTTTATAGACCTCTATCATATTCCCTCCTTAGTCTCTCCTCTTTTCTTAGCTGAAAAGTCCCAGTCTTCTTAATCTCTTCATATGGCACCCATTCCAGACCTCTAATAATTTTTGTTGCCCTTTTCTGAACTTTTTCCAATGCCAATATAACTTTTTAGATATGAGGAGACCACATCTGTATATAGCATTCAAGATGTGGGCATATTATGGATTTATATATGTGAAAATTCTGTACTGTTCTTCAGGTATAAATTACAGAGGTTTATATAACTGTGTTTTGGAATAAAATTAATTTCATAACTGACATGTTATGTGCCAATCTGAGAACATTTCATTAACCATACAGCTTTTTGACATTTAGCAACATTCACGTTTGTAGCAGGAGGTTTGTCAAGTTCCAATAGCCTTATTTGTATAAACATAAATAGTGGATTCCTGGCATTGGAGCCATAAAATTATAAAAATGTCAGGCTGGAAGGGACCTCTAGAGATCTTCTAGTCCAGCCCCTGCACAAAGGCAGAACCAAGATTAGTGACAACAAGAAGTCCTATGGCACTTTAGAGACGAACAAATATATAGGATCATGAGCTTTTGTGAGTAAAATTCACTTCATCAGATGAATTGGAGTAGAAATAACGCAATCCAAGATGTATACAACTGCAAAAGCAGTTGTGTTAATTAAGCTAATTAAATAGGCGGCATGTGTCCCATTCATAGCTTTTGTTATGAAAATGTAAATATCAAAGGCAAGGGAAACAGGCTTTGTAGTGTGTTAACCAGTTAATATCTTTATTCAAGCCTGGGTTGACACTGTCAAATTTGTAAATGAATTCCAGTTCAGCAGTCTCTCTCTGTAATTGGGTTGTGAAATTCCTTTATAGAAGAATGGCTGTTTTTAAATCCGTGATTGAGTGCCCAGGTAGGATAGATAGTAAGGCCATCTTTGGCGGGTGTTTTCAGGAGACATTTGTTAAGTTCTGTTTATAAGAAAACCATACCTTTAAAATAGTGATGTCTATTTTTAACATTTCCTTGTGTATATGTCTAGTTAAGGCTGCAGGATAGCCTGTGAAGGCATGTGCAGATGTGCATCACCAATAGAAAACATGCTGCGGACTGTGGGTGGCTAAGTAGACATGGTAAAGCAACAACCATTGGATTTATCACTGCAGCATCAGTCTCTGGCAAACTGGAGACAAGCCCCAAGTCTTCCTCTTTTCAGTCCTAACCATTTTACTACATTAGGTCTATGCAGTCGATTGTCCAAGTCCACCTGACTTTGGAAAGAGTGTAAAGAGATATCTAAGACTGGTATTTAGCTGTCAAATGTTTGATACGAATACAAAAAATATTTTAAAACCTATTGATGGAGCAACATTACTTTTAATTATCAACATCTTCCTACAGGACAGTGTGACAGTGCTACGACTGACATTGCAGAATGACCTTCCAGGCGAGAGATGGGATCAGGTGAAACAAAAGGTATGTGTATTCCAGGCATAAACATTCTGCTGTATGTAGGTCACTGTCAATTTTTGGATGCCAAGTTTTGAATTTTATCAGCATATTATATGCTAAGGGCTGTTAAAAACCAGTGATCTTAAAATAAGTAAAAATTTCTTCTGTTCTGGTTTACATGCAACAACTATTCACAGTAATTTTCCAGGGAGGAAAGAACTTTTTAAAGGGTAATAATCAAACTAGACTGTGTTTGGTATGGTAGAGAGAACTTCATTTCCTGAGCTGCATAAACATGCTCATTGTGAATCACTTAAAGGAACATCCTTTAATTATTGTGTCTTAGGAGCCCCTGTTGTATAGAAGGGCTCCATAGTGCAAAGGCTGTATAAACACAGAACAAAAAAAAGTCCCTGTCCCTAATGGTCCTGACTGCATTTTATACAGCATTCCTCTAATATGGTGCTTGGTGCTGATCTGACTAGAAAGCTCACTGTGCTAGGTATGCGAAGGAGTCCTCTAAATGTCTTACTACATTGTCTCTTGCAGCCTGTTGGAAGGGCCTTTGCTATGGTGGCCAATAAATCAAGTAATGGCCATTCACTGTCTTCAGAATGCATCAAATCCAGTGATGGCCACGAGGAGATCATCAAGGTTAGTGTTGATTATGGTTTCCAGATTATCTTTATAATTAATGTGCACGATCTATTTAAAAGTACCTAATAGCCATAAAGATTAATTTAATATTGTTTAATTTTAGCTGTAAGCTAAAAATTTAGCTTTTGGACGTGCAAACAAGAAATCTAGCAAGCATGGTTAGTGGTATCCTTAATTGAGTAGGAGAGCCTTTTGGAATGCCTGCAGAGTGGGGTTTCTTTCAGGAGAAGCCAGTTTTAAATACAAGACCTTGCAATGTTTCAGTACATTTAAACAGAGTTGTTGAGTAACTTTTCCCCAGGTTTAGTTAAATTAACTTGATTAAACTGGAACTCTTAACTCAAAACAAGAATGGCATCTGAAGAATGCTCTGCATGCGATCCTAAGGGAGAGCTTGGGGAAGTAAACAAGTGCTTAAAATCATTCAAATGTAAAAACCAGGAAGTGAATAAAAGTGGTTTTTTGGGGGTCGGGTCTGATGGCAATAACCTTTATTAACTACTTCTGGAAAAAGTCGAGCTAAAGCTTTGAAAACTTCAGCCATCATAAATGGTTTGGATGGCCAGTGGAACTGGATGTCCAAATCCCAGCTATAGTGTCCTGATGAAAGAAGGGCTAGAGGTGGAACAGGTGGAAAATCTTAGAGGGCTTTGAGGCCAGGTCTTCATTCATAGGAAACATCAAAGCAAGATACGCAACTCCAACTACGTTAATTACATACTTGGAGTCAACTTACCTTGTTTCATGTTTTCCTGTTGTCGCCACAGTATTGGCTTCTCTTACTTTTCGCACAAGCAGGAGTGCCTGCAGAGGTGCCCTCTGAGTTTGATTTAGTGAATCTAGTTCAGACTTGCTAAATTGAACTCTGGAAGTCATGTGATCTTCCATTTAGTGTAGACATGGCCTGAGAATTCAAGTCTCGTTGTACCCGGCTGTATGACTCTGACTATTCTGGTTCATATCTTCTGTAACTGAACAGCTGTTTCATTGAGGTGTTTCTTTCTGACTCAGGTTTACTTAAAAGCAAGGGCTGAGGACAAGGTGAAGCATGAACAGAATATCACTCAGCTGAAAAGCGAAGTTCGTTACATGCAAGAGGTAGCTTTTTGGTTTCAGAATTCATGTACTATATGCTGCTGACTTAACCTAACCAAAGTCTGAATTCACAGCTGCCTGTTGGAGGCTTATCTCAAAGCTTTGGAGCCCTCAACTTCTTGCGGCAATATTTGAAGCATCTCTGTCATGGCAGAGATTTTCAAGTTTAATTTAAAAGTCAAACCTAAAACCAGCCTAGACCCCACTAATGCAAAATATGAAAGTAGTTTAAATCTCAACCAGCTACCTCCCACCCCCAACTGCCAGTTGGAAAGAGAAGAGCTAACCCTTGAAATGTCAGACATCAGATTTCCTTAGCCAGGTAGAGTCTTGAATATAAAACTACATTTTAAGCTCTGGTGACATGCCTGGGTGTGACTAGGGAGAGCCTAGGCAAAGGTCATGTCGTTCTCACACAGCTCACTTGCACTTTATCCAGTGCAGCACTGCAAAATGCTTCTGCATTGTGGCCGTGTTATGCCAACAAGAGAGCACTCTCCAGTCAATCTAATGAAACCAGCTCAATGAGCAGTGGTAGCTATGTCAGCGAGAAAGCATCTCCTGCCAACACTAGCACTTATGCTGGTTAAAAATGTCTCAGGGTGTGGTTTTTTTCACACCTCTGAGCAACAAAAGTTTTGCTGAAATAAGCTCAGTGTAGACATGGCCTCGGTCTGAGGAAAAGCAGCTACCTAGGTTTCTATCTGGGTGAGATTGAGGCAGATAATTGTCAGTTGTGAGGGTTTCTTGCACCTTCCTCTGAGAGAGATGGGGTACTGGGTTAGCTCAACATCTGAGTAGGACAGTTCCAGGCCCGCCGAGAGAAGAGGGCAAAGAGGGCAGCTGTCCCCGGGCCCAGTAATTTAAAAGGGCCCAGGGCTCCTGACTAGCACTAGTGCAGCAATGTACCAGAGCCCTGGGCCCTTTAAATCACCACCGAGGCCCTGAGCGGCACACTCTGGGCAACACGGAAGGGCTGGCTGGGAGAGGCTCACCAGGGGCTCGGTAATTCTTTTAGCCATCCTGGACAGTTCCTATGCCTCTGTTCTATGTTATCCTTCTGAATCCTGACCTCAGCTTCTCAGGCAAAATGCACTTCTCCTAAACTAAATAATAGTTCATGCTGTCTCTTCACTGCAGTAAACACACTGCTGACCTAGTTGGACTATTTGTAAGCTCTTGGAAGCAAATTGAAAAGTACGAAGGCTTTAGTAGGCTCTATTAGAGCAGTTGTCCCCACATTGTGGGGTGCCCCCCAGGGGCCATGGATAGACATCTAGAGAGGTGCATTGGGGTCCTGGCCAGCACCCATGAGGAGGCAGGGAGGAAGCACCACCCCCATCCCTGCTGTGCCCCTCGCTCTTCCAGCCCCTGGTTCCATTCCTGGCCATGGTACCTGCCCCTGTTTCTGGCCGTGGATTGTCCACCTGCCCCTGCTCTCTGCCTTGATCCCACTCCTTGCCATGGCTCCCAACCTGGCCACTACTCCACTCCCACATGTTTGGGAGGGGTGCATGTGCAAACACAAGTGCATTACTGGAGGGCAGAGGGATGTGAGGAGAAGTTTCAGCACTATTGTTCATCTCTGAAGTTTATATCTATACTAATGAACATGATTTAGTCTTTGCATGCATGTGGTAAGTCTCTGGGATTTTAATTTTGTTAATCACTCTTCATTTGTTGCAATGAGTTCTCATTGGGTGTGGTGGTCAGGGATGTCCCTCACTTTTAGTTGGCTATATACTTGGTATAAGTGATAGGTTTCAAGCAATAGTCATATTAGTGGTGTGACTACGGCCTTATCTAAACACATATGTTGTAGTGCTTTATATGGGAAGGGAAATAAGCTATACCAATAGATTGAGGATCAATAGGGCACTGGCCCAAGATGTGGGAACACCTGAACTTAATTCCCTGCTCTATCATGGGCTTTCTGTGTGACCTTAAGAAACTTTCACTGTAGCCTTCTCCAGGTGTTAAATGGGGCTGATAATGCTGCCCTTCCTTATAAGCCGGGCTCTACAAATAGTGTAATCTACTCACCTGTGACGAGTAGATTACACCCCGGAAGAGCCGGTGTGGAGCGATCTGCGCATGCTCAGAGCACAGAACTACACGGCTGGCGAGCAGGGCTCGCTGCCGCTCAGAGCCCTGCTTATAGGGTTGTTGAAGATAAGACTGAAGCACTTTGAGATCTGCTGATGGAGAAATAAGGACCAAACTTAACGTGTGCTTGCACTAGGGGTTGTAATGGTATAACTATAGCAATAAATAAATGTAAGAGTTGTTATATTCCTACGAAAGCTCTAAAATAACTCTTTTTTTTACCTAATTACCTTAAAATAGTTGAAGTAGCTCTTATGCTTTATAAGAACCTTGGATCGGTGACTGGTGTCCTTAAGATACACCACGTCATGTAGCATAATCACACTTGCTGTATGATCTTGGCTCTTCTTTGCCTTAGATTTCTCCTGAGAATGAGTCAATACTTACCTCCATAGAGGGGGTTCACAGCTTTAAATCTAGAAAAGTGCTTGATGATCCTTTGAGGAAAAGTGTTTATAGATGCAGAAAATACATGCTGAAATATCATCATTTCAGCTTTGGTATTATTTGGGTGACCCTGTAACAATTACTGGATTCATTTTCTCTAGTGACTAATATGTATCAGGTGCAAATCAAGACTGCTTGTTAGTAAACTCCCATGTGGTTGAAGACACATGGAATTGATGTGAGATAACTAGGATCTGTTAAGTCACTGTTGTTGTAGTTTTCAGTGTGCTCTTTCAAAGAAAATTAAACAATGAAAATTCAACATACAGATTCCGAGGTCCCTCTTCTGTCCTTTATGCTTTAACTTTAACCCCATGTAGCAAGTCGCTGCTGCTTGCTGGTATGTATCCAGTAAAATCAGGGACTTTTGTGGCACATTGTTACAAGACAGAGACTTGCTTGCTTGTCTGGCTTCAAACACTGGCATGTAATGTCTTTTCACCCTGTTTTGGGACTTATTACATGTGCATTTGATGTATGTTGAAAAGAATAACTGACACTGTTGTCCATGCAGATGAAGCTAAATTGACTTGCATTTACCAGGCTAGAACTTCTTTGAAGAAGCTGCGGGACGATATAAGTAGTAAACTTGAGAGCAGACAAGGAGATAAGACTAATCTGCACTGTGCAAAGGTAACAGGAACATTTCTTGAGTCAACTTAGAGTGGCACTTCCCTTCCTAAGAAGTGAGATGTCACGTTTGGATAAAAATAATAGCAAAATGTGGCGTAGAAATAAATTCACCTAGGGTGATTAAAAGCCTGTTAGGAGACCTACCTTTGGAGGAAAAAACTGAGAAATATGCAGAAACAAACGAGAGATTCAACCAACTAAATGCATTGGCTGTTCAAATGCACTAGTTCACTTCTAAACCTATTACAGAGAATACAGTGCTCTTTTTTTTAAAGCTGTTACAGCAATATAAAGCTATAAAGCTGATTGCAGTTTGTCTGTAACATTTGAGCTCACTTTCATGAGGGAGGATCACAATTCTTTGTTTTTTTAATAGATAATTGAAAAACAAAATGGAATCTGGTGGAACCCTGATGGCTTATATAGGAACTCATTGGAAGATCAGGTATGTAATCACAAAAGGGAAGGTATATGGTTGAGCAGTTGAATTTGGTGTCATCTTTTTAAATCTTCACTTCAGGGGTAACTTCAAACCTATAACTGCTCTAGTGTCTCCCTTGCATTCCAAAGCTGACTGGTACTGTTCTGACCATATCTGGGTTCTGTTCAAAGTCAGGTCTGGCTTTTTTTTTAACATGCATTTAAACCAGTTCTAGTAATGAGCTCAGCTTTGTAAATCTCTGCAAACACAAGGGCCTTTTCACTCAAGCCTTTTGGATGCTGGGATAATTAAGGAGTCCATCTTACTTGAAATTTGTGCAGTTAGCTCTGTATTGCTCAGTTTTTCTGCAGTCTCATCCTGTCTCTACAGTACAGGCAGTCCCCGAGTTACATGGATCCGACTTATGTCGGATCCGCAGTTACAAACGGGGCTTTTCTCGCCCCGGAGGACGGGAGTGGTGGGATGCCCAGATAAGCCGCGGTCCCACCGCCCGAGTTCTCCAGGGCGAGAAAAGCTGCTCCCCGTCTCCTTGGTCTGCTGGTCAGACCAGGGAGATGGGGAGCAAAGCCTCGGAGGATGCCCGCATTGGACAGCCCAGGCGCGCCGCGGCTGTCCCGCTGTGGACGTCCTCCGAGGCTTTGCTCCCAGTCTCCCTGGTCTGACCCGTAGACCAGGGAGACGGGGACCAAAGCCTCGGAGACCACCCGCAGCGGGACAGCCGCGGCGCGCCTGGGCTGTCCCGCTGCGGACGTCCTCTGAGGCTTTGCTCCCCGTCTCCCTGGTCTGCTGGGGGGGGGGGGGGGGGGGGGCGGGCGCAGCTAGTGCTCCCTCCCCCCCAGCAGACCAGGCTTTTCTGCCCACGACGCCTGGGGCAGAGCAGCTGGGGCGCTGCTGGGTTGGTCCCGCAGCGCCGCTCCTCGGCGCTACTGGACCAACCCAGCAGCACCCCAGCTGTTCTGCCCCAGGCGAACTGATTCAGCCGCTGCTGGTCAGTTTCAGCAGCGGCTGACTTGGGGACGCCTGGGGCAGAGCAGCTGGGGCGCTGCTGGGTTGGTCCCGCAGCGCCGCTCCTCGGCGCTACTGGACCAACCCAGCAGCACCCCAGCTGCTCTGCCCCAGGCGTCCCCAAGTCAGCCGCTGCTGAAACTGACCAGCGGCTGACTACAGTAAGCCCGAGGCAGAGTTGCTCTGCCCCCGGCTTCCTGGAATCAGCCGCTGATCAGTTTCAGCAGCAGCTGACTTGGGGACGCCTGGGGTTCTTAAGTTGAATCTGTATGTAAGTCAGAACTGGCGTCCAGATTCAGCCGCTGTTGAAACTGATCAGTTTCAGCAGCGGCTGAATCTGGACGCCAGTTCCGACTTACATACAGATTCAACTTAAGAACAAACCTACAGTCCCTATCTTGTACGTAACCCGGGGACTGCCTGTAATGGCATTCCATACTGCAGAGTATCGCAGTGCAATGCTGCAGCCCTTTTGCTAAAGTTTAAAGGCCATAACTGAGGATGGCAGGATTCATTATCAGTCAGGATTGTAAGCTGTCATGATATGATTCACTTGATGATACCTAAGGGTGGTTCATGACAACATCCTGACAACCTGGGAGGGTCTGAAAGGAGACTTAAGAAGGTCCTATAAAAATGCATTGTTTGAGTGCAAGACCCCCACTCTGTGGAATTTGAGAACTGGTTCTCTTATTTGCCTAAATCTTAAACTTTTCATACAGCTTCTGTAGCCTTTAAGGTAGTTAATAGTGTAACCTTTTGGTCAAAAATACTGGCTCTTCCACATGCAGAAAAGAATGTGTCTGTTCTGATTACGTCCAGCTTGAGACAAATAACACTTTCATGCTGTGTTTGCAGGAGGATGATTATTCAGGAGAAGACATAGAAAAAATTCGTGAGACAGCACGGAGATTGTTCATGAAACTGCAGGAGGCTGAGAAGCAGCATCAGTCAGACAAGACCGCTTTTGAGGTGAATGCAAAGTCTTCAACTACTAAAAGAGTTTGATCTTTGTCTGATTGAGGGGCTGGCTTCAAGTGCTTACTATTAAGTAGCTTTCAAAGTTCTCTGAAACTGACTAGCCCCTTAATTCTGGAACTAATAGGACACGCTTCCAAAGAGCTACTGTTATGGCAGTTTTGAAATCTAAAGAGGACTTGGGTGGCACTTAACGATCAATTTAAAAAAAAAATCAACGTCAAGTTCATACTAGCTAGCATAAACAGTCACTTCCTCATGTGAGGCCAAAAGGTCAAATTAAGCGCAGTGATTGCAATTAGACCCTACAGTTTACAAACTACATATTTAGTCAAACACATGACATTGAAATTTTCATGGACTTGGGGTTTGATTATGCAGTAACCGTTTCCAGCAGTGAATTGGCTGGGTAGCTCAGGTGATGGAGACTCAGATTGTTAATCTGAGGGTGAAGGGTTCAAATCCTTGTTCAGGTGGTAGGATGTTTGTTACAAAAGATGTCAGACTAGAGTGACAGTTGTCCCTTCAGGCCTTGGAACAAATGAATGAGGAAGCATTTGTCCCATTTTGTAGATGGGGAAAGTCAGGCACAGACAATGAAGTGCCTTGTCACATAGGAAGTCTGAAGCAGAGTGAAACATTGAACCCAGTCAGCCCTACTGAATTATCAGTGCCTTCTCCACAACACAATTCTTCCTCTGAGTTTTTTACTTTGTTACATCAAGATTACAAGTGTCTTGGTGGTGATAGAATGTGGCACAAATTGGGCAGGTGGGAACCAGCCCTGTTTTCACATCAAGTAACTTATTCAGTGGAAACACTTGGGCAGGTTTCTGAGATGATGGTGATGGCAGAATTCATTCTGTAGCTGCGATTGTTTTCACATTGCTTTAGGAGATAAGCGGTTTCTGCAGTGAAAAGATGGGCCCTGTGTGCTAGGTGGTGCTGATACTGCAGGGTCTCCCGCTTTGCTCTTTTCCCCAGGACTGATGGTCCCTTTTTGTTTAGGAAAAGCTAATCTGGGCTCAAGTAGGGCTTTGTCACATTGACATGCACTCATATGGATTGTAATGAGTGTTTGGGACTGAGGGGAGTCCCTGTTGGAGGATACTTGAGGTTTTAGTTCCATTGTTTCAGTGGTTCCAGGGGTTTCCTTTCATAGAGCTTGAGTGAATTGTTGTTGTAGAGAAATCCCTCTAGCCCTAAATGGTTGGGAAAGGCAATCCTATTACCCTGTATGTATTTGCTCCTAGAGGGGATCCCCCTACTGAGATCCAGGCTTGTTCCCCTCCCTCCAAAGCAGGGATGTGTGTTTAGGTAATTTAAGAGCTAAGGAACTAATGGGCAGGGAAGCACAGGTAGAGTATATAGGACTAAGTCTGCACTTGAAATTTAGATAGACCAGCCTGCTGCTGCTGCCAGGAGAGAGTATGGGGAGGTGGGATTTGAAGAAATGTATTGTTTGGGGCACTCCTGATGCATTGCTGAGGGACTGGAAATCTGTGCATGATTTCTGAAGATTGGCCATATTCGTTAGCTGATGTAACTTTCCTGTTTTACACGGACATTGGGTAGATGCTAATCAATTGGTTTAGCAGCTGAGTCCACTTTGGGTACACTGTCTGGACATGCCTGGGAGGTTGCTGGGTGTGGAGAAGAGAATCCTTACAGGACAATGGAAGCATCTGATGATCAGCCCACAAGACTGGGAGCCAGGAGCTCCTGACTTCTAGTCCCAGTTCTGTCACTGACTCATGGTCTAGGGAACGTCATGCAAGCTGAGGGCTGGCCTACACTGAGAATTTACATTGGCAAAATCCACAGCCTTGAGTGACGTTGTTAAGCCAACCAATGTAGACCGCGCTCAGTTGACAGAAGAACGCTACCACTTCCTCTAGAGGTGGATTGCCTGTGCTGACAGGGAAACCACGCTGGTTGATGTAAGGGGTGTCTACATGGCCCTACAATAGCTCAGCTTTTGCTGCAATAGTGGTTCAAGTGTAGGCATCCCCTAAATGTGCTCATCTGTGAAACTAAATGGAAAACTTCAATAACTCTCCTCCCCGCATGATGAGTTTTCCGGCATTTATGATGCTGTTCTGTCTCCATTGCCATAGGATTTATGCATATGTTAGTCTACAACTTTGTCTTCAAAGCTCTTAAAGGGTTCCTTCTCTCCAGCGCTTTGTGTTGTTTGGGGTCCCTCAGCACAATACACTTGCCGAGACTACTATAGCTATTTCCCCTGAAAGGGGCCTTCTTGTCGGCTTTGACTGTGTGACCATCAGAAACATCTTTCTTTTGTGTCCTGCGTTGCAGGTGACAACATCTCAATACCAGAAAGAAGTAAAACAAACCAGTGCAGCTCTGAAAAAAGCGGAGGAGGACCTGGTGGGGAAGGAAGTGAAGCTGGAGGAACTACAGAGGCTCATGTCAGGAATGGAGAAGGTACCACTTGGAGAGCAACATGGGGCCTGGTTGATGGTCTAGTGGCAGGTGCTCACTGGGATGGGTGACTGCTTCGGTGCTTGCAACACAAGTCCCTCCTTCACAGCAGAAAGCGTACCAGCTGTCTGCCAAGTAATCATTTGATGGCATGTGGGTAACAAGTTCTAGGGCATGGGTGTCTATGTAATAACCACCAGCACAGCTCGTGACAGTATCAGCATCCTCAGCAGAGGGGCTGAGGTGAGAACAGACCATGGGGACTGACCTCCCTGATGTGTCTTTGCTGGGGTGAACATAGTGGTAGAGCATAGCTTGGGGGAAACTTATTCTGTTGCCACCCCGTCCTGCAAGGAAAGGGAGAATTTTCTGCTCCTTGTTTCCTTTCACAAGCACAAAATTTCCATGAGATACAGACAGTGCGGTTCCTAGGGAGGTGTGAGGCCTAGGACTACCCTGTCCCCATCTCTACCCATCCCTACTCCAGCCCTTTCCCCAAGCTATGCTTCTTCCTGCCCCACCTCCTCCTGCCCCCATTTCATCTCCTCTTTCCCAAGCCCCTTGCCCCAAGCTATGCAACTTGAGATTAGTTGGGGGCTGATGCAGGCAGCAGGAGTCGGCGCCCTGCACTTACCGTGGCAATGGAAAGCAGAGCCTGCTGTGCTCCCCTGAGCCTGGCTCCTAGCCGTGTCACTTGGAGGAGTGCAGTGGGCACTGTTTCCTGCTGCCATGGTGGAGCAGAGCAAGCTGCTGGGTGGTTCTGCTTCCCACAGCTCCTGCCACCTGTCTCTCCCCTGGCAATTCCCCAGACCTCTCAATGTGGGGGCAAGACTTTGGATAAAGGCTATAGGATCAGCATCTCTGCTGAGAACCAAGGCTGACTCCAGGAACTGTCCAGTGCTATAGATCCATGTAGCCCCATTTTGTGTGTCTCTTGACATAGAGGCCAGAGCATCTGTTGTAACTTGTCCTGTGATCTGTTTCAGGAACATCGGAGTTTGCTGCTGAAGATGAAAGAGGGTGAAGCAGAACTGGAGAAATTGAGACGCCTGCAAAATGACAAGCTTGCCGAACAGGATAGGTGAGGCTCAGGCCTTGGCTGGCGATGCTGACACTCCTTTCTCAGCAGTTGCTGACTTGGGAGTGAGGCTTTCAGCTCGCTGGGGCATGACTTAGCATTCTTGCGAAGGGCGGGTGCAGCTCCTTGCCGAATGTCAGGGTTTTCTCAAGGAGATGACTAATCAGTCTGTTGCTACTGCAACAGGCAGTGCCCCAAAATCCTTTCCTCAAATTTGAGCTTAGTCCTCAGGTGGCCTGGTTAGAAAAAGCTAAACTCCCACATCCAGAATCTTTCCATGTCATTCCATTCTCAGATAACTCCACTAGCTTCTTGTTTGCTCCAGGATCCAAGTGGAAATGGCTTTTGTTTGTTTGTTTGTTCATGTGGAACAAGTGTTCTGAGACCTTGTCTTTCTCTGCTCAGTTAGTGTTGCTGGTCTCTGTCCCTCCACTCGGTCTTCACCACTGTTGGCATATGTGCTGTCTGGGTCAATTGTCTATTTCTGTGACTCATCCTCTCCTAAAACTTGGTCTCCTTTACTGTCTCTACCTTTTAATACTCTTTTTGTGCCATGTGGCCAGGGAGCTGACTGTCTCTAGCAGAATGAAAACTGCTCTAGGGAGGTGCTGCAGCATTTGATGAAGGATGGGTGAAATGCTCAGTCTCACATTCCTCTGCTCATTGGGGAGGCTAAATGGCTCTGACTCATTCTTATGTCTCCTTCCTAGGTCTGCCAAACTGGAGAAGGAAGTTGCCACCTTGCGGGAGAAGATACACCATCTCGATGACATGCTGAAGAGTCAGCAGCGCAAAGTTCGGCAGATGATTGAGCAGGTAGGTGTGCCTTGCTGGGGCTAGGAAATGTATTGGTTCTAGCAGGGATGGTCTTTCTCCCTGTGTTTGTACCGCACTGAGCACAGCGTGAATCTGGTCCATGCTTAGGGCTCCTGGGGCTAAAAGAAAGCAAATAATACAGAAAATATTGGGTTTGCATTATCTGAGCTGAACAGCTAAATACTATTTCCAGACCCTCTTTAAGAGAAGGCAGTGTGCCTGCTTTTGTGTGTGAGGAGGAAGGGGAACCAAGGCAGCCCGAGGGGTGCTCAGTCTCTCTTGGCTCCGTTAACATGACCCAGGCACCACCCAAAGCCAGCTTGCCTGGCTCTGGACATCTGCCAGAGGGAGCTGTTTGAAAATATCACAATGCACTGCCCTCCTGCTGCCCTCCAAAGTGGTGATGGTCTATGATGGACCCAGTTGGGAAAGGTCTGATCTTCTGCAGGAACAGTTGAAGTGATGGGAATTTGACTGTGGTGCCCAACAAGACCAGTTACTTGGATATGAAATTGGTTGCTGTTGTGTATATACCAGTAGTGAATTTGGCCTACTGAGTGGACCCCATCCGTGAATCTCTGGCACTGAAATAGTTAATTCTAGACTGTCGGCAAGTTTTGAGACTCTCTTGTCCAGAACTTTGAGTTCCTTTTCCGTGGTCCAAAGTTACATGAGACCTGTAGTGAATGTTGTTTTTTTGGTGGCTAGCCTCAAAATCCTTCTGGTTTAATTTGCTTTCTAGATACCTCAACTAGTGTAGGCAAGTCTGAGATTTCTTGAGTCATCTTGATTCACTTTCCTTTACAGCTTCAAAATTCAAAAACGGTGATTCATTCAAAAGATGTGATTATTCAGGAGCTCAAAGAGAGAGTTGCCTACTTGGAAGCTGAGGTATGTATGTTACTTTCTTTGGATTGGTTGAGCTGCCCTTACAGGATTGGTGTTTTCTCAAAGTGCATATTGTGGGGCAGTAAAGCCTGCTTTAACTGATTGGTGCTTCCCTGTTGCACTGGTACAAGCTTTAAATACCAGTGAAATGTCACATGATTGTTTTACAAATCCCTTCAAAGTTTGAATCTGCAAACTGGAATGTATGGAATGAACTTGACTTTCTTCAGAAGCACTGCAGGGTCCCCAATCTGGGTGATAGGAAAACTATCAAAGCTTAGCATGCAGTGTGCTTGATGCACAAGCGAGGACAGGTCATGCCTGAGTTGAAGTCTGAAGGTTTGGATGGCTTTCACTGAGCCTCTTCCTTACGCTATCTTTTGTGTCTCTTCGTGAAGCTGGAGTCCCCTACACTCCTGTCAGGACCAAGCACCATCTAAACCGTGGTGTGTGTGTGCTAGATAGTAACCTTGCAAAAGACAAAGCTGTGCTCCAAGGTCCGTCATATTGGAATGCAAATGTGTCCTTTTTAGGCTAAAATTGAACATGTGCTGGCAGCTTTTAACCATTCTCTTCTTGGGGTCTTTGCATTTTGCTAATCCGTGCAGAGGGGAATGGGGCAGTGGGTGCATGTCACCCTTTTCCTGAACCTGAAGGCAGAAAGCTGAAGTAATGCAACTGCAGGCAGCTGAGTATATCTGGCACTTCATTTCCATCTCAAATCCAAGTTGATTCATATTTAATCCCATATGTTCCTACAACACTGCCAAGCTAATCTACTAAAACCTTGCTGGGGCTGGGCACAGGGTCATCTTGGATCATAAAAGTATCAAGATGCACTTCAAGCTGCAGGATTCCATGGAGGAGGGGTGAATTAAAGGAAATATCCAAGAAATTCATCTGCCCTGACTCCTCTTTGGGCCCCAGTCCGCCCAGAGATGGGTTGGCCTCAGGTTCTTAGTGCAGGGAATAGAAGTTGCCTATTTGTCTAGTGTTGTGCCATGTGGTCCTGTGATGCAAGGGGTTGCCAGATTGTGGGGCACGTATCACCAGTGGTAGGGGAACTTGATTTTCCACCAGCGTCATTCACTATTTTTTAGCAAAGTGGCAAACAGTTCAGGTTTGGGAATGGCTGATCTTGCTTACTGTTTGCTGCATGCTGGTATAATCAGCTCCATGCCTCCCCTTTGGCTTTTCTCTCCAGACTGAGCTGTGACTCCTGTTTTGGTTTGTATTTCAGAATCTGGAGATGCACGATCGTATTGAGCACCTGATTGAAAAGCAAGTCAACTCTGGCAGCTACACCACTAGACCTCGCTCAAAATCAGAGTACGTGAGCAGGTAAGCAGGGAGATCTGTTGACCTGTGGAGGAAGATTGAGGCCAGATTTTGCAGTGTCTGGCTCTAAGCTAATGGGTAGCAGGTTTAAAATTAATAAAAGAAAGTTCTTCTTCACACAGCGTGTAGTCAACCTGTGGAACTCCTTGCCAGAGGAGGCTGTGAAGGCTAGGACTATAACAGTTTAAAGAGAAGCTAGATAATTTCATGGAGATTAGGTCCATAAACGGGTATTATCCAGGGGATAGAAATGGTGTCCCTGGCCTCTGTGTGTCAGAGGCTGGAGAAGGATGGCAGGAGACAAATTGCTTGATCATTGTCTTCGGTCCACCCTCTCTGGGGCACCTGGTGCTGGCCACTGTCGGCAGACAGACTCCTAGCCTAGATGGACCTTTGGTCTGACCCAGTACGGCTGTTCTTATGTTCTAAGCTGCTTCTCCGGCTAAGCACTTGTCTGGGAGGCAGGTTTGGGTTTTAACCCTGTCGCTTTCTCAGTGTTTGCCTTGAACCATGTCACTTTCTCACTCTGCCTCAATGTTCCCATTTGTAAAATGGGGGGAAACTTGGTGGGAATGGTAGTGAAGCTTGATTCACTGTTAGTACCAAGACCCTTGATGGAAGGCACTGGCAAGAGGCAAGGCAATTCTATCCCTCTGACTCAGTATGTAAAGGGGGGGTACAAGACTTGTAAGCCTCACAGGTGTTAAAGTTGCTTAATGCTCTCAGTGGGTGGAAAGGACTCTTTTTCTTTTAGGAATCATCTGTTGCTATAACAGATGTGTTGCTTGGTGTATTATGGTACAATTGTTAAAGGAGACACTGAGTTAAGCATAAGATTTGTTTTCCTAATTTGTCCAAACTCAGGCTAAAAGTTTGATTATTCCCATTGGTGGCATTAAGTTAAAAAACAAACAAACTATAGAAGGAAGGATGGTCTGATGGCTGGGCCACTAGAAAGGGATTGGAGCTGGGGACTGAGTTCCCAACTCTGACACAGCCTGCCTGGCCTCTGCCAAGTCACTGGATCTCTCTAGGTCTCCATTCTCCCTTCCCTCCCCCCACAAAGAGGGTTGAGGTCCAGTGCATGGATATTTAGGAGATGATCAGAGATTGTGGGGGGTATATAATAACCCAGAATCATAGATATGAATCATCATTTGACTCAGCTCCAGCGCATCTGATTGATCTGCTTCTCAGGGCTTTCCTTTCTTTGCCTTGTAGTAAAAGGCTGGTGAAGCCGGTTGGACCCAAACCCCTTTCTCTCATCAGAGTGCTGGAGACATGAACTGTCCTGGGCTCAGCTTCTGAACTGAAGAACCTTACCATTTGCAACTGCCGACTGACCTTTGGTGCCATTCCCAGGACTGTGTGCGCAGCCTATTGGGCCTTCCCCAAGCTCACTGGGCAAACCGAGGACAATGCCTCCGGAGAACTGTAGTGCTTCAAGGACCAAGCTGCCCCTGGGAAGGGGAGGGAATGACTAGCAGAGCAGCAAGGCCTGTGGAACTGACGTTTCCATACTGCTGTCCCAGAGGCTTCTGGAGTCCAGCAGAAGGGAATTTGTTGAGCATGGTATCGGATGTGATGTCTGGGGAACATCCAACCCACGTGTGTGTATAAAACAGACTGGCCCACTTGTACTCAGCCCAAGCAATAGGTTGACTCCCTGATACAGTTCGTACTATTTTTTCCATTGCTTAAGTCTGGTATTGCTCTATGAGCAACTTACAATGCTGTCTGTCTGCCTTATGCCTCAGTGGAATCCTGCTTCTTTAAATTACAGCTAACTACAGTGGACTTCAGTTTTTCATCTTCTTAAGAAAAGATCAGCACCCAAAATCCTCCTCTTGAAACCACCAAGGTTCCTATGTTTCTCTCCCAATCCACACCAAACCAGCTGACTCCAACTGCTGCCCTCTTAAGGCCTGGCTCCTTCCTCCTGTGGTGACAGCGAGTGCCACATGTGACTGTTCCTGGGATACATCCAGCCCAACACTTTTCATACACAGTTTCTCAGCAACAGAGACACGTGCCTTATGCAGATGTGTGTAGGTATAAAAGCAGCGGTGGTCTGGCTCCTCCTTGTATTTATGTAATTATTAGTATCTTCAGATTAGCTGGGAAACAGCACAAGTGCTAATACCATAGTTTTTTGTAGCATCGTGTGTGTGTGTTTTTCTTACTTCAGTGGAAGATACTAACCATCTTTTTCTGCTGGGCTTGAAAGTTATAAAATAACTTGTACGTGATTAGGAAAAAGAGCCCCTTTTTTTACATCTCTGGTAAAATGTTTGCATATGACACATTGTCTGTATAAACTAGTATAGAGAAAGGCAAAACTTATGGAAGTCCAATAAAAGGTACTTATCTGATAACCTCTAATGCAGGAAACTGTATGCCTTACATAGCCGTCTTGATAATCTGTAGTGGATTGAATAAATTATGTAAATAGTGTATACGTGGTGAGGTGTGAAATTAATTACATTTTTATACATACATGTGTGAGAATTTGGACTCATGCTGGATCTAAACATTTCATGTTGGTCTGTGGGAATAGTTTTCAGACACTAACACCACACCCTGCAAGTGAATGGTTTCATGTCTCTGAACTATGAAGTTCTGTGCTTTAGCCTGTGCTGATGCATATGTAAAGGTTGTAGATGGGTAACCGTGGACTGCATTGTGATGGGTTTCATCGGAGGCCTCTTGTTGGGTTTGTCAGCTGGCGTTTTGGTTACATCACTGAGCCTGCCTACCTGTCCTTTGGGGTGCCCCATCACCCTCTCCCCCAGCTGAGGCAGAGATTTGGGGCAACGGCCCCCCAGCAGAGCAACACAGCTGCTTAACCCAGCTCAGTTCTGGGAGGGCTCAGCGATAAGACTAGTGACAGCACCCAGGAACACAAACCTCAAATGAGTCCCTCTTACTCTGTATAAAACTTTTATACTGAGAATGTTTATAATTGTTACTGGAGGGGAAGCAATCACTGTGCATATATCTTTTTTCATTGATAAAAAAGGATGAACTTTACATTGGACTTTGTATACGTAATAAAAACTTGTTTATCAAGTAGGATTTAATTGATTGCAAGAGAAAAAAGATCAAAGTAAATTATTAAACCAAAATAAATAAAACTTGCCAGCTAATCCTAATACACTGAGGCTATGTCTACACTACAAGGTTTTTGCAATGTCCACACCTCAAGTGTGTGTTTGCGCAAGAAAAAATATAGAAAATTGACAGTATAGAGGGCTTTTGGCAGTAGAGTTATTCCTCTCCCCAGGAATTCTTGTGCAAAAAGAGCCTATGAAAAAAAGCACAGGTGCTCTGATGGCCATTCTGTTAATGGCCATCAGATTTTTCTTGCGCAGGCGTGTCCATGCAGTGTGGATGCTCTCTTGTGCAAAAGGGCATCGATTTTGCAATGTGCTTTTGCAGTATGGATGTGTTTTTGCGGAAAAACTCTTCTTCATAAAGCTTTTTGCGCTAAAAGCCTGTAGTGTAGACATAGCCTAAGAGAAGCTGTTATAAAATATATCCCTCACCCCTTGTCCCTGTTTCAGGTAAAATGCTTCATGGCAGAGTTGAAACACCTGCTCTTCCCCCTTTCCCTCGGTCTACGACTCTGTCTTTACAATTCTTTGTTTTCAGGTTTTCTTCATGTGTATCCCCATTATATGTGGGAAGGCAATTTCGAAAGTCGGCCGAAGACAAAAGCCTTAAATCGGCTTTCCCCAGGGTGGGGACCATTTGTTTGTTCTCCCCATCCCCATGGAAAAATACCAGATTCAAGATGGATTCCAGTACCAAGTGGCATGGTCACATCTTTCTAGGACCACCCATGGTTTGGGTTAACAGGAAAAACAAAACCCCTTACGGATTGCTACCTTGAGTACTGAGCCATTATGTTTATCTCTGTCCCACTGGTGTGGTAAGGGAAGAGGCATCATGGGAGGACTATTGTGCTTTACCAAATGCATAGGGCTCAGCCTTCTAACCCCTGCTATTTTTAGCAGAGCTAATCTGTCTTCCGATGCTGGGAGTAGCGCACCCAGCTGCTCTTGGATGTACCCTGCACGTTGTCTCTAGAAGGTGCTAACCCTGCTGCTGGGCTCCTGAAGTGTGCATCTTGTGCTGCTGTTCCGCTCCCCTCCCAGGGAGACCAGGCAACTCAGCAGATGTCTCAGAACATCTGTGGTCACCAAGGGATTTAATTGTCAATTCTTTCTCTGATTATTTAATCTGAGGCATCTGGAGACTAAGGATGGAAGTGACTAGTCCCCCCCTCCCCCACCCCCTTCTGCCTCTATCAAAGGAGGCAGCAAGGAGGGGGAAAAGGAGGGCTGCCTTAAAAGCCGGTTCCCCCTTGCTCCAGCTCTGTGGCAGGGGTCGGGGTGCAGCAGCAATGGTTCCACCTTTGAAATGTACAAGCGTCCCGCTGGGGCTCTTGTACATTTCAAAATGGAAGCGCTGTCTGGAGCCAGCAGGAGACTCAAAAGTCTTTGAAATGCACAAGAGTCTCTGCTACGGCTGCGCCACTTCTGCCTTTGAAACATAGCAACAGCCGAGCGGGTTCTTGCTACATTCCAAAGCTGAAGCGCCCTTATCAGCTAATCGAATAGTCGATGGAAATTCCATCGACTATTCAATTAGTTGATCTAATTTTAACATCCCTACAAGAGACTTGAGCTGCTGAGATGGACCTGGAGTTAGTGGCTTTCCAACATTTACATCTCCAAGGAGAAGGGATGTTATTGGCCATCTACTAGCTCTTCTCCCTGCATCTCACCTCCCTGCTTGAAGACTGTACACACTGAACAGCTGCTGCTTAAGCGACACCTCGGGATCTGTTCATCCCACCACACAGATATTGCTAGGCCTGGGGTGGTGCATGGTGGCAGAGGTGGTGAGGGAAGATGCCAACTGTATCAAAGTGCTGGGAGAGTTAAACCACACACAGTGGGGTGGAGCTGAGACTGTGGGCTAAAATTCCCTGTCTCCTTAAAGAATTCTCAAAAAAAAAAAAAAAAAAAAAACTCCTGACATTTAATCCATCATTCCCACCTTTTGGTGACTTGGAGAAAATAATTAACCATAAGCCCTGGCAGGATAGTATTTTACCCACCCGCATCCCTTCTGAGCTGCCTGCTGTGGAGTCCATGAGCAGGTACGAGTGCTGAGGGGCTGTGCTCTTGGAGGACGTTGTGCTGAATTGCCTTCACAGCTGCCCCTTGCTGTCTAGGGCTCTGCCACACAGGCTCCCTGTGCCCACCTACGCGTCCTCCATTCCAGTTTGATTCAAGAGTCTCTGGGCAGCTCCTCTCTGATCTCCTCCCTTTGCCTTCTGCTGGGGTTGGCCATGTGCTGGAGGCCCTGGGCAGGACTTCTGGGTTTGTCCCTAGCATTGCCACAGCTTGTCATCTTGGCGCAAACGGCTTTTCTTTGCCCCACTTTCCTCCTTTGTCCGAGGATAGATTCACTAGGGAGCATTTTTGCTGTCGGGGGCTCCGAGGGCAAAGGCACATGGCTGAGGAAAAGGACTGAGTTTGCTGGCACTGGAGCCTCCTCTCCAAGGCTAAAGGCCTGGGCTGTCCTACCCACTCTGCCTCCCCATCCCCATGACCCTGCTTGTGAGGATGGAAATCTTCATAACAGCTTGTTTCCCCCCAACATCTGATCCCCATTCCCTTTCCACTGCTCTTCTCTTCTGACTCCACCCTTTCCTTGCGGGGGGCGGGGGGGGGGGGGGGCTGTCCACACTAAGGTGAAAATGCAGGACATCTCCTGGCAGCCAGAGGGAGGCTGCAGAAAGCAAGGGCACCATTTTGGGAGGGTGTTGAGGGGCAGCAGCCATGTGCTCCAGGATCTAGTTTGCTTTTAAGCCTGTTCCCTGGACTATCAGGGAGCGAGGGGAAAAGTGCTTGCAGTCAGGGCTGGCCTTACCATGAGGCAACCTGAGGCACCTGCCTCAGGTGCCAGACTGGGGTTGGGAGGGGGAACCACTAGGACCCAGAGAATTGAGACCTTTCAAAGTTTTGGCCCAAGCCAGAGGACATGGGGGTGTCATTTGAGCTCCCTGCCTCTAGGTGCCAAAATGTTGTAGGACGGCCTTGCTTGCAGTCTGTGCATGCTTCTCACACCTGGCTGGTGAGCTTCCTTCCCCAGCCAGGTGAGGCATGCATGCACTGCAAGCACTTTTCCCTCGCTCCCTTAGCATCTGGGGGATGGGATGAAAAGCAAACCTGGTCTTGGAGCACAGGGCTGTTGCCCCCGCTACCTGCCCAAAATTGTGTCCTTGGTAGCTGGTTTTGAGGGGCAGCCAGGGAACAAGGGGGAGAAAGGGTTAGATTGTGTCTCAAGAGGGGGAGTGTAAATTGTCTCCCCCCCACCCCCTCCATGCTTCCTCCTTGCTCCCTACAGGAAGTCCCTGGGTTACGTCCAAGATAGGGACTGTAGGTTTGGTCTTAAGTTGAATTTGTATGTAAGTCGGAACTGGTACATATTGTAGGGGAAACTCTAGCCAAACATTTCTCCAGAGCTCAGTTTTATTCTCCCACACCTCACTTCCCTCAGTCCTGCAGACCAGGGAGACGCGGAGCGGCTTTTCTCGCCGCGGAGGATGCGGGCAGTGGGACCGCGGCGCGTCTCGGCGGTCTGCTGGGGGGGGGGGGGGTTGCCTCACCCCATTTGTAAATAGGGATCCGATGTAAGTCGGATCCATGTAACCCAGGGACTGCCTGTATTTGGGCTCACCCTCATCTCTGGCAACCTCCCTGCCTTCCCTTTGAATCCAGACTGATCCTTTCCCTCCCCTTCCTCCTGCGCTGGCTGCCTCACCACTGTCCCTTTGCACCACCCCCGGTGGTGGCAGGAGAGCCTTCTCCTAGGAGTAGCTGCCAGTGAGCGAGCAGACAGCTTCCCTGTCAGAGCCCTGTTTGCAGCCTGGAGCTGGGCCCCTGCCCACTGCCACCTCATTATGAATAACAACTCTACATCTGTCATGCTGCCCTCACCCAAAAACCTTGAGGGGCTGACTGCAGTGCCATCTACTGCTAATCAGCTTCATGGCTCTGGGGAGCTCTTGAGTAAAGCTGGGCTTGTTGAGTGAGGGTATGTCTAGGGATGAGGAGACAGACTGGTGCCACCTCACCAATGTTCCCTCTCATTTTTTCCATCCCTGTGTTCCCCACTCATCTGCTGGGTGTCCCCTGGAGTGGCACCGAGACCAGTTACACAGCGAAAGAAGGAGTCTGCTCTACAGCCATAGCTGAGCACCATCTGGCTTTAGTTCAAGCTGTTGAGGCTCATGACCTAAGCTCCAGATGCCCTGGCTTTAGTTCTGCCAGTTGGCTTTACACGTGTGGAATCAATTTTGTTGTGTGTGCCAGCGGTAAACACATGCTGTCAATGCTCTGCTAATCAGCTGGGCGGCATTTGAATTTTGTCTTGGGTGGCTGCCCAAGCACTGAGCTTACAGGGAACAATGTTCACCACCCTGCATGTGCATGTAGCTGTCAGAGAAAACGTGATAAACCAGGGAATTCTCTGTTTGCATGTGTGCAGTGGGGCTGGTCTTTTCAGCACCGGAAGATCTTGCGTTCTCGCTTTGCTGCAGCCTAGAGTTTCCAAGTGGTCAAGCATAATGACGACAAGGCTGCTCTACAGGCTTCTGGCCACGTTTATGATTGCCACCTGGCTGTAGAGTGTCATGGCTGATGTGGGCTAGCCAACGACCCTTGGTAAATGCACCACATGGTGCAGCCTCAGAAGCTCTCCCTAGGCAGGTGCCACTGGCATCATTTGCAAACTTTGATGGCATTCTGCTATATTAGTGCATATATAGGCTATGTCTACACTTGGGGCTTCTTGTGCAAGTGTGGCCGTTCTTGTGCAAGAATCCACAGCGCATCCACGCTGCCCGCCTGCTCTTGTGCAAGGAAATTTACAGTATGGCGTGGTAAGAGAGGGCTTCTTGCGCAAGAGCTATGCTGTTTTTTAACAAGCGTAAGCCCCCTTGCGCAGGAGCTCTTGCACAAGAGGGCAGAGTGGACGTTCGGCAAGGATTTCTTGTGCAAGAAAGCCCTATGACTAATATGGCCATCAGAGCTTTCTTGCGCAAGAGAGCGTCCACACTGCCAGGATGTTCTTGCACAAGAAGCTGCAAGTGTAGACAAAGCCTATGTGTTGACAGTAAATATAGCCACTGCCAATACCCACTTTTTGTAGCCTTGAGTTTCTCTCTCTGTCTTGCGACTGAACAATAAGAACTTGCTGCTCCTGCTGGAACAGACTGTGAGCCAAGTCCTTTGGGCTCAGGTTGCAACCAGCTTTGGTTGGGATGGGGGTATGCAGTGGGGGAGGGGTGGGATTCCCTGCCCCGCTTGGTAGCTTATATCAGGGTGAAAGGAATTGACCTGCTTTGCAATGTCACATGCTAGGGATGTAAGTGAATAGTCGACTACCCGATAAACACATGCTTATCGGGTAGTTGAATAGTGATTCAACTAATCGCTTCCCCACCCCTTCTTGTCTCTATCAGAGAGAGGCAGCAAGGGGGAGGGAGCAGGAGCCGGTGCTGGGGGGAGCCGGCTTAAAAGCCGGTTGTCCTCAGCACTGTCTCTACGGAGGGTGGGAAAGCAGAGGCGTAGCATCCGATCATCCCCCTGCTATGCCTCTGCCTTCTAAATACATTAAGAGCCTGGTGGCTCTTAATACATTTAAAAAGCAGAGGTGCAGCATCTGGGACCAGGTGTGAGCCAGGACAGCTGATTCCTGGCTCGTGCCTGGTCCCCTCTCCCCCTCCGCTGCACCTCTGCCTTTTAAATGTATTAAGAGCCTGGCAGCTCTTAATACATTTAAAATTCAGAGCCACAGCAGGATTAGCTCCCGAGACTGAGAGCTAACCCCCTGCAGCTCTGCAGTTCCTTCCTATCAACTAATTGACTACTTAATTAGCTGATTAAAAGCAATTTAACATCCTTAGAATGGGCCTCAGAATTCCTGGCTTCTAGTTCCGGATCTGTCAGCGACTCGTCATGACTCAGTTTACCCATCCATGAAGTGGATCTACCTGTCTGCTGGTGATGAGACTTAATTCAGGAATGTTTGTGTCTGGCATGGATGTACAAAGTTCTGTTAGGATACAATTAGCTAGTATAATATTATCTGACATTGGTTCTGCGGCATTTGTGATATTCTGCAGGCCAAACGTTACCCGACTCTCACTGTGCATTCTAGAGGTCTACAAGGGCCTAAGTTGCCAGACCCAAAATCAGACCCAAACCCACTTGACCCAAGCAGGTTGAATTGTTTTTTAATGTGATTCATCCCCCTGACTCTGAGCCAGCGCTGCCACCTCCTGTAGGTTCGGTCTGTCCATCTCTTCTCCTCCTGCCTATGGGGTTTGTGCTGTGGTGGTTGCATCCACTGGTGGCTGCGTGCTCCATTTCTGCCATCCATCGCCCTTCCTGTGCATATTAGAGTGAGTGGTCATGTGATTCATACCACAGCCTCAAGGTGGGGCTGACCACCCTAGAAGAGGCAAGCTGAGCCCGAGAGCATCACCTTAATTGCCTGACGTGACCCAAACCTGAAGCCAGCAGTTGCATTTGGGTCGGGTTGCAGGGTTTGCTAGGCCTGTGTTCTAGAGGCTGTGCCTTCCTCACAATGATTCATATGACAGTGTTGCCTTCAGGCCATCCATAAAATCTAACCTCCCACCCCCATAGTGCTAAACGCTTTACATATGTGATTATTATTGATCCTTTCTGTTGCAACAGAGCCAGTTATAGTTTAGGACTATTGTGGTGCTAGATGCTATATAGACGCCGAACAAAAAGATGCTCTGTGCCTCAAAAAGCTTTAGAATTAAAGTACACATCACAAGTCAACAGGTGGAGACAGACAGGGAAGGAAACCGTGATCCAGGATGGACAGCATGTTCAAGATGTATTTATTAGCAGGAGGGTGGTAAGCAAGACATGAGAAGTGATTCTTCCATTCTGCTCTGCACTGATTAGGCTTCACCTGGAGTACTATGTCCATATAGTTCTGGGCCATACATTTCAGGAAAGATATGGACTAACTGGCAAAAGTCCAGAGATCACACCAAAAACAATTAAAGGGCTAGAAAATATGACCTGTGAGGGAAGATTGACAAAATTGGGTTGGTTTAGTGTGGACTAGAGAAAACTGAGGCCATGTCTACACTAGGGGTATGTCTACATTACAGTGTTTTTCAGAAAAACACTGTGGCTACGTCTAGACTGGCATGATTTTCCGGAAATGCTTTTAACGGAAAAGTTTTCCGTTAAAATCATTTTTGGAACAGAGCGTCTAGATTGGCACGGACGCTTTTCCACAAAAGCACTTTTTGTGGAAAAGCATCTGTGCCAATCTAGACGCGCTTTTCCGCAAAAAAGCCCCGATTGCGATTGGGGCTTTTTTGCGGAAAACAAATCTGAGCTGTCTACACTGGCCCTTTTGTGCAGCACAGTATTTCCACAAGAACACTGACAATCTTACATGAGATCGTCAGTGTCTTTGCGGAAATTCAAGCGGCCAGTGTAGACAGCTGGCAAGTTTTTCCGGACAAGCGGCTGATTTTCTGGAAAAACTGGCCAGTCTAGACACAACCTGCATGTCCACACTGCAATCACATTCTTTCAAAAGAAAATCGAAAAAACAGAGGGGTTTTCCCAGCATTGTTAATCCTCTTTCTACGAGGAAGAAACCTTTTTCTGAAAGAGCACTTTGGAAAAAGGCATGTGGACGGGGAAGAGGGAGTTCTTCTGGAAGAAGAGGAAAGGAAAAAGCACATGTGATCTGCTGGCCACGCCGTCCATAGTAATCATAGTTTAAATGTGAGACAGTGTCCATTCAGTCTGGACGCTATCTTTTGAAAGAGCAGATTGCTGTTTCGATGCGCTTTGGCAGTGTGGACGCTCTCTTTCGGAAGAAGTTTTTCTGGAAGATCTCTTCTGGAAAAGTTTCTTCTGAAAGAAGCCTGCAGTCTAGACATAGCCTAGGAAATTATTTCGAAATAACTTACTTCAAAATAACTAAGTATTTAGAAATAAGCTTATTCCCCCCAAGGAAAGCCGGAGTTGTTGTTTTGAAATAATTAGCCCCTTATTTCGAAATAACAGGCTGGGTAGGTTGGCTGCTCACCTTGTTATTTCAAAATAAAGGGGATTATTTCAGAATAACTCCCTAGTGTAGACCAGGACTGAGAGGGAACATAACAGTTTTCAAGTACCTAAGCCTAAAAGGTTGTTGGATGGAAGAAAAATTATTCTCCGTGGCCTCTGAAGACAGAAGATGTAGCAATGGGCTTAAATTGCAGCAAGGGAGGTTTAGGTTGGACTTTAGAAAAAAATTTCCTACCTGTCAGGGTGGCTAAATGTAATCACCAACTGGGCGGATTTGAGGCTGGGATAGCTGAGCTTAACATAGGAGCCTCTACAGCATGAACTATAAAGCCAGTTGGTGCTCAGCTTAGGGGTGTGGGTTACGTAAACACTGGAATAAATTGCCTAGGGTCAGTGTGGAGTCTCCCTCCCTGGAGAGATTTAAGAGCAGGTCACACAAACATGTGTTGGGGTGGTCTAGATAATGCTTAATCCTGCCACGAGTGTAGGGGCCTGGACTAAATGACCTCTTGAGGGCCTTTCCAGGCCTCTGAGTCTATGGAAGGAGCTTATGCCTGTATGTAATTGATTCAGTTTGGGTAGGAAGGATGGTCTAGTGGCCACAGCACAGAATATGGCTTGAGGAGACCTGGGTTGAGTTTGTGGCTCTGCTACTGACTCATTGTGTGACCCTGGGCAAGTTGTTTAACCTGCTCAGTGGCCCGTCCTGTAAGGGGATAAAACTCATTTTTTGTCACAGGAGTGGCAGGAGGATAAAAATCCACCAGTGATCAGGAGGTGATCAGAGTGAGGAAAAACAGCTAAGCACCTAGGTAGGCAGAACAGCAGCTCGTGGCATATCTTCTGGGACCGGTGTAGATCCAGCTTTAATGCTTATTGCTGGATCTTGCACTGAAGGAAGCAGCAAGCTGGGCAGATTGTGGCAAGCCCACGGACACACTTAATGCCACAAAGCTGTTGCCCAACACCCTCCTCTCCCCAGCCACTTCCAGCCAATGTGGTACGGTTGGAGGGGGGGAGAGCACAGAGAGGAGGCATCTGAGGGAAGCCCTTGCAATGCAGCAGTCAGGTGGCCAAGAGAAGGGGAGCTGGATTAATAGCCCCATCTTGCCAAGCTTTGACCATCTCAGCCAGCGTGGGGAGGTTCCCGCTGGCTGCCCACATGCCGATTTTAAGCTGCCAGCTGAGCGCGAGGATGTGCTAGAAATGCCTGCAAAAGGGTTGGGGAGATAATGACCCGGCTTGGAAAAGCCAGGCAGGGCGCTTTCTAGTGCCAGTTCCCATCACCACACCTCACAGGCCTGGCCTACGTTAGCCAGGGCCCTGCTGTAATTGGAACCGACCTGATTACAGCACTGCCGCGAAGAGGAGAGGGAGTCTTTGCCAAACCCGGGAAAGAGGCAGGGGAATGAGGGGGGCACTGCTGCCGTCCAAAGCCAGGGAGGGGTGTGGCTCCTGGAAGTCAGGGAGGTGAGAGGGCATTACGGGGAGCTCTAGGACTGGCACATTTTGAATAGTGGGGGTGCTAATGACAACTTACCCCTCTCCACACACACCCAGAGCTGGCGCCATGAGCAGGGCTGTGTCTCCAGGAGTGGAGGATCCAGACAAGGGTAAGGAGGCCAAGTTCTAGGGACACAGTAGAGGGTGGGCACCGGTCTGAGAATGGAGCCCCAGAGATGGAGATGGCAGCCAGGACCCCACAGAAAACGTGAAGGAGCTGCAGCACCCCCTGCATCTCTAGTTCCCATGCCTATGGTGAGCAGTCTGGATGGGTGTGGGGCTTCCCCAAGCCAGGCAAAGGAGGGGGGAGCCAGCGTCGGCTCTCAGCACTGATCAGATGGCAGTGAGTTTGCTCTGTCCTGGCCCCAGGCCCTCTCTCTTCCCCCCACACCCTGCCAGGATGATTGACGATTAGTGGAATGTTCTGCCACCAGTGGCACAGGGGAAAGAAATAAACAAAGCGCATCAGAAGACAAGGCAATAAGAGTTTCCAAAATACCAATTTAATGGGTGACAAAGGCAAGGTCATTGGCCCGCATCCTCAGCCGGCCTAGCTCTGTTCGCAATAATGCAGCTAGTTGGATTTATGCCAGGTGAGGATGTGGTGCTATTATTTACGTAATAGACCATTAGTTATTTCTATTACAGCAGCAGCTAGGGGCCCCAGCTGGGAGGAGGCCGGGCGCTCTACAAACACACATTTAGGAACCAACCCCTTCCCAAAGAGCTTCCAATTTAAATAAACAGAGGAGAAACTGAGGCACGGAGCAGCAACATGATCTGCCCAAGGGTATGCAGCAGGATCAAGACTAGAACCCAGGTCTTCTGTCACCCGGTTGAGTCCTCTGACCAGTAGACAAGTGTCTTTTTGGTGTGTAATTTACAGAACAAGGCTGAGCGAATGTAACTTCCTGAGCTACATTCTTGGGTTGGGTTCTCCTACAGGGCGAAGGAGGGAAGTGTCGGTGCTGGCTGGCTGGCCTGGAAGAGGATCTCAGCTCATAGCTCCATGCAAATCCCTGCCTTCTGGTTGCTAATCTCAGCGCTTTCTTTCCCCTGGCTGCTCCACCCAGCCCTGAAGCTGGGATCACCCTAAGGCTCTGTTATTACACCAAAGCCTGTCTCCAGAATAAACACCTTGAAGGGCTCCTTTCCACGGCCAAGCAGACTCAGAGCCAAGGCCAGGGGGAAAGCAAATCAGCCCAGGCCGCCGACAGAAGAGGCGTGCCAAACAACGGTCTGCTTTTTAGAGAGCTGGTCCCGTGACTTGGAAAGCAACTGAACTTTGGTCACCGACTTCAGTTGGAGCAGGAACAGGCCTGGTTGATTTAGGAACGGGAGTGTCCCTTTGTTCTGTGTTTAGGCAGCTCCTAGCACCATAAGGTTCTGGTCCAGAGCAGAGGCTCACAGGGGCTACCAGAGTTCAGACGTAATAATTATCGGCTGTCTCTTGCCCTGAGAGGCAGGCGGAAGTGGCATTTACTCTGTGTGTTGCTCTCAGCTAGCTGTGCCCTCGCGCTGGTAGTGGGGGCGGGAGCTGGCCTTTAGCTCACGCGGCAGAGGAGCACGATTGTGGAACAAAAGGAGCTAGGTTCTAATCCTGTACCCGGGTGTAAGAGCCTGATCTAGTCTTGTGTCCAATCAGCTGGGATTGGTCAAACAAGCTGCTCTTACCCTGCCCCCCAAATTTCAAGGGCAAACTACTTCCATTCCCTGAGTGCCAGACAGTGGCAAGGGGATGTGGGAGGAGAGACAAAGATGAAAGCAATTGCAGAGGCGGTCGCCTTGCGTTGCTGTCTGTCGTGGGTGGGGCTCTGGCTTGGTGGGGTGGAGATGTGGAACCAATGATACGTCAGCTGGAGCGCTCTCCTTCCTGCTGGAAAGGTGTGGGCGGGGCCTGTCAGTCTTCTCTTGGTATGACCTGGGAAGTTTGTGAATGGAGGGAAGCCAGCATTAGAAAACCTTGCAGCCCTTGGAATCAGTGGGCGTTTCAGTTTAACGACACACCTCTGCAGGCAGCCCAGCCTGCATGGACCCAGTCAACTGCAGCCACAACCCGACAGAGCTGCCTGTGTGCTGGGAGAGACAAAGGCCCATCTCTACGGGACTGCTTTGGATCAGTGGGGCGGAAAGTGTAGGCTGCAACTGCCTTGCAGGTAGACCGCAGGCTTGTGGCTGCCCACCCTGCAGCAGCGAGCCTGCGCTGGTGCTCCAGGTCCTCCCCCCCCCCCCCCCGCGAGGTTGGCTTCCCACTGTGGAGGGGGAACCCCAAGTCTCACAGGCCAGATCCAGCTCACAGGGGGAGGAAAAGGCCACAGCTCCCGCCCCCCTGTCTGGGGAAATGGCAGTACAGGAAACCACCCTCCTGGAGCCTTTCCCCGCTGCTCCCATTGGCCAGAATCCCAGCTAGACCCGCACCCCAAGCCCACTCTTGCCAAGCCCACTCTTGCCCCCAACCTCCCACCCAGAGCGCAGACCACTTGCTCCCAGCCCACCTTCTCTCCCGCAGACCCCTCCACCTCCCAGCCCATCCCTACACCCAACCGCCTGGCTAGACATAAGAACGGCCATACTGGGTCAAACCAACTGTCCATCCAGCCCAGCATCCTGTCTGATGCCCCAGAGGGAGGGAACACAACAGGTTATCCTCACATGATCCCTCCCCATTAGAGAAACAGACGTTCGGGACACGAGCCCTACCCATCCTGTCTAATAGCCATTGATGGACCTAACCTCCATGAATCTATCTAGCTCTTTTTTGAACCCTGTTAAAATCCCAGCCTTCATCACATCCACTGGCAAGGAGTTCCGCAGGTTGACTGTGTGACCTTCACCCCTTTTCCTTTTGCGGAAAAGCATCCGTGCCAATCTAGACGCTCTTTTCCGAAAATGCTTTTAACGGAAAACATTTCCGTTAAAAGCATTTCCAGAAAATCATGCCAGTCTAGGCGTAGCCCTAGTGTACACCCCCTTGAACCAGTTTAATCCTAGCAACGTTAGAGGTTTGCCTGGCTCGGTTTAAGGAGTCATCACCTCGCACTGTTTGGGCACTGAGGTCAGGATAGCCTGAGATGGAAAGCATCCCCTACAGAGTCACCCCAGCTGTTCACTGAGCCACCCTGGGGAAGCCATGGCTCAGGCTCGGAAAGGGATGGTGAGCCGACAGGGTCAATCAGAGGCAATATAACCACAGAGGAAGGCACCTGTGTACAAGCTGTTCTGTCACTTAAAAAAAAAAATCCCTAGCAATCCGCTGGCTTCCCATCCAAAACAGCTTCCAGCTGCAGCCCGCGCTGCACCTCTCATACTGCCTGGAAGAGGAGCGCTAGCCTCACAGCACCCAGGTGACGTGGCCCCCTCCCGTCCACTGGGAAAACCACATTTCTCAGATGGCAATGCTGACCGTTCAACCTGAGATCGGCCGTGCCACACTGAATGCAGAGGGCGTGCCCAGCCCACCAGCGGCAGTATCTGGGCCAGTGGCAAGTTGCTGCTAAGCCCTGCCCAACCTGTATAATGTGCAACTTCCTGCTCCAAAAGCCCCTAAGCGAAAGGAGAATCGCCACCAGCGATTGGCAGCAGTGGCTATAGGACACACAGATGAGCAGTTCTGAGCCCATCCAGAAGGGGGCAGCAATAGCATCCGTATATCTACAGCTCACCTACAAAGGGGTCAGTTCAGGGCCAGCAACTAGTTCATTCTCCGCCCCATCTTTTTCATTTCTACAGGCCTGCCAACGTTGCGCTGTCTGCCCTAGCTTCACTGGTCCTCACTCTGTGATTCAAAGCTAGGTCCCCAGCCATGAAAGGAGCCCTATGGCTCTGGCCCTGAGAAATACCAGGGGGCTATGAAGACCATATCCCACTGAGCAAGATGCCCTGCTGAGCTCTGCAGCTCCACCCTGCCATCTAGCGGCCCTTTCGCAGCACAACCCAGGTTCATTAACACATAGGCCTGGATTCCTCCATGAGACCAAGGCCCCATTCATCCCTGGGGGAGAGGAGAGGCTGTAAGGCTCCGCCCCAAAAGGGATTCACAGACACAGCGCTGCCAAGTTTTGCACAGCACCATGGGTGACCCAAGGAGCCAGATGATTTAATGAGCTAATCCGCAAAGATTTGCCTCTCGCCACTATAGCCACCACCGCCTCCCCCGAGCAGTGGCAGGGAGAAGGCATGGCGCTGCACACATGTTGCCAGGTGGGGCAGATAGAGAGGGGGGGTGGGTAGCGCTGCAAGGGATTGCTGTTGTTGCACGGGGGACTGTGCCTTTAAGGGCTGAGTGTCCCAGCCAGATGATCTCTTACCAGCACCGGACCTGCTAAGCGATCTCGGAACATCCCAGCTGCTACGGCGAGTCTGTCCGCTAGAGGGTTTGTATGAAAGCAGCACCCTACACAGGTGAGCTACAGTGATGGGGACCTTCCGGGGACATCTAGGAGAGCAGAGAGAGGCCGCACCTTCTCTGAAGCAGAGGGGGCAAGAGGAGAGAGGCCAACAGACGGACGCACTCACTTGTAAAGAAGAGAGATCCTAGTTCCCGGGAAGCGGAGGACAAAGCTCATTCCTCCTTCGCCCGCAGGATTCGGAGCAGCATCGAGTGAACGTCCTCATCCATGAACCCCTGAGCCGGAAGAAACCCCACTGTCAATCAGGGGGCTGAGCCAACCCCAAACACACGGGGGTCCGGTTTGAGACAATTTCCAGCAGCCCTTTCCCCTCCCTACCAGCCACTCTGTACCACAGCACCCCCTGGTGGAGGGCCAGTGCATGCTTCAGCCAGTGCCCCACAAGCTCTGCAAGGGGAAAGCAGTTTTCCTTTCTGCGCCAATGTCCACAGGGGCCAGGACCTGTCAGATCTGCATGTCCCTGTGGCACTTCCCCAGCCACACCCCCGTAGAGAGACATCTGTGGCTTGCAGTGCTACAATCTCCCCACTCTTCGTGACCCTGCACTCTGGCATAAGCTTAGGGAAATCTAGCTTCTTGGCAGTGCAAGGCAGCTTCCAATCAGCCCTGTACACTGTGATCCACCATGTGGATCCAGTCGCTCCAAATGGCCCAAGGCTCAAACCACTAGGCACTCCCCTCCCAAAATTAGAATTTAGGGCCCAGTCACACTGGCTTTCAGGACTGTACTCCTCCTTCTGGACCACACAGCCTCCCAGAGCTCAGCTGAGATCTCAGGAGTCCTGGCCAATGTTCTCTCTGATTTTTATTCATCCATGTGAGGAATAATTTTATTCAGTGCACCAAGGCATGTAAGGATGTGCACCAGCCGTAGAAACACATGCTGCCAGCTGTGGGTACCCTGCTAATCAGCTGGGCACATTTGACACTCTCTTGGGTGACACTCTCTTCCTCTCATCCCTCCCCACTCTAGCTCGATGTGCATCAGTGTGATAAGTCTAACGCACTAAGCCAGTGACAGCAGAATTCCATGCTTTTAAGCTCCTACAGAGAATCACCTAATGGGTATGGGAGCTGGTAGGAGCAGAGGGTTATTGAAATCTACCGGAAATCACCCTAGCCTTCACACCAATCCGGCTGAGGTTTGTACCTGGGCTGCATTGAGCAGATGGGTTCTGTAGATAGTTACAATCTCTTGGTGGTTTTTTTCCTTAACCTGAGAAAACAAAAAATAGTCCATGCTGATGAGTTTCAATCTGCCAGCAAGTATTTGTCATTTTTATTACCCGGAAGCCCCCGCAGCAATCAGGGACCTGTCGTGCCAGGAGCTGCACGTACACAGGATAAAAACCAGTCCTTACCTCCAAAAGATTACAAATGAAATAGACAAAGGGTGAGAGGGGAAACTGAGGCCCAGAGGGGAAACTGAGGCACACTTGCTCCTGGTCACTTAGGGGGTCTGTGGCAGAAGCAGGTCCCACCAATCCCAGTCCACAGCATCTATCCACTAGGTCATGCTGCCTTTCAGACCTATAAAGAGCACCCTGAATGCAATGCAGAGGGACAAGTCCTGCAAACTTCATGACTTGCTTGCTGGGCATTAGTTTGCTGCACCAGACCAGGTGTATCAGTTCCTCCCGTGATCACCAGGCATGGTGAGCAGTCACTGTGTACTCAGGATATTTCTGCAGAGGCAGGGCAGCACCCCACTCACCTCTAACTGCAGCTGGAGACGAGCACTCTCGCTGCGGAGGGTCAGGATCTCGGCTGAAAGCTTCTCTGTCTCCTTCAGCAGCTTTTTAATCTACAGTTCAATGACAGCGAATAACATCATGTCTCAGCTTGGGTCCTGCACGGCCTCTGCGGGTGTAAATCAGTGTTCTTCCCTCTGCTTCGTCAGTTTATACCCCCTGGGGATTCGGCCCCTAGGATGTTGCAACTAACCTCCCTAAGGATGTGTCTAGACTACAGGGTTTTGTCTTCAAAAGTGGACGTCTGTCGACAAAACTATACCCGCCTCTACAGTACCGCTGAGTTCTGTTGACAGTAAGTTGACAGAACGCAGCAATTTTGTTGACAGCGGTAAACCTCATTCTACGAGGAATAACACCTTTTTTTAACAGTTATGTCGAAAAAAGGCGCTATTGCATCCACACGGTGCTTTTTCAAAAGAGAGCGTCTAGACTCTCTGTTGAAAAAGTGGCTTGCTTTGTCGACAGAGCTGGCTGCAGTCTAGACGCTCTTTGTCGACAGTATCTGTCAACAAAGCCTGTCGACAAAAGCCTGTAGTCTAGGTGTAGCCTAAAGATCCCTCTAATATTTTCCATCCACGTGCAGAATAAATTTTGTCCGGTGCACCAAAGCATGTGCAGATATGCACCCCTAGTAGAAACTCATGGTGCCAATGTAGGTGCTCTGCCAATCAGCTGGGTGGCATTGGAATCTTTCCTGGATGGCCACCCAAGTGCTCTGCTTACAGGGAATCCTGCACCTCCCACAACTAGATGGGTCAAAACTATTTCTGTGAAACAGTGTGTGGTTGGAAAATGGAGTTTGGTCAAAACTGAAACGCTTGCAGGGACATGTCAATTTCCATCACATTTTTCAAGGGGGGGGGGGAAAGTCATCTTCGGACGTTAGAAAAAGAAAACAACTATTTTGTTTCTGTAAAGACATTTCATTTTGACGTGTGTGTCAATTCATTTCATGTGGGCTTTCAGAGTAGAAGAAGTTATGAAAAGGAATGCCCTATATGTAGTCGTGATACACCTTCAGTATGATGCAATCGTATTTTCATAAGAACGGCCATACAGGGTCAGATCAAAGGTCCATCTAGCCCAGTATCCTGTCTGCTGACAATGGCAAATACCAGGTGCCCCAGGGAGGGAACAGAACAGGTAATCCTCACATGATCCCTCTCCTTTCACCCATTTCTAGACAAACAGAGGCTAGGGACACCATGCCTACCCATCCTGGCTAATAGCCATTGATGGACCTAACCTCCATGAATCTATCTAGCTCTTTTTTGAACCCTGTAAAAGTCCTAGTCTTCACCACATCCTCTGGCAAGGAGTTCCACAGGTTGACTGTGTGTTGAGTGAAGAAAAACTTCCTTTTGTTTGTTTTAAACCTGCTGCCTATTATTTTCATTTAGTGACCTCTACTTCTTATATCGTGGGCATAAGTAAATAACTTTTTTTATTCACTATTTCCACACCAGGGTCATGATTTTATAGACCTCTATCATATCCCCCCTTAGTCTCCTCTTTTCTAATCTGAAAAGTAGAAGTCTTTTACATCTTTCTTCATATGGGCCCCATTCTAAACCCCTAATCATTTTTGCTGCCTTTTTCTGAACCTTTTCCAATGCCAATATATCTTTTTTGAGATGAAGCAACTCCATCTGTACGCAGTATTCAAGATGTGGGCGTACCATGGTTTTATAGAGAGGAAATAAGATATTTTCTGGCTTATTCTCTATCCGTTTTTTAATGATCCCTAACATTCTATTTGCTTTTTTCACTGCCACTGCACACTGAGTGGATGTTTTCAAAGAACTATCCACAGTGACTCCAAGATCTCTCTCGAGTAGTTGTAGCTAAATTAGTCTCCATCATATTGTATGTACAGTTGGGATTATTTTTTCCAATGTGCATTCCTTCACATTTATCAACATTAAATTTCATTTGCCATTTTGTTGCCCAATCACTTAGTTTGGTGAGATCTTTTTGAAGCTCTTCACAGTCTGCTTTGGTCTTAACTATCTTGAGCAGTTTAGTATCATCTGTACATTTTGCCACCTCACTGTTTACTCCTTTCTCTAGATCATTTATAAATAAGTTGAATAGGATTGGTGCCAGGACAGACCCTTGGGGGACCCCACTAGTTACCTCTCTCCACTTGGAAAACTGACCATTTATTCCTACCCTTTGTTTCCTGTCTATTAACTAGTTGTCAATCCATGAAAGGACTCTTATCCCCTCTTATTCCCTCTTATCCCATGATAACTTACTTTACTTACGAGCCTTTTGTGAGGGACTTCAAAGGCTGTCTGGAAATATAAGTATACTATATCCACTAGATCCTCCTTGTCTACATATTTGTTGACCCCTCTCAAAGAACTCGAGCAGATTAGTAAGGCATGATTTCTCTTTTTAGTAACCATGTTGACTTTCCCCCAGCAAATTATATTCATCCATGTGTCTGACAATTTTATTCTTTACTATAGTTTCAACTAATTTGCCTGGTACTGACTTACTGGTCTGTAAGGGTATGTCTACACTGCCAGCCTAGTTAAAACTAGGGTGGCTAATGTAGGCATTCAAACTTGCAAATGAAGCCCGGGATTTAAATATCCCGGGCTTCATTTGCATGTTCCTGGGCGCCGCCATTTTTAAATGCCCCGTAGTTCGAACTACCTGCCCACAGCTACATGCGGCATGGACTAGGTAGTTAGAATTAAAGCTCCTAATTCAAACTACTGTTATTCCTCCTGCAAGGTTCGAATTAGGGTGGCAGTGTAGACATACCCTAAGTGCCAGGATCACCTCTAGAACCCTTTTTAAATATTGGTGTCATATTAGCTATCTTCCAATCATTAAGAACAGAAACCGATTTAAAGGATAGGTTACAAACCACAGTTAATAGTTCTGCAATTTCCCATTTGAGTGCTTTCAGAATGCCAGGTGGTCCTGGTGACTTGTTACTGTTAAGTTTATCAATTTGTTCCAAAACCTTTAATGACACCTCAATCTAGGACAATTCCTCGGATTTGTCACCTAAAAAGAATGGTTCAGGTATGGGACTCTCCCCAAGATCCTCAGCCGTGAAGACTGAAGCAAATAATTCATTTAGCTTCTTTGCAATGACTTTATCGTCTTTGAGTGCTCCTTTAGCATCTCGATCTTCCAAGGGCCCCACTGGTTATTTAGCAGGCTTCCTGCTTCTGATGTACTTACAGAACATTTTGTATTACTTTTTGAGTTTTTAGCTTAGCTGTTCCTCAAACTCCTTTTTGGCTTTTCTTATTATACTAGCCACTTAGCCCGTCATAAGACGGGATTTTCAGGTCTTCTCTCCTGAGCTCTCTCGCTCTGTCTCTCTCTCTCTCCCTTCCTACTGCCTCTCCCCCCCTCAGCTCTCCTCCACCTCCTGCCTCTCTCTCCCCTCCGTCTCTCCCCGCCTTCCTTCCCCTTCCCCCCACCATGGCGCTTGGCTGAGTGCTGCCTGCTCATCCGGGCTGCCGCGAGGGGAGGAGGGGTGGGGCAGTGATGTACACGGCTGGGGGGGGGGCTGTCTATGTCACCGTCCCCCCCCCCCCTCCCCGTGGTGGCCCGGCTGAGGGGCGCACCACTCAACTCCACAGTGGGAGGAGGAAGGGGGGGCAGTGACGTACACGGCCCCACCCCCTGGCCGTGTACATCACTGCCCCGTCCCCCTTCCTGTCCCACCGGGCCCACCTGAGTGGCACTCAGCTGGGCCCCGGCGGGGGAGCAAGTGGCGGCAAATGGCCCGTGGCTGCACATCCCCCCCCTCCACCACGTCTGCTTCCTGCCACCCTCCTCCCATCCAGCCCCACGACCCCCGATACCCCCCAGCTCTGCTTCCCACCCCCTCTTCCTGCTGGCCAGCCCCACTGCCCCCCAGAAACTCCCCACCACCAGTGCTGCTTCCCTCCCCCCTTCCTCCAGGCCCCCCCAACCTGCCCTACAGCCCCTGATCCGCCCCCCCTCCAGCTCTGCTTCCCACCCCCCTTCTGGCTAGCCCCATCCTCTTCCCCTCCCTGCATGGCACCCCGCCCCCCTTCCCCTTTGTCCCGATCTGTGGCGCACTGCGGGAGCGCCGCTCAGCTGGGAGCGGTGCAGTGTGCCACAGCACGCCAGACAGGGAAAGAAAGGGGGCGGGGCTGGCCGGAAGGGGGGTGGAAAGCAGAGCTGGGGGGGAATTGGGGGCTGTGGGGCTGGAGTGGAGGATGGGGGGGCCGGAGTAAGGGGGGAGGGAAGCAGCGCTGGTGGGGAGGGATGTCTGGGGGGGCCCTGCGGCTGCTTGCCACCATGGAGCGAAGGGAAGGGGGGGGCGGGGCGCTGATGTTCACGGCCAGGGGGCGTGGCCGTGTACGTCAGCGTTACAGACGCACAGACACTGGGCTACTATATATATGACTAGCCAATTAGCCCGCCATAAGACAGGATTTTCAGGTGTCTCCTCCACTTTGGTCTTCACTCCTGAGCCTCCGGTCTCCCGCTCTGTGTCTCTTTCTCTCTCTCTCCTCCTCATACTGCCTCCCTCTCTCTCTCTCAGCTCTCCTGCACCTTCTGCCTCTCTCTCCGTCTCTCTCTCTTTCTCTTCTCCCCCTCCCACCTCTCACTCTGTGTTTCTCTTCTCCTTCTCCTGCTGCGTGTCTCTCTCTCTCACTCTCCCTCTCACTGTCCTCCGCCTCCTCCGTTCTCCTCTCTGTCTCCTCTGTGTCCTCTGTGTCTGCTCTGCTTTCCTCCTTTTGAATCCGGTGCCCTTTCCTGATGTCAGAGAAGCATACTTGTCCAGGCCCTGCCCCCTGGCTGTTCCCTCTGGGCAGTGCTGTTGCCTCCCACCCTGGCACTCGACTGACTTCTGTGCCACTCAGCCGGGCCGCCGTGTGGGAGCAAGCGGCTCAAGCAGCTGTTTGGGGTCCGCACTCCCCATCCAGCACGGGGGTGCTGCATGGGGAGCGTGGGGCCCAAATGGCCGCTTGTGCCGCTTGCTCCCGCACGGCGGCCTGGCTGAGCAGTGCAGAAGTCAGCCAAATGCCATGCGAGGCAACAGCACCGCCCAGAGGGAACAGCCAGCGTTTAAGTGTTTACAGAGTCACAAACATTGGGCTATTATATATATGATTTTTACACTTCATTTGACAGAGTTTATGCTCCTTTCTATTTTCCTCACTAGGATCTGACTTCCATTTTTTTAAAAGATGTCTTTTTTATCTGCCATTGCTTCTTTTACTTGTTTGTTAAGCCACAGTGGCACTTTTTTGGTTCTCTTACTGTGTTTTTTAATTTGAGGTATACATATAAGTTGGGCCTCTATTATGGTGTCTTTAAAAAGTTTCCATGCAGCTTGCACAGGTTTTACTTTTGTCACTGTACCTTTTAATTTCTGTTTAACTAACCTCCTCATTTTTGTGTAGTTCCCCTTTCTGAAATTAAATGCCACAGTGTTGGGCTGATGAGGTGTTCTCCCCCCACAGGGATGTTAAATTTTATTACATTATGGTCACTATTTCCAAGAGGTCCAGTTATATTTACCTCTTGGACCAGATCCTGCACTCCACTTAGGACTAAATCAAGAATAGCCTCTACACTTGTTGGTTCCAGAACCAGCTGCTCCAAGAAGCAGTGATTTTAAGGTATTAAGAAATTTTATCTCTGAATCCCGTCCTGAGGTGACATGTAAGCAGTCAATATGGGGATAGTTGAAATCCCCCACTATTATTAAGTTTTTTATTTTGATAGCCTCTCTAAGTATTTCATAGTCACTATCACTGTCCTGATCAGGTGGTTGATAATATAACCCTACCACTATATTCTTATTATTGGAGCATGGAATTACTATCCATAGAGATTCTATGGAACATTTTGGCTTATTTAAGATTTTTACTTCATTTGATTCTACATTTTGTTTTACGTATAGTGCCACTCCCCCTACCAGCACGACCTGTTCTGTTCTTCCGATATATTTAATCTATTATGAAAGCCAAACCAAAAAGAATCGAAACAATAGCCAGCATGAAATATCTTTGGTGGACTGTTTTGACATTATTGAAACACCCCAAATTGAGGCTTCCAAATCGGATTTGGACCCCCTGAGGATCTGGCCCCTAGGATGTCGCAACGAGATCTAAATTTAGGTGTGATTGTGACCCCCACCCTCTCCACCGCCAGTACTTAAGAACAAGGCTACATAGCAGGGCCTGATTCTCAGACATACTATGCTTTACGCTGCAGGGCAATTGAGAATCAGACTCTTGGTATTTTCAATAAAGGCGAAGCCTCTTGTCACAGGACAATGGTCCAGTCTGAGTTAACAATCGAACCCTGAGCACTGCGTCTGGAGCAGGAGAACATTTATAGGAGCAGCGTCGAGACCCACAAAGCTGCCTAGGGGATTCAGACTAGGAATGTTAGATAGCGGGTAACTGAACAGTCGTGTAACCACATGAAATCCTGGGCTATGTCTAGACTGCAGGCTTCTTTCGAAAGATGCTCTTTCGAAAGCCTCTTTCGAAAGAGCCTCTTTCAAAAGATCGTGTCTAGACTGCAGGCGGATCTTTCGAAAGAGAAATCCGCTTTTTCGAAAGAGAGCACCCAGCGAGTCTGGATGCTCTCTTTCGAAGACGGCCTCTTTACATTGAAGAACGCCTTCCTTCGAAAGAGGAACTTTCGAAGGAAGGCGTTCTTCCTCGTGAAACGAGGTTTACCGCCATCGAAAGAAAAGCCGCGTTCTTTCGAAATAATTTCGAAAGAACGCGGCTTGAGTCTGGACGCAGGGGAAGTTTTTTCGGGAAAAGGCTACTTTTCCCGAAAAAACCCCTGAGTCTGGACACGGCCTTAGTGGCTACACGACTATTCGATAGTCTCTGGGGGTGGGGCTGGCAGCCAGTGCGCTCCCAGTCCTACTCCTGCAAAGCCCCCGTCACCTCCCGCTGCGGCCTCTGTACCAGTTTAAAAACCAACTCCCTATGCAGACCAGCTGCCTGCCGCCCTGCACTGCTGCCTCTGAGATGCTGCACTGCATCTGTGGGGCGCTCGGGCTCATTGTGGACACAAGCTGCTTCGCGGCAGCCTCCCCTGACCCTCCCCACCACATTTCTGCCTCTAATAGAGGCTGCAGCACTGTGGGGGCAGGCAGTAGCAGAGAGCAGGTGCTGGGAGGAACTGGCTTTTAAACCAGCTCCCCCCAGCACTGGCTCCCATCTGCCCCCCCCAACGAGGCAGGAGGAGGGGTAGCAAGGAGGAGAGGGCAGCCAAGTCTGCGGAGCCAGCACATGCAGGGGGCAGGCTTAAAAGTTGGCTCCCCGGGTATATTAGCTTCAGCCTACCTCCCTCAATCTTCATGCTGCTGTGTCTCGGAGGGTATGTCTACACTACCACCCTAGTTCGAACTAGGGTGGTAGTGTAGACATACCCTATCAGAGGCAGCAACACGAGGGTGGTGGGGGCAGGAGGATCCAGTGCTTGTGGGGAGCCAGCTTTTAAGCTAGGTCCTCAAGGGCACCGGCTCCTGCTCCGCCCCCTTGCTGCCTCTCATACAGAGGCAGCAAGAGGAGGGGGAAATGCATGTAGTTGACAAGATTCACTGATAAGCCCAGGCTTATTGGTTAATCGTGTAGTCGCCTACACCATGACATCCCTAATTCAGACATATTGGGTGTCTAACTCCCCTTTTGAAAATCTCAACCAACCGCATTGCAAGGCTGATTTCTGCCCTGGGAGCAAGGCCTGCAAGCTCATGAAAGCTGGACACGCAAGTCCATGGATTTGCTGTGGGATGTGGTGCCAAAGAATCAGGCAATACCTCTAAGAAGGCAGCTTTGGAGTATGGGGGTCTCCTTTCCCAGGCCTTTCCTTTCCTACAGGCCAATCTGCTGGCTGGGTTAAATCGGCGTAGCTCCATAGAAGACAACTACCCTGATTTACACCAGTTGAAGATGTCAGCCATCATCCAAGTCAATGGGAGTCTCTGTTGGCTCAATGGGTGATGAGTCAGGCCCTATGTTAATAACCCTCTGGACAGCTCTTTTTGGCCTTACCTTTCCTTCTTTGTCCTGGCAAGTCCTGGAAAGCTCCTCCACCTTCTTGTTCAGGTCCTTGATGGTTCTCTGCAGCTGTTCTGACTTCCTCCTCGGCTCCCTTGCTTCCTTCTCCAGCTCTGCCACCTTGTCCAGCAGGTCCTTGTTCTTTTGCCTCTCCGAGGCCAGGACCTCCTCACGCTGGGCAGACTTCTCCCTCACCTCTTCATGCTTCTCCTGAAGAGCTCTCAGCTCCTCTTCCAGAGCCTGAGTCTGGAGCGCCAGGGAGCTCCAGGCCTTCTCGTGCATCCGCAGGGCTTCCTCCTCCTCCGAGCACAGCTCTGCCACCTTCACGGGCAGTCGGTCGAGCAACTGCTTCAGCTTGGTCATGTCATGGCCTTCACTGCCCAAGGTGGCCTGAGCTGCCTCCAGCTCCTCCTTCAGCTCCCACAGATCTCTCTCCAGCTCATTCACCCACCGCCAGGGCTCAAGCACCAGCTCTCCTCCAACGATCTCCAAGGTTTCAGACGCTTCTTGACCGAGGGCCTGGACACTGTTGCTTGGAGGGCCTTTCTCGCCCACCACGGAGGCATCGATATCCTCATGCTGCACGGCGGGAGTCTGGTCGCTCTCCAGCATCTGGCTCTCCTCTTCTATCTCTGACACCAGCTGCAGGGCCTCATTGTGCTTCTTCACCAGGTTGTCCAGTTTCCAGTGCAGCTCCTCCAAGATGCAGGCACCGAGGCTCTGGCTCTGCACTTTGTTGGCCTCACCCATCATCTGCTTGAGGAAGCTGTCCCTCAGCACCACCATCTCCCTCTTCTGGGTCTCTAGCCTTAGCCTCAGCTTCTTGGTCTCTTCTTTCTCAGCTGACAGCTCCTGGGACAAGGCGGCCACTCTCTGCCTCAGCTCCTCCACCACGTCCTGGGCCTCCGCGCGGGGGGACCCCTCCTTTTCGGGGTGCTGCTGGAGGCGTTGGAGCTCCTCCTGCAGCTTCTCCCTCTCCATGCCCAGCTGGGCCAGCTCATTCAGAAGGCTGCCATTGTTCTCTCTGAGGTCTGACACCTCTTTCTCTAGGTCGGAGCTTCTCCTCCTGGCCCGGCCCTTGGTTTCCACAGAATTGTCCCTCAGCCTAGGTGTGAGCTGCTCCTGGAGGCCATCTTGGCTCTGGTTCTTTTCCACGCTGCTCTTTTCCAGCTCCTCTGGCGAATGCAATTGCCTTTGTGAGGACCCCAGCTCATCTCTGAAGACATTGTTCTCCTCCTCATGCTGCTCCAGGCCATTTCTCAGCTCTGGAAGCTGGGAAGCCATCGTGCCATTTACCATGACCCCAGGCTCTTGCTTGCTGTGAGGGGCTGAGATGGCTTCCTGGAGAGGCCTGGCTTTCTCAAGAAGGTTGGAGTTAGCCTCCTCCATCTTCGCCAGAGCACGTTCTAAGCCCATCACCATCTTCTCCCAAGAGGCCATGCTCTGCCTGACAGCTTCTGAGGGCACCGCCTCGAGGTGAAATTTGCCCCTGAGGGCCTCCTCTGCCTCCCTTTTCAGATCCTCATTTTCGGCGAGGACCGCGGCCTTCTCCTCCTGGGCTCTGGCACATGCCTTCCTCATCCATGACAGGAATGGGCCTAGCTCAGTGCAGAGAGCAGATCTGGGCTCTCTCTGATCCACCTCCTGTTTTCCTGCCTTCTGGCTTTCTCCCTGCTGCTTTGCCAGCAGTCCCCGGAGCCGCTGGTTGTCACCCTCGAGCTCAGCGACACGAGCCTGCAGCTGCTCCAGCGCCTCGCCCTGGGCCCGTTTCTTGGTCTCGTAGACAGCGATCACTGCCCTCATGTTCTCTAGGTGGCCTTCGATCTCCACCACCCTCTTCGTCGCGTTCTCCTTCTCCTCGAGGGCTGTGGCCACTTCGGCCTGGAGCCGCTTCAGCTCCTCCTGTTGGAGTCTCTTCTCCTCCTCTTCCTGCTCCCCCGGCCATTGTACGCTCTCTTCCTTCACTACTACATCCTGGCCTCCTCCTCTCCCTGCCTCTTGCTTTCTCTTCTTCAGCTCTTGCACTTGCTCAGACAAAAGGTTCAGATAATAGTCCTCTTCCGTGGCGTCCCGGCTGTACCGGCGGCTCAGCTCCCGCCTGTTTTCATCTGCCCGCTCCAGCAACAGCTGGCTGATCTCCTGCACCTGGTCCCAGATCCTCTCCTTCATCACCTTGCGCCCCTCTGCCAGGGCATCACACTCCTTCGCCTTCGTCGCCAGCTGCTCTTCCAGCTGCAGGACTTTCATCTGCTCGTCCTCGCATCGACACCGCCACTCTTCTGCGTCGAGATCCTCCTCTTCATCCCAGTCTCCTTCCTCGCTCTGCAAAGTTGTGCCGCTGCCACCCAGTGCCGGGGGCTCCGCTGTCACCTGCAGCCACCGGGGAAACCAACAAGACACATGAGTTTATTAGAGAAGCTCTATAAAGTGGCATCGTCCGCACAGCATGACCTCCCACGTAAGGGGGGGGCGACGTCAGGCTGCGCACAGGACTCCATTTTGTTCTTCAAAATGCTGGCTTCCATATTGTCCGGGGTCCCGGCAGGAAAGTCTTTATTAAAATGCCAGCAAAAATGTGGAACCCTCTTCTCGCTGGGTATATACAGCACCTATTACATTGAGGACCTTGAAGTGCTACTGTCCTATAAAGAGCAATGACAAAAGTCAACCAGACGCTCCCCAAGGGGACGGCTACGGGATGTAAATGAAGCTCTTCGAAAGTGCAAATGAAGCCGGTTTTCAGGTTTACAGGATCTTTCGAAAAAGCACCCTATTTTCAAAAGAACTGCGGCTAGACTGCGGTTTCAATTTCGAAATAGCGCTTTTTTGAAAGAGCGCCATTGCGTGATTATGCAAATGAAGCACGGGATATTTAAATCCCAGCTTCATGTGCGCTTTTGAAGTGCTTCATTTACATCTCTCTGCCGATAGAGGGGTGTAGCCTAAGCCTGACCCACTGTACCTGAGAGCCGGGGCAGGGAAGTCACTAGACCTGAGAGCACCCGTTCTAATCTGCCCCTTGGCAGGAAGGGACTCCAAATCACTGCTCTTGCTGGCTTTTTAGCTGAACCAAATTGTGGGGGAGGAAGGCTCATCTCTGCCCCTTGTTCCATCATTTGTGCCCGTGCAGAAAACGCCAGTGGAGGAGAAGAGAAGCTTTGTGCACCCGAGATGCCCTGACTGCTCCAGGCGGCACTGGGGAATCAAGCCCTCAGTTTCAGGCCACGTAATGGCAGTGCAATACTGGCTGCTGATTCTCGACCTCCCACCGATCCATCTGACACCTCTCACCTGCTCCGTGTGGACCCAGGGGGTGCAGAGTTTATGGCTGCATAATGCACCCAAGACATTCTGACACACCTCCATTCTTTCTCGGGCTGGGCCCAAAAGGGTTCCCCTTACCTGGGATGTGGTGTCCGTTTGACGGCCGGATCCGTGCTCTGCCAGGAGGAAAAGAGAAACACACGGAATAAAATTTGAAAACTCTCCATAGGCCTCAGGCCAGCCCCTGTCTTCTGCATCTCCAGCTGTCCGCAAGCAGGAATTCACCTCGCCAGGTGGGTATCATCATCCCAATCCCACCAATGCAGCCCAGCGAGCCAGCTTTCTTTTGCTGGATTCCTGCTCTAGTATATTCAGCAGCAGAGGTGAAAGGAAGCGGGTGCCTTGGGGCGCAGCTCTGGCAAGAGCTGGCTGAGCTGCAGCAAAAGCCAGCAGGGAGCTATTGAAAGAGTTGGCAGGACCTTGGGTTGCAATAGGACAGGACTTGTAAGACATTTTAAGTTACTTTCACTGCTGTCCAGCAGTAATGCAACAAACCCACAGGTCTGAATCCTGTAAGACAGGGGAACCTCAGGCCCGAGTCCAGATGTGGATCCCAGCTTGGCTGGGTCCAGCCCCCAAGGCTCAGGACTCCCCTCGGAATTGGGGAGCCCGTGCTGGTACCCCAGCTCCCCTGCTGCCCCACGACAGGGCTGGAGCACACAACATCAACTAGCATGGGTTGCCCTAGGCTCTGGTGCATGAGGGGAATGTGGGGAGTGTCAGGAACCTCATCAGTCAGGGGTTGTTTTGTTTTTTCGTTTTTTTGCTTTTCACTTGTGTGTGGTCCCTGACTGATTTTTCTGTGGGTTAGCATCCCCGGACCCAAAAAAGCTTCCCCACCCCTAGGCATGGGCTTTAGCCATTTAGATGTAGCTTAAGACTTGTAAACTTTGGCATAGCTAAACTTAAGAAACTCATAAGTTGTAAGGAACTGGAAGTAGAGTGTACGGGGGAGTCTTGGGCATAAGACCACAGAACAGGAGCTGACACCAGCTTCTGGAAGGGTCTGGATGTGCCACAGCAACAAACTGATGATAATGGCGTGAAATTATAGATATGTTAACCTATATAGGGTATATAATGGTGTGAAATCATAGATATCTGCACTGGTTAGGCCTCAGTTGGAGTTTTGTGTCCAGTTCTAGGCACCACATATCAAGAAAGATAAGGAGAAATTGGAGAGGGTCCAGAGAAGAACAACAAGAATGATTAAAGGTCTAGAGAACATGACCTATGAAGGAAGGCTAAAAGAATTGGGTTTGTTTAGTTTGGAAAAGAAAAGATTGAGGGGGAACATGATCGCAGTTTTCAGGTATCTAAAAGGGTGTGATAAAGAGGAAGGAGAAAACTTGTTCATCTTGGCCTCTGAGGATAGAACAAGAAGCAATGGGCCTAAACTGAAGCAAGGAAGGTTTAGTTTGGACGTTAGGAAAAAGTTCCTAACTGTCAGGGTGGTTAAACACTGGAGTAAATTGCCTAGGAAGGTTGTGGAATCTCCATTTGTGCAGATATTTAAGAGTAGGTTAGATAAATGTCTATCAGGGCTGGTCTAGACAGTATTTGGTCCTGCCAGGGGGCAGGGGACTGGACTTGAGGACCTCTCAAGGTTCCTTCCAGTCCAAGTATTCGATGATTCTGTGTTATGCTAACCTATAGGAAAAGGACAACTTAGCATTGGTAAGGGGAAGAAATGCAAAGAAGGAATAAGGGTAACCCCCTATTAAAATGCATCAGACATGGTAAAGTCAGCATGACATATTATAAAAGTAGCATCCCAGGGCAGCGAAAGGAGAGCTGTAGACCTTGGAAGGGGCCAGAATGGTGCTACTGGTGAAGATGAGGAAGGTGACGGTAATGAAGATGATAACGGCTACCATCAGGTTGCTCTGCGAGGCACGGTGTGAGTATGAATGTTCCAAAGTACCCTCTGTATTCTTTCTACCTGCCTTGGTGCGTTTGTGTGTAGAACTGTGAATAAATTATTTATTTGTAAACATAAAAGAGTTCCTATAGTGTGAGTGTTGCCCCTCTTCACAACTATAAAATAAGAGACGCAATTGTTTTATTGGGCCTGATTTTGGGGTTAGGAAAATCCCTCAGAGTAGTCGATGGGAATCTTCAGATGAGGCTACACCAATGACAACAGTGGTGATATGCCCAAGGTCTCACAGAGAATTTGTAGGTGAGCCAAAAATGGAACCCAGGAGACCTGTCTCCCAGCTCTAACCATGGCCGCACACGCCCCTCCTGGAGCTAGCTATGGAACTCAGGAGTCCTCACTACCCCTCCTCGGTCCTCGCTCGCAGGCAATATTCCTCCCCGGAGGTAGAACTAGAACCAGGAGATTCCAGCTTCCAGACCCCTGGGGTGTGTCTAGACTACAGAGTTTTGTCGACAAAAGTGGACTTTTGTCGACAAAACTATACCTGCGTCTACACTACCGCTGAGTTCTGTCGACATAACGTCGACAGAACTCAGCAGTTTTGTCGACGCTGGTAAACCTCATTTTACGAGGCATAACGCCTTCTGTCGACAGAGTTTCTGTCGACAGAAGGTGTTATTGCATGTAAACTGTCCTTTGCGTCTACACTACCATGTCGACAAAGCATCTTGCTTTGTCGACAGAACTCAATGTAGTCTAGACGCTCTTTGTCGACAGAAGTTTTGTCGACAGTATCTGTCAACAAAACTTCTGTAGACAGAAGCCTGTAGTCTAGACGTACCCCTGGATGCCACTGGGTTAACTGAGCACTGAGTGGGGAGGTGACTTGTCCAGAGTCACCCAGGTGCTGAGCCTGGAAGCCAGATTTCTTGATTCCTAGTCCTATGAATTAGCCAAGAGGCTGAATTTTCTCCCTACACGCAAAGCTTTGTTGCTATCGTCAACAAAACTTTCTTTTGGAAAAGTTCCGATGGTATATTTTTTGGCTCTGGCCTTGTCCCTCACCCACAAGGTGGTCACCATGGAAACCACAGCCTAGCAAGCAGGATATTACATTTTGCCAAGTCCCGCCAAACCTGATTATTGCTTATAATGATCAAAACCATCAGGAGAAGCTGCCGGAGCTGGAGACCTCCTTGCAAATGAACTATATAAATAAGCATTAAAAAAATCCCCAAAACAAAACAAAACAAAAAACCCCTCCAAGCAATCAATATCAGCCCCAGCAATGCTGGGTGCAGTCCCACCAAACAAACATATTAGGGACACAATGTTGGAGGTGGAAGCTGGAAAAAAAATCACAATTTTTGCTGTTTTCTGAGGCATTTCTGCATCTTGGAATGAAATCAAATGCTGCTGAATAAATATAAAATCACTATGTCACCAGTGGCTCTCAGCAGAGGGTCTCCCAAGCCTGTTAGCAGCAGACTTCAGTGTGTCCTGCCCTAAGCATGGCTCTTGCATTGATCTTTGCTCATGGTGCGGTCTGTGCCACTCCTGGACTCCTGGCCAGAAGGGACCCTCCCTCACAGTCTGACCTCCTGCCCGAGAAGCTCCCCACCCACTCCAGGCCCAGGACGTCTGGCTGAGAGACTGATGTCCTCCAATCTTGGCACAAAGATTTCAAGTGATAGAAGAGCTGCCAGTTTCTCTAGTTCAAACCAGCAAAGCAACGCCACAGAGGAAGGTGACCCCCACCCCAATCCCTTCCTGACCCAAATCCAGATAGGCGCCATCCTCACCCCTTCTCTTCCTCTTCTTCAGGGCGCTGCGTAGCAGCCTCCTCAGTGGGCGGCTCTGAGACTGCAGGGCGTAATGGAGGGCGTCGTGGCCCATCCTGTCCACCACGCTGAGGTCCACCCCGCTGCTTACCAGCAGCTCGGCCGACTCCACGCTGATGCTCTCACAGGCCAGGATCAGAGCAGTCCTGTAGGGGATGGGGGGTTACTTCTGGGGAGCCCCATGGATGCCCTTTGCTGTCAGGCCACCTGGGTAGTCTCTGTGTGTGGATTCCCCCTCAGCTAGCAATCTCTGCTTTGGCACACTCTGTACGGGAGTGTGGGGCAGCCGTTCTCCACCCTTCCTGTCTGGAGGGGACCCCCCCCTCCTGGGGCTGCCCAGTGTTGCCTAGCCCAGACCCCTCCCCAAGTATTCCTACAGGAAGGGCAGGCTGTCTGCAAGCCCCTAACTCCCAGCCATGACTCCCATCACTTGGGTGGTCCCAGCCCCCAGTCTCCTGTTACAACAGGCTAGTTCCCCTGAACCCTCAGTCTTATAGGTCCCACAGCAGCCCTCAGAAGCAGAGACTTCTGGGAAATTCTGAGAGGCCTTGGCAGCCATCTCGTGGAACCTGGGGGCCGTGGGTGACAGACGAGGTCCCATACTGAGATGAGAAGGCCCCTAATGCCCCTAGGCCAGTGTTCCCAAATGGTGTTCCGCAGAACCCTGGGGTTCCGCAAGGTGAAAATAAGGCTTCCGCGAGAAAATTTCATTACAATAACATTTTATGATTTAAAAAAAAAATTGTACACATGAAATGTGATTTTTGTTTTTAAAGATGTGCATTACAACTAAATGTTGATCTCATGATCTTCTTTAGCATTTGTTTATTATTATCCTTCCTTATTTGTGGTCTATTTTTTCAGCGTTTTATATATAAGACTGTTATTACGGGTTCTGCAAAATTCTTTCGAGTTTAAAAGAGTTCCGTGGCCACGTAAAATTGAGAAACACTGCTCTAGGCAACTGCCCTTAATTCCCTGGTGGAAATTCCCACACTGCCCTTGGGAAACTCCACACCCTCCCCCCAAATCCCCAGGGAAAACCTCCCACAATGCCCCTGGTGCCGATGCTATGTTTATTCTCAGACCCCAGGAGAGACTCACTTCTGGTCCTTGTCGGTGAGATTGCCGCTGGCCCCTCTCTGGAGCAGCTGGCAGCAGATGGCAGGATGGTTTCCCATGGCCGCGATCATCAGGGGTGTGCGTCCGTTCTGCAAGGAGCGGCAGAGGAGGTTTGCAGAGGTCCCATTCAGACCTGGCGCGACTTCCCAGCACGTAGTGACCGGGAGCCGGCTCTCTGAACCCCCGCAGCAGTTATGGGGCAAGTTGCACCTCTTGTGAGCATCCTTCCGCCGGGCCCCGTCCCCAGGGGGTGTTATACTCACGTTGTCGGTGACATCCAGGAAGGCCTCATGGTCACACAGGAGCAAGACGCTGGACGCGCATCCGGAGGAGGCTACAGGGCAGGAGGAAAGGGAGCAGTCAGCGCTCGAGGGACACACCTGGCTGCTGCCACGTGTAGGGGGGACTATCGGCCCTGGCTGCCCAGCACAGCAGGGGACACCCTGACGGTAGGGAGGTGGGTGAGTTCTCCAGCGGCCTAGGGATTAGGGCATTCGTGTGGGGACCCCAGGGTTTTGGATTCGAGCCCTGCCCACCGGGGAGCATCACCCCCAGCTACCCCATCATTAAGGCCAGATAAAGGACACCCTGACTGTGGGGAGGTGGGGTGGCTTCTGGAGTGGCCTAAGGGTTAGGGCAGGGGTTCTCAAACTTTGTGATAGCGCAACCCCCCCCTCTAAGTTGCTCCCACCCCCCCGGGGAGGGGGGGGGTCAGGACCCACAGTTTGAGAAGCGCAGGGTTAGGGCATTGGCCTTTCAGGGGCTGAAGGAAGGAGTCTCCATTCTGACCTTCGTCCCTGGAGACCCGCTGGGGCCTTGTTCTTGTTCTCTGCACAGGGCAGCTCTTCAGACAGGGTGAGCCCAGGCAGGGTTTAAACCCCCAGAATGAGGAGAGTGAAAACCACAGATCTCCCAAGCTAGGGACATGGGGGGTGGCATTTCGGGCACTGGGTCTGGTTGCTGCAGGAGGATCAGGTGAGCCATGCGGGTGCTAAGGCAGCTCCCTGCCTGTCCTGGCACCGCAGACTGTGCTGTGTCCTACAAGTGGCCGGCAGCAGGCCCAGCTCCTATGTGCATGGGGGAGAGCACACAGAGGCCTGAGCACTAGTTCTGCATTTCCATTGGCTGGGAACTGGCTGCTTCTCGGGGCACATGGTCTGCGGTGCCAGGAAAGGCAGGAAGCTGCCTTAGCCCCACCGCTGACCGGGAGCTGCTCAAGGTAAGCTCCTTCTGCCCCAGCCTGACCTGACCCTCCCCAAAGCCAGAGGCCCCCCCACCCTCAAACCAAAGCTTCCATCCTCATCCTGCACTCCAGCCACATTCTGTTCTGTTGCAGCATCAATGATTTTCTTCAACGGGGTTATGAGAACGAAAACGTTTGAAAACCGCCGTGTTAGGGCATCTCTGCTGGGAAGGCCCATCCTGAGGGGAGGGGGCAAATATTTACAGCCAGCGGGGGCAAGCCAGGCAGCTTTGCCCAACAGGGTTGACTAGAGCAGGGCTTCTCTACCTTTGTATTTCTGAGCCCCCATCTCCATCCCAACATACTATCCAAGCCCCTTGGCCCATCTTCAGCCACAACAACTGGTTTTCTGCCTATAAAAGGCAGCACTGGAATTAGGGCAAACAGGGCAGTCTAATGATGGCCCTGCTCGGAGGAACCCCTGAAAACTGGCCCAGACCCTGGTTGAGAACCATTCGATTAGAAATGAGACAGGACCAGGCACTATAGATTCGCTCTATCTCCAATCACTGGGGTCCTCTCCTTGAAACTGCCCTGATGCTGCTCCGGCAGCCTGGCTCCCCACACACTATCCCTGCACTCCCATATCCCAGGGACTGGGGCAGCGAGTAGGGGTTGGTGTATTCTGCCCATGCTCCAATCAACCTGTTTGTGGTCCCTCTGTCCCCTGGTTGTCTGTCGCTTAAGTCAATAGCAGCATCAATAGCAGCACCCAACAGACACACACGCAAGTGCTGAGCATTGTCAGCCTCCCTTCAAGAGGACTGCGATTCAAGCGCACACCAGCTGCACAACGCCGCCAGAGGCAAGCAAGAAAGTCCCTTCCCCTGGGAACATCCGGTCCACACAGCCAGTGCCAACACTGCCCTCCTTGGTCCCGTGGGAGAACCGGGGCCTGACAGGAACCTAGCTCAGGAAGGAGATGGAGAGACAGATGCACAGGCAGACTGGGATGGAAGGGGACTGAGATACGGATAGACAGACAGATTGAAGGGGGATCCACAGACACATACCCAGGGATAGAGAGTGGGGACAGCAGTCTGTAGGGGGACAGAAAGACAGACAAGCAGGTAGTTAGGCTAGACAGACAGACACGTCTGGGGATGGTGCGGTCTAGAGAGAGGTTCGAGAGGTGCCTATGGGACACCAGCCCTGTGTCCGTCTCTCTAGCACAGCGATGAGAAGATCAATAGAGGGGAACCCCAGCCAGCCCCCTCCAGCAAGCCAGGTTCTGTCTTCCCCTGGTTCCGAGTCCCGCACAGCTCAGACTCATTAGAAGACTCCTCTTCTAACCAGGACTAGGTCGGATGGGCTGAGCCCTCCAGCCTGTGTCTCCGACTCACCGGCCCAGTGCAGAGGGGTGCGATTCTCACCATCCACGCAATCCTCGTTGGCGCCATGCTGCGAGGAACAAACACAGCTGTGAGGGCAGCACGTGAGACCAGCCAGCCCCTCGCCAATGGGCCAGAGGGGTGGCTACAGCGTAGAACCACGGCGCCACCTCCTTCTCCAGAGCGAGACGTGGCCCAGCCCACACGGGACAGCGGGAACCCTTACCTTGGGGTGAGCCAAACAGGGATTCTGGGTACTCAAGACAGAGGATGCCCCTTAATTATGTGATCAAGACACTGGCATGGGACTCTGGGTGTCTGGGTTCCAGCGCTCAGGCTGTCATGGACTCCCTGAGTGTCCTTGTGGCAAATCACTTAAAAAAAAATCACCCTAGGCCTCAGTTTCCCCATCTGTAAAACAGGGATAACGACCATTGCTTTGGCCGTGCTTAAACTCTCAGTTCATTGGGGTGGGGACAGCTCCTGTACAGCCCCATGTGCAATGGAGGCCACACGGTGCCGCCCACTCCAACTCTGGGAAAACAGGAGATCTGGTTTCCTAGCTCTAGCACTGACTCACTGCAGAACCGTGGGCGAGCCAGCCCCCACCCATCCGAGCCTCCGCTTTCCCAGAGATAAAGTGGGACTGGTTATCTCAGCCACCAAAGGCTCCGTTCAGGAACAACTGTGTGCATCTCCCTGGTGCTGCTGCAAAACACCTGGATCCTCAAGTGTTTTGCAAGGTGCCGTTCACCTCCCAGGGTTCTGTGGACTGCTTCCCAGGAACTGGCTGGCCAAACAGCCAAGGTAGTAAGTTGTCAAGCAGGAATTTGCTCTCTGCCCTGAGCTAAGAGACACGCCTGTTCTCCTTGCTCCATTTCTGTCTCGCCCACTGCTCTCCTGTCACCTCTAGACTGGAACTCCCCAGCCACGCCTCATGACATGATTCGCCCAAGAGCAGCTCTCCTGCCAGACATAGCCAGCATGGAGCACAGCCACTGCTGGGCGAGGCCTGGGTGGGACAGAGCCAGGCGGAGTCTGGGGAAGTTTCTGCGCTTTGGTTTTGCTGGGAGAAATGCAGATTAGCTCCCTCTACCTCTGGGGCAACTCCGGATCAATAGTGTCATAACAGAGAGCAGAAACTGCACCTGTGCATGCTGGGCTCTGAGGGGTCCCACCATGTCCACCCCTGTTAGAAAATGTGATTGCATCTGGGGGAGCCGTCACATTTTGCACTTCTGACAGGGCTCCCAAAAATCTGAGTTTGGGACCCAGTTGTTTACAGGGACCCCCCTACACCCTACATCTGGCTTCAGGTCTCATTTCATCCCTGAAATACACACGGCCGCTCACATGTTGTGCATTCTTAGCTGAGCCTGGCCCAGATTAGCTTTGATTCCAGGGGTCTGGACCCCCACTGCATCGCTACATCCATTTGTAGGCGCAGCCTTCTCACAATCTTCATTTGTTGAATGGAATGAGGGTCTATTGTTCTCATTTCATGGGGGGAAACTGAACAGGGCTGTCCTTAGGATTTATGGTGCCCTACGCGAAATTATTAAACTGGTGCCCCTATGACTGACTTGCTCTTCCACCCCCTACTCCCTCCCCTTCCCAGAGACTACAGCAGCCAATCCCCTCCCTCAGACTGTGCTGCAGGCAGTGCATTCGGCTCTCTCTAGGACCCAGCCCTGCTGTTACATGCTCCACTGCTTCCTGTCATAGGCGTGCACAGCACATTTCATTAGGGTGTGCACCCAAAGAATTTGTTTAATGTACTTTGACCCCCATTAGCCACACCCCTGACCCCCATTAGCCACACCCCTGACCCCCATTAGCCACGCCTCTGGAGGCAACACTCTCGGGGCAAGATGGACACATGACCAAAAGTAAAAGGTGTCATGTGACTCCCCCGTCCCTCCGCAAGGACTTTTCCAACCATCCTCCTACCAATAGGGATTAGATTGGCCCCCACCAAACCCCCCTCATGCAAGTATCCTGCAATTGCATTAACCCAATGTGGGTGACATTAATTCAGGGGCATAGAGGCTGGGGGAAGTGTTGCCTCTAAGAGATTCCTCCCATGAGCAAAATGAATTTTGTGTTGTGCACCAGTACTGAGTTCATGGGGCTTGTTTGGATGTGACACTGTGGCACTCAAGTTATTAATAAATATCTTACAAACCTCTACCCTTTCCCACTGCTGCCATGTCTCCTCCCCTTGCTCCATCAGCTCCCCTGGTGCCTGCTGCCTCCCAACCCCTCACCCTCCTCTGCTGTCCTGACTCCTGCCCTTCTCACTGCCCTCAGCCTTCCTGAAACCTGCCCCCCTCCACCAGCCCTTCTCTCCCCCCTGAGCCCACTCCTCCAGTAGCCCCACTCTGCTCATGTGAGCTACCCCTCCTCATCCCCTCTCCTAACACCTCCCTCTACACACCTGCCCTGCCTCTCTCCTGTGGTGCTGGTCCCTCCCCTGCAGGTGTCTGCCCTTCTGCTTCACCCCCAGAATCCCCTGGCACCTGCACCTTCCCTTAGCCCTGCACCCTCCTGGTGCCTCCCCCTTCCCTCACTGCCCCTGCCCCCTTTGCCTTCTTTTTCCCTGATGCCCACCCCCTCACCACTCTTTGCCCCCATTCCCCTCACACCCTTCTTTGCCCTCAAACATGACTTGCTCCATCCCCACCCCTTCTTTCAAGCCTTCTCCCAGCACCTCCTGCCTCTAGTCCCCAATAACCTTCCCCTCTCCTCTCCTCTCCCAGTATCACCCTGTCTCCCCTCCCACTGACACCTTCCCTCCTGCCCTTTTCTTCATTGTTTCCACTTGCCCCCTTGGCATTTGTCTCTCCTCCATCCCTCCCTTGGTGCCTTCCCCTTTCTTCTCCTCCTGACCTGCCCCCCTCCCCTCAGCACAAGCACCTTCCTCTCCCATCCCTTCCCCCTATTTTCCCCCTCGCCCTCGCCTGCCTTCTGCCTTCCCGTTTGCAGGGCTGGAGTCTGCTGCAATCGGGCCCCAGAAGTCCCTGCAGCCCAGGCTCCAGACCATGTGCCAGAGCCAGAGCCGGAGCTGGGCCGCTCAGCGCTCACAGCCCCGGCCCATCACAACACGGCCGGTCCCGCCCTAGCGAGGCTCTGCTTCCCCGCACCCTACTCGGCGCGTCTCCTTCTGAGGCACAGCTTGGCCATTTTTAAAAACGCAAACACCCTGCCCCCAGCGCAGCCCCGGCTCCACCCGACGCTGCCGCCCGGGCTGACAGCTTCCCTTCTTCAGCCGGGGTCAGCTTGCCGGCCTCCTCGCCGGAGTCCCTTGGCCCGGTGGGGCCTTCTGGTGGAGCTGTAAGTGCTGGCAGCGCCCCTACTGGCTCCGGTGCAGAGTGCACACCTGTGCTTCCCCTCCGTCCCGGGCTGGCAGAGTAGTGCCCCAGAAAGCGTGGTGCCCTACGCGATTGCGCACTCCGCATATGCCTAAGGATGGCCCTGAAACTGAAGCACGGAAGGGATGCGGAGGACTCTCTACAAGTCATCTGGCAGCAGGGCTAAGAATAGAACCCAGGAGCTTGGCTTCTTGACCAGCTCTACCCACTAGACATCCACTTCCTTCCTAGAATTGGGACTAGAACCCAGGAGTCCTGCCTCTTAGCCTCTCCTTGCTCTAACCACTAGGCCCATCGACCAGATAAACCATCTCTGCTCAGAAAAGAACCCAGGAGGTTCTGGCCCCTGATCCAAGCAGTGAACCATACTGCTGCCTCCTGCCGAGCCTGTCAGGGAACTGAAGTGAGTCTGTATGAAACCGCTGGTGGATTGAGACCCCAAGCAGGAGCTCCTCTCCTCCCCAGTGCCCGCCCCGGAGCGTGGGGGCAGGGAGGAGTCGTCGCCATCTTTACCTGCAGCAGGACTTTCACGCACTGGGGCTGGCAGGCGATGGTGGCCAGGTGCAAGGCTGTGCTGCCTAGGGAGCAGAGCAAAGGGAGAGCATCAGGCCTCAGGAACAGAGAGCAGAGCCCTTCCGGGAGCTGAGGCGACTCTGGGGGTTGCGTAGAGCAGGCCAATTGCCCAGCGATAGATCCTGATTGTGGGGGGCAGGTTCAGGACATGCCTGTGGGCTGTGCCGCGGTCTGCGATGGCAACAGGCGTTCTCTCCCCTGGCTGGGTGCGGCTTATCTTCTCAGGGTCCAACTCAGTGGTCACCAAACAATGAAATGCACAGCTGGGGCTTGAGGCCACCTACTAAAACGTGCAGCACTGACCAAGACCAGATCCAGGGGGCACACCTCTAGAGGGAGACAATTTGGCAAATCAGGTCTAACAGGAGGCAGGAAATGTGGTACGATCAACCACTGGTCTCCCCCAGGATGGGCTCCCTGCAGGCTGAGCACTTGGGTGTCCAACCAGAAGAGATTCCAAAGCCATCCAGCGCAATAGCAGAGCGCACACAGGCAGCAGCAGGTGTTGTGCACATCTGCACACAGGTAACTGCAACCAGGCCTATCTGAACCTGGGACCTCTGGAGCTTAGTGTAGGTGTCTCTACAGCTTGCGGTCTAAAGCCAACTGCCTCTCAGCTTAGGCTGTGGAGCTCACTTGTTCTTCTCTTTTACAGTAAGTGGTCTAAGTCCCACTAGATGGGACAGTGAACCACACTAGGGCTATGTCTACACTCGCGGCTTCTTGCGCGAGTAATATGCAAATGAGGCTAAGCGTGGAATATTGCCGAGCCTCGTTTGCATACCTAATAAGCCACCATTTTTTTCAGAAGAGGCTCTTGTGCAAGAACGAGCGTCTACACTGCCCCTTCTTGCACCAGAAAAACCCTCTTGTGCAACGCCGCTCTTCTTGAAAAGTAATAGGTGTAACGGCGTTGTGCAAGAGGGTTTTTCTTGCGCAAGAAGGGGCAGTGTAGACGTTCATTCTTGTGCAAGAGCCTCTTCTGAAAAAATGGTGGCTCATTAGGTATGCAAATGAGGCTCGGCGATATTCCACACTGAGCCTCATTTGCATATTACTCGCACAAGAAGCTGCGAGTGTCGATATAGCCTAGGGGTACGTCTACACAGCACGCTAATTTAGAAATAAACTATTCTGGAATAGTTATTCCGAAATAGCTTATTTTGAAATAGCACGTCTACACTGCAAGGAAGCCCCAAAATTAGTCCAAGGCAGGCTTCCCTAATGTAGACGCTCTACCTCAATTTAGAGCCCCAGAAGCACGGGGGAGGGATAACTTAGAATGGCCCTGGAGAGGGACTATTTCAAAATAGCAGCAGTGGAGCATCCACACAGGCCTTATTTCGAAATAGCTATTTTGGAATAGGCGTTATTCCTTGTAGAAAGAGGTTTACAGATTTTGGAATAAGCCGTCTGTTATTTTGAAATTATTTCAGAATAACAGAATGGCTGTGTAGATGCTCACATTGTTATTTCGAAATAAACCTGGTGATCTCGAAATAACGGTGCAGTGTAGACGCACCCTAGGTGTGCGGATTACACACAGAACAAAATTTATTCTGCACATGGATAGAAAACATTAGTGGGAACACTGATGGCAAGAGTCAACAGCCTCTCATTATCTGCATTGCAGATACAGGTTGAACCTCTCTAGTCCAGGACTTTGTGGTCCGGCAACAACCATGGTCCGGCATCATTTCAGTTAGCCAGGTGTCCACTTATCACGGGTGTGGCCAAGTTTTCTGCAGTCCCATAAAGTTTATTTATAGCCATCAATCCTGGCTCTCAGTGTTCTGTGCTGTTATTTAGCTCTAATATACCCCTAAATGTCTTCTAAGAGCCCAGCAAGCAGTGGGAGTGTTGATAATGCTGCTAGACAATATTGACCTGCTGTGGATCGGCAAATTCTCTGGTTTGGCTCTGGTCACATCCCGAGGGCAAGAGAGGTTCAACCCGTAGCACTTATAAACCCTAGACTGGACCAGGGCTCCTCGATGCTAGATCCCGCACAACCACAGAACAAATAATCAGCCCCAAAGAGCTGGCAAGCTAAGCACAGTGTGTATTTTACACACACACACACACACACACACACACACACGGCTATGGCAAGCTAAGCACTGTGTGTATTTTACTTACACACACACAGAGCTATGGCACTCTAAGCACTGTGTATATTTTACTTACACACACACAGAGCTATGGCAAGCTAAGCACAGTGTGTATTTTACTTACACACACACAGAGCTATGGCAAGCTAAGCACTGTGTGTATTTTACTTACACACACACAGAGCTATGGCAAGCTAAGCACAGTGTGTATTTTACTTATACACACACAGAGCTATGGCACTCTAAGCACTGTGTGTATTTTACTTACACACACACAGAGCTATGGCAAGCTAAGCACTGTGTGTATTTTACTTACACACACACAGAGCTATGGACTAGATGGCCCATTGTTCCAGTGAGGCAGAAAGTGGGACACCAGCCCAGGGGCCTGGTCCTGACCCCACTGAAGTCATCGATTTCAGGGAGCTCTGGACCAGATGCCCTCTGAGCAGGAGTTGTCCTCTAGACTACCCGGACCACGGACCATTGGGCCAGGCAGGAGGCGCAATGTTGGACTGAAGGGACCAGCGATCTGATATGGCCTGGCAGAAGGCAGGATGGTTAGTAGCCTAGATGGACTCTCAGTCCAGGCCAGTCCAACACTCTCGGCTCCTCTACCGAGCCCCCAACACGTACCGTCGTCGTTCGTCTGGTTGACTTCGGCCCCGTGTGACAGCAGGAGGGTCAGGCATTCGGTGAGTCCTTTGGAAGCTGCCAGGTGGAACCTGCAAAAAGGAGGAGAAGCCAAGACTAATTGCAGGGGCGGCGAGAAACTCACCAAGGGACCCATGTGTATGGGAGCAGCGACCATGCCACCCTAAAGTCACTGGCTGAGAGAAACTCCATCTTTCTCCCTAGAGAACCCCTGATGTTTCTAATGCTTAGAGGAGGGGTAAGGAGCCAGGTTCTAGTCATAGGTCTGGGAAGGGGTTGGGATCTAGTTGGTCAGTAACATATGTTACCATCGGCAGCCATGTCTGCACGGGCCTTGCTGGGTGAAAGAGTCGCTCACAAAAATGCTGCTCATCAGGAAGGTGTGCTGTCCACCGGCACCAGCTGTCCAATTGGCAGTGCCATCTGGTATAGCAGCACATCACTCAGATTAATGGGACGATAACATCTGTGGTGATGTGGTGTAAGATAGGGACCGTCAAGCCCCATGCTTCAGGGCATCAGCAGGTCAGGAAGGAATTCTCCGCTACCATGCGTGGCATTGCACAATTAGCCAGGTACATTACAGGGATTCCACACACACACACAGCCTTCAAAGCCTCAGACAGCCATCGCTGTTAGGGGCAGGATGCAGGAATCTCTGGACCAATGATCTAGGCTGGAGACAGCTGGCTAGATGAGATCAAAGCTTTGCTCTGGTATAGAAAGAGGGAGGGAAAGCAGACCTCATGCTTTAGTTATTCTTCCTCTTTTTAAAGCAACTTGAGGCCTCAGCTGAAAGTCCCTGTCCCAAAGAACTTAGACTCGAAATAGACCAGACGGACAAAGGGTGAGAGAAAGGAAGGGTTGCAGGTGGGGAAACTGAGGCATGGACTGCCAAAGTGATTTGTCCAAGGTAAATGGGAGAGCCATGTCTCCTGAATCCCAGCCCAATGCTTTGGCCACAAGACCACCCCACCTGTAAATGGGCAGGTGTGCTCTGCCAGGAGGCGGGGATGCTAAACTGGATAGGATTGGAACAGGAAGATGGGGTGGAAGGGGTGTGTGACCCGATGGCCCGGTGTTATGATGTGGTGCATCTAGCAAATCCCACATGCCTGTCTTAAAGTGACATTCCCTGGGCAGAGAGATGTGATGGGAAGGGCGCGGGGCTTTGTCCTGGCTCCGTGGAAATTAACCGCCCAGCTGTGCCTGAGCACCAGCCTTCGGGGTACATTTAGATGCAGAATAAACAGCTGGGTGAGCAGGAGGGAAGCAGTCAAGAAAACTTACGTACGCCGATTGGCCCAGGGCGTTGAGCTTGGTGGGTCTCGCTGTCTTTCTGGAAGCCAGGACGGAAACTCTGCCCACGTCCCCCTTCTCGACGGCTTCGAAAAGCTTCTGGTCCTGTTTGTTCCAGCTCTCAACCTGATTCGAAGAGAGCAGCGTGGAGACAGTGAGCCTGGGCAGGGCTGGAGGACACCCCACCGCGAGAGGGGACAGCATGGCCAAACCGAGCCAGGGCTCCCCTGGGCGAAACACCAGCCTGAGAGCCAGGTGTCCTGGCTCATCTCACTGCTGCTGCTGCCTCCTTTCTGGGCAAAGGCAGTATGGACTAGGCAGAGTGGAGAGAGACAGAATCCTAGAACCGGAAGGGACCTTGACAGGTCATCGAGTCCAGTCCCCTGCCCTCCCGGCAGGACCAAGCCCCGTCTAGATCATTCCTGAGTACGTCTATACTGGAGTTCTTCCTTCCACTTAGTTGGCTGCAATTTAACTCGAGGGCATCCCAATGCTTGTGAAGGCTGGTCCGGGCACTCCCCCAAACACTGGCTTTCTTTAGGGATTAATCTAGAGGAAAACCACAAATATGTGAGGAGCGTCCAGGCCAGTTTCTACAAAAGCTGACGCCCTCTGTAACCTGCATCAACCTTCCACTGCCTTTGTGCCTCAGTTTCCTCATCTCCCAAAGGGAGATGGAGGAGAGTGTTATTTAATTAGCTTTCCTAGCTATTTATTCCTGTGCATGTGAGGCACAAAGAAAATGCAGTACCTTTGCACAACACTTCTCAGCGTAGGATCGCCAATCGTCTATTTATAGCCACCTGCTTGTTGTCATGAGACTCTTTCCCTAGGGGCTTATTAGCTACAATAGCTGGTGACCCCTGTGGTTAAATGTCATGTTTCTTATTCGACACAGGGGTAAGAGGGCTGTGTGATCCCATGGCCCAGTGTTATGATGTGGTGGAGCTAGCAAATCCAACATGCCTATCTTAACATGACAATCACTGGGCAGGGAGATGTGATTGGAAATTATTCATCAGGAAAACATCTGAGCATTCTAACAGGGAAAGGAAACAGCAGCTGTAAGATGGGGACAGCATTATACAAGGGTTTTGCAGTGCTGAGTGGGTGTTTAACCAGTGGCACGGCACAATCGTGTATTCACGAATCCAGGAATTGCCCAAACTGCAGGGAAGGTTCTTAACCAGTCCAGAATTTTATAGCATTCAAGACATATGATAGAGAAACCAGTGCAGTCTAGTGGGTGGAGCTCAGGAACAAGAGCTAGAGGCTCCATGCCTCAGTTTCCTTGTGGATGAAGTGAGATCTATGTACAAAAAGCTGCACCAGAAGAGCTAGGTTTTTTTTTTTTTACAATCATCTGCTGTCTTAGGGAAGTCATGTCCTTGCTCTGTGACTCAGTTTCCCCATCTACTTAACAGACAACTTTGGCCTGGGGGTGAAAACACAGGGATAAATTGAGCCCTGGGAGAGAGCAGATGAGAGTGAGGCCACTAGAATTGCTTCTGTTTAAACCAGCGCTTCAATTTGGCTCCAAGATGGAGTCTTTTTAAACTATCAGAATCTATCTGAGGTACTTATATGGCCCATATCTGAGCCCCTTGCAGTATTTAATGCATTTATCCCTCATGCCCTACCCCCTATGAGGCATAGTGATAGAAATGTAGCCGTGTTAGTCTGGGGTAGCTGAAGCAAAATGCAGGACAATGTAGCACTTTAAAGACGAACAAGATGGTTTATTAGATGATGAGCTTTCGTGGGCCAGACCCACTTCCTCAGATCAAATAGTGGAAGAAAATAGTCACAACCACATATACCAAAGGATACAATTAAAAAAAAGTGAACACATATGAAAAGGACAAATCACATTTCAGAACAGGAGGAGGATGCAGGGGGGGTGGGAAGGAAGGAAGGTAAGTGTCTGTGAATTGATGATATTAGAGGTGGGGAGAGTGGGATGTTTGTGAGTTAATGGTATTAGAGGTGATAATTGGGGAAGCTATCTTGATAATGGGTAAGATAGTTCAAGTGTTTGTTCATTCCTTTTTGGAGAGTGTCGAATTTGAGGCAGGGAGGGCTATCCACCCCATTTTACAGAGGGGAAACTGAGGCACAAAGCGACTGAGTGAGTTGCCCAAGAGACACAATGCATTTGTGGCAGAGCAGGGAATGGACCTTGAGTCTTTAGCGCACAACCATGCAGTATTGGACAATTAGGGATTAACATTCCACAGACGCCTACACACCCTCTGCATGTGTGTGTGTGTTGCTACACAAGGACTACACACCCCACGATTGCTCAAATCCTAATTACCCTATATCCCAGATGGGTGCCTGATCTGAGTGCTTGAGCGGGGGATGGGGGTCTAATTGCCTATGCTGTCGGTTTCTTGCATCCAATGTTGTTGTGGTCGTGTGGGCCCCAGGGTAATAGAGAGATGAGGTAAAAGATATTATCTGCTTCACCTGGCCTCTCAATGTATGAAGAGAAGCCACGCAATTATTTGTTTGGCAAGGCACATTAGTGTGATCAAGTGGTTCCATGTCTAGGAGGGAGAGTCATTTAATAGTTAGAGTGGGGATAGGATGCCTGGCTTCCACACCTAGCTCTTGAAAGAAGAGTGGCCTAGTGGTTAGAGCAGAATCATCAGGTGGTGACGTGTTTAGCATGTACCATTGAGCATCAGGACTGCTGGGTTCCGTGCCTACCACATCCACTTATTCATCACTTTGTTCCTCAGTTTCCCTTTCTTGAAAATGAAGGTAGTAACACTTTCCTACCACATGTGGTCACACCCTAATGAGTGGTTGCAGAGAGCTTCATGGTGCTCTGATTAAAGCTGCGTAGACATGCAAATTAACACGGCGTTTGGTAAATTGGGCCTACACTAATTAACTGTAAAAATACCCTGGCCACTTGGATCTTCACAGCAACAGCAGGCTATAACTCAGCATTGCCACTCTCAGGAGCAGCCCCCCTATCACTTCAGGTGAAGGAGAATCTCCCTTAACTTTTGGCAGTATAGGGCCCATGACACATGGTTCCAATTCCAACCAGCAGAGGGCAGCAGTGTGTGCATAGGTGGTGTTACAATATACATGTCTGTATAGAAGTTTAGGATTCCTCCAGATGAGATAAAAGGAAATTATTATTATTTAGTTATTCTCTAATATGAAATGTATTATAGATGGGGTGGCGGGGCGGGAACGCAAGGCCAACACATCCATCCTTCATGCAGCTCCCAATACCTATTAACAGACAAGGGACTGGAGATCCTTCATGAGCCCTGCTGTGCCTCATTGTGCTGCTGGGTACAGGCTCCACAGGGCAAAGGTGCTTGGGGCAGTTTCTCCAGGGCAGGGGAGGGGGAGGGCAGGGAACACAGTCCCCAATGGGACCTTTACTGCTGCATGTCCCCACTCCCCTGGGGGCTGGCCCCGGGCCTCCATACCAAGCCTGGGAACACCCTGAAGATGCCACAGCCCCAGCTGACTAGGCAATTAAGCCACTCCACATTCCGGTTTGTCAGGCCCAGGTGCTGCCTTCCTAGGCTCCCATTGCCAAATCCAGATCCCGGTGTGTGAGACAGAGGGAACAGGCTGAGAACTGCCTGGCATTAACCCCGTGGCAGGAGGGGCCGAGGCTTGGGCCGTCAGCAAGCGACAGAAGTTTCCTTGACGAGAGAGTTCTTTGATTTGCTTCCCAGTGGTCCCCTAACAAAGGGGGACAGGAGCTGACAGCCTCATTGGCCTCTCTGAGCCCTTGATTCGGGGGCACTAGCCCTGCTGGCTGCTCCGAACCCTGAGCTGCTAGCCAGGGTCACCCAGGGGATGTACCGCAGAGCAGGGAAATGAACTGGGACCTCCAAAGTCCCGAGCTACCACTCCGACCATGGGACCATCCTTCCTCTTTCATCACCCCTCCTCCCACGCACGGGCTACAGCATGGTCCCAGCCCGTAGGCCCCTCGCCCTGCCGTACGGGGCAGAAGGTCAGGGCTCCGAAACGCTAGGTCCTTAAGATACCACTGGCCAGGGCTAGTACTCTCAGCTGGAGCAGGGGTGGGCAAGATATAGCCCCGGGGCCCTTTCAGTCCGGCTCATGGGCCACCCCACTGGACCCACAGGCAGGGAGCAGCTCCAGAACTCAGAATGGCTGGCAGCTCCATCTACCTCTCTGTGACGGGCGTAGGGGGAAGCTTTGTGGGCTTCCACTCCCTCCTTCACCCACACCCCCTTTCAGACCACCCCTCCTTGCCGGCACTCCAGTCCTCTACCCTGAGCTCCCTTCTGCACCCAACCGCCAGACCCTGCATCCCCTCCATCGAGAAGTGCAACCCTTGAACCGGGCTGTTCCCACACCAGAGCTGTTCCCACACCAGACGGCAGCCCAGGACTAAGATGGGAGACCAGCGCATGGGTTCTCCCCCCAGCTGAGTGGTGACATGGGGCAGCAGGGGGTCAGAGCCTCGCTGCAGGGTGCAGTGGTGTCTGTGTCCCATGCGGGGCGACCGGCACGGGGGGCAGTAGATACAGGGCTATTCCCGTGGGGTACGCTAGGCACTGCTCCCTACTACTGCAGCACACGGCTCTTCAGTGGCACACAGTAATGTCCCATTATTAGGGCATCGCCCCCTCCACCGGGTTAGCCCCCCCCCGCCCCATACCAGGCAGCTCACGCCAAGAGGGAGACGGCAGCCAGGGTCACTCACCGCCACCTGTGAGGTGGAGCAGGAGAACATCTTCTTCATGGTGCCTGCGTCCTGCACCAGGGTGTCTCCACGCCGGCGAAACCCCAAGCAGGGCGAGGGCTGGGCTCACACCATCCCCCACGCAACGCCGCTCGCTGCTCAGGACGGGGGCCCGAGGGAGCAGGCCAGCGGGCCCGGCTTTGAGGAGGGCTCAGCCAGGACGGCCATGGACCAGCGCCCCAGAGGGACTCCGCGCTGGCTGCTGAGCAGGTAATTGCTGTCAAAGGGAAGAGGCGTGCTGCGTCGGGGGAGCGTTTGAAGACAATCCTCCTGCCTCCAGGGCCAGCCCCGTCCCCTCCCCTCGCCGCCTCCTGCGCACCTGCTGACAGCTCAGGCCCGGCCCGGGCTTGCCCAAGATCTGATCTTCCAGGGCGTTTGTTCCTGGGTTTAAAAGGAGAGACGATTCCTCCCCTGCCTCCAGACGCAACTGCAGCATCAGCTCCATTCGAGACGCCGGCTAGTGGCAGGGTCCAACAGAGGCACCGGCCCCACGAGCCATCCTACGGGAAGCAGAGGCCAGCAGGGCACGACCCACGCACAATGGGCCAGGCAATGACACAGCAGGAGCATAGGCCAAACCTCCACACCAGTCAGCCCCCGTCTCCTGATCTATTTGACCAGCTGGAACAGCGCAGAGGAGGCACCTTGTGTCTGCAGAGAGCAGAAGTAGCTTTGTTAGACTCCCTCCAGCCTTACCCCTACATACACAAAGACACACAGGCACTCACTCTCTCTCACGTAACACACACACACAAATACACACAGTCTCTGTCTCACTCACTCCCTCACAACCGGCATGCTAGTGAATGTGTGTGTCTGACTGTGTTTGTGCATGTGTGTGAGCAAGAGAACGAGAGAGTGTATGTGCGTGTGCATGTGAGAGAAAGAGTGAGTGTGAGTGTATGAGCGAGTGTGTATGTGTGTGTGTGTGAGAGAGAGAAAGAGGAGAGTGTGTATGAAAGTGTTTGTATGTGCATGTGTATGAGAGAGTGTGTGTGTGTGTGAGAACGAGAATAAGTGTGTATGAGACAGAATGTGTTTGTACGTGCATGCGTGTGTGAGTGTGTGTGTGTGTGTGTGTGAGAGAGAGAGAGAGAGAGGCTACATATACACTACAGGCTTCTGGCACAAGAACAGTCGTTATTGTGCAAAAACTTGCGGAGCATCTACACTGCGGGCACATTCTTGCGCAAGTAAATTTACAGTAAGCGTCAGAACAGAGGGCGTCTTGCTCAAGAGTTATTACTCTCCCCACAAGGACTGTTGCGCAAAAAGGCATGTGTAGACAGGCAACAGGGGTTTCTTGCGCAAGAAACCCCTCTGTCTAAAATGGCCATCAGAGCTTTCTTGTGCATGAGAGCGTCCACACTGCCATGGACACTCTTGCGCAAAAGCACATGGCAGTGTGGACGCACTCTTGCGCAAGACCAAAACTTGCGCAAGAAGCCAGAAGTGTAGACATAGTCAGTGTGTATGAGAGCGAGTGAGTGTGCATGTATGTGCACGCGTGTGTGTGTGAGAGAGTGAGTGTATGTGCACATGCAGGCACGTGCGCGTGTGTGTGTATGCAGGGGTGACCCGAGGCAGGCTGCTGGCAGCTGGCGCCCCAGGCGGAACACACGATCGGCGCTTCTGCCTGTACAGCCCTCAAAGGCGTGACATCATCATTGGGCGCCCCGTTGAAGGTGACGGCTGAGTCGGCCTATACGCACAGGCCGCCCCTGTGTGTGTGTGTGTGTGTGTGAACTAGAGATCTTTGTGAACCTTGGTGAACCAGGATCCATTTTAACAAATCTCCCACCATCATGAAACATTTTTGAACCAAAAGAAAAATGTTCCTAGCTATCCAAATGCCCGATTCCTGCATTTTCCAACCAGAAAATGTATGGATTTTTTTGGAGTCAAAACGACTCTTGACACGTGTAGCGAATGTAGGCCGAAGTGAGATTTTCTAAAGGCTGGAATCAAAACGGCTCAAAATGACCCAAGCAAAACATTTGGATTTGAGCCATGCTGATGGGGCGTGTAGGGGAGGTTCCTCCCCAGATTTTTGGTTCACAAAACGTTTTGATACTTTTACTTTTTTGTCCCTATCTGGGGTGGCTCCAAGGGAGGGCTGGCCCGCTGCATCCCCAGGGTCATGCCTCTCGACGGAACGCTGACCCTTAGGGCCAGCCTGCCTGCTGATTAACAATCAGCCTGGGGGGAAACTGAAAACCCAGCCCAGGCCCCCAGGCATGTCACCACAAAATCCCTAGTGCTCCAGGGCTGGGCCAGTAGTGCCGCTCGTGAAATAATCCACCAGCAGAGGGCAGCACGTCCATGCAAGAGGCAGACAGGCAGATTGGGAACCCATTTTCCATCCAGTTCTGTATTTATCTGGTGCTCATCCCTGTAGATCTAGGTGCTTAATCTCCCACCCTGCTGTGAAATAGGGACGGAGGCTCCTATTACTACCCCAGACTAACACGGCTACATTTCTATCCCTATTAGTGACAGAAGTGCCACATCAGCTAAGTGACATACCCATGTTCACACAGGAAGTCTGTGGCAGAATCCCAGGTTCCTGGCTCCCTCATCCACTGTGCCATCCTTCCTGCTCTCCGCGGTTCTGGGAGAGATGCACATGCACAGAAGGAGGGCTGTTTTTCAGATGAATCCCTGCCAGTCCTGGACAACAGCTCAACTCTGGGGCAGGTGAGGTGAGACACACCCCCTGCTCAGTCTGGGGAACCAGGCTGTAATAGGAGAACAGGTTTTAGTCACAGGAAGGTCCACAGACCACACCTCTGAGTCAATCAACTCCCCCTTTGCCTACTGGATCAGCACAGAGGTGGTGTAACACGCAACAGGTGGAGCTGAACCTGGGGCCTCTGGAACTTAGTGCATGAACCTCTCCTGCTTGAGCAAAAAGCCAGCGGGCTCTCAGCTAAGGCAGTAGAGCAGGGGTTCCCAAACTTTTTGGCATCCCGCCTCCTTTTCGATTTTTGAGAAACCCGCATGCCCCTGCCGCAAAAAAACCAGCAGCAAAACTTCTTGAGAAAAAAAAAAAGGAACTGACCGGGGCTGAAAAACAAAAGTAGCAGGGGAGGAGGCAGTGGGGGGGCTGGGTTGCCTTGCGCACCCATTGGAATTTCTTCATGCCCCCCAGTTTAGGAGCCCATGCTATAGAGCAAACTTGTTCTTCACTCTGTAAGTGGTCACAGAGTACCACGCCCAGCAGGTGTGTGGGATACAGCGACATGGTGGGCTCTGTAGAAATCACACGTAGCTTTGGGTATGTCTACACTACAGCATTAATTCGAACTAACTTAATTCAAATTAGTTAATTCGAACTAAGCTAATTCGAATTAGTGCATCTAGACCTAAAAACTAGTTTGAATTAGTGTTTTGCTAATTCGAACTAGCATGTCCACATTGAGTGGACCCTGAATCGAGGTTAAGGATGGCTGGAAGCAGTGCCGGCAGGGCATCAGATTAGGACTTAGAGCGTGGAGCTGCTGTCTCAGGCTAGCCGAGGGCTGCGCTTAAAGGGACCCAACCCCCACCCCGGACAGACAGTTCTCAGGGGTTCCCCGCCTGCAAAGCAGTCCTGGCTTGGATTGCCCGGACTACCCACACTGGGCACATCACAGCACTCGGCCATCAGCCCGGCTGCACTTGCCGCAGGCTGCCATCCAGGGGGGAGGGTCAATCGGGGGGCTGCAGGAGAGCTTCCACCCTGAGGAGCCCACAGAGCCACCCCAGTCCTCCCCATCGGGGGCTCGTACCTCATTCCTCCCTCACCTCCTTCCACTTACCCCTCCCCTAGCCCCCCTTCCTGATGTACAAAATAAAGGACACATGTGTTCAAAAATAGAAACTCTCTTTATTGAACAAAACTCGGGGAGACTGGGAAAAGGAGGTGGGAGAGGGGAAGAGAGAGGGTGGGAGAGGGGAGGGCAACTAAAATGATCAGAGGTTTGGAACAGGTCCCATATGAAGAGAGGCTAAAGGGACTGGGACTTCTCAGCTTAGAAAAGAGGAGACGGGGGGGGGGGGGATATGATAGAGGTCTATAAAAGCATGAGTGGTGTGGAGAGGGTGCATAAAGAAAAGTTCTTCATTAGTTCCCATAATAGAAGGACTAGAGGACACCAAATGAAATGAATGGGTAGCAGGCTTCAAATTAATAACAGAAAGTTCTTCTTCACAAAGCAAATAGTCAACCTGTGGAACTCCTTGCTGCAGGAGGCTGTGAAGGCTAGAACTAGAACAGAGTTTAAAGAGAAGTTAGATAAAGTCATGGAGGTTGGGTCCATGGAGTGGTATTAGCCAGGGGGTAGGAGTGGTGTCCCTGGCCTCTGTTTGTAGAAGGCTGGAGATGGATGGCACGAGACAAATGGCTTGGTCATTGTTTCGGTCCATCCCCTCCAGGGTCCCTAGGGTTGGCCGCTGTTGGCAGACAGGCTACTGGGCTAGATGGACCTTTGGTCTGACCCAGTACGGCCATTCTAAGCTCAGGGCTCAGGGTCAGGGGTCTCAGTGGACCACCCTGATTTTCATGCAAACCTGCTCCTGGGTGGCCAGGCTGGCAGCTCTCCTGCCCTAGACGGCCACTTTCCTGTGCCTAGTGCGGAGGTCGTGGATGAGGTCCACGATGTCCTCACTAGACCAGGCGGGCGCCCGCCTCTTGCGGACCCGGGCAGGCTCCCAGGAGCCGCCAGCCTGGTCCCGGGAAGAGGCGGAGGGCTGGGTGGCAGCGGGTGGCTGGTTCGTGCTGTGCCAGGTGCAGAGTCTGCTGGCTGGGTGCTGGCAGGCTTGCACCTGCCACAGGCACCATAGCCAGCCCGTGCCCCTTTAAGGGGTCCGGGGCCGGGAGGGGGGCAGATGAGTTTCCCTGGTGGTGCCCAGAGTGGCCACCAGGGAAAGCTGGGGAGGGCTAGCCTCCCACTAGTTCAAATTAAGTGGCCACACAGCCCTTAATTCGAACTAGTTAATTCAAACTAGGCATTATTCCTCATAGAATGAAGTTTACCTAGTTCGAATTAAGCGCTCCACTAGTTCGAATTAAGTTCGAACTAGCGGTTTGTATGTGTAGCGCCTATCAAAGTTAATTCGAACTAACGTCTGTTAGTTCAAATTAACTTTGTAGTGTAGACATACCCTTTGTTAGACACCGAAACCATAGATGGGCTCCCTACAGCTTGTGCTCCTGGATACACTCGCACATGGGCACTCACATACCCCGGCCAGCGCTGGTTGGGAGGTGCGTGTGTGTGTGTGTGTGTGTGTGTGTGTGTGTGAGAGAGACCCACGTGCATCACCGACTGGCCTGAGTCTTATCTCCCACCCTAGCCATTGGGCCATGTTGGTTGGTGGGCCCTGGTACAGGCATCTCCATAGCAACACTTTCAATCCATGCCCCTGGGGATTTCAATCCATAACTGCTGGCGGCTCAGAGCCAGGGGCTGACAAGACACTGGAGTTATGGCCCATTGCATGTATGACACGCCCTGAGGCCTGCTAACCCGGCCTTCCAGGGCGGGGCTCAGGAACGGGTCTGCACAGCCATGCTGTGCAGAGGGGGCCATCGGTGGCGCAAACGGGGCTCCTCTGACCGCGTGACATGGCTTTCAGATGTAGGGCTGCACTGCTGGTGCCAGGGCTGGGCTGGTGAGCCGGGCAAGGCCCAGCGGCACATGAAATTCCTCTGCAAGCCTTCCATCCCCCGAGGCCTGCCGAGGTGTTCATTGCGCGTGGTCTCCTACAACAGGCGTCCCCACTTTTGCTTACCTGTCGCTCCCTCCTTGTGTTTCGCAGAGAGACCTGGGTTATTTCCCCCAGACCTGAAAAAAAGCTCCGTGAGGCATGAAAGCCGGTCCCCTCCATGACCAGACGTTGGTCCAATAAAGGTATCACCTCACCCGCCTTGTGTCTCTCATCTCCTGTGGCCACCCTGGCTACAGCACCACTGCAGAGCTCTGGGCCTAAGTACCCTTGGCGGCGGTCAGGGAGCTGAGACGCTAGCGGGACAGGGTCTGCTGTGCAGTACGCGGCCTTAGCCCTTGTAAGCCTGGGGCATTGTGTGCTTGAACTGATTGCAGGCCTCTTTCGTCACCCCAGTGCTTTATTGCTGGCTCCGGCTGCCAATTCAAACAAGCCAGGCAATCACAGCAGGGTAAATTGCCGGCAAGTGCAGAAGAAATGGCCCTGGAGCCAGCAGCTCCTCTGCTCTTCAGGGTCCAGCAAAGATCAGGAGGGGCAGGGGAAGGGCTCAGGGGTTCACAGACTGGGGGTGCTCTAGACACTAGGCTCCCAGTGGGATTCGGAGCCCAAAGCTCTCAAGAGGGTGCCCATTTGGTGAGACGAACGGCAGGTCTCAGCTGTCACAAAGCCGGCCCCCTTGTTTACAGCCTCCTGGCTGGAGGCAGGCTGGGCCACGAGTTTGGCCGTTAGCCTGTGACTCGGGTTCAAGGCCCTGCTCTGCCGCTGACACCCTGCGCGCAAGTCACTTAGTCACGCTGTGCCTCAGTTTCCCATCTGGACAACAAGGAGAATAGCCTTGCCCTGCCTCCCCTGGAGGCTGTGACACACTGAAGATGGTGAGGCGCTCAGCTGCTATGGGTGCCAGCCAAGTGCGCAAGACAGCCAGGCCATGGGGTCCCTCTGAGGATCACTGAGGTCTGCTTAGGCCCCATCCAACCCAAGAGGGCCAGGGTTTCCAACCTGCCCCCGCCTCTGGACCAGCAGGCCCTGGCCACTGCAGAGCAAGAGAGGGTCTGATTCTTTCCCCACCTGGCACTGGAAGTCAGGTCTTCCTGGGTTTCAGGGCTCTCGGCCGTACACGTTGGCAGAGGAGAGGGGCTGTGTGGCTTCATCCTCTGCTGGAGGACCGGTCCAGCCCCCCGGGGCTCCTTTGCAAGGGCTCCTATTAGCCAGAGGCCACGGTTGCAGGTCAGCCACTGCAAGCCCATTCCTGTTGGGTCTGAGCCCTTCTCTTGGTGGCTTCTCCAAAGATTTTGCCCCTTTACATCCAGGATTTCCCAGGGACACAAAGCCAGCTGGGGCACCCCCAGGACCAGGGCTCTGATCAGCTGCCTGGAGCACAGCCTCTGGATGCCAGAGAGACAGAAACACCATGAAAGGGGCAGCACCTGACTAGAAATCCCATGTCAGACCTGGAGGTCCTCAGCTGACAGAATTCAGCCAGAGTTTGTCATTCACAATTGTCGGGGTGATGGTGGTGGTGTACAGATACCAGATGGATCTGTTTCAGCACAGCCGGTTACTCCTATCCACTTCTAGGACTTTTTTATTCAGATCTTAAAGCATTTAACAGATGGGGAAACTGAGACACGGCAAGGGGACCCTCCCCTGAGGCCTCCCAATGTCAGAGCCCAGAATGGGCCTCAAATTCCTGGTGAGGCAGCTGTGCCTAGTGGATGGAACAGAGTGCTTCTGCTGACTGGCTACCGAGTTGCTGGATGGCTTTGGGCAAATCAAAACCTTCCTCTGTAAGCGTTTTCTGGCTGCAGGGAAGGAGAGTCACTCATAAAAACAGCTGTACTGGGTCAGACCAAAGGTCCATCTAGCCCAGCATCCTATCGTCCAACAGTGGCCAATGCCAGGTGTCCCAGAGGGAATGAAGAGAACAGAGAATCATCAAGTGATCCCTCCCCGTCATTCATTCCTAGCTTCTAACAAAGGGTATGTCTACACTACCCCGCTAGTTCGAACTAGCGGGGTAGTGTAGACATACCCAAACAGAAGCTCAGGACACCATCTCTGCCCACCCTGGCTAATAGCCATTCATAGACCTAACCTCCATGAATTTAGCTAGCTCTTTTTTGGAAACCTGTTAAAGTCCTGGTCTTCACAACCTCCTCTGGCGAGGAGTTCCACAGGTTGACAATGCGCTGTGTGAAGAACTAGTGCTCTGTGGAGCAGACCTGTCGCAGAGCTCTCCTGTCCCAGCACAGCAGTGCAATGGTTCAGTGACAACCCCCACCTCGCAGCGGAAGGAAGCTGATTTGTCTCCATTGGAATTTAAATGTAGGGCGACACTCACACAGAGGCCAGCATTTTGTGTTGACAAAAACCTGAACGTTGGACTCCAAAGCTGCCCTGACACTAGCCCATAAAAATACCCAACCTCCTGCCACAACCTGGGCCTGATTCTGATCGCCTTTCCTCCCTGGTAACTAGATTGTGCCCGAGACACCTTGTGCAGTGACTTAGATCAGCACAAAGGGGGTGCAAGGCCAGCGGAGAATGTCTGGCTGGTTCCTGACTCACCTTGGGGCTTGCGCTCCAGGGAAACAGCTGAGCAGAGAGTCCAGCCAAGAGGGAGGCGGAGGGAAAGAAGTACCTTTGTTCCACCTGCCCCAGGAATGAAGGAGGAGTCCAGCCCTGCCCCTTGGGAGGGCTGGCCTTGAGTTGCAACACATACACACCCAAGGCAGCTCGCCTGCCTGGCACAGATGAGCCCGGCGTGGGTTCAATCCACACCGCCTGCACAGCTGGACTCAGGCTCGCAGGAGAGAGGGGAACAGACCGACCGCCTGCCTGTGTTGCAGAGGACGGGGGAGACGCAGGGGCGATGCCAGGGCTCCAGGGCCACCCGGGCCTGAAGGATTCCCCCTCCGGGCTGTGCAAGCCACCACTGGCCTATTGTGTGGCACTGTCCCCGGATCTGCGCCGCGGACCCAGTATTGTGCGCCATCAGGGTGAGCAGGCCTGCGTGGAAAACTCCCTGGCTGGCAGGAGGGTGTGTTGAACATGCAGGCCGGGGGGATTGGGCGGTTGAACGGCTCGGCCCAGCCTGACTTTGGGAACAAATCCCTCCTGGATGCTCAGGGGATGAGTGGGGATGATGCTGCCTCTGTCCCGGCCGACGGCGTCTTTGGCCTGCGGATCCTCATCTCCAGCGTGTACTTGGTGGTGTGCGCCGTGGGGCTGCTGGGCAACTCCACGGTCATGTACTTGGTCCGAGCCCAGAAGGGCAGGCCGGCTTCCGCCATTAACGTCTTCATCTTTGGCCTGGCACTGGCTGACTTCCACTTCGCCCTGACCCTGCCCTTCTGGGCGGTGGAGACGGCCCTGGATTTCACTTGGCCCTTCGGCAACGCCATGTGCAAGCTGGTCCTCACCCTGACCGTCCTCAGCGTCTACGCCAACGTCTTCCTGCTCACCACCATGAGCGTCACACGCTACTGTTCTGTGGCCTCTGCTGTCAGGCCCAGCCTCCAGCTGACTGCCGGCCTGGCCAAGAGGATTGCCCTAGCTCTTTGGGTTGCAGCCTTGGGAGCCACCATACCCACCACCATCTTTGCCACAGTGACCAATGTGGCTGGGGTGGAGCTGTGCCTCCTCAAGTTCCCCACCAACAGGTGGCTGGGGGTGTACCATGTCCAGAAGGTGCTGGTGGCCTTCGTGGTGCCCTTGGCCATCATCTTGGCCTCCTACCTGTTGCTCCTGAGCTTCCTCCAGCAGCACCGGGTCAATGCCAACAACCCTAGGAGGCAGAGCCAGATCACCGCCTCCATCTGGCTGGTAGTCACCTCCTTCTTCGTCTGCTGGTTCCCCAACCATGTGGTGACTTTCTGGGGAGCCCTGGTGAAGTTCAGGGCTATCCCTTGGGACAAGACCTTCTACTTCCTCCACACCTACATCTTCCCCCTCACCACCTGCCTGGCCCACAGCAACAGCTGCCTCAACCCCGTCGTCTACTGCCTGATGCGCAGGGAGTTCCGCAGGGCACTGAAAGATGCTTTCTCGAGCCTCTTGGCTCAGGTGTCTTCCTACCTGCCTTCCTCCATCTGCCAGGCAAGGGAGGAGGGCGCCCCCCAGGTGACTCTACCCTTGGACCAGAGGGGCAGGCCCATCGGCGTGCAGGTGGCGAAGAAAGAATACGCCCTGCTGTCCACCACCATCACCGTTGTGCCCGAGCTGAGAGCCGAGGAAGCCAACCGAGCAGGGCGAGTCCCAGGGCCAGTGTCAACAAGGAGATGCCGAAGTGAATTGTAGCCCTTATGACACACGGATGGCTGCTGGGCTAACAGCAGAGACGCCTGGGCTAGCAGGGCATGGGGTTGCCACGAGCACCAGCTGTGCGGTGGGCTGTGGTCTTTTGCACCCAACCTAACTTGAAAGCGTTTGCTACGTGTTCCTGTTAGGAAGGACAGGACCTGACTCTGGCTCTGCAGCTCCAGCCAGGGCCGCTTCCTCTAGTCCTCACACACCTGAGATTTGGGGGAAGCCCAGGCGGACTCAGTGGCCCTTATTTCCACAGCACATCCCACAAATGGCCCGAAAGCGAACCATTGGAGTTCGGCCTCGTCACTGCTGCTGGCCGTTCTCATGAGCCCAATGGCGCTTGCATTGGCATTTCGTGGCTCCGTGCTTTACGGTTCCGTTGGCTTCATTTGCCTCCAGCAGCCAGAGCAGAAGTCACAGGAGATCTGAGCACCTCATGGCCTTATCGCCGTTCAAGGACTGATAACACAGATCCAGGGACCTTCTCCGCTTCCACGCAAGTTGGCTGGTGACAAAAGTGCACCTCTTGACCGCTCTAAGGAGGGTGCAGCGGGCTTCCGCCCCTCCTGCCGGGTCTGCGGAGCAATAGCCAGGCCCCCATGCAAAAGCTTTCTATGGAGCAAGGCCGCCCACAGTCCCAGCATGATACCCTCACGGAAGAGGGCCAGGTGGGTCTCTTCTTCAGAGGCAATTGGTTCTGCTTCATAAGTCCTGCGTGTAGCCCTAGGACGGGAGAGACGTCTTCTCTGAGCAGCCCAAATCACTTCCTTCATCAGGACAATTCCCCCAGCTTAAACCACATGGTGAGCTTCTGGGGAGCCCCTTGGGGCAAGGCCTTCTACTTCCGCCGCCCCTACAGCTTCCACCTCCCTGGCCTATTGAGCTCTCCTGGCAGGATAGTGGCCTTGCCTCATTGGCCCACAAAGTGCAAGCAGGGCTGGACCGAGCCATTCTGGCGCCCCGGGCAGACAGTTTAATTGCACCCCGGGTTGGGGGACGGCGCATACGTGGCCCCCACCCCCGCACCAGCGTGTTGGGGAGGGCGCGCGGAGCTGGTGGTGGCAGGACGCACGTGCCCGGCTCGGCCCAGTCCGGTTACCGCCACTGGCATGCAGCCCCGAGCTTGGCCGTGCAGGGCCCCGCGGCCGCAGGAGGAAGGACGCTGCTGGCTGGCGCTGCGGGGGTTAACGCGGTCCCCGCCCCAGGCAGCTGCTGCAGGGTGGCCTCTGGAGCCTGCGATCTGGGAGCCGGCATTGTGCGCCTCTTACAGCTGCCATCAGGTGCACCCCCATAGGTTGGCGCCCCGGGCAGCTGCCCGGCTAGCCCATGCCTTAATCCGGCCCAGAGCGCAAGGGGCCAAAGAGAGCTTCATCTGGGCTCAGACCCCCATGGGGCCGAAGGGGCTGCTTACTGCAGGGGTCAGTCTGGCTTAGTCAACTGTGACTTCACTGGTAGATCCTCAGTACATGACACGCTCAGCACATGGGGTCGTTCCCCACTCACCTTAAACCCCAGATGTTTGGATTCTGCTAGAGCCCATCTCTGTTCTGCTGCACGCCTCTCCAGCCTTGAACACTGGGCAGCCGGGAGATGGCTCCGTTCCCAAGCTGGCTTCAGAAACAGCAGCAAACTCACAGGCTTCCGGATTTACGGGGCTCGCGGGAGGTGTCCAGGACTCCTGCAAGTGTCAAAGTCTAAATCAACGTGGCTCCAGCTGTGGCCAAAACCTGCTTTAGTCCCGGGGCTGAAGCGAATGAGGAACTGCACCATGCTTGCAAACACAACCCCTTTTAATGCAGCCAGCGGAACATGTGTCATCCAGATTGAGATGTCCCCCACCCCCGCCAAACCTCTGGAGCAGCTGGATTCCTCCATGAGGGACCATTCCACAATGCTATCCAGGACATAATGGGTTAAATCCATCCTAAAGGTCTGATCATGAGCACTGCGGAACACTGTCAGCACCTGTTGAAGTAGGACAGGAACATCAGGGCGGGGGGGGGGGGGGGAGAACAAACATGCTAGTCTTACGGTTTTTTTGTACCAATTGAATGGTTTTGGTATGAGCTTAAACTGCAAGGATTAAATCTGTACAGCTCTGAGTGTGGACAGAATAAACCTGCAGCATGGCCTAGTGCAGTCTTTCTCAACCTTTTTTAAATAAAGTACCCCTTTTTTACAAAAAAATTATAAGTACCCCCAGTACCTACAGTTTTCAGACACAATTTTTTTTTTTTTTACCATTGCAACACATTTGTTTAAACAACCTAATTGCAGCTGGGCGGGTGATTAAATTGTTGGGTGTAACAAGTACAAAAATAATCAAGTGCTGTAAAACTTAGAACAAAAATTCAGTTTTCTCCAAATTTCAAATTAACTCAGTGCATATTAAATACAGTGTTGACATTCCCCCCAGACTTCTCTCGAGTACCCCTAAGGGTACTTGTACCACTGGTTGAGAACCACTGGCCTAGTGGATAGAGCACAGGGACTCAGGAGAGCTGCGTTCTAGTCCCCACTTTACCACTGGCCTTCTGGATGACTCAAGGCAAGGCCTGGCTCTGTGCCTCAGTTTCCCCATTGCTAAAATGGGATAATGACCCTGATTTCCTTTGAAAAGTGCTTTGACATCTGCTGATGAAAAGCTGTAGGGATTATAATGGTAGAGCCCTTTCTCTTTTGGTCACAGGAACTAACTCAAGCATCTCAATGCTTTCTCCTCTGCGGGGCACCAACTTTTTTCTCTAAGTACCTAACTCTGGATTGAGAAGCCTGTGTGCAGTCACCCAAGTTGGAAAATATTTATCACGGCATAAGCAGTGTTTTCCAGGGCCACCCTTAGGCTATGTCTACGCTATGTGTTTCGTTGGAAGAGGCAATGCAAATGAAGTACTGATTAGCATTTTCTCAAGCTTCATTTGCATAATCTATTCAGAACCGTTTTTGCGCAAGAGGTTTTTAAGCAAAAACATGCCGTGTGGACATGTCTGTTTTGCACAAAAACTCCCAGAGAGGCATAAGGATCTTGTGCAAAAAAGGGTTTTTGTGCAAAACGGACACGTCCATACTGCATGTTTTTGTGCAAAAACCTCCTGCGAAAAAACGGATTGGAATAGATTATACCAATGAAGCGTGAGAAAATGCTAATCAGCACTTCATTTGCATCAGCCCTTCCAACAAAACACATAGGCTACGTCTACACTGGCAGCTTCTTGTGCAAGAACTCTTTTGCGGAAGCGTTCTTGTGCAAAAACTCTTCCACAAGAGAGCGTCTACACTGCCATGTGCTTTTGCGCAAGAGATGTGCTTTTGCACAAGAGCATCCATGCCAGTGTAGACGCTCTCTTCCAAAAGAAAGCTCTGATAGCCATTTTAACCATAGGGGCTTCTTGCACAAGAAATTCATGTTGCCTGTCTACACTGGCCTCTTCTGGAAGAGCTCTTGCGCACGAGGGCTTCTTCCTGAGAGGGAGCGTCAGAGTTCTTGCACAAGAAGCCCTGATTTTCTACAGTACAACGTCAGTTTACTTGCGCAAGAACGTGCGGCCAGTGTAGACAAGTGGCATGTTTGTGTGCAAGAGCGGCCGTTGTCACGCAAGAATGCACCAATGTAGACACAGCCATTGTGTAGACATAGCCCCAGGCTCGCTCTCTCTATCCAGCTGTATTTAATATGCACTAACGAGTTAATGGACTCCTCCAGGAAAAGAGATATTTTACGCCTCTCGTGTGGATACAGTTAAGCACCTTTATACCAATCAAACTAAGGGTGTCATCCTGCTTTAACTATATCTGTGTAATAAAAGCTTGTGCATCGAGGGATCTTTGGGAGAAAAATATGATTCGCTTGCTCCTACAGCTATAATTCACTCCCAACCATCTGATTTATGGATTGCTTTGCAATGCTGCAATTAAGGCAGGCCGTGTGTGTGCGTGAGGAGGGGGGGGGAACAGTGATAAAGGACCATCAAGAAGGGACAAATCAAAAAGGTAATCAGCGCCCAGCCCTTGAGCAAACACAACATCCCAGCCCAGCAAGGGACAAGCAAAGCCCATTTCCTGTTTTCAGAAATGAAATTTTTATTAGAGTCAACTAGGGGTCACTGTTTTGTTGGGAGAAGAGCAAAGAGACAGCCCAGAATGAGGAATTTAATTGCACCAGCCTCACGATCAAGGGGACAGAACCTTTTGTGGGGCTCAGCAATTGCAGCCAGAGATGGATTTTTCCGAAAAGTCCATTCCGGTACCAAAACAAGCGATTACATTGTCAACAGAGCTCAGGATATTACATGCGGGCCTGCATCATCCTAAAGGGATGCGGAGCCCTTGTGAAAAATCTGGCCCTGATTTAGGAGCATCAATAGGAGAGAAGCACTAGGGCAAATAGCTTATCTGATTTGTGGATGCTGGGAAAGCATCAGTAAAATCCGGCTTCATCTGGGCATACGGGAAAGCAATGGTCAAGTTAAAAACAGTATTAATAGGAAAAACAATGAGCAGTCCTGTGGCACCTGAGGGTATGTCCATACTACAGCACTATTTCGAAATATCTTATTTCGAAATAACGCGTCTAGACACAAAATGCATTTCGAAATAGCACATCCACAATAGCGCATCCACAATAACATTTTGCTGTTTCAAAATAGTGCATCCACACTGATAGGACGCTGAATCGTATTTAAGGCCGGCTGGAACCAGTTCTGGCAGGGCATCAGGTCAGGAGTTACCTTGTGTGGCTGCTGCCTGAAGCTATCTGAGACTTGTGCTTAAAGGGACCCCCCTTGGATAGCCGGTTCTAAGGTTTCCCTGCTTGCTTGCCTACCTCGCTGAGGGACAGCAAAGCTTTTTTTTCTCTGCATGCTCTGGTTGCCCTCACTCAGGACACCACAGCACTCTGCAGCATGGGGCCGGAGCTGCCCCGGGCACTCTGGTGTTTGTCCTAGTCATGTTGCTGCGAGCCTGGCACTACGTTCTGCAGGCAGTAACAGTCTTCCTGGTGTGCCCCACTGGGGGCTTATGCCTCATTCCTCCCTCACCTCCATCCACTTACCCCTCCCTACTGCTGTACAATAAAAGACACATGTGTTCATTACAACAAAGCCTCTTTATTGAACAACACTGGGGTGAGGGGGAATGAAACTGAGGTGAGACTGGGGAAAGAACGTGGGAGAGCGGAGAAGGGAGGGTAGGAGAGGGGAGGGGAAAACCTGGGAGGAGGGAGCTGGCAAGGGGAGGAAGGGAGAGGAGAAGCTCAGGGCTCAGGGTTGGGGATCTCGCCAGCCCAACTGTCTCCCAGCACTGTGGGTGCAGGGGCCTCGGCATCCCTAGGGGTGTCAGAAGGATGGGGAGGAAGAAGCAGGAGGGGGAGAAGGAGTGGGATGAGGAGCGGTACCGTATATTCCGGCGTACAAGACGACCTCTGATGTTAAAAAACATCCCCCAAAAATCGGGGGTCGTCTTGTACGCCGGGTATACATCCCAGGCGCGCCTGGGATGCCCCGCCACCGGAGCCCCTCCGCGGCTTTGAAAGCCTCGGGGGAAGCCGGCGGGGGGGCATCCCAGGCGCGCCTGCGCTGCTCCCCTGGCGGAGCCCCTCCGCGGCTTTCAAAGCCGCGGAGGGGCTCCGCCAGGGGAGCAGCGCAGGCGCGCCTGGGATGCCCCCCCGCCGGCTTCCCCCGAGGCTTTCAAAGCTGCTGCGGCTTTGCTCCTGGTGCCTCTGGTCTGCTGGGGATCATCTCCAGCAGACCAGGGACACCGGGAGCAAAGGAGGCGGAGGGGCGCTGGGGTATAAGATGAAACCCTATCTTTTAATTAAAAAGATAGGGGGTCGTCTTATACGCCCAGTCGCCCTATACGCTGGAAAATACGGTAGCTGGAGAAGCAGCAGGGGCTGGAGTTGCAGAAGGCAGCAAGCTCTGGTCCAGGGTCGATGACCACCTGGAGGACACGGACTATCCTGCCCCCCAGGATGTGGTCCACGACATCAAAATAGGGGCAGGGGTCTGGGTCAGCCCCTGGTTGGGAGCTACCCCCTGTGACCCTGGCATACGCCTGTCGCAGATCCTTTATTTTCATGCGAACCTGCTCCTGGGTTCGCATATGGCCTGCATATGGCCTTTGGTGGCCACGCTGGCAGCTATCCGCCTGTAGACGGTTGCGTTCCTCCATTTAATGTGGAGATCATGGACACTGGAGGCATCCCCGCAAACCTGAATTAGGTCCCTGATCGCCGTACTGGACCAGGCAAGCACCCACCTTTTCCAGCCCCTGCCAAGTTCCTGGGAGCTGGCAGACTGGTCCTGGGGAACACTGGAGGGCTGGCTGGCACTGGCTGCCTGGCTCATGCTGGGGCCAGTGGGTCAGGTGCAGCAATTGCTGGCTCTGGGCAGGCAGGCTTGGAGCTGGCACAGGCACTGTGGCCAGAGTCTACCCCTTTACGGGCTCCGGGGAGAGGGGGGAGGGAGAGGAGTTTTCTTGGTTGTGCCCAGAGTGGCCACCAGGGCACCCTGGGAAGAGCTGGAGGCTCCCTATTTTGAAATAAACATCTACACGATACTTATTTCGAAATAGCAATTTTGAAATTGGTGCTATTCCTCGTAGAATGAGGTTTACCAATTTCGAAATAAGCCCTCTGCTATTTTGATTTAATTTCAAAATAGCAGTTTGGCTGTGTAGACGCTGGTAAAGTTATTTCGAAATAACTTTGCTGTGTACACGCACCCTTAGAGACTAACAATTATATTAGGTCATGAGCTTTCATGGGTAAAACTCTGTTCACATAGCCATACAAGCAACACCATCACAGGACCTAACCATATAAGACACAATATCAGGGGTTCATGCACCTGCACATCCATTAATGTGCTCTATTCCACCAAGTATATGCCCCTCTGCCATATATATTGGCCACACTGGGCAGTCTCTGTGACTGAGAATAAATGGACACAAGTCAGATATGAGGAATGGTAACACACACACATGTAAGGGGACATTTTAACCTGCCTGGACACTCAATCATGGATTTAAAAGTAGCCATTCTTCTACAAAGGAATTTTATCACCCAACTACAAAGGAAGACAGCTGAACTGGAGTTCATATACCAGTTCAACATTACCTACTTAGGCGTGAATAAACTGGTTAATGCTCTACAAAGGCAATTTCCCCTTTGATATTTGCATTTCCACATTAAAAGCTATGAATGGGACACATCCAGCCCACTTAATTGTCTTCATTAACACTGGTCCTACAATTAACAGGTACCTTCTTTTGTTGTTATATATACCTTGGATTCTGTAATTTCCACGCCAACTCATCTGATGAAGTGGGTTTTACCCATGCAAACTCATGATATGTGTTGGTCTCTACAGTGCCAGAGAACTGCTCATTACTTTTAAAGTTACATACTAATATGGCAACCCCTCTGAAACTAATAACAGTAAGGCAATTCTTTATCTGGGAAGTGTAGCCTACCCTGAGTGTTCAAAGATTAAGATATTGTGGTTTTTTTAAAGCCAATCACAAGACTGGTTGTGCGTTGACAACTTCTCTCCTACTCATCTCATCTCTAGTGTGGTTCAAAAATCCTAAGCCCAGAAGGCTGACACCAAATTTTCCATCAAAACTGATGTTTGGAGAGGTAAGTCAGGTTTTTAGCCAAATGGAACATTTCACAAAAAGCATCTGCCTTGTGCAGACAGTTTGGTGTTTCCGCCAAATGCCTCCAAAATGAAACATTTTGTTTTGGAAATGTCGCCATGGTGCATTACGAGAACTTGTGAGCTTCGTCCTCTATTGACCAGGTTCCCTGCTCAGACTACATCACCCACAATGCACCATGGCAATGGAATGCCATAATGCATCAAGAAGGAAGACTGTAGTGCATCATGTGAAATGGAGTCTGACTTGCAAGGCCAGCCCATAAGGGAGAATGGGAGCATGAAGCACTGAAACTACAAGTCCCATGGGGTATCATGGCAACATTTCAGAATCACAATAGACTAGTTCTGAGAAATGAAATAATGAAAAGTGTCATAGAAATGTTCCCAGTCTTCTTGATATTTTGAAATGTTTCAAACACAAAGGGGCTGGAGAGGCAAGGCAATGTCACAACCATTCTTCCCTGGTCAACAGCTGAAACATTTCCACCAGCTGCATTGCAGAAACAACCTCCTGTGGCATATGCAACAAACCAATGTGATGCCCTCTGCCTGTTCATGGTACGAAAGCCAAAGAGATAACCAGGTATTGTCTGATCAGCAAACACATTTGATCATTTTTCAGCCTGTTTGCAGGCCATTTGCAAAAAGGAAGGGACGCAAATAAATTATTCACCGTGATTTAGCTGGCAACTCTAGCAATAGAGGAGTTGAGTCTCATTTATGCTAAAGGCCTCATTTTGGCAGCATAAAGAGGCTTTCAAGTGGTATCATGCCACTTCAAGGTTTCTTTATAATGCCAGGGTATTTGTAAAGCAACCTTGTATCAGTGGTTCTAAAATGTTTTGAACCCATCCCGCTCAACATAGATCTTACCACAGACCACCAGCCAACCATTCATGATGACAAAATGAGTGCAAGAGGGGGCAAGGGAGTCTGGAAGGGAGGGAGGGGGCAGGAGGAGGGTAGGGATGCAGGGTCTTAGTTGGAGGGAGTGAGTGAGGGGGATAAACATAAGAACAGCCAGACTGGGTCAGACCAAAGGTCCATCTAGCCCAGTATCCTGTTTTCTGACAGTGGCCAATACCAGATGCCCCAGAGGGAGTGAACAGAAACAGAGAATCATCAAGTGATCCCCACTCCTGTCACCCATTTCCAGCCTCTGACAATCAGAGGCTAGGGACATCATTCCTACCCATCTTGGCTAATAAGTATTGATGGACCTAACCTCCATGAATTTATCTAGCTCTTTTTTGAACTCTGTTAAAGTCCTGGTCTTCACAACATCCTCTGGCAAGGAGTTCCACAGGTTGACTATGCACGGTGTGAAGTAAAACATCCTTTTGTTTGTTTTAAACCTGCTACTTATTCATTTCATTTGGGACCGCTATGTCTCATGTTATGGGAACAAGTAAATAACTTTTCCTTATTCACTATCTCCATACCTGTCATGATTTTATAGATCTCTACCATATTATCCCTTAGCCTCGTCTTCTCTAAGCTGAAAAATCCCAGTCTTTTTAATCTCTCTTCACATGGCATCTGTTACAAACCCCTAATGATTAGACCTTACTGAGAGCTGTCTATGGTGCTGGAAGTGCCCTGAGTCTGAGCCAGATCTGTCCAGTGTTGAAGCGTCGCACTCAACCTCTATGGGATGGTGGTTTTTTACACAATGTGGTGGAGACAAGGGCCTGATCCTGGGGTATTCCCACTGTCCTCAGCTTTCTCTGTCTGCTCAGCATCTGTCTTCCTGCAACGCTGACATCAATACCATCATGGCAGTAGCCTGCAAGATCCCCCCCACCAAGATCAGGGCCCCATAGTCCCTGTGCAGACACATGGTGGAAAGCTTTCCCCCCCCTCGCCCCAACAAAGAGCTTCCAGGTTCTGGATACAAGCCAGACAACGGATGGATTGTTACCCCTGTCCAAGCCAGACAACAGATGGATTGTTATCTCTATTTTACAGATGGGGAAACTGAGGCACCGAGGGATGAGGTGACTTGCTTGGGGTCAGACAGGAAGTGTGTGGAAGAGCAGGGCATCAGACCCCGGGTCCAAACTGCTGGGCCATCCTGTCACAGCTCAGGGCAACTGCACATGTATTCACCCTCTGTGAGTCCACAGGGCAGCGCATGCTCGAATCCAGAATTCCCCAGCCATAGCTTCCCCTTGGGTAGAGACTGCATCTCTCTCCCTTCTCAGCTGGCTAGTTCCAGGCTGAAGAGCGTCTTGTCGCATGATGCTACTGGACCTCTTAAGCAGGCTTGCATTTTATTCCCCCCTCCCCTCCCCGCAGACAGACAGCACCCAGTTCTGAGCTACCACGCTGCTCTTCCCAGCAAGGGCGTTCTGTTCTGAAGGTAACAGCAATACAGAGCGAAGCCGAGCGCAGTGGTTTTCAGACTAGGGGTTGCAATCCAGGACTGGGTGGTGGAATGTCGGGCACTGGGTCTGGTTGCTGCAGGGGGATCAGGTGAGCAGCTCCCTGACTGTCCTGGCACCACAGACTGCGCTGAACCCCATAAGCAGCCAGAAACAGCCCTGGCTCCTAGGTGGGGGTGGGGAGCTCCATGTACTGCCCCTGCTTCAAACACTAGCTCTGCACTCCCATTGGCTGGGAACTTGCTACTGACTGCTTCTGAGGTGGCAGGTCTGCGGTGCCAGGAGAGGCAGGAAGCTGCCTTAGCACCCCCGCTGCACCGCTCAAGGTAAGCCCCTACTCCCCCTGCTCTGACCCCCCCCCAAAGATGGCTCCTCTCCTGCATCCCAAAGCTCCCATCCTCAGCCCCACCCCGGAGCCCGCACGCTAGACAAATTCTGTTGGGTCGCAGCATCAGCAATTTTCTTCAACTGGGTCCTGAGAAAAAAACTTTGAAAACTGCTGCCCTAAACAAAGCTATAGACCTGGTTCTGTAACCCACACACGTGTGGTTCACTGGCCCATCTAGCGGCACTGCGGCCACTTACAGAGAGAGCGCAAGGATGAATTCACTCTACTGCAGGGGTGGGCAATCATTTTCGACAGGGGCCACTGCAGAAATTTTTGAAGTGGCCCCAGAAGGGGCGGGGACATGGGCAGAAGGGGCGGGACCAGGACACTTCCTGATTGGCCTGGGGAGCAGCAGGGCATCTGTGGACCAGATCAACCCATTTGGCAGGCCAGATCCGGCCCTTGGAGGCCCTTTTGCCCACCCCTGCTCTACAGCCTTCGCTGAGAGCCAGCTGGTTTTTAGCTCAAGCCTAGAGGCTCAGGCACTAAGCTCCAGAGGTCCCAGGTTTGGTTCTGCCTGTTGGCGTTACACTTCCGTGCTCCAACATGGGCTCTCGCCGATAGGCCGTGCCTGTTCACAACACCCTTTTGCTCACATTAAGAACAACTCGTCCGTGACAAAGCTGGGGCAAGCTAACCAGCCCATCCATGGGGCTCCGCTTAACACACAGCTTAAAAGAGCAAGATTGGGGGTAGGCCATTTGCAACTGTTTCTCAGAAAATTCCCCTCCCCTGTAGCGCCCCCTCAAAATCCTTTATTTTCCCAATCACGCTGCCAGTTTGCAGCCGTCTGGTGTTGCTGCTCACGCCGTTCCACGCACTCCCACAACAGCACATAAACATTTGCATTGTGAATCAGCCGGGTTCCTGAAAACCGTAATTCAATCAGGCGTGTCCCGGATATTGCAGGAAATCACCATCTGTCCCACGGCCTCGCTCTCCCTTGCAGGGGACCCGTAAAGGAAACCTGCCACAAAAGGCTTGCGAGACGCTGCAGGACGGGCCGGGTTTTGGTTCCAAACCCCCTGCTGTAAGAGGCGGCCATGAGATCACCATGCACTTTGGTGGGAAGCTCTGGCGTGATGCAGAGGCAAAAAGCAGAGGGACACTTGAGGGTAGGCTGTTGGGAGAACAAATGATTGAAGTGGAAATTATATCAGAGGCTATCTAAGCTGTTGCCATTGGTTTGCAAGGATTTTATCTAGCACTGTGGAGTTGGGCTTTAGTGACAGGAAACATCTCCAGGCCTTAAATTAAAATCTAGGCCCAGCTCCACCACTAATATAAATGAGCAACGCCACGCTGATTGGAATGGAGCCACAGTGATTTACACCACTGGCCTTGACTCCATGGTATCTTCTCTTTCCTTGTTTAAAAGGGCGAGCTCGCTAGAACAGGGAACACATTTTTATCAATGTTTGGAAAGAGCTGGGAAGTTTCCTGTCTTACCCACACCAATACTGCATGGACACCCCTGATTCTCCACCCGTGCACAGCATCCAAGGCTCTCTGGTGGGCATCAGTGAGTTTAGCCTCAAACAGCCTTCAGGAGGTAGGTTTTATACCCATTTTACAGATGAGGGAATGGAGGCACCAAGCAAGGCAGCCAAGGTGATGCTGTGGCAGAGGCAGGCCTGTCTCACAATCTCTATGCCCCTACACTGTTCTTTTCACATTGGGGGAACGGAAGGCAGCCTTTCGAGGAGGAAGACCAATGCTGGTCCTAGCTTGGTGGCGCTTGGTGATGTAGGTTCAATTCCCAGCTCCGCCACTAGCTTCTTGAGGGACCCTGGAGCAGTGTTGCCTGTAAGCTGGGTGCTTGTGCAGCTACTCAGCAGAGAGATTCCCATGCTGCCCAGCTGATTAGAAGAGCGCCCACAGCTCAGGTTTGTTTCTACTGGTGATGCATAGCCACATTAAACAATTATTCCACACGAGGATGGAAAAGATTCGAGGGAACATTGGCCTGGAGTTTCCTGGCTCCCAAGCTGATGCTCAGACCCACCAGCTCCATTCACAAGCAGGTGCGATAGCTCCTGGTCCCCACCTCTGTGCGACTGCACAGCCAGCGGGTCTCAACCCTGCCTGGGAAGGAGAGAGTGTGAACGCCATGCCCTGTATGGCCGCTAGCCTGCCCGCCATGCTGCTGTTCTGCAGAGACCCCGAGCTGCTGGCTTGCAGCCAGCTGAGAGCAAAATGCTGGGCGCTGAAGGCCCTTTTCTCCCACCTTCTCGTGTCACCCAGAAAGCAAGTCGCCAGCGTGCCTGCCTGTCGGGATCCAGGGGCTGCAGGCCAGGCTGCTGGAACACCCCAAACTTGGCCAAGGTGCTTTCTATTTGTCCCCTGCTCCCCTTCCCTGCTGAACGGCTTCCCCCAGCTGCACCCGTGGGACCCGCTAACCCTGGCCAGACGGCAGCACCGAGCATTTTGCCACAGCTGCGTGTTCTTTGCAGGACCCAGCCCAAAGCCAACTTGAGGCCCACCCTGCAGCCGGCAGCTCTCCGACCCCATCGAGGACGTGCACCGCCTGTGCGCTCATCTGCACTGGGGAATAGCCCCCCTCGAGTTTCAAGCCCATGCAGCTCTGGTGCAGCTGGGCCACGGGCTAACCTGAGACCGGCCCCAGGAGCCCGGGCTAGCATAGACTCCTAGCTCAGTCGGGTCTGACATAGGCATGGGAAGCAGGAGTATGGGGGTCCGGCAGCACCCCAGAGATTTGCACCCCATGCCGAGGTCCTAGCCACCAACTCCAGGGGGGCCAGATGCCAGCCCTGCTGCCTGTGGGGGTCCCATGGCAGGGGTGGGCAAGATATGGTAAAGGGGCTGGCAGTTCCCACTAGGCTCCACGTGCCTCTGGCAGGGTGGGGCTGGGGGGCCCAGAGACTTCATATGCTCCCCCGCCCCCAGGCACTGATTGGCGTCTAGAGGGAACCGCCCCTTCTGCCTGAGGCTCCGCCCCTTCTGGGCGTGGCGCCGGCCTGCAACCATGTTCCAAAGTTCATGAAGTGGCCCCTCCCTTGCAAAAATTATTGGCCGCCCCTGCCTAGGGTCCCAGCCACCAGGGGCCCGCCCTGGCTGGGGCAGTGAGGGGTGCAGACGGGGTAAGAGGGGAAGGACACTGCTCAGCACCCCCACCCTAAAAGTTGTCCCGCGCCACTGGAGTGAGGGCAGTTGATACACCCAAAGCCCTTCACTGTCCCCGCCTGAGGGAAATATTCACATGGCCGCAGCCTTGGGTCGCTGCAGCCCCAGGCTCCATTTGCACCTGTGCCCGGAGGCTCCGGGCAGCCACGTGTGTAGCAAAGGGCCACGGACGGGCCATGCAGTCTAGCCCGATCTGCACCCTGCCCTCCTGTAATAAGCGGTTCCTCGCTGACAAGCACTTAGATCAATACACGGGGAGATAAGAGGAGCCCAGCTGGGGGGTTGATTATTGTTCCACTGGTGGCAGTACACGGCCACGGAGTGCTCCATGGCAGAGCCGCCTCCAGCCAGCACCTCGGCTGCGTTTTAATTAACGTTGCTGGCTGGATGAACGAGAGGCAGGTGCCTCATCCCAGGGCTGCGGCAATACAGGAGAGGCCAGGTTGCCGCTCACTCCCGGGGGGGTCAGAGTCTCAGAGGGTTCCCTTGGAGGAGGGTTGCTCCAGCCAGGAGCGTAGGTGGGGGGAGATGTGCCAAAGCGGGGTGGGCGGCACGGCACAGAGCAGGAGGCGGGGAGGGCCCTGGTGCTGGGAGAACTGGAGACAGGAAAAGGTGTTTCTCTCTGCCCCGTGCTGGGAACCCAGCAGGATCGGCCGCCAGGAGCAGAGGCTGTGGGATAGGGGCCGTGGAGGCTACGGCGATGTCCAGTCTCTTGGGTCGCCAGGCCTGGAGGAGCTGGTCTCCATGTGTTGGGGATGGCGGGGAGCCAGGGAAACAACTCAGGAGTGGATGAGTGGGACCAGCCCCAGGACGTTGGCCTGCAGGAAGGTCTGGCTTTGCAGGGCCCTGCCGTGCCAGCCGGTGAGCAACCAGCATTGGGATGGCTTCAGGGTTCCCACCGGCTTTGCCTGTTCCAGCCCGGGTCGGGGAGGAACGGGGCAGAGCAAGGGGGAGATCATGGGCCTGCCAGCCCCTCTACTGCTCGAGATACCAGCAGACACACTGCCCGTCTCACACCAACCTCACACCGTGCCCATGACGATCAGAGCCCGGCCCTTCCAGCTGGGCACAAACTGGCATCTGTCCCATGGGGCTGGAGCCAAAGAGCGGAGCCGGGACAGAGGCCCGGAGAGCCACAGGCAGGTGGCCTCAGTCCCGGTCCAGTGCTCTGTCTGCTAGGCCATGCAGCCCAGCGCCTCGGGTCGGCCTCTGCTAAATGGAATGACACGAACTAGCCCAGAGGCAGGGCGTCCCCATGCGGCCCCCACACAGCGCGACAGCCCCGGTCTGCAGACCCTGCTGCTCTGACCCCTTCGCCATAACAGCTTAGGTCAGTGGCGGGCAGCCCACGGGCCACACGTGGCCCATCTGGGCGCTACACGCAGCCCGCTAGACATTTTGTTCACCGCTGCTCACGCGCAGAGTTGCCAGAGTCCGCTGGTTTCCCGTCCACGGCGCCTTCTTCCTCCCAATATTACCGAAGTGACACACACAAGGCCCAGGCACGTGCTGGGAGGGGCGGGCCAATTGCACCCAGCACTGACTGCGAGAACCGGGCACACCCTTAGCAGCCAATCACAGTGCAGCTTCAGTTCTGTTACATCCCCCCCACACACACACACACACATTCTAGGTCCACAAGTGCAGTGAACAAAACCACCCTCGCCAGGACACCGTCTTGGTGACGACAATCTTGTGGCCCACTGCGATGAAGGAGGCCGCTCGGGCAGCCCACTCACTAGCCTTGGTTGCCAGTCGCTGGCTTAATAGAGGACAATGCACCCAGGGAATTGTCATGCACTGCATCCAGGCTTAGCCCTGGCTTCGTGAGGCCATGGCACAGCCACCAAGTGGTTAGAGGGCAGGTCTGGATGCAGAGAGAGGCTGGCCTTGAAGCCTAGCACCCCCTCCTAGCCTGGGGTCTGCTTCCGCAGAGATCAGAGCTCATTCAACTGATCAAAAAGAACCACCCATAGGCAGGGCGTCCCGTCTTTGGGTCTTTGTGTCTGAGCAGCGAGTCCTGGGCTCAAGAGGGGCACAGTGAGACCTGCTTTCTCTTCCCAGGGCTGCTGCTTGCGGGAGAAACTCTGGCAGGCCAGCGCCCTGAGCCAGTGACATTTACATGTGTCAAGGTCTCGTTCTGGGCGGCTCTGGGATTTCTCCCTCCGCGCTGTTGCTGCCCCACACGGCGGGGGGAAGGGCAGGCTGTGCTTCCGGCAGGTTATAAATCCATGCCATTGCTAAATGGGCCAAAAAAAATGACAGCCAGGTTCAGTCCCTCCTGGCCAAATATAACTGGCTTTCCCTCGCTGCCTGGAAAGAGCGTAATTTGCACTGCGCAGATTTGTCTAATTGCTCTGCTTTTGCTCGAATGCACCAGGAGTTTTAATTTCCTCTTTCTGGTTAACTGCGGTGCATCTGGAGCTTTAAACACTCAGCCCCCATGTGACTCCCTCGCGGACAGGTGGCTGCATCGCACACCAGGTTTATTCCCTACAAACTACCTCTAACAAGCACTGGAATATCTGGGGAGGTGGTCAGACCCTCTACCTTGGAGCTTGGATGAACACCTGTCAGGGATGAAGGGGGGTGGAAACTATGGCCCGGGGGTGGATCCAGCCCAAAGCTTGCCTGGATCTGGCCTCCGAGGCTTGGGGCTCCTCCACCCAGTGTCAGTGAACCGGCATTGGTACTCCATCCCTGTGGTCCCTTTGCCCCTAGCCTGCTGCTACACCTCCACTTTGCTCCTGCACCCTACCTCCTGCCCAGCTCTCCCACCCCCACCCCCCAGCACCCCCCTCCCACACACTGAACCCCTCTTTTGGATCCGTCGGGGGCTGCACAAAAGTGAGCAGCCCCTTCCCCAAATAAAAACCCCTCACTGACACGGCCCTCGATTGAGAAGCAGAAGGACACACCCCCATTCCCCTCACACAGTAGAGCCTGGGGGGGTCTGGGCTAGCAGATTTTGTGGGCTCCCCTAGGCTCTGCTGTGTGAGGGGAATGTGGGGCCACGTCGACTTTTTCTGTGGGTTCAGCAGCTCCTGACCCAAAACAGGTTCCCTGCCCCTAGTCTAGGGTTAATTGGTCCTGTCTCAGTGCAGGTGTAGGGATAACATATCAATGTATTAAAAATGTGATTCCCCCACATGGAAGTGACTCCCCATAATTTGTTCCCCACAACTTAAAGTGTTTAGATTTATTATTAATTCTTCTTCTTATTATTATTATTATTATTTGTTAAGATTGTTAAATGTTTAGATTTATTATTATTATTGCCCCTTTAGAATATAATGTATTAGGTCATGTAACTTAGAACTGTTAAGAATATAATCCTATGTAGCCAGAAACAGCCCCCCCTCTGTGCCCCAGGGCATGCTCAGGCTTGTGCAAGGGGCTGCTTGAAATAACTTTGTATTAGAACCCTATATAGAAAACTTGTAGCAGAATAAGATTTTCCCCCACTCTCTTCCCCCCACTCTGTAATTAATTGCCCTGTTGAATGAATGAGGTGTGAATGAGTAAGACTTGGGAGCCAAGCACCTCCAGACAGCTACAGGAGTTGAAGAGGGGGTGGAAGCCAGACCCAAGGTGTCAAGTGGGCTGAAGAAAGAAGAGCAGACATACTGACTGCCTTGGGGATTAGAAGCAGGCACCTTCTTTTGAAAACACCCTCTCTGCAGCACAAAGGGACCAACGGACACAGACCCAGAGTTTGAATCTGGGATATATATTTGCATATGAGAGGGATGCTATAAAAGTGAGGTGTCTTGCAGAGGACCCCGGGTTTCGTCTTGTCACCATCGGAGCATCGATCCGGATCGGCAGAAGCCCGGCTCCACCCCTCCCCCATCTAACTCACCTGGCCAGTGCAGTTAAGGGGAGCAACTTGTTGGTAACAACAGCAAGACGGAGTGTGCTTGTGTGTGTGTGTGTGAGTGCATGAGTGACTTATATATATATATATATATCATATGCATATGATAACTGTTAATTATTCTATGTGTGATCAATAAATGTGGCGTGTTGCCTTATCCCCCTGAAAAAGATCCCGAGTACTTCTTTTAAGTACAACACAGGGGGCAGGACTGGATGATCTCCCAAGGTGTCTTCCAGCCCTACATCTCTATGATTTGATGATCACCCCGTCTCTTGTTTTTGCTAGACAAGATGGTTAATTTTGGCTAGAGAATTAGCCCATTCTGATCCAAACAGCCTCAACATTGCGTGCGTGCACGTGCGAGAGAGAGATTTAGCTCAGGTGTTCCCGCTCAGATTCAAAAGCCAATATGATGCTGTGTGATTTCTGGTGCAACACAATGATGAGCCTGCGGAACTCATTGCCACAGCGGGTCATTGAGCTCAAGCAGTTTACAGGATCCCAAAGAGGAAGCTAGATGGTCTGGGTACATTTAATCCTGCCACAGAGCACAGGGATGGGCTCAACAACTTCCCGAGGTCCCTTCCAGCCCCACCTGTCCATGATTTATATGGCTAATGAGACCACACAGAGGTATGATAGCTTGTACTCGACATCGAGAGCTTGGAAGGGCTATAAACCTTTCGAAGGCAGCACATTAATCAGCCACTAACAACTGTGGGAAAAGAGGAAATTTCTGTGGGGGAAGGTTATTGCTACAGCAGGGCTCTTGCTCTTTTCTCTGGAGCAGCTGGCAAAAGCCAGAGAATGGACACTTGGCTAGATAGGCCTTGGATCTCTCTAGCACGCACAGAAAAATGGAAGCTCAGCAGTGTTCCTTCTAATTTTTTCCCCATTGATGTGTGGAATAAATTTTGTTCTGTGCACCAACACAGGTGCAGATGTGCACCACTAATATAATTATGTGTTGCCTGCTGTGGGTGCTCTGCTAATCAGCTGGGCAACATTAGAATCTCTCCTGGCTGGCCGCCCAAGCGCTCAGCCTACGGGGAACACTGGTGCTCAGCATCCCCAGTGACAGCTATTCAGCTGTTTGATGGTGGGAAGATGCTTGGAAGAGGGCAGAGAACAATGAGCAAGGGGAAGGGATCTTGGGGGAGATGTTAGAGCCAGAGCAGGCAGAGACACAGTGAGGGCGGAGCCTCAAGGGTGGGGGTGGCGCTTGAGGGGAGGGACGGAGCAAGAGCAGGGCCTTGGAGGAGGAGAGGGGCTCCAGGTGGAGTACCCATGGGAGGAAAATAAACATCAGTCCCTATGCTCAGATCTGATCCAGTCTAGCAGCTCCTATGGGCAATCTCAGGGTGAATGTCACATGTTACTGGCCTGATTCCCCAACAGCATTCATGGAGGTGAAGGCAAGCTGGGAGTCTGATGTTCACAGAACCTTTAAATCCCCAGGCCAAACTCCGCAAGCATTCATGGCCTGGGCTTCAGAGGACACAATGAAACAGTGCCCAGGTCTGACAGGCCCAAGGATCGTCACATTGTGAGACATGTTTGGAATGTCAGCATCAACCACACCGGGGACCACATGCCTGATCTGCATGGGACAGCGACCTGAGGCTCAGAGAAACTATGTGACTTGGCCAAGGTCACACAAGGAGCCTGTGGCAGAGCCAGGAAGAGAACCCTTGTCATTTTAAATGCTGGTTCTGAAGCAGAGACAACAGCTGTGATTCAGGACAAGAAAAACGTCGATACACGTCACCGACGAACCAATCAGGACACAGCGTTGCTGCATCTCCTGTCCATCCAGCTTAGAGGGGAATCATTTTGACCTTCTCTGCAGCCAATCATGCGACAGAGGAGCTCTGATTGGTTAAGGGTGCCCAGAAGAAGTCTTGGAGTATTGATGTAATGCAATATTAAAGTGGGTTAAAACCGCCAGCCCTTCTAGCAGCCAAGATCCAAGTACAGAGGCAAAGAGCAAAGGTATTTAGAGGCTTTGTATAGATTACTTTGGGGGAGGGGGGGCAGATACATATTACAGAGGGGACCAGGAGGCCAGGGTCACTCAGCGTTCCAGTGGAGCTGCGTCATCTCTTGGTGGATGGTGCTGAACTTGGGGCGCAGGCTGGGACTGGTCTCCCAGCACCTCAGCATCACGTCGTAAACCTCCACCGGGCAGCGCTCAGGCGCTCGCATGCGGAAACCTGCCAAAGTAAGAGGGCTGGAGCTAACTCTATGGAAACAGGACCGGGGGGACATTATTATGGTCTGTATTGCAGCAAAGGAGCCAGCTGAGAATAGGGTGCTAGGTGCTGTATGACACTCAGGAAGGGACCGTCCCAAGGACCGTACCACTGAAATGGACAAGCCAGGTCTCTCATCTGCATTGTACCAGTAGGGAACTGAGAGACTAAGTGACATGGCCATGGTCACACAAGGAGTCTGTGGCAGAGAGGGGAACTGAACCTGGTCTCCTGAGCCGTAAGCACATGTCCAGCCCCACCTCCTTCGCTCAGGGATCAACTTGTGCCATGAACAACGCCCACTCTTGCACGACTTGCCTCGCTCCACCTGGCTCACCACCTGCTGGTTCGACATGCCGGGGTAGGGGGCGGCCCCCAAACTGAAGATTTCCCACAGCAGGACCCCGTAGCTCCAGACGTCGCTCTCCGTCGAGTAGCGGCCTGCCACCAACCCACACGGGGCACGTTAGTGAAAGGGGCCTGTGATCCATACGACCCTTTGTCATGTAATCAGCCGGGTTATCTGGCAGACTGGAGTAGCCACCGATGCATCCCCCGAATACATGACACCCCAGGGGCACAGTCCTGATACCAATGCTTCCAGAACCACGTGGGCCTGCCCCGTCCTGGGGGATCCAGCCTTCCCAGCAAGGTCACACTGCAAGGGGGTGGGGGAATCAGCACGCTCTTCATCAGAGCATCCTCTCTGTCTCCAGGTGATGCCAGACAACACCCGGAGAAAAACCGCTACTGTCCCCTCAAGCCCCAGTAGGGGGCGTGTTGTTGGCCTGGAGCAGCCTTCCTGCCCCAGACCTTCCTGGAACTGGGTCCCTGACCGTATCGCAGAGCCTCCGGCGCCGTCCACTTGATGGGAATGTGCTTCATTCCTCCCCGGGAGGCATAGACGCCGTTGGCCTCCTGCCGCGACATGCCAAAGTCGCTGATCTTCAGCATGTTGCCTTCCCCCACCAAGCAGTTCCTGGCCGCCAGGTCCCTGCGGGGAAAGGACGGAGGGTAAGATGCACCCCAGTGCCGTCTGGATACTCCCAGGAGGCAGCAGGGAGGAGGGACTGGCAGGGGAGCCAGGCATGAAATTTGGGCGCAGGACTTGGGTCACCGTTTGGGGCAACTGGGATGTGCCGTTTGTTGGCCCTGGGTGCCAGTCTTGCTGTTAAAGAGCACTCAGCAGGTGCAGCATGGGTGGGTCTCATCCGTACCTGTGGATGCAACCCTTGCTCTCCAGATAGGCCATCCCTGCTGCCGCCTGAACTGCGAAGTGGATGAAGTCTTGAACCCAGAGCCGGCTCCCTTCGGAGCGGAGGAATGATAAGAAATCCCCACCTAGAGCGGGCGGGGGGAGGAGGAAGAGAATAAAAAACACCCCAGGGGTGCAGTCCTGGATGAGAAAAGTACTCGTCCAGGTTGAACCTGTCTAGTCTGGCACCCTCAGCACCGGACGGGTGCCAAATCAAAGAATCTGCCCAACCCCAGGAGGTTAATAGTGTCACGAGTGGGTCTCTTTTCATTTTTGTTCTGCTGGAGAGAACACATGGAACAATGCAATGCTGCTTCGTTGTGTTTGGAGAGCCCTGAAAATCTGCAGATATCTGCTTTATATCCCTGGGGAGAGGTGGATGCAGATAACTGTGATTTTGCAGATGCCGATACAAAATGTTGTATCCATGCAGGGCTCTGAATGTATGACTATCGATCCACCATATACAAGTCTACGTCTAGCCCAGGCTGATCAGCTCTCTTCAAGTGTTAGTCTTGTGATCACATTTTACTGTAAGGATGTGAGTAGATAAAGCAGGCTGAGCAGCAGGCCCAACACTTTCCCTGCTTGCTGGGCTTTGAGAAGACATTTAGGAGTAAGTTAGAGCTAAAGAACAGAACAGAACTCTGAGAGCTAGGACTGGGGGCTATGGGGCAGTGGAAAATCTGTCCATCCCCGTGATAAGCGGACATGAGGGTATCTAATACCATGCCGGACTATGGATGTTGCTGGTCCAGAGAGTGCAGGACTAGAGAGGTTCAACTCGTACTTCCAGAACTGCATGAGCCTGCCCCCACCTGGGGGATACTGTCTCCCCCCGTGAGGCTGCACCAGGGAGGGCAGATTAGCATCCTCTGCGTGCCCATGCCCCCGCTGGTCCTTGCCCCTCGTTCCAACTATCCAGCTAAGGCTGGATTTAAACCTGCAGCTTCAAGCTCTAACACCCGTCGCTAGGTTTTGCACTGTCAATAGGGCATGGGCGCACGTCAGGCTGAGACCACGAGGTGGCGACATTCCCCACCCCTGCTGCAGCAGGTGGGGTGTTGCATTCCGGAGGCAGCGCTGGGGGTCACAGACAGGCGCACCGAGCCTGTGGTGGTGCAGAGTTCCCCGGCTCACCGGACACCAGCTCCATGACGATGAAGACAGGCTGTTTGTGGGCACAGACGCCAATAATCCGTACGATGTTCGGGTGGCTGTAGCGCCTCACGAGCCTGGGAAACAGGAAGGAGCAGAGGGATGAGCCACGGAGCTGCCACGGTGGGACTGTGGCCTGTTGATCACATTGCTGGCTGACCTGGCTTCCATGAGGAACTTGTGCTTGGTCTCCGGGGCCAGGTGCTCCCTGCAGGTTTTCACAGCCACCGGGGTGTTGTCGTACGACAGGCGGCCGCTGTACACATCCCCGAAATTACCCTGAGCATGGAGAAAGGGGAGGCGGGGAAGAGGAAGACAGAGACAATCAGGCAGCAGAACAAGACCTGTGCTGCAAAAGGGAAATCAGGTCCAGTGTCGCCCTGGAGCAGTGGTTTTCAAACTTTTTTTTCTGGGCACCCAATTGAAGAAAATTGTGGATGCTTGAGACCTAGCAGGGATAATGGCTTTGGGGTGCAGGAGAGGATGTAGGGCTGGGACGAGGGCTTCCTGGAGTAGGAGGGTCTCTGGGCTGAGGTAGGGGTGCAGGACAGGGTCAGGGATGGTGATGAGGTGGAGCTGTGGATGAGGGATTTAGTGTGCAGGAGACTCCGGGTTTGGAGGGGTTCTGGGCTGAGGCAGGGAGCTGGGGCACAGGCTAGCCTCCCATGGCTTCTGGTCAGCAGAGGTGCAAAGGCAGGTTTGGGCACCTTGGAGCACACTGTGCCCCAGAAGCGGCCAGCAACAGGCCCGGCTCTTAGGCAGAGGCATGCAAGCAGCTACACACGGCTCTCCCCTGCAGGCACTGACCCTCCCCAGTTCCCATTGGCTGGTGTCTGGGCAATGGGAGGGTGGAGCCGGTGCTCAGGGCAGGGGCAGTTTGGGGAGCCCCGTACGCGTGCTGCCTAGCAGCCAGACCGCTGGGGGCCGCTTCCGGGGTTCCTGGGTGCTGCGCGAGGTGACCCAGTGAGGTCACGGCCCGCTCTTTGAAAGCCTCTGCCAGAGAGAGAGAGCACAGTGTGTGCGCATCCGCATGCTGCAGCCATGCTCAGAGCAAAGGGGCAGCTGCCTCCACCCACCAACAGTGTGCTTCGAAACTGAAAGGGGCTGCACACCCCACTCCTCCCACCTCTGGTCAAAAATAGGTCAGGGTTCCAGCCTGCAAACTGACGTCTGGGGCGTTTTCTATCTGCCCGGGCGGCCCTGCTGCACCGACCTCCTGCCAAGCTGCCCTGGCTGGGTAGGATTCCACTCTAGGGATGAGAGGAGAGTTTGGCTCATTTAGTCCTTCTGCTCTATGCAGGTTCCTAGACACAGCCCATCACCATGGTATCTGGACCCTTCTTGGTTTCTCTTTTGAGATTGCAAGGACCACAGGACACCCACATCGTGACCCTCGTACGCCCACATCTTGAAGACTGCGTGCAGATGTGATCGCCTCATGTCAGAAAAGGTATCTTGGCATTGGAAAAAGTTCAGAAAAGGGCAACCCAAATGATGAGAGGTTTGGAACGGGTCCCATATGAAGATAGATGAATAAGACTGGGACTTTTTAGCTTGGAAAAGAGGAGACTAAGGGTGGACAGGCTAGAGATCTATAAAATCATGACTGCCGTGGAGAAAGTAAGGAAGGAAATGTTATTTACTTGTTCCCATAACGCAAGAACTAGGGGTCACCAAATGAAATTAATAGGTAGCAGATTTAAAGCAAACAAAAGGAAGTTTTTCTTCACGCAGCGCACAACCTGTGGAACTCCTTGCCAGAAGATGTTGTGAAGGCCAGGACTTCAACAGGGTTCAAAAAAGATCAGGGATGGTGTCCCCAGCCTCTGTTTGTCTGAAGCGGGGAATGGGCGACAGGGGAGGCGATTCCTGTTCTGTTCATTCCCTCTGGGGCATCGGGCATTGGCCACTGTTGGCAGACAGGATACTGGGCTTCATGGACCTTTGGTCTGACCTAGTGTGGCCGTTCTTATGTTCTTAAGTGAAGCAGGGCTCACAGCACCCGTGTGGGGTTTTGTGCTGGGGACCCCTGTCCTGCAGACGTCACCCTGAGACCCGTCAGCTCATTCCACAGAGTCCTCTGAGCTCCAAATGACGTCAGGGCTGCCCCTGAGAAGCACATAAGAAATCCTACAGCTGAGTGGCTGTGTGTCCTAGCGGCTAGAGCACGAGACTAGGAGTTGGGGGACCAGGGTGCTATTCCAAACTCTGCCACTAGGGTGACCGTGAGCAAGTCACAGCCCCACTCTGTGCCTCAGTTTCCCCACCTGCAAAATGGGGCTAATGATTCCCTGCCTTCTGGGCCAAGTGCTTGTGATGAACAGTGCTGGGTAGGAACGAGGGGTGAGGATGTATCATGCAGATGTGCCAGGTTTAGTTGCCGAGGGTGACGGCCCAACCAGGGGCGTGGCATGACAGACCCACCACAGAACTTTCCCATCATTCCCTTAGCAAGGAGTATTACTCCCCTCCTCCCCCCCCCCACGCCCAGCCCCACCACCCTCTTCACAGCTCAGGGAACTGTGGCGGCTCACCCAGGGGCGGCTTTCCAGGGGTGACTCACCCAGCAGCAGGCAACCATCAGATCCATATTTTATAACATAGGACAAAGGAGGGACGGCAGCTGCCGTATGAAATATTCACGTTACCCTGTGGTGAGTGTCAAGGCCGCACTGCCGGGGGCATAGCTAATAAAAGGGGCTAGGAAGCGAAGGCCCAAGGCAGATATCGGCTCAATAGAGACACGTAACTTTTAAAGGGATCCACATGTTGCAAGACACAGCAGAGGCGACTAGAAGAGGCACATTGATAGTCCCCTCGAGCTCACAGAAATGTAGGTCTGGGAGGGACCTTGAAAGATCATCCAGTCCAGCCCCTGAACCGAGGCAGGACTAAATATTCTCCAGACCAGCCCAGACAAGCATGTCCAACCTGCTCTTAAAAAATCTCCCATGATGGAGTTTCCACAACCCCCTCTAGGCAATTGATTTCGTGCCTTTGTTGAATTTCTCCTTTGCTGCAGCATGGGGTGAGATGCACACACTGTGCTCTCCCCAGGGTGTGCTAGTGGCACAGAGAAGGGGAGATCCAAGCAGGATGGCCCATGTAGGAGCAGCACCCCCTGCTGTCCTGCCTGTCAGGTCGCTACCCTGACAAATGTGCCCATGATTACCAGCAGGCTCCCTGCATGGAGCCAGTTCGCTCCAATACATGGTTAACAGCCGAGAACAGAATCACTTACGCTGCCCAGCAGCTCCCCCAGCACCACGTCATCATGGCTCAGGTCCCATTTCGCCTAGAAAAGAACAAGGCTCCAGACAATACGAGCGGGAGACAATAGCATTGAGAGTATGAGTGGGGGGAGGGGCTGATCCTGCTCAGGGCAAAGTCCCCTTGAGGATGGGGGAGAAAGTCAGCCCCACGGGGCAGTAGGGTATGAGGGGGATTGGAGCAAAGACAGAGACGCAGGGCCTGAGTCTTGGGTCAGCCCAACATTTTCCATCCAAACCATTTTTCACACCCACTCTTGTAAGTTTCCTGGTGGGGACCCCGCGTCGGCTAAGTGGGGGCAGAGTTAAGGTTAATCCCTTGTGACTGCCCCTCTCCTCGGCCCCGTTCCCCACTGCCAGCCCCTACTGGATCTCTCTGCGTCCGCGCCATCGCCCGTCCCACGCAGCAACACAGCTGGCTTACCTTGGGGACTGGGTTCCGAAGGAGGAAGGGGCACTTTGCGGTGAGCTCCTGGCGTGACTGCAGGTGCTGGTGGATGAGCGAGGGGATGGTGGACGCGCCTACCCCACCGGGCTCCAACTGGTACCTGCCCTGCAGAAAAGACCAGATCAATACAATGTGGGGGGAGGGGAGGTAAATCAGCTGATTGGCACAGACTCTGCCACTGCTGCTCATAGACAAGGAGCATGCAGCAGCCAGGTTGGAGGGGTCACCCTCAGGGGGCCCCAAATTCTAAAAACCATGGGAATCAACTGCCATGAGGGTGTGCTAGAGAGCACACTGCCCTCTGCTGGATGGAATCAGAACTGGATAGTGTGTGTTAGAGGCCTAGACAGCACCCTGCCAGTGGGGATTCTCCCATAGCAGGGGGAAGTATTTCTGAACCAGGGCACTTCAAATTCTAGCCGCTGTGCACTTCTCAGCAACCATGCTACACAGCTGTAGTGAAGTCCCAGGTGGCTGCTGATTTGTTACACTGATGTTGAGACATCAGCAGTCACATGAGACCGGCCAGCACTTTGCTCTGCATTCTAAAGATTTGGAGGCTGATTCTCATTTATACCAAGGCCCAGGTGCAGAGCGTGAGCAGCACGAAGGGCAGGTGAATCAGCACTGCCATTTTATGACTGGGGAAACCGAGGCACAAAGCGAGCTAGTGACTCGCCCTCCGCTCTCAGCTGGAAATAGAAGCCAGCTCGGGTGCTCCTTGGCACAAAGTCCAGCCAGTGGCCACTGGAGGGACGGCCAGAGAGATAAGCTAAGCTTGAGCTGGAAAGATCAATTCCAGCAACCGTGAGGACATCCCCTCCCACCAGGCTTCCCACGTGACCTGGTCGCCTGGCCTCGCTGGCCAATCAGCAACTGGCTGTAGCCCCAGGCTTGACGTGATTAACCCTTCGGTGGGTTCAGCGCCACTCCCCTGCCCAGAATGCTAGTGGAAGAGACCTCAGGAGTCATTGAGTCCAGCCTCCTGCCCAAAGCAAGACCAACCCAACTCAATCATCCCAGCCCGGAGAGGCTTTGTCAAGCCGGGATTTAAAACCCTCTAGGGATAGAGATTCTACCCCCTCCCTAGGGAACCCATCCCAGCGCTTCCCCACCCTCCAAGGGAGATAGCTTTGCCTAATATCCAACCTAGACCTCCCCCACTGCAATGTGAGACTATGGCTCCTTGTTCTGCCATCCGTCACCACTGAGACCAGCCTCCCGCCATCCTCTTGGAACCCCCTTCAGGGAGTTGGAGGCTGCTCTCAAATCCCCCCTCACTCTTCTCTTCCTCCCACTAAATAAGCCCAAATCCCCCAGCCTCTCCTCATAGGTCACGTGCTCCAGCATCCTCATATTTTGTTTGCCCTCCGCTGGACTCTCTCCAATGCATCCACATCCGTTCTGGAACGGGGGCCCCAGAATTGGACGCAATACTCAGCTGTGGCCTCCCCAGTGCTGAATAAAGGGGAATAATCACTTCTCTAGATCTGCTGGCAATGCTCCTCCTAATGCCCCCCATGTGCCATTGGCCTTCTTGGCTCCAAGGGCTCCTTACCTTCCGGCACTGGATGATGAAATGCCTGCACTGCCCTCCTGCCAGCGCGGACAGGACATGCGCGCCGGGCCTCCCCTGGCTCTCGCGGACCAAGAAATCCCCCTCGCTGGTCAGCAACGCCTGGGCCTCCTGCCTGGGGAGTGCGCCGTGGTACCAGTCCTGTTGGCACAGGGGCCGCTGGGCTGCTGGCACCAGGGGCACGGGAGGGGGCAGCTTGGGGGGGTGAGAGAAGAGGGGAGATATTAGGGTCAGGTGCTCATAGGGCACCCATCGAGCCAAGCCTTTTAAGAACTCGGTGGGGTTCCTGCCTGGGACAGAGGTTGAGTGGCAGCCCTGGAGATGGCAGATGGGGGGCAGCTGCAGCACAGCAAAGCAACCCCTCCCCCATCATGTGCTGCGCCCTGCCCACATGCTGCCTCAGTTTCTCCTTCCTGGCAGGATGCTCCATCGCCCCCATCCAGATGGCCAGGTCCTTTGGGAGGTGGGTGCTAGTTCACGAAGGGGTCTGAGACCCGCCAAACTCAGCTTGCGCGGTGGCTACAGCACAGGAGGTAACTTTCCATCCCTGCTGCTCCATGCTGAATTTGGAGCAGCAGCTATTCCCTCTGGTCACTGCAATGTCCAGATGCTGCCTCGAGACATGGGGACCCAGCCCCGGGATTGAACCGGTGACCTGCAGAACACAAGTCGCTATCGCTCAATCTGCCAAGCTCCGTAAGGGGCTCTGTAACAGAGTCCCAGCCTCTGCGGATCAGGGAGAAGCAACAGACGGCGAGCCGGGGGTCACACTAGCAGCCAAGCCCCCACCCCTGTTGGCTCACTTATGAGCTCCCATGGAGTTTGTAAGAGACACGCTTCTCTGCAGCCTGCCTCTCCCTTTCTCTGCCTGGCTGCACAGTACCTGGATGGGTCTCACGGGGCGCAGCCTGTCGTGACTGCTGCTCCACGTGTATTTCTGGCACGAGGGACAGCTCATCCCTCCTTGCAGGCAGCCCTGGGCACCGGGAGGCCCCATAACCCAGCACGGGAACCTGCTCCCAGGCCACCCTCGGGGAGGGGGGGAGACAATGGGGCATTGTGACATCAGCAGTCACATGAGACCCGACAGACCCTGGGAGGAGGGTATATGCTGGTAGAGGCAGGCTCAGAGCAACCCCAGAATGAGGCTGGCTCGGGTGTTTAAAACCAGGCTGGAAAACAACATGGGGGAGAAAACAGAGGCTGCCCCACAAAGCGGTGGCCGGGGGGGAGGGGTCTTAAAGGAAGCCAAGTCGGCATCTGGTATTGAACAGAGCCTGTTGGAGGGGGCAGACTCAGGTGGACCCCATTCCGTAGCGCGCACGGCCAAAGTGGTCACAGGGCGCAGACCCTTGCGTTGAAGGGGCACAGGGTTAATGTACATGTCCATTCATTGAAAACAACAGGGTGCAGGTCCCTGTCTACTGCTCTGGCCCCACCCGGGGACCTGAGCGTGAGTTTCAAGGCAATTTGTGCCCATTTCACACTGCCAGAGCCGTGGGGAAAGTCCTTACGTCCCAACATGAATTGGAACCAACTGGTGCTGTTACCAGACCCCCCCGAAATGGAGAGACCCAAACTGCTTCACCGTCCACATACCGCCTGCTGAGGTATTTGCCCTTCTCTTAGCTCGGTTCCTTCCCTGACCTTTTCTGGCCACTTGCCCTTTGTTTGGCTGGAGCTCTGCAGGGCCAGGGACTGTCTCTCCGGCCTGTGGTCCATACAGCCCCCAGCGCAGTCAGGCGCTCGCATCACCTACCCACTAAGAGCTTGCTCTTGGAACGAGGCTCCAGCCCCATAACCAAAGTCTGAGGGTCGAATGCAGCTGCTGCTGGGGAGTAAAGAGGATGTAGCTCAACCCGGATTTAAACGCCTGGAAAACACAGGATGCTCCAGGGCTGGGGGCTTGCAGGGACCGGCCCTTGCAAGCCCTGGAGTTTGCTGCAGAATGCCTGCCTCCCAGCCTGTAGCTGACCCATCTGTGGTTGTGCCACTGGATGGGACAAAGCGCCATGCAGGGGTAGCCCCGGTCACCAAAGCAAACCACTGCAATCCCAGGCGAGCTGGTCCTTTGTGGAGTCCACCAGGCAGCTGGCGCCTCCTGGGATGGCAGAGCCCTGACCACAGCTGTGACACTAGCACCAGCCAACCAATAGGTTGCTCTGGGTCCAGCATCCTCCCTGCCCTCCCCCACCCCAAGCAGATTAGTGCAGGCCCCAGCTGGGAGATGCTGGCTTTTGCCTTGGCACAGTCCCAGGCAGGGCTGTAAAGCGGTACCTATGCAGGGCACCTGTGGTGACAAAACAGTGAGAGCATTTGCACTGCAATGCGACTTTCGTCAGGAAAAACACCCGGTTTTGGCAACAAAAATTTCCACCCTATGTGATGACTTTTGTCTTTCCCCCTCCCCTTAATTGTTAACAAAGAGCCAGTGTGGACTTTGCTGTTTGTTTTGTCCAGAGAACTGGTTTCTGCCAGTATCCCACAATGCCTGGCCTGCCGGCTCTGCTCAGTGTTGTGTGATCTCTGCTGCCCTGCAGGCATGCGCCCCTCCTTTTTCAAGGCTCTGGCAAGTATCTGACAGCTGAGGGAGCTGCTCCATTAGGGAACAAAGAACAAACCATTGGAATGCTCCTGTTTTGCCCTGCACTAGGACCACAGCCGCAGGACAGCTGCGGCAGGGGGAGGGCTGGAAGATCCTGCTGTGCTGCTTTGACATGCCTCAGCACGGAGAGCTCACAGAGCTACCACAGAATCCCAAGTAGCGCAGGGATCAGCTCTGCCTTCCCACCCCGCTGCACTTTGGGATGCTTATTGGTGATGCACATGGCTTGGCTTTGCCAGCAGGGTGCTAGCAACGTGGCCATGAAATGGAGACAATGGGAGGCAGAGAAAGCGGTTTGATTGGTTTTCACTTTGGGCCACTTTTGCATGTCCACAGCACTTTTGCCGCCCTCCCACTGGACACACAGCCGGACATGTTAGCCTGTCCCAGAGAAGTTACGGGCCAGGCGTTGAGCATCCGCTGAGCATAGGCCAGGCGAGGGGTTCACCGTGGGCACTTCTGGCTTTAAAAAAGGTCTATGGAAAAATCCTTCGGTGCAGCAGCCCCTGCCACTTCCCCCCGGGAATTCAATCTGAAACACCTTTTATTCAATGCAAACCTTCTGCAGGGGGGACTTTTCTTACCTAAATCCCCTTTTCATCCCCCATTACTGTTCCAGCCTTGTCAGCTGGACTCTAGAGACCAGGTCTGCTCCCCTGCCACCTGATCGCTCGCACAGATGCCAAGACTGGCCGATTGTTGTTCAGCCCAAGGCAGAATGGTGTAAAGGGAACAGACTCAGGCTGGAGAGCGAGAAGGATGGGGAGAGGTGGGGCGCAGAAAGGTAGCCTGCATTGGCAAGCCCAGAGTTGGCTGGTGCTCTCAGCTGCTTTGCAGGCACCGTGGCAGCAACTGCAAGGACCTGGGTCGGCTTTTCCAGGCTACACACATCTTGTTATCCCTGGCAATGTGGCTTAACGGCAAAGGCTAGCCATGTGCACTGGGGTCAGCACTGCCCACAAAGGGAGAGCGCCCCCTACTGCTCCTTGCAGCACAGCGCCCCCTAGTGCCACACAGGCCTCGCACTGGCTCTCCCCCTGCAGCACAGCACCCCCTAGTGCCACAATGGACTCAGCACTGACTCACTGTCTGCAACACAGCACTAGAGTGAGACACTGGGGTCAGCATTGACCCAGAGTGTACGGTGCCCCATTTTTATCCCCACCCCCCGCAAGCGTGCACACACACACTGTGCCCTACAGCAGACCTTCTGGCACTGCACTGAAGTCAGCATGCACCCCTACTGAGCCGCTGACAAGCCTCATGCCTCGTGCTTGCTAAACACAGCAACAATTGCAAAGCACGCGGCCAGTTTCCATCTGCCAATGATTTCCTTCTTTTTGCAGGGTGCTAGCTGACAACCCCTCCAGGCTCTTGAATCTTGTAAGAGATCAGGATGCCCGTGAGAGATTCAGGAGAGATTTGTCTGGAGTAGAGCGCTCTGAGTTGAGTAAATCCAGCACACACACACACACCATGGGGGTTGATTTTTTAATACAGTTAAATCAACTGGACACAATAAACCCTTTTTTTGGCATTAATTAAAAAAATCCCTCCCTTGCAGCACCACGGCTGGCTAATGGTTTCTATTAATAGGTTTTATTGACCAGCAGGTGTTTTAAAAAATAAGAAGTTCTGTGGTCAGACTCTTTAAAAACCCCAAACGTCCAGGACTGTTACGGCATGCCCCACTCCTTGTTGTCATCCTAAAACCCAGCCAGCAGGAATAGGTCAGCTAGATATTTTAAACACAAAGGCCAAAATTTGGCAGTGGTTCCTAATGCCTCTCCAAACCTATTTTGGAGTCCTCAAAACCAAAATGTAACAAGGCAACTTCATTTTTCAGTGAGTCGAGGGTCTGTGCTATCTGAATATCAGACTCCTTTAAGGGGGGCTCCACTGAGGACCCCAAGATGACAGCACCCCAATGCCAATCATCCGCCTGGGAAAAAACAAAGCCCTAAACTGTTTTTCCCCCTATTCATTTTAACATTTTGTTTCATTATGAAGAACTCCAGCTTTGGTACAAACAACCCACCGCCCCAGAGTTCTTCGTTGGGGTTGGCTGACACAAAATGCAGTCATGGCTAAGAATACTCCCCCTTTTCCAGCCCCACCACCCCGGCAACTCCCAGCACAAGGAGGGTGTTTTGTACAACCGCTATTCACATGTCTACAAGCAGGGGGGAAACAACGTCTGAGAGGCTTTGGGACTGTTTTTCCTAGGGCAGGAGGGGAAGTCCCAGGACTGATGTACCCCTTCCTCCAAAAAAAATCTGGGAGAAGGCTGAACCCCCAGATCTTCCTTGCTTCCAACCCCCTCCTTTAAACATCACATTAAGGAGCCTCTTTTACGTTTAACCACCGCTTTTAAATACCCAGCAACGCTATTCAGGGCTGTTCGCTGTATCTTTAAGGCAGGGCTACTCAACACACGGCCTGCAGGTGGGATCCTTTGAACATGGCTTCCACTGGGAACACGCTCCCAGGCGGGGTGAGCATTGAAAGATGCAAGTGGACGGGCTGGCTGGAACAGGTGGGTACAGGGTGTCGGCATTTTTAGCCCCCAGGGAGGAGGTGCCGGGAGCGCCAGGGCATTGTGGGAAGTGCTGGCTGCTGAGCCTTGTGGGCAGAGCTTGAGAGGGGCTGATTGGCTCACACTGGCCACGTTTGGGTCCAGTGCTGCAGCTTAAGGCTTAATCTTTGTATTCATGCCTGTCAGTATGAAAGAAGCAATTTGCATATATTTGCATGTACATGCAACCACACTTAAGTTGCAGCCCTTGGCATGTGTGGGGAGTATCCTTGTGGCCCTTGGGGCTTCCGAAGTTGAGTAGCCCTGCTCTAAGGGATGCTGCCCGGCAGCTGTTCGAGAGTATTGAAAACAGGTGAGGCTGGAGCAGGAAGTCTGTTCCTTGCTCCCTCCCCCGATGTTACACACAGTCCAGGCTCCTCCCCAGAGTGGCTCGCACTTGTCGTGGCTCAATGACGATCCCGAGTCAACTGGGGCGAGCAGCATCTTGCATTATTAACCACTTCAATGCCGGCCTTCCCAGCAGAACATCCCTCTTGACCACTGGACCTTCCAGGCATTGCTGCTGGGCAGCGCAGCACGAGGGGTTAAATCCTTCCCCCCCAGCCTACCAGGATGCCCCTCTAGTGTTGGCTTGCGTGCGCTTTCGAACAGGCACGTCTAGTGTGAGCTTCGTGCAACTTCACAGAGAATGGACCCAGACGGGAGGTGTCATCCAGCTGGCATCTGACCGTACCAGCTAGGGGGAAATGAACGCTTGAAGACATCAGAGACACGTGGCTTCCTCCCAAGGTTTGATCGTCTCCCAGCCAAGGGATGGCAAAGTCATGCAAACCCTCAGCAGGGGCCGCCCCCTCCCGCCTCGACAAACAAAATAAATAAATTAATCATGGGAAGGGGGGGAGGGGCATGGCAAACCAGACGGCTCCCTTCCCCCAGGGAAGGAAAAAAATCGGAGCTGGGGCTCGAAGAGATTAAAAAAAGCAGCCCAGGGTCCGGCCGTGGTCCTCCTCCCCCTCCACGATTTGGTTTCTATTTGGTGCAGTTTTTCCCAGAGTCTCTTGTCTTCCCCCTGCAGCTCCAGGGAAGTCTGCAGCAACCGCGTCAGCCACTCGGCAACGGGCAGGCGGAGAGTTGGTGCCTGTTTCTAACTGTCCAAGGAACCGCCCTCCCCGTCTTTGAGCTCTTGGCTGCTCTCCACCTCCTCCGGAATGTCCTGCATCCTTGAAAACTCTGCAAGGAACAAAACACCCCGACTGATGAGTTCATGCCCTGAGACATGGGTAATTCATGCACTAACACCCCCTTCCCAGGGCACCAAGTCTGCCCTAGAGCCCAGTATCATTTATCCCCATTATACAGACAGGAAGACTGAGGCACGAGTGGAGGGAAGACGTGGCCAAGGTAACGCAGCAACTCAATGGCCAGGACAAGATTTTCCATGACTCCTGACTCCCAGGTGCACCCCCCTTTCCCCCCCACCCCGGTTCCCCACCTCCCCCTCCCAGGGCTGGGAACACAACCCAGGAGTCCTAGAGAAGGGCAGGGGAACTCGGCATTGAACTGTAATGCCTAGGAGACACCCAAGGCTGCCCAGTGCAGAACAAGTCCCGTCCCTCCGCCACAATTGCCCATTTCCACGTCAGATCCTACGCAGCCTCATTGAACCGAGGCCCGGAAGCTCCAGCTTAGTTGCACAGGAACAGACTGGTCCCCCGCATACATGGGCAGGATCAAACCCAGAGCCAGGAGCACAAGTTAAGGTGGCTGGGGTGGCCTCTCGAGGGGGACACTACTACACGCATCATCCTGACCTCGAGGGCTGGAAGGCGGGGAGTGATGGCAGGCCACGTCCTCGTCCTCAGACAACGCCTCTGAGTCCTCGTCGCACTCCTGCAGCCGCTCGGGGCCGTCGCAGTAACCCGGCTCCTCCCGCGGGCAGTGGCTGCTCCCTCGGCTCTGCTGCAGGGGGGAAGAAGAGGGCTTCCCTGAATGCAATGCTGCAGCATCAGCAGGAATCAAACACAGGACCCCTGCCTCTCAATACACTAGCCCTGAGTGTCTGTGCTAGGAAGGAGAGCCAAGATAGGTCTGCAAGGCCAAGCCACCACTAGGGGGGGACAGAGCACAGAGTGGGTGTGGCTTCCAGCTCCACCCCCCTCCACCGGAAGTCAGGAGAGCCAGGTTGAACAGGGACAAGGCAGCAGGGCTGCTCTAGGAACAGGGAGGACCAAGTACTCTGTGGGCTTCACACCTAGGGAGGGGAGAGCAGGATCAAGCATTCACCCTTCATACCAAAGGATGGGGTCCTTGTGCAATGGCCCTCCTGAGAGGAGGGACCCTGCCAAGTGTCTGGTGGGGATGGTGCAGGGAGGGGACCCGGCCCAGGATAAGGGGTAAGTGGCAGATGCAATGGGGTTGTGGATTTTTTGGGGGGTGGTTGAGGTCAGTGTTCTTTGTAAGCTGGGTGCCTAGGCAGCTACTCAGGAGAAATTCCAATGATTAGCCATGCGCCCATAGCTAGGGTTTGTGTTTCAACTCACGCATGCGCCTTGGTGCACATCACAAAATTATTCTGCACATGGATGGAAAAGTTCAGTGGGAACGTTGGCTGGGGTGTTTTCCACCCCCAAATCAAACTGCACCCAGAATTTTTTGCACCCTGATCCTGCACTTGCTGTCTGGGGCAGGGCACCGACTGACCATGGGCACCAGAACTAGCCAGCACCCTCATTTTAAGGCCCCTCTGAGCTGCCAGCGCTGGGTAAGGGTATGCACAAGGCGCAAATGCTGAGTCTCCAGAAGAGGGAAACCGCAGAAAAGGCTCCCGGCCACCTTCCCATTTCAGTGCAGGGGCAACACGGCTGTTAGTGCTTCCCCCCCCCCCAGTGCCAGGCCTTGAGCATTGGGCACACAGCACCGCACCCCACGCCGTGCATCATGGGTAACCTACCTGGGGCGGGGTGAAGCTGAAATACAGGGCGTCTCCTGCGGGCAAGCTCCGCCTCCGAGGATCTGCCCCCTTCCGGATCCACATGCCCTCGGTCACGCCCCCTTCCGGCCGCAGCGCCACCACCTGCCGGCGGGTCTCCTCCACCTCGCGCTCCAGCCGGGCCCGCTCCTGCTCGCTCTCCCGCAGCCGGGCCTCCAGAGACCCGACCTCCTGCACCTTCTCCTGGCACAGCTGCCGGCAGCGGCTCAGCTCCTCCTGGAGCAGCACGTGCTGCTTCTGCAGCAGCGCCAGCTCCGTGGCCTGCTTTTCCTGGGCCTTGGGTGCCACCTCCCCCAGCACCCCCTTGCGGGAGTTGGCACGCGACACCTTCTCCCACCGGCCACCCCCGTCATAGAGGTGCAGCTCCAGGGTTGTGTCCTGCTGAACCACAGCAGCCTGGAATGGGAGGAGGAAGAGACGGTGTCATCGGGGCTGCCTGGGGCCCCATCTGCCCCACACAGCTGAACATACAAGCCCCAGGGCCCCTTTCCCTGATAGGAACCCATCCAGCTACCAGGGCAGGGGCGATCCCCAGGCTGGGATCCCGACTCCAGCAACTCCCCAGACGTCTTCTGCTCCAAACACTTGTCTGTAAGTGCTCACCTCATATCAGTGGGAGTCTGGTACTCTGCCCCCAGGCCCCTTCCTCCAGCCCCTTCACCTGGGCTCCTGGCCTCCTCCCGCACCCTATGCCTGGCGTCACGTCCCTCCCCTCCACCCTGGCTCTGCACTCCTTGGTCCAGGAGTGTCTCCCACTTTGCACTCCCGCCCCCAGCCCTGGCTGTGTGACCGTCACCATAGGGAGTCTTCCCCTCACCCTTATCCCTGGCACCTGGCTCTGAGACCTCTCCCTAGGAATTCCCCTCCCACCTCACCCTCTGCCCCCTGGGTTCTTCCCCCATCCCTCCCTCTTCTCTTACCCCTTTCCTAGGCAGCAACAGGGGAACCCCAACCCCACCCAGGGTGATATGCTTCAGCCCCACACCAGGACTGATCCCACCGCACCCACCAAGGGGAACTGAACCGTTACTCTACTGCTGATGAGGCGCATAGGTTGGGACTCCTCCAGCCAGGGGGAATATGGGAGAGGAGGGAGATTCGATGGCACAGACCTGCAAGCCATGGAGGAGGCCATAGAGGGTCGCAAGCCGGTCAATCAACTCCTAGGGGGGAAGAGAGCAATAAATCCACATGAATAATAAATCAACAGCCCTTTCTGGCCATAGAGCTCAAGAGGCTTTACAAAAAGAGCTCTGGATCATTACCCCCATTTTAAATATGGGGAAATGAGGCACAGAGGAAGCAAGTGACTGGACCCAGCAAGCTAGTGGTGGCAGAGTTGGAAACAAAACCCAGGGCCTCCCAGCCTGGGGCTCTAGCCAGTAGGCCATGCTGCTTCCTCACAAAACCTCACACTCAGCACAGCTGTTTGGAAAACATGCACAGGAGGGGACTCTCCCCCCTTCCCTCCTATCAGCCCCTCCCCAACACTGCCCAGAGGCTGCCAGCCCCTCCTACCTCACGGGGTACCTTCTGCTGCAGCTGGTTACCGTTCCCGTCCTACGGAGAGACAAGGCAGGGAGATCAGCCACATGACAACCCCTATGTGCATGTTCCAGCCCTGTGCGGAGGCACAGGGGAGACAACGGCTTTAGGTGCCGAATAGAGAGGTTGGAGCTATAGCCCAAGCAGTGGCAGCACCTGCTTTTGGCTCTGGAGGTCGCTGGTTCAGTCCCTGTAGTGTCAGTGTGGAGGGAGGCACTCCCAGTGATGTGCCGAGCAAAGGCTCTGCAGGCAGCCTCCTACCCTGTGCGTCCTGGGAGAGAGTGCACCAGGCCGGTTTTACAGAAGGGGAAACTGAGGCGCAGCAGAGTCGCATGGGTCCCACAGCACCAGGAATTGAACCCAGCTTTCCCCCCCATGCTGTCACAGCTTGCCAGGACAGGCTCCCTGCCGGGGCAGATAGAGACTTACCCGCTGGCCCGAGTCCGAGTCGGCCAGGCAGAGCTCCGAGGCACCATTGAGGCTACTGGTCTCGCCATCTGCAGAGGAAAGAGTGAGCGGATGAGACAGGTCAGGGTAGCCCCTTCCTGGGTGGAAATTCACCTGCCTGCCACTGACACGGGGAGTCACAAGACTCCAAGGCCAGAAGGAACCATGGTGAGCAGCCAACCTGACCTCCCACGCACCCCAGAGACCAGGGTCACCTGGTGGGCTGGAGGCGCTTTCAGGAGGAGACCACCCCCAAGCTGTAAGACTAAGGCCTGGCCTCCATCCAGTTTCGCTGGCCAAGCTGTCAATCTCAGGAGCAATCCCTGACCCTGAACGGAGCCAGTGAAAGACCCTGTTGTAGACACAGGACAGAAAGCCCTTTGCTAACAATTTGAGGAACTGGTGTATGCTCTGCATCCCAGATGGTGGAGCTCACCAGCCCAGGTATACCGACAAGCCTTTCTAGTGTAGCTCCACATCCTTAGGCATGGCGTTCCACAGGTTAACGACTCTCACTGACTCTCCTAGCTCTAAGAAGTCTCCCTTCAGCTCCCACCCATCAGCTCTTGTTCTGCCTTCGGCAGCTGGATTGGACACCCCTTCCCCTCACAAATCTTCTGCCTTGGGAGGTGTTCCATGGATACAACCCCATCATCTACCATCTGTTTTGTCTCCCCCAAAGCTCAGGCCATGCTCCTGAAACATCTCCCTGTGAGGCAGGATTTTCCAGCCTTCGTTCAGTCGCATCGCTCTCCCGTCTCGCAAGAGGCGCACAGTAAACAAGGAGCTGACACACACACAACATCGAGCCGCTCCGAGTCTACGCGGGCAGCATCCGGCCCCGCAGCCAGACTGCTTCAGGGAAGGGAGGAATGGGAAGGGAGAGTCTCATACTTGTGGTGTTGTTGGAGCCCGTGCCATCGGGATCAGCAGGGTGGTTCTGGTCCCGGTCCCTCCCGGCTCCCATGAAGAGATCCTTCAAGCACTCCACTGGAGGGGGAGAAACACAAGGTGAAGTAGGGCCAGCGAAGACACTGATACATTCTTTGGTACCACGGCAGGGGTACTGTGAAAAGCCACATGGCCGGGGTACCGCGAAAAGGGCAGCTCTGGACTGGGACTCAGGATACTGGGGTTCTATTCCCAGCCCTCACACTGACTCCCTAATGTGACCTTGGGCATGACACATCCCTGCTCTGGGCCTCAGTTGCCCCACCTGTAAAAGGGAACATTCAGAGCATTTCTTTCCCACTCTGTGCCTGTCTGGGTCTACGCAGACTGCGTGCTCCTTGGGGCATGGCCGGTCCACTCCTGTTCGCATTGCTTATCCTACGCCTACCAAGAGATGAACATCAGGAAAGGGGAAATCTGCTGGGGGGCTTAAAACTCATCCTTCTTAGCAGTTCAGAGAACGGTCGGAGGCAGGTTATCCCAAGATCATCCACTAGAGGGAGCCCTTGCACCATGCTCGGAAACAGCTGGTACGTTAATGTGTGAGACCAGACACCGGGCTAGATGGGCCCTGGCTCTGAACTGCAATGGCAAGAGATCCACCAGGCGGACCCTGCAGGAGGGAGGGCAGTTTGGGGCGGGGGGTGCTTAGCCCTTTGGCATTGGGTACCTTCGCGGATGGCTTCGTTGAGCAGCTTCTCCCCACGGGGCCCTTCCAGTGACTCGGCCCGGAAGAGGGTGCGGGGGGCTGGGCAGGCTGGGGGGTCCTCGCAGCCGCTCTGAAGACTGAGCATTTCCGTGAACAGCCCCACCTTCTCCTCCAGCAGCTCGGTGATCTCCCGGTCCCGCTGTGCCATCTGGTCTGGGGGAGACGGGATGGGGGGGGACTGAGTGAGGTGGGACGGGGGGGTGGTTAACTGTTGGGGGAGGGGGCGCGAGGCTACTGCTGGGCCAGGGCACAAAGGCAGCGACTGCTGTGGGGGCACAAGGGCCAGTGACTGCCAGGGACACCCGGGGGGGGGGGGGGGGGCGCCCCTACCTTTCAGCTTGCGCAGGGAGGCCTCGGTCTCTGTCTCGATGAGGGGGAAGTCCTGGCGACTGGGGCACCTAGAGCAGATTGGATGCGTCAGAGAGGGGGGTGGAGCCACAGTGGATCCCAAAGCACCGCCCACACGCCCATGGCCCGAGCACCCTGGGGGAGGTCACTGTCTCTCCCCCTTCGGGCCCTGATCAATCTGAGCCCGCAGATCCACCCCAGCGCTGCCCCCTCCACAGGCAAGCCGCACGCCCGGATGGCTGCCCCCTGCCCCCTTTTCCCAGGAGCACCCCTTTCCCGCAGACGCCCCTTTTCGCCACTCATCCCCCTGCTGAAACCCACAGGGCCAACTTCATAGTGTGGCCCACCCTCCCTCCCCCAGGCACCTGGCGGTCCCAGGATCGCAGGCACCCCCATCCCACGCTGGTGACACCTCCCTGTCCCCACTTGCACAGGGCCCCCCCAGAACACAAGCCCCGCCCGGGCATCCCCACTTGGGCCACCAATAGAACCAGAATCCGAGACTTCAGTGCTAAAAGGCCCAGGCTCTGACGCTGCAGCTAACCCTTTGCCGACAGCTGTAGTAAAGCTTTTATCCTGCCCGTGCGGGACCGGAGGCAGAGTCCCTCCCTCTCCCCTTGCCAAGGGGCACTCACAGGCGGACGGTTTGCTGGATGACCTTCATCCAGGTGTTGCGGTCGTCGCGGGAGGCGGCGTGCACCTCGTACATCTCCGGCGGGGTGCCGCTGAGCAGGAACATGCCCTTCTCCTGGTTGGCGATGTCCCGGACGATCAGGTTCTGCAGGGAGATCACCGCCGGCTTGTCCTGGGGGAGGGGACGCAGCCATTAGCGAGAGCCAGAGGATCTGGGGGGGGACCCAGGGGTTTGGGAAGGCAGAGGCTGCAAGGCCTGGCACGGGCATTACGGCCTAGTGCTCTCCTGTCCGTCTGGCTGGCTCCACCGGTCGTCTCTGGTCAGACTTAGATTAGAAGCTGCCGGGGCAGGGGCTGTCGCTCTGCTGTGTCCCCACATAGTGCCTGGTCCAATGGGGGCCTGGTCTGTGCCTCAGTTTCTCCTCCCACCTTCAACCTTTTCCCAGGAGATCTGGGGCAGGGATTGTTCTTACTGGGTCTGGGCAGCACCCGGCACAAGGGGCCCCATCTCCTCCAGCATGTCCCTAACGCCGATGGCAGCGCAGAGCAAGGGCTGAGCCAGGCAGCGTAATCCGGCGTCCCTCGCGCAGCGTCTGCCACCAGAGACACTCCCAACGGCAACAAATTCACCCTCCCAATGGCCCCTGGTGGGAGCAGGACAGGTTCTCCTCAGGTTTGTACTGCTGGGGAAACTGAGGCAGGGTGCTCCGGCAGCACCCAGGAGCCCTGACACCGAGCCCCAGAGAAGCTGCCCCATGTGCCAGGAGGCCCAGTGGTTTCTGGCTGGCCCTGCGGTGGAGAGGAGAAGCGGGAGAGGCCGACAGATGGACGTGCTCGGGCCAGCCGCAGCTCACCAGGGCGGGGAAGGTGAATTTCTGGTCCTTCTCCTGGAGGAAGATGAGGACGTCGGTCATCAGCAGCACCAGGATATCTGCGGGGCAGAGGGAAGACAGAGGGCGTCAAGGAACCTGCCCTCAGCGGGTCTGCTCAGCATCAGCCAAGCCAGAAAGGGAGGGAGATGGAGCCTCTGTCGGCAGCCGAATGAACCAGGGGCTGGGCCGGGGGAGCTGGGCAGAGAATCCTTCTGCAGCAGCCAAGTCTGAGGGGAAGCAGAGGCTGGAGCCAGGAGCAGACGAACTGGGCCTGGGGGCAGCCGGGAACAGGCCCCAGACCCCAGGATCCCCCCCCCCCACCTACCTTTGAAACGCCCGGTTGCCGTCTTCCATAGCAGGCAGCCGTCGTGCACCAGCTTGCGGCGCAGCAGCTCGTCCTTGCTGAAGAAGCCGCTGAAGCCCTCCCAGAGTAGCTGGGCCTTGACCCGCCCGTCCACGCGCCCGTAGATCTCCTGCAGCCGCGCGCTCTTCTCCTGCTCGTGCACCTCCAGGTCGATGGCCGAGATCAGGTCCTTGACCAGCGTCAGGGCCATGCCCAGGTCCCGCTGATCCACCTCGTTCCCTGGGGACGGGAGGGAACAGCGCCAGGCGTCAGGGAGGGGACAGCGCCCATGGTCGTGCCCCTCCATTCCGACCCGCTGCGCCCACCCTGGGCTCCCCACCCCCAGCACTGGGCCCCTCAGTCCCCACCCGCAGCCCCCCTCTGCGCCCACCCTGGGCTCCCCACCCCCAGCACTGCCCGGGCCCCTCAGTCCCCACCCACAGCCCCCTTCTGCTCCCACCCTGGGCTCCCCACCCCCAGCACTGGGCCCCGCAGCCCCCTTCTGCTCCCACCCTGGGCTCCCCACCCCCAGCACTGGGCCCCTCAGTCCCCACCCGCAGCCCCGTTCTGCGCCCACCCTGGGCTCCCCACTCCCAGTACTGGGCCCCTCAGTCCCCACCCGCAGCCCCCTTCTGCGCCCACCCTGGGCTCCCCACCCCCAGCACTGGGCCCCTCAGTCCCCACCCGCAGCCCCCTTCTGCGCCCACCCTGGGCTCCCCACCCCCAGCACTGGGCCCCTCAGTCCCCACCCGCAGCCCCCTTCTGCTCCCACCCGGGCTCCCCACCCCCAGCACTGGGCCTCTCAGTCCTCACCCGCAGCCCCCTTCTGCGCCCACCCTGGGCTCCCCACCCCCCAGCACTGGGCCCCTCAGTCCCCACCCGCAGCCCCCTTCTGCTCCCACTCTAGGCTCCCCACCCTCAGTCCTGGCCCAGCTGGCCCCAGGTACCTTTGCTGTTCTGCAGGATGCGGTCGATGAGGACGGGGTACTTGGTGATGCGCTGGGTGACCAGCAGGATGCACTCCTGCACCCCGTGCCGGCGCAGCACTGAGGAGCGGGTCAGCCTCTGCGGGGGAGGAGACGGGGACAAGGGTCAGACGTCAGCTCAGCGCCCGGCCCAGGGCTCCCCTTGCTTCACCTCACGCCCAGTCCATTGCACACTGCCCTCCCGGGGAGAGATGCTCCGTGGCCCCGCTTTACAGATGGGGAAACTGAGGCCCAGAGCGGGGTCAGGACTTGGCCATGGTCCGCGGCAGAGCTAAGAACAGAAGCCAGATCTGACTTCCAGGGCCCGGCTCCAGGCAACAGCCCCCCCAGCCAGAGTCACGCCAGTCTCATGCCTCTGCCAGGCCCCTCGGTGCCCCAGGGACCTGGCTGAGGGGGGTCCAACCCATGGGGACGAGGCCCGAGTTCCTGCCCCTCCCTGCAGCACCAGGGTCGATAGGGGAGCCGGATCCCATTGAGCCTCCAGCAGCCCCCAATTCCACTGGTAGCTTCCCCCTCCCTGTGCCCAGCCCAGCCCGCTCCAACGGGAAAGGACTCACCCGTATGAACTGCTGGAACCTTTTGTCCCGGGCAAACAGCTCCTTGTAGAGCTTCACGGCCTTGGTGTGCCGGCTGCAGAACTCCGCATAGGCCTTCTTCATCTGCTCGGCGCTGTGGCCGGAGAACTGCGGGCCGGACACACGGGCAGGGAGTGAGACCCTCTGCGGCTGCACGGGGGCCATGCCAACCAGCCCCCGCCTGCTTCCCTCAGCCCCGCCTCCCCGCAGCGCTGCAGCCGCCTCTCGGGCAGGGGAGCCGGCCGCTGCTGGCACCCAATAGGGAAAGCTCAACAGCGGGGCATCTGCACGGCCCCCGCCCCACAGGAGGTGGCCCGGAGGGGGGGCGGGGGGAGGAGGGAGGGAGAAGTTAGTGGAGTTGACACCCCGACTTTTGCCATGAGCTCATTATCATAACTCCCCCTGCAGGCCTCCCCCCCTTGCCTTAGACCCAGCAGCACTGCCTCTCCCCCCCACACTAGTCCTGGCAGCACAGATCCCTGCAGCACAGCGCCCCCCTGATGCCATGTGAAGGTAGTGGCATCAGCAGGCCCTGGAAGGAGAGCTGAGTCCTCCCCCCCCCACCGGCTCGACAGCAGCGCCTCTGGGTCTCCTTCCCTCCCCCCCGCCAGCCCCTAGCTCCCAGCTGGGGGCCCCACTCCGTCCCACCTGCTGGATCAAGATGTCCCCCAGGCGGTCAATGACAAAGTTCTTGTTGCTGTCGGTGGCCAGCGACTCCTTGCGCCGCACCAGCAGCTGCGTGAGGAAGCGGTCGTGGACGTCGCTCAGCTCGTCCACGCAGGGGAACATGCTCTGCACCAGGGCCGGGTCCATCTGCAAGTCCTCCAGCATCCCCTTGCGGAACATGTTGGTCATGATCTTCAGGGTGCGGACATGGTGCAGCTCCGTCTGGATCAGCTCTGGGGAGGGGCGCAAGGCGGGGAGATGAGAGCGAGAGCCAGGAACCCCCCGGCATCAACCCAGGACAGGGACAGGCCCCCCAAGGCAGTGTCCCCAGACTCCAACCCAGCCCCCAACGGGGCAGCCTAGCTTTTAGCTTTAGCCCCGACACTGGCACCCCCAGCCCGGCAGCTCCCTCGCTCTGCCCTGACTCTGGGCTGTCGGGCTGGGAGGGTCAGCTGCCCCGTTGGGGACTGAATCTACGCTCACCGAGCCCCACGTGGGCTCCTGCCCTAGGCCAGGCTGCACAGTTCCCCCTGGTGGGATCCCCTCTGCCCTAGGCCGAGCCACATGGCGCCCCCTGCTGGGCTCCCTTGGTCCTAGGACGGGCCTTATGGCACCCCCTCCCTCCCCCCGCTGGCTCCTTCCCACCCTAGGTCAGCTGCACTTGCCCCAGCTCTAGGCCAGGCTCCATGGCGCCCCCTGCTGGCCCTCCCTAGGCTTGGCCGCATGGTACCCCCTGCTGGTCCCCCCTAGGCCTGGCTGCTCCCCCTCCGGCCTGGCTGCAAGGCCCCCACTCCGCCCTAAGCCCAGCTGCACGGTGCCCCCTGCTGGGCTCCCCTGTTCTACACTGAGCCACACGACACCTCCTGCCAGCCCCCCCACCCTAGAGTGAGCCCTTCGGGGGTCCCTGCTTGGCTGGGTCTCATACCCACATCACGAGCAAGAGGGAATCAGACTCCTGCGGGCTCCTTCCCTTGGAGGCCCGGGGAGGGGGTGGTGGAGACGGAGAGGGGGTGGTCCTGGCCTGTGAGCCTTGGCCTGCGCGCAGCCATGGACGTGGCACATCCCCGAGCAGGGGGTGGAGGGGAACACGGCCCCCACCCTGTCCCATTGCTCTCTCCCGCCCGGGCAGCCCAGTCTGAGAAGCGGGAGGAGCTGTGTGCTCCCAGGACGGGAACGTGCTGGGTGGGCTGCAGAGCCGAGTGCTGCCTGGGCCCAGGCCTCACCATAGATGACGTCCTGGCGCTTCATCACCTCCTTCTTGTGCTGCTGCAGGTAGTTGTTGTCGACCGCCAGGCTCCAGGAGTCGGCCTCAAAGTCCTTCTCATCCGTCTCGAAGTCGCTCATCAGCTGGCTGTAGACGAATTCGGCCCCTTTGGGAGGGAGAACGGCCAGTTGGGGGGAGCCCGGCCCGAGGGGTCATGATCCCCCACCCAGGCCTGGGAAAGCAGAGCCCCTCCCTCCCCGACACCCACTGGCTATAACTCCAGGCTGGCGCACGCTGGGGAAGGGGTGGTCAGGCAGCCCTGGGGGGGGGGGGGGGGCACGGGAGAGGGGAGCGGGGGCAGAGCAACTCTCCCTCACCTCTGGACTCTGCCCAGGCGGGCACATTGGGGTGTTGCGCCAGCAGCCAATCCCGTGCTGGGCTCAATTATTCCCGGAGACGGCGGGGGCGGGAGGAAGCAGCACATACTGGCCTGGGGGCAGTCCAGGGGGCACCTGCTCCCTATGTCCCATAACGCCTGTGACCCGTCCTTGCCTAGCCCAGAGCCCCAGCCTGCTGCCTCAGGCCTCCCGCCAGCTCTACTCCCTCCCCAACTTGAGAGGAATTCGAGAGTCACCCTGGCGTGTGCTCCCCGCCCCCACCCAGCAGAGCGCTCGCACCTTCGTCGATCAGCGACTCCACCGACAGCGTCCGGTTGCGCATGTTCAGGGAGTCGGTGGACTGGGACAGGATGCGCCGGAGGCCCAGGGGCGACTCATCATTGAAGTTCCTGGAAGGAGACAGGGGAGAAGCCGGGGTTGGCGAGAGCCCGACACGGGCACACAGGAAACCGAAGCCCGGCAGCTCCTGGCCGTGTGCCGCCATCGCCAGACAGTCAATCGTGTACAGCTGGGAACTCCGGCACCGGGAGGGGACGGTCAGACGGAGAAGCCGGGAATGGAACCCAGGAGTCCAAATCCCCACCTCCCCTCCCTGCTCATAGCTGAGGAAAGATCCCAGGAGTCCGGGTGCCGTGCTCCAACCACTAGACACTGCTCCCACCCTCCCTCCGGCACTTACCCTGCAATGTTGGTGGTGGAGACGCTTTTGGAGAGGGACAGGGTGGGCCGCCCCCGGCGGGAGCCCAGCAGGGTCTGGCGGAAGCTCTCCGAGGGGTAGATGGCTGAGTTGGGACGCTCCCTCGTGGCTGCTGTGAGGAGAAGGAAGCACGTTGGGGGAGTGAGCAAACAGCCGGTGCAAAGTGGCACCAGGAGCTCAGGCACTGGGGGAGGGCGGGTCCCATCAGCGAACCCATCCTGACACGGCCTGACCAGTCTCATGGTGCCAGATCACAGCACGTGGCTCCACACTGCACGGGACCTGGCCAGGGACCCAGAACAGCCCGGTGCAGCCCGTGGCAATGGGCACTATGGTTCTGCTCCCCGAAGCCATTTCAGTAGCCACGCTTAGCAGGCAAGCTCTCCTTGGTGCCGGGGAAGGGAGCGAGGACTAGTGGTTAGAGCTGGTGACCAGGGGAGGGACAAAACGTTTGGGGTCCCAGCTCAAGGCCTCTGCTTTTTCCTCTCTCCATAGCCCCCATAACCAAAGGGCCTGAGCGTCTCTCAAAGCATTTATCCTGGGCTAGGAACCCCGCTGCACAGAGGGGCAGAAAATTAGGCCCAGATTTTTCAAGGTAACTCCCATAGGTGGTAGGCACTAAAAGTGCCCCTCAAAATCCAGCCCCCCGGGACTCGCCCAAGCTCAGAGCATCAGGCAGAGGTGGGAAATGAAGCTGAGTTTGCCAACACCCAGGCTGGTCTCTAATTGCTGGGGCACCTTCTCTAGTTCCTGGTACTGAGCTCCGCAGCAACAGGCCGGCCGCTCTGCTGGGGCTGGGACACTGACCCCCAGGGTGCGCAGCGCCCCAATGAACGGCTCACAGCCTTGGGGGGTGTGGGGCAGGCTGGCCCCAGTGAAGTCAGGGCTATCGACTCCAGTGGGGCCAGGATTTCACCCTGTGTGTGCAGCCCCGAGGGGCCATGATCAGCAGGTGTTCTCCAGTCAACGGGGCTACATCGTAGGGCAGGGATGGGCAAAGGTTTTGGCCTGAGGGCATGGGAATTACAGGATAGGCTGCGGTGAGGGAGGAGGATTCATGGGGTGCAGGGCGGGCTCTCCTAGGGGCCCTGCTGGCTGTGACATCAAGTCAGTCGTACCAAGCACCCCACCTTAGCTGGCTCTGGAGGGTGGGGGCGAAGGAGACTTGGAGGGGAGTGGCTGCACTGCCCCAGAGAAGGGGGCTGTTGTGTAGGGCGCAACATCGCCCCATCTCTACAGAGTGCCTGGGGTTTGTTAGCAGCTCCATGCTGCCCTGGGAAAGAGGGTCCCACCACAGGTCATTCAGGGGAGACCCCTCCCTTTCCCCAAGCCAGCTGAGCCCTGGGATCCCTGGCTCCTTGCAGCCAGCCCAAAGGGGGTGCCAGAGAGCGCCAGGTTTGAGGCAGCTCCGACCCCGGATAGGGGGCGATTCAGAGGGATATCTTCCTCCCCGCTCATCCCTGTGTGAATGCCCCTCCTCTGGGAGACGGGCCCAGAGACAGCAGCGGTCCCTGACTCGGCTGCATGGGCAGCTACTATATTTAAGGCAGAGGCGACGTCAGATTCCCTCTCTAGATTTCGCGGCCATGAGTGACCAAGACCTGACCGGACCTCCTGCCACCTCAGGCCCAGGGGCTCCCCCAGGACTAAGCCGGTTTAAAAACGAGCCACTTTCTCATTTCACCGAACGCCGGAGGGCTGCTCACACTCAGGCTGCGGGCAAGTCCCAAGGTATCTTCTCCAGCCCATTCCTTTGCTGTTTGCCTTATCACCTGCCTTCCTCCACCCAGCTGGAAGGATCCCAGCCTCTGGCCCCCTTCCTGTCACTTCTCTCTGAAGCCCCTCTCCCTCGAAGATGCCCCCTGTGCCGTGGGGTGACTGGTGCTGCCCAGGGCGTCTCGCTCAGTTATGAAAAGGCACATGGCGCTTTTCCACAGCACGGCCCATCCTTATGCAGCCCCGTACTGCGCATGCACCACGGGCACCTCAGGTCAGCCACGCTGGGTCCAGTTCACGAGAGAACGGCCTGGTTATCACCTCCCCCAGCGCCAATTCTGAACAATAGCAGCGGTGGCGGCTTCCTCCCCCGATGGCCCAGGGCACTTTGCGAACTACGCACACAGGGCTGCTGGAATGCGGCCACCTCTGGGGTGGGCAGCTGCCAACTGGAACGCAGCTTGCTGCACAACAGGGTGGGATGGCTGGGGTCAAGGGGACTAAGGCAAGTGCTGCCTGTAGGGTCACGGGAGCTTCCAAAGCCCTCAGCTGGGAACCCCACGTGGAGTAACATGCAGCGAACATTCATCTCCCTGGGACAGACACAGTCGGGAATGGCCCAACTGGGATCCGAACCTGGGGGTGGGAAGTTCAGATTTCAAGCCTGAGGATTAGAGACCTAGGCTGCCTGCCCCCATCCTGCTGATTTGTGATGGAGAGCTCATAAGGGGGATAGCGGAACACTGTCAGCTTTGGCAACGCAGCACTCCCCCCCCCCACCCCCCCCGACCTATCATGAGCCATCGACTCAGCCCGTCAGCAGCACAGCTGGGAAAAGAATCCAGGCTTCCCAACCCCCAGCCTCCTGCTCTAGCCACTAGTCCCCACTTCCTCTCCCAGAGCTGGAAACCAATTCCTGTCTCAAATCCCCTTGTTTGGACCCTGCAGGCCTCACGCTCCTTCCGAGGGCCGGGGATAGAAGCCAGGAGCCCTGACCAATGCTCCCTGGAAGCTGGACACTTGTGTAGCTGCTCAGGAGAGATTCCAAAGCTGCCCGGCTGATTAGCAGAGCTAGGTTTGTGTTTCTATTGGTGGTGCACATCCACGCATGCCTTGGTGCACAGAAAAAATTATTCTGCATGTGGATGGAAAAAAATTAGAGGGAACATTGGTTCTGACTCCCATCCACCTGCTCTAAGCCACACACTGTCCCAGCCCCCCTTGCTCTAACCATTAGACCTCCCTCATTGCCCATAAAACCAGTTCCTTTCATTTCTCCCCAGTCTCTCCAGCGACCCCGAGACAGGGTAGCGTGGGGGGAATCTTCCTTCCCCGCTCAGGATTTCTGGCTCACTTACTCTTGTTCCGCAGGGACACGCTCTGCAGCGCGGAGTTGTTCTTCAGCAGGGCGGCTTTCTGTTGCTGGGGGCAGAGGGAGGGAGGGGATGAGCCGGGTTATCGCACTGAGGTTTTGCTGCTAGAACAGGCATATACGCGTATCCCTCCCTCCCCCCCGCATTTGCTAGTGCAAGGGGCTGCTCTCACCGCCCTGGAGTCCCTCGGGGCCAGACGTTTAAAGGTATTTTGGGCCGTGCGTCTCCTTGATTTCACCCTGGGCACGATGGGGCGAGCATGTGCCATGGTGGAGCGAATGCTTTGCCCCACCCCCAAGCTTCCCCTACTTAGGAGCCTCTGTGGCTTCCCAACCTCTTCAACCAGCCAGTTCCCTGCACATCAGCCAGCGAAAGGGAACCACCAAGGCAGAGTGGAGCTGGCGACCTGGACTTCAACAGCTCCCTACTCACCTAGTGCTCATGACAGATCATGGGGACACCCCCCCCAGCCCCATGGGCTGCTCACCTTCTGCTTGACCTTGGTGCAGTTGGGCAGGGTGTCCTTGCAGCGGTTGTGAATGGTGACGTTGCAGGCTGGAAGATAAGGAGAGGTGAGGACAGGCCGGAGCACCATCAAAGTAACGGCACTGCCCCATTCTGGGATCTCAGTGCTCTCTAACCCTCGGAGATAAGAGGTGAGCTAGCATTGTGGCCTAGTGGTTAAAGCAGGATTTCTGGGTCCCAGTCCCATCCTGGAGTGCTGCCTAGAAGGCAGAAAACACAATTCTGGGAGTCGGGACTCTTGGGTTCTCTTGTGAGGAGGCAGATTTGCCTAATGGTCAGACAGGAGCCTGGGAGTGAGGAATTTTGTTTTCTAATCCCAGCTTTATTCCCAATTCCCTGTGGGGTGCTGGGCAAAGCGGATTAATCCCCCTCCGCCCCTAGTAGTAAAAAGGGAGGGGGTAGCATTTTACCCAGGGTTCTAATGCACAGGGATAGCCACATGCGAAAGGGGCAGGTGCAAAGCTGGCTATGGTTATATACTTTGCCCACCACTGAAAGGCAGCCACCTCTGGGGTGAGATGCAGCAGCTCTCTCAGTGCACAGAAACCCAGTCGAACAGGGCCAGAGACGTAGAAAAATTGCATTCAACTGAAAGTGCAGTGAGATAGAATGTCGTGAATGGAAGTGGAATTTAGCCAGGATTGGAGGGGTTAACATGCCGCTTTTTTCTACCATGGTAGTGGCAAGAGGCCCCCTCGGACCCCAGGACTCCACTGTTCTAGGTGCTGTGTGGGCGATGTTCTTGCCCTGAAGCGCTCAATCTAAATAGGCCAGAGAGAGGGTGGAGGGGAAACTGAGGCACCAAGCAGCAAAGTGACTTGCCCAAGGACAGAGTGAACGCTGGGGACTGAAGTCAGACCTTCTGCATCCCAGCTCAGTACCTACCCACAAGGCCATGCTTCCTCCTAGGGCGGGAAGTGACGAGGGATCTTTAACGACCCACCCTCAGGACCTCAGCGTGACAGCTCAGCGGGAAGGGGGAGGTTATTCTGTAAGCGCCCCCTAGAAAGGCCAAGCCCTGAGCTGCTCCCTACTTCGCCAGGTGTCTGCACATGGCGGTTTCCCACCAGCTGATAAAACCCGCCCTGCAACCTCACTTTGCCCCCCCCCCCCGGCCGGATCCCACCTCCTGCCTGCTGCTCCCCAGATGGGGGCGGGGGGAGGGGAAAGTTCCCCACCCTGGGGGAGGATGGGTAGATCTGGCAAGGGCCGGTGCATTGCAGACCCCCCCCAGCTTCCATGCGGTGCGGGGATTTCCTCTGGCCCCAGACAGAAGGAGCTGCACAACCCCAGATGCATCAGAGTTTCAACATACAAGCTCTCTCCCCCCCCCCCCCCCCGCCTCTATACAGGCTCCCGCAGACCTGGGTGATGCAGCCTCCCCCCTCCCTCCCCGGGGTGCTGCAAATCCCGTGGTCCCTACTCCAGCAGCGGGCCCCGCAGCTGGTAAGCGCAGGTCCCACAGGGGGCATCGTGCCAGCTGGGGAGGCGGCGGCGGTGGAGGCACAGGCAGCACAGCTGGGGCTGGAGAGCTGGTGAATCTCCCGGGAAGCCTTTGCCAACTGCTTACGGCCCCGAACGTGCAACTGGCAAGGGAGGGGGGCATCGCTCCCACCTGCACTCCCCGGGGGCAGTGCCACCCCCTTGGCATGCTTGGCACGGGGGTGGCGCCGGCTGCAATCTGCATTTCGCCATGCCAAGGCTTGGGACGCAGCAAATGCCACCTGTTTGGAGAGCGCCCCCCCCCCCCCCGCGCCTTGCTGCCAAGCAACGAGCCTCATGTAGCCCCCTCTCCCCCCACCGCTGCAGGGCCTGGGCACCAGATGGCGAGCGACGGGCAGCGATTCAGCACTGGCTCCAGAGGACTGCCCCCTACAATGCCCCTCCCCAAAGCTGCAGACAGTTGGCGGTGCCGGGTGCTCTAAAAGCCTTTGCGGCCAGTGCCCTTGCAGAGTCAAGTGTCAGTGGTGTGGGGAGGGGCTAGCAGGAGTCGCCCACCACCAAGCAAACCTCCGCCTGTAACCCAGGCCACCGACAGCTCGGATTCCCTGCATAGTCTGTTGCCTCCCACGGGTCTGAATTGGGCCTGCGGAACACACGGTGACACAGGGATGTCACTAGGTGCCACGTACTGATTAACCAGCAGGCTGGAGCAGCCCCCCCCCTTTCCGGAGGGGCTGCTCCAGCCCTGGCCGTGGGATCCCGGGTGAGTCGTTAACTGGTTAAACATAATGGTTAACTGATTAAATGGGAGTTTACATCCCTACTGTGAAATGAGGCCAGGAAGGTTCTTTGGGGGAGGGGTTGTGGGTGACTGGGAACCGGACTCCTGGGTTCTCTGCCCTCTGGGCAAGTCAATTTCCCCTCCCTGTGCCTCTGTGAAATGGAGGCAAGGCTGAGTGACGTATCAGGGGACTGGGTTAGTTAGGGGAGAAGATTTCCCCCACAGCAGGAGGTTGGCATAAGCTCTCCGCCCCATGCATTTCTTAAGGGGTGCGCAAGGTTAATGCACTGGGGGTGAAACAGACCCTAGCATTTGTCAAACATTGTTAAGGGCTGTTGCATGTGTTAGAGAGGCTGACAGCAAGTATCCAAACCCCTTTAAAGTCCTTATTGAACGAGAGAGAGAGAGTAGAGATGAGTGGTTACACCCCTGCGATACCAGGGAGTCTTTGTACACTGAGATCTTGGGATCCGAAAGGTGCAAGAGCAAACTGGCTTTGTTCCTACACACGCTGCAAGTGACAAGCAGCCACTTCTGGGGTGGGCTGTAGCAGTGCAGTCACCCTACACAACGGCCCGGCAGGGTTCCCCTGATGAAGGGCATGTTGAACTGGAATGGCAGGGCAAATTTAGGAGGAGGGGATGTTGCAGCATCACTAACCCCAAGCATTCAAACATTCAGTCAGCCCTCTTCCCCAATAAATGAAATTTTGGAACAGAAAAACAATTCCAAGTTGGCTTCTTCTGGTTGGTCTCCTGGTTACGGAACCTTTCCGATTCAGTTTCAAACTTTTCTCTAGAAATTTACTTCTGTTTTAAAACGAAAAGGGCAGATTCCCATGACTCCAGCAGCTGGGGCTTTAAGCAAAACACATCAAATACCGTGAGAACTGGCAACACCGGGAAAGATAATTTAAACACAAACGTTTTCCCTTGGGTGTCCAAGTTCTGTTGGATTGGGCGAATTCCCAGGCAGCTCTCCAAGCACTAGCTGTTTAACAGAATTCCTAGAACAAGTTAGATTCTTTGCCCTGCCTGTGTTTTTTTTTTGCTGAACGAATGGTAAATTATCCAGCCAATGACATAAGCTATGCCCCAACCGTTCAACTGTCCTCCTCAGGCGCCGATGAGAGAAACAGACTTCTGCAACCTAACACCGTGTGAATCAGAGGGAAGGAAAAAATGACGGCTCTTGATTTAAAGTGTATATAAACAGGGCTCGCCGCAGTTCGGCGAGCCCCGCTTGCCAGCCGCACTGTCTAGTGATCTGCGCATGCACAGATCATTCTGCGCATGCGCAGATCGCCCGAACCCGGCTCTTCCGGGTTGCAATCTTCTCACCCGCAATCTGCTCGCCACGGGCAAGTAGATTGCATTATTTGTCAAGCCCTGTATATAAACATTCTAGTTCTTTGCAGTGATTCAGTTTCAAGCAGACCCCATCAAACTACTTTATACCCCAGGGCCCAAACTAAAGCTCCGACTCTGCTAATTACTTTATGCCACCGTAAATCCCCCTGGTAGCTTCCCACAGATTTTTGTTGTAAATGTTCTGTGGTAATCAGTTGTGCTACTGTATGCGGTGAGCACTGGTCACATTCCACTCCAGAGGTGGCTGCATTTCAGTAGGGAAAAAAGTGCCCTCGGCAGGTGGCCTAAAGCGCTCTGGGATCCTTAAAGGTGATAAAGGCCCCGAATGTGATCTGCTTAGACTTTGTAACCATTTGGACAGGAGGAATGTGAAAGTGACATAGATCCTAGTGGCGACGCAGCCTGCCAGGAGGGGCAGGAGCCCGTTCAAACCCCGTAGGTCAGCACTCTGCAAATGGAGAACTAACAGAGGGTCCTGCATGTGACCGGGTGAGATCACGGGCCAGCTAAGTCACAGATCTATGGCCACGCCTGCGACTGTTTGTGTTGCTGGCCTTTTCCACCTCACGAGGGCCAGAAATACCCGTGATTGGTCAAACGCCATCCCTGTTTTGTCACCATAGGTGATGTATGGGTGCACAAGGGGAGGGGCACATGCACCCCTCAAATGCTGTGGGTGGGAAAGGCTGGCCAGCAGCTGGTGGGGAGACTAGCGGGGGCGGGGAGAGGGACAAGGGGGCTGGCGCCCGCAGCAGGGACCTGGCCTCCCCATCACACTCCCCGTAGAAAAGCAGAGTAATGGCACCAGCTCGCTCTGCTCCTCCGGCCGCGTCACTTGGGAGAGGGTCGGGACCGCCCCATACTCACCTGCGGGAAGCAGAGCAACATGGTAGGGCAAGGGTGGAGTAAGGGCAGGGAAGAGGCGAGGAGAGAGCAGAACAGGGGCAGGGTAGAGCAGAGGTGGGGGGCGGGCTGTGGGGGGGTTGTCCAGGTCCTTCCCCTGTCCGGGATGGGGGTATCACGTGACTGGCGGCCTCCCCTGGCCCCCTTCACCAGTCAGGGGCTCAAACTCTTTGCACACACAGCCTTACGCCTTTCCCCTCCCATGGGAAGATGGTACCACAGGGCTGGGGGGCAGAGAAGTCTCCAGTCCCTGACCACTCAGTGAGTCAGAGGCCAGTTCAGAGACAGGCTCCATGTCCCATGTTTTGAAACCACAGAGCCATCCTCCCCTTCTCACGCCGGGATCGTGTCCGCTCCCTTGTCATGAGGGAGACGAGACGGTGTCCCTTGTTCCTGGCTGCTGCAGACGGCAAATCCAACCTGCCCTTTGAGGCGAGAGGAACGGGGACTGCCAATAAAAAACCCTAAAACTCAAAACTCCCCTTCCAGGTCAGGGGAAAGATGCTTTTAAATAAACCTCCACCGGTCACCCCCACTCTCCCGGCGCCGAGGTGCCAGGGCACTGAAATGAGGTGTGGGGAAGAGAGGATCACAAGCCACAGGATGTTAAATATCTTGTGAATGCCAACACAGAGAGATCTTTTGCTCCTGGGGGAGGGATGAGGCCTTGCTACCCCCCCCCTCCAATCCCAGCTCTCCCCTTCCTAGTGTCCTGCTTTAACTACACAGCCATCACTGAAGCAGTACAACCCCTGCATGGGGCGGGAGATCTATGGACATACAGGGGTTTACAGGGGTTTGGCTCTTCCCAGGCAAGAAGAGGAGTAAGTTGTGCTGGGATAAAGCATCTCGATACCTGCCTAGCTGCATACACACGGTTTGTGCCGGTTCTACGAAATCGAACGGCTGCACCACCTTTGCCATCACAGTTAACGGAACAGCCTGCTTGTTCTCAGAGGGACACTCCCTGGCTCCCTCCCCCGCCGGGGGGCTTGATTTTAGGGTATATTTTGCCTTGTGTGTTACGCACACAAGAGATTTTAACACAGCACCTGGTCAGGGTCAAGTTGAGTGGGGGATCCTGCCAGCTCTCCCCGTTTGCTGACAGGCATTACAATCACACCTTGCCCGCCCCGGGGCGTTAATTCGCTCTGGTTAACCCCGCTTTCCTAATGCGGCCCTGGCCAGCGCGAGCTAAGCGACGGGACCACACTCAAAGTGGGTTTAAAGCCCAGTTTTGTCCCAAGGGGCCTGGCCAGCCAGGGGAAATGGGCCTTGATTATCCACAAGCTGCGTACCCGAACACGGGAAAGGAGCTGTGCTTTGTGTCCGCATCGCGGGAGCAGGTAGGCGCGCCAGTGGCAGTTACAGAAACAACCCCCCATGGGGTGGGGAGGGGAGACACAAGGCAGGGCCAATACAGACTCTAATCCAACCCTGCTGATTCCAGCACAGATTTTGCCAGAGGGGCATTGACACCTCAGTGGGATGCCAAACTCCCTCTGGCAGGGCTGCTGACAGAAATGCAGGACTCTGGGCAAAGGGGTAGGAGGGAACGGCAGCTCTTTAGGGCTGCCTGACCCCCATCACCCTGTGGTGATTTACAGGGCTCAGGGCAACTGCAGCAGGCAGGAGCCATGAACCCTTTTAAATTTCCAGACCCGGAGGCAGCGGCCCCCACCCCATCGGTGACCAGGCCCTCAGGCCCTTTTGAAAAACCCAGCCTCCACTGAGGCAAGAACTCCCCTCTCTCCCCCCCAATTCCAGAGGCAGTGTCTCCCTCAGGCAAGTCTGTGGGGCCCAATCTGCTACCGGAGCCCAGGGCCTGTTAGCCTGTCTCCCCCGGCAGGGGCTGAAGTGGTTTAACTGAGCTTTGCCCAGCCCCATTTACGGAACTAACTCTTCCCGCGGTGAAGGTCCCAGAGCTGATCCTGCTGCCCCATAACTCTGTTGGGGGCGGGGGGGGGGAGGGGGGAGAGCAGGCAGCCACTGATGACACGTGCGGGCAGGGACACATCGGCTGTCTCAGGGCGAGTAGATCAATGCGCTGCACAGAACAAAAGAGACTTAGTTTCACCCTAAGGGGGCGGGCACAGCAAAGTGGGGACACCCCCCCAAGGGGACAGCCCCAGACAAGGCCAAGGTGTCTACCTAGGAGCCCACACGACACAGAAAGCTTCTCCAATGCTCTGCTCTATCCGGCACCCGAGAGACCGGCCCATCCCAACACAAGCCGCATCCACAGTAGGGGAAGGGGGAGGATGGCAGTCTTGGGAGACCCAGGTTTAATCCGCTGCCTGAGTTCCCCCCTCCCCCGACTTACAGGGGGGCTGCGATGGGCTCAGGTACGACACTAAGGGGCGGGGGGGAGCCCCATCAGGATCTTTGGTGTGTTTCCCGCCTGCACAGGCTTTGGGAGTTTGCTCCCTGTGGGATTTTCGCCAGGCCTCTGGCCTGCATGACGCGTTGGTTTAGAATGTGGGAAATGCAGATCACAAGAATCCACAGAGGAGCGCAGCGTGTGTGGCTCTGCCATGCGGCATCCGCCTCCAGACACCACTGAGGGCCCGATTGTGAGTTGCATTTTTCAGGCCACTCTGGCGGCAGAATCAGCCCCCCGGGAATCTCCACCCCTTTACCCGCGGGTGTTGCGAGCCAGAAGGCAGCTAGGGCCAGGCTCTGCACTAGTCTGGGATTGCAGGGGAGCGAAGGACACTGAACTGCAGGTATCCCTGCTCGGGGGGGCCAAGTCTGGGAGACAGCAGCCCTGAGGAGGCTCTAGCGTACACCAGGCCTAGGCAAATCCTCGCACAGGCAGTGCAACGGGGGCCTTCAGCCTCAAATGCCCAAGCAGAATAACAGCGCCACTGCCCCCCTCCTCCAGCACCGCGGGCTAGAGCCACGCAGACCCGACGCTGGATCAGCCAACGGCAAGGGCAAGCCACGGACGCAGCGGGCCAGCACCCAGGCTCCTGTGCCAGCCCGGTCAGACGCTGCAGTCTGGTGACCGAGGGGAGGAAATGAAGTCATGCTCTTTGCTTTTAGGAAGAACAATATTGTTGGAGAAATTGGCGAGCCAGCTCTTGTGCAACTCCAGGGGGGAAGCAGAGGGGGAGGAGAGAAGGACAAAACAAGTGAGAAACTCCATGTTTGGGAGTTCCCATTAACTAGCCACGGCCTGGATTGATTTCTCACCCCCCCCCCCCATCGATTTCTCACCGCCCGCCCCCCCCCCCCCCCCCACACCACTCCCGCCTCACTCCTCTCTGAAGAGCAGCCGAGGCCCTGAGCTAGTAAACAGGAGCAGCAGGGTCATGGGCAGGCCGGCGGGGCGAGCCAGACGAAAAGCAGGTTTCTGGCTGAGTAGCTGCCAGGGCCTGGTGCTGATTGACTGGGTTAGGGGGCTGGGGCCCCACCCTACTGTTAGTTGGGAACAGACAGATCTCAGAGGGGTCGCCCTGTTAGTCTGTAACGTTTAAAGAAACAATGAGCGGTCCTGTGTCTAGAGTAGCATGAGCCTTCCTCCGATGAGCAGAGTGGAGAAAAAAAGGGGGAAACCTCCCAATATATAACAGAAAAGGGAGGGGGTGAGGGAAGTTACCTGTCAATTGCACGGGCACTACTATTGACAGGTACTTTCCCCCCCCCCTTTCTTTTTCTGTTACGTATTGGGAGGTTCCCCCTTTTCTCCTTCACTCTGCTCATCTGAGGAAGTGGGTTGTGCCAATGAACGCTCAGGATACTTATTTATATATTTGGTTAGTCTCCATGGTGCTACAGGACCCCTCGTGTCTTGGGAATCGCCAAGGCAGCGCTGGCAGAGAGGGGAAACTGAGGCATGGAGCGTTTAAGGGATTTGCCCGAAGGAGCCTGTGGCAAAATGGCCGAAGGGACCCTTGTCCCCAGTGCAACCCTTTGACCACAAAACCAGCCTCTCCCCACTAGCCTGTGAGAGGATAGGTACCAGCTCCGTAGGGCCCGGCAGTCTAGGCAGGGCCGTCCCTAGGGAAGCCACGAGGCCTGGGGCAACCCCCCACCACGGGCCCTGCCCTACCCCATCGTGCCCCTTCACACCCCTGTACGACACAAGCCAGGGGATTATCAGGGCCTGGCCCATGGCTGCAGCACGGTTCCACCTCCCTCACACTCTCCACGGTGGCAGGAGCTAGAGCAGCCCGACAACCTGCTCTGCCCCGCTCTGTCGCCCTCTCCCGACCCGCTGCGCCTTGTTCCTCCACGCTGTGGGGCTGCGACATTCTGCTTCCTGCTGCCACAGAAGCCAAGCACGTTGGGAGTGGGCAGTGGGGCAGGGCAGAGAAGGCTGCCCGGCTGAACATGGGGACACCAGGCCGTCAGGTAACCCCCTGGGTCCCATCTATAGGACTGCTGAGACGGCTGCCGTGGGGCCCCCTACACCGTGGGGCCTGAGGCGGCCACCCTGAACCATCCTATGGACAGGACAGCTCAGTCTAGGCTACTCTGTACCTTCCAGGATCTAGCCCAATGCTTTCCTTAGCACCAATTTTCCCTTCCGTCAATCCCTCCCCTGTTAACCAGGCCAGAGAACCACGATCTCATGGCAACGGTTTTTCCATCTGTCTCCACCTGGAACACACGACGCTGATTCATTCAGGTTGCCTCCTGGTGGCTGGTTCACAGAGCGGATCAAGGACCTACTTCTGCAACCACTGAAGCGAGCTCCCGTGTATCTGAAGCCCTAGAGGCTTGGCTGTTTGAAGACCCAGGTTCTAGCCCTGGCTTTGCAACTCTAGTAATACAGGTTGTGACTCTCTAGTCTGGGAGCTGACCTTTGCTGAAGCACGGGGGGGGAGGGGGTATTGTAGCGAATGAGTCTCTCTATTTTGCGGAGGTGAATAAACAAATCAATGCAATACTGTCTAATAACGTATGACCGTATTGATACACCCAATATTAGCCTATGCCTAGCAAGGCTTATCAGCTGGCTTTGTAACAAAGCATTAGTGCTGCTGCACCATTGTACTGTAGTAGCACCAGGAAAGAAGTAGATAAAGCATAAAAAACCATGCTTATGCTTAGCAGCATTACCAGCACTTCCACTACTTACTGGGCTCTGAGAAGACATTAGCGCTAAAGAACAGCACAGAACAGCGAGAGCCAGGACTGGCAGCTGTCAAATTTCATGGGATCACAGGAAACGTGGCCGCTCCCATGATAAGTGGACACCCGGCTAACCGAAATCATGCCGGATCACGGTTGTCGCCAGACTAGAGACATCTAACCTGTGCATTGTAAATCCAGGCCCTGTGGGTGCTTTCCACGCAGGCCTGCGAGCACAACAGAAAGAACCTTGTGGACTCACTCTGGCATAGGGCTGGGACCAGGCACCTGGCTTTGCCAGGCAGTTCCTGCGGGCTGGCGTTGGCAAGAACTGGAAGCTGCTCAGCCCTCTTGGTTGTAGCTCAAATGGGTGCAAAGCAGCCAAGAGAGGCAGGTAAAAGCTGGGGACGAAAGAGACGGTTACTTCAGCCACTGGAGGAGCCAGGGCCCGTCCTCAGGCTGATTTGGCAGTTGTTTCAGGAAACAGACTCAGGTCAGCTGTTGCAATACAGCAATTGCTGCTCTGTACCAAGGTCAGCTGGGTGTGGCCCCTCCACAGTCTGCTGCCCCTCTGGAACAAAGGGCAGGTTTGCATTGCAATTAGACTCCGGCTCAGGTTAGGCTAAGGCTAAGCTACTGTTTAATTGCCGTGTAAACATCAGCCCAAGCTCCAGGCCTCTTGCACCCCACAGGGTCCTAGAGCCCAGCTGCATCTACATCACAATTAAACAGCCTCTTTGCCCAGGGCCAGCCGTGGGTTTTCAACTGCATGGTAAACATCCCCAAAGCTCTTCAGCTCCAAAAATTCCTTTGTGGGGTGAGTGGGAACATAATGTCTATTAGAATCTCTTGCCCTGAGATAACACCTGTCAGCAGCCCCTGGGCATTCTGTCAGCCCCTAGTGACTGCAGCCACCTCTGGGGCAGAACACAGCAGCTGCTTCACAGCACACAAGGTGGAAATGCTGTACAGAGTTTGAGGAGAACGTAACTGGCCAGAGGCCAGGCAAACTGGGCGGACAGCCCCATGCAGAGAGGCACTATGGGATTAACGGGGCCAGAGCTGCGACTATGACTTGCTAAGTGTACGTACAGCACTTAGCACAATAGATAATCGATTTTACTAAGGACCTCGATGTGCTACTGGCATACCAAGCCCAGAGAACACATGGTAGAGTCTTCCTCCACATTTCCAACACAGTCATGTCTGCAGAAGCTGATTTCTCAGTCCCATGATTGGGTGTGTGAGGGGTGGGGGTGTTTTTGTCGCCCTGTAATCTCTCAGAGAATCTTTATTACTAAGGATTATGCAAGAGGCAGAAGGAAGCGCACAGAGTTTTCATATCCCAGCACAAGGAGTTTAAAGACAATGGCACCTGCAGCGAACCTACTGTGCTCTGGAAATCCACAATGGCCTTTCCCAGCCAAGCCACTTTCAATTGCATTTACAACATTCAATTGCATTTGCCCAGCCCTGCAAGAGAGCCAAAGCAAACAGAGCTTGCCACATTCGAGCACCCAAGGGGTACTCGGAGAAAAGCAACAGTGAAGCATCCTGCATTTGCTAAGACGCTCAAGGAAAAACATCATATGGCAGAGATGATAAACCAAGCCCAGGAACAAGTGCGCTTCCGGAGGGGAACTTGCAGAGATGATGCAGCAAACCCAAACCTCAGTTACAGCAGAAAAGGAAGCAGCATGTTCTACTGGCAGAAGAGCAAGGGAGGGCAGTATGAGGGCTGGAAAGCTATGCCAGCTGTGAACAAGGCCCAGCTTTTCTGTGTCTGTACAGCCCCTAGTGTCTCCATCTATGGCTGAAGCTCTGATGTGCTAGTGCAGAGTTCCCCAAAGTGTGCTCCATGGAGCTCTGGGCTGCCACACGATGGGTTCACAGGTTCCACGAGAAAATATTAATGACCGTTGTATGACCCTGTTATTTTGTTACTAATTTTCTGATCTTTTTTGCCCCCTCCCACCCCCCCAAGAAATACAAATATAATTCCAAAACTTTGTATATTTATTTGGGTACCTATTGAACTTTAAAACAAAAAACCCCCAAAACACACTGTGTTAAGGGCTCCGCCAAAATTTCAGGACGCCGTAAGGGCTCCACCGCTGAAAAAGTTTGGGAAACCCAATGCTAGTGCAATGCAAGTCAGCCAACTGCCAGTACACACCACTAGGGGGAAGTCGGATTAGAGAGGTAAGTAGACTTCCCAAACCCCGCCCACAATAAGCTCCACCCCTTTGTGACACCATCTAAGGAGGGTTGAATGAGTCCATCAGCCCAGTGGTTCACAAGGGCGGTGCAAGTTAAAATGGCTGTGTGAAAAGGGAACTTCTGTTGAGAGGTGGCTCCCTCCCACTCTGTCTCTCGCACGCGCGCGCGCGCACACACACACACTCACTCACACTCACTCCTCTCCCCCCCCCCCGCTGCACTGAGCCGAAGGAGCTCAGTGGTTTCCTGAGGAATGAGGACCTTGCGATCATTTGCACGACTAAAACCGAAAGCCCTTTGCGAGATGCTGACTGGATCGGCAGGGGGGTGGGGAAGTGACACGGCAGAATCGGACCCGGTTGAGAACCTCAGCGTCACCTCGGTAGAGCCAGAACAGAGGGAGGACCCATGGGGACCCCCTGCCTGCAGGGAGGGAATGATTAGAAAGAAGGGCCAGAGGAACAGCCTTGGTAATAGGTGACTGTGGTTTTCCTGCACACAGCCCTGCTTCACGGATACCGGATTAGTTACCCCACTAGGTCGAATACCACCTGCATGGGGCCAGGCGCCTCAGCTTTCTGGGCAACCTCTTCCTGGCAGGCCCTGTTCCAGGAATCTCCTCACAGGAGTGCGAGGAGAGAGATTCACCACCCATAAGCAGTAACAACCTATAAAGGACTAGAACAGCCTGGGTGTGGTCCAGGGCCCATTCTCCCTTCCTATGAAAGGGATCAAAACAGCAACAGCAGGGGAGTCACATCAGCCATGGTTGAATTTCAGATGACATGGCATCACTGTCACACAGCTGTCACTCACATGGATGTGAGTAGCCTAGTGGTTAGAAGCACTAAGACTAGGACTTGGGACACCCCATTCTACCAAGGGCCCCGGGTGTGACTGCGGGCAAGTCAGTTTCCCCTCCCTGTGCCTCAGGTAATCACAGCTGGGGAATCACCACTAACTCCCCCTTTGTAAGGCAGTCCAAGATCTGTAGCTGAAAAGCACCAGGAGTTATGACACCACAACTGTGAGTAACTACTTCACTCACTGCTAACACCAGAGGCTTTGCTTGAAGGTGGAATCCACATTGATTTCACACAAACTGCATGTGTGGACACACTGAGTTTACACTAGTTCTCAATTGATTTAAATAAGCCTGGTTAAGCCAAAACCCTGAGGTTTGCACTTGTTCACAGTCCAACTTCACCTCTTGGGTTCAGCAGGAGTCATTGTCTCAGGCAGGCACACCCCCACTAGGAAATGCACAAAAACACACAACAGTGCAGGGTGAGAAGCACCTGTGAACTGTGGCTGAGACTGGCTCAATTTCTATCAGTTTCCTATAAGATCTGGGGGCCTTCCCCACTCAACACCCTTGAACCATTCTGGTGGGGATTTTAAAACTGGAATCTGACCAGGACACGAGATCCAACGTCCCAACCATTGCAAAACGCAAACACCTCCAGCAGCCAGAACCGCGCTTCACCGACCAGGCGGGTGCCAACATTTTGAGGTGGAGGGTTTTAAATCAGAGAAGGGCCAGAGGGAGAGCCACAAGAAAGGGTTAGAAAAACCGGCCTCACAGGGATAGACTCAAGGAGCTGGATCTATGTAGGCTTAACAGAGACGCTCTGGGTCCGCAAGCTCAGTGAGCAAAACCACCCTACCCCAGCAGACCATCTTGATTACAACAATTTTGCGGCCCCACTGACATGGAATGGGCAGCCCCCTCGCTAGCCTGGGTTGCCCCCCGCTGTTCTCTGGCCTGTGTCTTACAGCAGCGCAGACTAGACAAGCCCAGGGGTCCGTCCAGCGTGGCATCCAAGCAGCTACCTCTCATCCCGGTGGTTGACACTGCTCTTCCAGACAGGACCCCTGGAGTGCGCCTACACTGCACCGTCAGTTGAAATAAGATATACAAATTTCAAAATAACCCGCTATTCCGAAACATCCCTTCCTCCTCGGGGAACGTGGTTTACAGGGATGTCAGAATAGCGAGTCCCAAATAAGAGGGCTTGCTGTGAAGACGCGGGATACTCTGGTATCCCAAAATAGCGCTGCAGTGTAGACGAAGCGCAGCTGGGCCTGGACAGCGCCCCTACTGGACATGCTGACAGCACTTCCTGCGGCACTGCTCACTCCACACTGGTCTCTCATCCCAGGGCCAGCCAAGCCTGATCCTCTGTTGCAAGATCTAACGAAATCATGATTGGGGGGGGGGGGGGGGGGGGTAGAGGAGACACTTGGCCTGCCAGCCTGGAGATCAGGATAGGACCGCTGCCCTAGCCTCCATGGGTCAGACCCTACATTCACATAAGCTGGAGTAGCTCCATCAAGTCGACAGACACTCGGACTGGCTGGAGATCTGAAGCCGTGTTTAAGGAAACTCGAACTTTCTGCGTACACAGGAAAAGGCAGTGTCTGGAGAACACAATCAAGCAGTTGGCTAAACAAAGCCCAGGCCGGCCTCCCAAGGGGCTGTGCACTTCCACAAATACAATGATGCCCGGAGATCAAAGCAGGGGAAACAGCCTAAAACTGATCCACTGCAGCCCAGCTAGGAAATAACATTTCGCTGCCACCAGGAGAGGGAGTCTGGACCAGAGATAAAGGGGCAGGAAACCCGCATTCAAGATTTCCCAAGGGAGATTGAGATGTTGGGTGCCCACCTGGGGATGCCCTGCAAGGGCTAGACTTTTGGAGAACTGATGCTTAGCACTTTTGAAGAGCCGGGGCCCGAGTTCTGATCGTCGTCCCCGCTAAGGACCCCTGACACCGCTCTGGCAGCGTAAGGGGGCTTCAAGCAGGTGCCCATGTGAGTCATTTACACAGTGTCCCTATTGGGGCTGAGAATCAGGCCCTATGTGCAGGGCTTCACCATTTTAAAAGGTCTTTGTATGCACGGCCTAGTGGCTAGACTTCTTGACTAGGATACCAAAGCCCAGGGTTCTAATCCCAGCTCTCTCACCAGGTGACCTTCAGCAGTCCCTTTACCATCTTCCCTCCCCCCCGTCTTACAGTTGGGGAAACTGAGGCACAGGAAAGGAAAGATCCTGCCTGCTGACGTAAAGCACTCGGAGCTGTATGGATGAAAAGCACCGGGGGTGGGGGATGTTGTATTTTCAGCTCCCAACAGAACGGGCAGGTAGGCACCACCACAATACAGATGGGGAAAAAAAGGGAACTGTTGCACCCCAAAGCCATAAAATTCAATGCAAAGACAGTCCCTCTCCACACAGCAGGAGAGGAGGAAGGACAGTGGAAAACACCACCTGCCACCCTGCCTCGGCCCATCTGCTGCGGCTGCTGCCAGCACTTCAGCCCACGTGGAAAGGGCACTATGGATTGGGAACGGCGAGGGGCGACGTGGGTTTTGTTGCCTCTGAGTGGGGCAGTCTCCTCTCTGGGTGCCTAGGAACACACAGGCCTCGCTGGCAGGGATTTGCACCTAGGCCTGACCGTGGCTGGCACCAGCCGCTTCGGCAGAAAAGTCAAGAATCCTGCAGCAGCTCAGCGATAACTTGCCTCTGGGGAACATTTCTTCCTCACCCTCTCAAAAGTTATTTTGTGCCCTGAAGCAGGAGGGTTTATAGCCCTACTTGCTTAGAGCCTCATGCCCACAGCATTCACAGTGGTCTCTTTCCCTTCTGTATGGAAGGGCTGACCCAGCTAGGGGAGAGCAAGCTGCAGTCCAGCCTGCTAGCAGCAGCAAAGGAACGCTGCACATGTCTCCGTTGCTACCACTGGGGCAGTTGGGGCTGGCAGATCCAGGGCAGAGCTAAGGCTTGTCCTACAAGCTGGGACTTACAATCGTGTCTCCAACCACGGCACTCGTCTGACTGCGCTCACACTGTCAGGCAACAGTGTTGCATGGTGATAGATGCAGACAGCTGCTGGGGGTGCATCGGCAGAGAGCAGACCTTCCCCTCCCTGTGCCATGGGGCTGGGATCCAGGGGCAGCGCAGGGGACGGTAACTCAGTTTCTCTTCCCATGGGTGACACCCTCCCCAAAGGGCGGCGAAAGTGGTTTACCCCAGAGCTGGCAGCTGCGTGCCAGACAGATGCTGCAGACACAAGGCCCCTGATTGAGTCCACGGCCGCGGCAGCTGTCGAGAGGCAGCAAGGGTGGGAACAGCTGCAACCGTGGGATCAGGATGGGATTCGGGCAACGGCCTCCCACCCGGCTGAAACCGAAGTCACAAGTTTCCCCCCCGGGTTTAACTCAGTTTGTATTTTACATCATGCCGCCATCTCAGACACTGGTGGCACAACCAGCAGAGCTGTCCCATCCATAGGATGGTTCAGTGCGATTGCCCCGGGTCCCGTGCGTTTGGGGGAGGGGGACCCGCTTCAGGGAGACATGGAGCTGGACCACGCTGAGGCTAGCGGCAGAGTGACCAGCTCCACCTCGCTGGCTTCCCAGTGCCAGTCAAGAGAGAAGGGGACAGGGACTTGGGGGTAAGGGGTGGAATGATGGGGTGGGGGCTGAGCAGGGGCAGGAAGACAGGCTGGAGGCTTGGGGAGTCCCAGAATAGGGAGGGGTATGGGGGGGTGTCCCCAGCCTCTCCCCCCTCCCCCCCAGAGATGGCCCTGTGTACAGACTTTTTTGTGCCGTAGGGTCTCGGAGAAGAGCCAATGGGAGCGGAGCCCTGTGGCCAATCCCAGCCTAGATACAGCTCCCTAGTCGCCTCTTCTCTTCCCACCCCGCACAGGTGGGTGTTGCCCCCATTAGGTCTGGTCCCTGAGGAGACAGCTGCACCAGTTGAACCATGGTGTGAACTGAAACTGACGACTGGGGAGCATGCAGGGGGAGTGGCTGCAGACGGCAGCCTCAGTGGGGACAGCTATCACCTGGCCAGATTCCCCCAAGAGCTGGCAGCCCTCCTCCTACTTGGCTGCACCCCTAACTGCAGCTTTGAGGACTGGGGGGCAGGCAAATCCGTCAGGGCTGTGGCTCTGTCTCCATGCATCACCGGGGAGGTACGTACAGACATACAGCACGCCCAAGGCGAGGAAGCCGGACAGACTCCACAGGAGGGAGACAGAACAACAGCCACTGCGGATTTAGCTGTTCTATTACCCGCCACTGGATCGCTGACCCCCGGGGCAGAGGGAGGAGAGATCTGCAAACATTCCTGCCCTGCTGCTCACTGCCACCCTGGGATGCAGCCCAGCTGCTCTTGCTTGGCACAGAGGTGCTAGTTCCCATTACGTGATCAGGGATCAGCAGCGCAGGGCGGCGGGGAGATGTTGGACTGGGAGCTGGACTTCTCGGCTCTGCCACTGACCTGCTCTGTGATCTTGGCAGAGTCACTTTCCTGCTTTGCACCTCCCCCGCTTTATCTGCCTCATCTCTTTAGTCCTCACCCTCTGGAGTGCGGGGAAAGCAGTGGCTTGATCTCAGGTGCTATCATCACCAGGATCTTCAAGGGATGGGATTTTCCAAAGGAGCCTTGAGGTGCTTGGCACCCATCTGCCTCTGAAATGCAAAGCCTCAGCTCAGACCCAGCAAAGCACACACATCCTACACCACGAGGGGATGGGGGGGGGGAATTGGATCCTGGGGCAGCAGGAAGGGCTCCACATGGCCTCCTTTAACTCAGTCAGGGTGGGACAGCGATGGGGCAGCTTGCTTTGCCGCTGCTCAGAGGGGACAGAAAGAGGGTGCCAACCTGGTGCCAGCTCGGATTTTGCTTCGGGAAGGAAAGAGAAGCCAGCTGCGAGGAGCCAGGTGGAAGCTACACCTGAAAGCTGAGCGGGGAGGGAATCCTCCCACCGGGTGAGTCAGCGCGGTATCCTCCGGGAAGATGTTCCAGCTCTTCCCCCGCACGCCCACCCGCCGGAGATCCCAACAGGAAATGAACAACGTTCCGTACATCTGGGATGCTCCACAGGCAGCCACAAGGGAATATCGACCGCGCACTGGCCTCCCCTCTACTATGCCCTGTGGGACCGCAGGGCGGGCGAACCTCAGGAACGCTGCACAAAGTCAGGTCACTACTGAGAGCGGAGCCTGGAAGTGGAAATATGGACTGACAGCACTGGGGGCCGGGCACAGGACAGACTCTGGAGCTCTGGGTCTTGGCAAGACTGACCGATCACCCCATGGATTCTCAGAGACAAGCCCAAATCTCTGATGGCTGCATCTTCCAAAACACCTGAGAGCTCGTTATCCTATTGGGGTAGGTACAGAACCCCACCGCAGTAGGCACTGTAGAAACAGAACTCCCAGACAGTCCTTGCCCCAAAGAGCTTCCAAACCATGAACAGGCCTCTTTCCAGGTACAACTGCAGTAACAAACACGAGGGCTGTATTTCCACCCCTCCCTCGCCATCTTCCAGCCCAACGCACTGCGGTTATGGCCCTCCACCTCAGTGGTGCAACGCAGCAGCTACACAGCAACACCCGGGGGAGCTTTCGGGCAGGCAGAAAGAAACGTCCACTAGAAACTTCAGGGCAGAGAAGGGAACGTCGGTGTCAGAGGAATGGAACAAGCTGCGCTAGAATGTGGCCAGGACTCTGGGACTGGCATCTTTTCTCTTGCACACGGGGCAGAGAGAGAGAGATCTTTAAAGATCACAATGGCAGGACCGAAGTTTTAACTTTTTTTTTTTAAATGCAAAGAGAACAAGATGCAAACACAAGCAAGCAGCAGGGCTGCATGCAACAGAAGCCTTGAGATCACTGTGACGAGCAGCAGTATTAAACTCCAAACTAGAGAGGTTAACATAGGCCCCCGGGATCCCAGCAGGCTGCAAAGAGAGCCGTGTGTGTCGCCATGTATGGGTTTTCCATGGTTATCTGCTTCCCTTCCTGGGCAAGCCCTAACCTTGGACTTGGGCAGCGTCAAACCTGCAGCAGCAGGAAGGAAGCAGGTGGGGCTGACACAAAGGCTAGCTGCCCCCATGGTATCAAAAGCACCCCCCACCCCCACATCAGAAAGGGACAGCGGAGAGCCAGACCATGGAGCCCTTGGACAACCCAACTGCATGCAGGGAACACGTCCTATTACAGGAGTGCGTCTCTGCACACAGTAGTTCAGATTCCATACTGCAAAAAAATCAATGCCCAAGCAGAACTCTGCCCTCAGACCTGGGTGCAGTCCTGCCCCTGAGCAGAGCAGGAGAGCAGATCAGACCATAGGATAGATGGTGGGACTCCCAAGTCACTATAGGTGGAACCTCTCTAATCCGGTACCCTCAGGACCTGACCGGTGCTGAACGAGAGAATTTGCCAGGTCACGGGAGGTCAGTATTGTGCAGCAGCATCACCAACACTCCCACTGCTTCCTGGGATCTTAGAAAACATTTAGGGGAACATTAGAGCTAAATAACAGCACAGAACCCTGAGACACAGGACTGGGGGCTGTAAACAAACTTTATGGAACCGTGGGAAACTTGGCCACACCCATGAGAAGTGGACGTCCGGTTAACTGAAATCATGTCGGACCATGGGTCTTGCCAGACCAGAGTGTGCCGGACTAAAGAGATTCAAATCTGTAGCACACCAACCATGCCAAACCCATTTCCCGCAAGCTGCACAATGGACAGATACTCCTGACCATCTTCCCCACCCCAAGAAAGGCCACCTGGCAGTGTGCCCTGTAAGCTGAGCGCTTAGGCAGCCTCCCAGGAGAGAGTCAAATGCCGCCCAGCTAATTAGTAGAACACCCAAAGCCGGCAGCATGTGTCTTCACTGGTGGTGCACATCCACACATGCCTCAATGCATGCAGCAAAATTTATTCTGCACAGGAATGAATTAACCGCCCTCCCAAAAAAAAAGGGAGGGGACATTGCTGCCCAGCTGTTAGCATCTCCGATCAAAGGGCTGCAGAGCTGGGCAAAGAGGGAAAGCAGAGACTAGTCCGTAGACCGAATTTTACAAGGATCCTTAAATAGCCTGATTAGGGACTCAACGGGAGAATCATGCTGGAAATCAAGACACTGGGAACACCCCTGGGAACTATGCCCATCCTCCCTCTCTAAGGTGTCATTCATATAAATCCTCCAAGAACACCTGCAGCAATGGTAGCTAGCGAACAATCACCTCCATTCCAGAGCATTCGCCAGACAGAAATTTCACACCATGCACTGCACAGCTCTTTGCAGCAGCTTATGGCTTCCTCCGATGTGGGTACTGACAACAGGATCAAGGCTGAAATACCCCTCCTCTCTACAGACAAGTCCTGAGCAGCTTTCGAAAATGGGACATCGGCTCTGAAGTCATGCGAGTGCTTTGAAAATTGCACCCAGCATCTACTGAGATCCGGAGGGTGAAGACACCCAGGACGGCTGGAATGAGGCATGAGAGGTGAACTTAAGGAAGAACACAGGCAGTTTTCCTGACAATCGACCTAACAGGGAGACCGTCCAGATGTGGAATGTTCCCCGAAGGGACGCAGTGATCGCTCTATTGCTCAGGGTCTTCACAACCAGCTGGGACTCACACATATTTATCTGGCTCCCAACACCAAAGTATCCCAGCACCTCAGCATCTTTCACGTATTTATTCCACCCCCTACTGGGCAAGGCTGAGCTGTTATCCCCACTGTACAGATGGGGAAACCGAGAAGTGGAGAGGCTAAGTGACTTGCCCAAGGTTGCACAGGGAATCTGGAGCAGAGCAGGGAACTGAACCCGGTCTCCCAAGTTCCAGACTAGCATCCTAACCACTAGGAAACACTTCCTTGGCTAAGAGAGCACGTTGTAGGGAAACAGTTCTGGCTGGAAGCTGGACAGAGAGCACTAAGCAGCACTTCCCTTTATGCTACACGGAGATAAAGCAGCACTTTTAAACTCAGCCAGGAAGAAACTTTGGCTCCAGAACGAAATCTCTGCTCCTACTCCTCCCTCCCCCCACACGCCGATGCGGAAAGGCATCATGTTAATGAGATACAACGAGGAGATGGAATTTCATTCTCTCTCCTAGCCACAGCTGGGACTTGCCTTACTGGCTGGTCCCGCGCACTCAGAGCTACCGGCTTTATTCATAAGCCATCCCAAACACGTTCTGCCGAGGCACTGATCCTTTCCAAACACAGGCCCACCCTCAACCACAAGGTCCCCTGCTCCTCCACGGCGCTCTTGTCCTGATCACGCACACAGGCCAATGCTGGAGGATTTGGAGAACAAATCCATTGCATGATCGTTGGACTAAACTTACAGGACAGTGTCATCAGTCAAGGGGTCAGACCCCTTGGCTGGCGTAGATCAGTTTCATGCCAGTGCCGCCAGCTGAGCCGTGTCTACACGAGCAGCGCTGCACTGGAGTACCACTCTGGCAAAGTATTCTTAGTGTGGACACAGCTGGACCACATCTTTAGCACTGTAACAATCTAGCCAAACATCCCCTCCCTTGAGCGGAAAGTTACCCGGGACGGAGGAGCAGCTTGGCCAGAATTACCTCGTCCTACACTGGATGCTTGTGCCGGCACAGACCTGTGCCTCAGGGATCGCCCGCCATTCCTTGACAGACACAGTTGTGCGGCCAGATGGCTGCAGTGCAGGAAAAGGATGTTGCTCAGGCAAACTCCAGCAGACAACCTCACTGGTAGAGCAAAGATCGTCCCATCCCACTGACTTTCTGCACCTTGCCCCTTTCCCGCAGGGAAGATCAATAGAAAACTAACTGAGCAGATGCAGGGAACCTCCCCCAACGATTCCCAATTAGGAGCGATTCTGGCATGAAGAACAGCGCTGGGTCTCCAATAGGCAGAGAGCACGTGACATTCGATTGCCCAGGCAAGGCAATGAACTGGATGAGTTAGTACATCAAACCTTCCTAGAGCAGGGACTCTCAAATGCCCCTGCACCGCAACCCCCTTCTGACCACAAACAGTCCTCCACAGTCCCCAGGGAAGGGACCAAAACCTAAGCCTGCCCTGGGGAAGAAAGGGGGGCAAAACCTGAGCCCCACTGCTCCAGGCAGGGGGCCCAAAGCTGATCCCTAAGCCAGCCCTGGTGACCCCATTCAAAGGGGGGGTGGTCGCGACCCACTTTGGGGTTCCAACCCACAGTTAAGAGAACCGTGGTCCTACAGCCACAGCAGGACTGGGTTGGCTACTCCATACGCAAGATGGGAATGTTACCGCGCTTATCCATTACGTGCCCTAAAATCTCTCCCCATCCTGTCGCAGCGAACACCATGGATTTCTTGCACAAGCAACACACTTTTCTACAGGATGCACGGGACTGGAAGAGCCCCCCCAAGGTGGCACAATCCTGCATCCAGCTATAGGTGGGCACACAAAAATGTCTTCTCTGCCACTAACACCCATCTTTTGGTTCCCCGCTCCCCCATGCCGCCACCTTCCCGCCAGCAGCATCGTGCCCTGGCTAGGAGGGTTTTGCTCTCTCCAGAGTGAAACCTGTTTTCCCTGAGCCAGAAGCGGATTGCGATGCAGTGGGATGGTGAGGAGACCGCAATGGAGGGGGAGTGGGGGTTGAGATAGAGACTAGAGAAGCCAGGGGTGGGGAGGAACGAGGGAGAAGCATAGGAATGGGAGGAAAGAGTAAAGGGGCAGACGGTGGAGATGGTGAAGCTCAATATGAGGAGAGACACAGGGGAGCTGGAGTTGGGAGGAGAAGGGGACGAATGAAGCAGACACACGGAGTAAAAGGGGGAAGTAGAACAGCAAGATGGACAAGGGGAGGAGATAAGAGCAGGTGGGTCTCAGAGGAGGAGCATGTGGCAGGTGCGGGTGGAGGGACTGGGCTGGAGAACAAGCAGCGCGCCAATGCAGGGCTACTCACTGGGGCAGATGAGCGCCTCCTTGGCCGTGATGCTCTTGTTGCAGGCGAAGCACATGGTCATGCCCGAGACGGTGATGGTGGTGAAGAGGTGCCCGTTGGTGTAGCGGGCGTCCTTCTCCTTCCCGTCCTTCTCCCGTTCCTTCATCTTCTCTTTGTTCTGTTTGCCGACAGAGAGGGAGGGGGATTAAAGATACAGCTTCCCAGCAGGGATCCCCGCCCGCTCCACCCGGACCAGCCTACAAACATCTCACCCAGGACGCCCTCTGTACAGGGCGCGCCTTCCCGACAGCCCCTCTCTCCGACACTCGCTTCGCGTTCCAGCTCATAGCTCTGCCCGAGGGGAGCCAGGTCGTAAACCTGGCCCGTGCACCAGCAAGATCAGCTGATGCAGCAAACAGATGTGCCTCTTGAGAGCCAAGTGGACGTCTGTGGAGCCCCCCTGGGGGAGGGGCAATATTGGGTGTCCAAACCCCAGCTGGTGTCACGCCCAGCAGGATGGTGGGCACAGGGGAGCTGGAAAAGCCACCAGCTAGATCTACTGGAAAGCTGCAGTACAGTAATCCGAGGAGGGAGAAAGTGCACAGAGGAGAATGGGAGAAGACACCCAGTTATTTCAAATCTCCTGTACTTCCCCGGCCCCAATAACCATGACAACCGAGTGTCTGCTTCAGAAAAACACCTTCCACCCCCAGCATTGAAGCTTACTGCCACAGAGCAGCATAGAACCAGCTGCAAAAGATCAGCTCCCGGGAGCACATGCACTCCACTCCCCTGCAGAGTGGACCGGCTAAGCCACCCGGTCTGAAATGGGGCAGGACGCTCCACAAGAAAGGACCGCAAACAGCCACCAGCTAGTCCTCGTCAGGCTTCGGAGCGGTACCTGGTACCTTTCCGCTCCTGAAATGCGGCCACCTCTGGGGTGGAGGAGAGAAGCCAATCGTGACTCAGGGTGAATGGACATTGTGAGGCGGGCTAGCCCTTGCTATTGAATGGGTCGCACTTTATCTGCCCAATGGAGGGCTGAGCTGACTCCATGAAGCAGCATTTCAAACCCGATGCTTATGCCTCCGAGCTGGCTGTCAAACCCTTCCATTACTGCAGTAGGTCGGATCACAAAAACTGTGTGTGACAACACTGGGCAGCACTGATTGGCCGCAGGAGAGCCAAAGAGAACCACAGGGCCTGTCTGGGTCCCTTAGCTCCACTAAAAACAAAAACAACCCCCAAACAATCCTCCTTTATGCGAATTGTAACACAGACCTGGTTCTTCTCTACCATGCTGAGGACTCTCAGTCCCCGAGATAACCAGTGGCCAAGCTGGGCACAAAATCCTAGAGTCTTGAGTCCTAATTCTCTGCTTTAGCCACTAGGCCACACTCCCTCCCCAGAGCTAGGAACAGACCCAGTTCTTCTGCAGCTGAATGTTCAAGCACAGACTTACAGTTTTTCACTCCTACACACTGGAGTGTGTGGAATGAATTTAGTGATTTTGCTCTTATCTGGTAACGTTTGGGTTTATTTTAATTGATCCAGGAGTCTCTGCCCTTCCCGCACACACTGCCCTGCCCCCCACCCCGGCATTCACCCGTGTGGCCTTGAGGTTTGAAGAACACAAACTCTATGAAGATTGGAAGCCATTATGGGGTAGGGAACCTAGCTTTGTCACTAGACAAGGTATGGGCAGCTGGTTGTCATGGCATCCTTTCAGAAAGGGGAAGTGAACCGGTCACTTCCTGTTGCAAAGTTCTGAGTAATCTGCGTCCCGGCTATTTCTGACCAAGTCAGCTCTGCATCACGTATCTTGGTGACAGAAACCAGACGGTTCGCCCTCCCCCTCCCCAGGAGCTACACATTATTTGTATCGCAGAAACACCAAGCCTCCAGTGAGATCTGGCCCCTATGGTGCTAGGTGCTATACGGGCTCGTGGCAAGAGACAATCCAAGAGGTTGAGTTTAAAGAGGCAAGGCAGAAAAGGGAAACTGAGGTGCAGACAGGGGAAGTGACTTGCCCAAGGCTGCCCCTCAGGTCAGTGGCAGAGACAGGAACAGAAACCAGGTCTTTTCACTTGGAACTTAGTGCACTAACCTAAACTATACTGCCTCCTTTGTCTTACCGATCCAGCCAATGCTGGTCTCTGTCGTCACTAATCTCTCTCTAATTTAGATACCGAACTAGGCGGGGAACTTCTTTCATGTATCCATAAGTTGCCCCACACCCCTACAGTCCTCCATAGAAGAGAAGGGAGATTTTGCTTGTATAGAATACCTTTCGCTCAAGGATCTCAAAGCACTTAGGGTATGTCTACACTACATGGCTCCGTCGACAGAGCCCTGTAGTGTAGACATACCCTTAGAAACACTGATCAGAAAGCTGGGTGACAAATCAAGACTCTACGCAGAACAGAATCTCAAGCAGCCTTGGGCTAAGGCTCTGTGGGGTTGCAGGCTCCGCATGGGGGATCCCACTTAATTGGTTAACTGGTTAAATATAACGTTTAATGGATTAACTGATTAAATGGGACTAGTTAAAATGGGACTTTATCCAAATCCCTAACCTTTCCTTTTTCTAAGCTCTTCAAGTGTCAGCCTGTGCCTCCAAAGGGTCCCAAGCAGGAGCTCTGGACAGCCCCATAGCCTGGATCAAAGTCCCAACTCCGGCAAGAACTTCCGGGACTGATCCCTCAGGATTGCGGAGGGGTGACCCAGTTTGTCAACCTGTGTGAACACCTGGAGGGACCATCTGATCTGAGCCCTGGCCTAGCGCTGCCCAGAAATCCACACTCCGCTTCAGCGTAGTGCTGCCAAGGACGGGAGTTTGTATCACCCCTGCAGCGACCAGCCTTCCCCATTGTCTCTCCTGGTTCTACAGTGCATGGCTAATCAGCTGGGCGGCATCCGAATCTTTCCTGGGGGGCCACCCAACTGCTCAGCTTCCAGGGAACACTGCTGCCAAGTGCATTTTGCACCAAAGGCAACTGGCTTAATACAGAGCAGGGATGGCATCAAAATGGGGACGGCCCTTCAAAAATCTCAACTTTCTGTAGGATAGTGCTTGGAAAGGGTCTCTGTCGCCTTGTAATTCCTTCCAGCCCTGCATCGTGTCTCCAACCTCCATCACACCGCACCATGGAGGAGGGATGTAGGTCTTAAAAATAGCAGAGCAGATCCTCAGGCCATGTAAACTGAGTGACACTGATTTATACCCGCTAATGATCTGGCTCACACCCCTCAGCAAATAGGCAGCCAACTCAGCCAGGTTGCCCGGGCAGCTAATGCAAGTGGCACCATCTCCAAGTCAGTGCTCCCTGTAAGCTGTTTGCTTTGGCAGCCACCCAGGAGAGATTCACATGCTGCCCAGCTGATTAGCAGAGTGCCCACAGCTGGCAGCGTGTGTTTCTCCTGGTGCTGCACGTCCACACATGCCTGTGTGCACATTACAAAATTTATTCTGCACATGGATGGGGAAAAAATAGAGTTGCTTGTTTTTAGTTCTGTTCTGCCAATATAGCTTACCACTGACAACTCTCGAGTGAAATTGACAAGATCAGAGAGCGGGCGCCTGCTTGCTTTCAATCCCACACAGCCCACTGGCAGGAACAGAAGGCTGGTGGGTGATTTGGCTATCCATTCATCTCTGTTGCTCAGGCTTCCTGAAAATTCAGGAGTTCGGGGTGAGGCGGGGGAGAGGGGAGCAAGAGAACTAGCTGATCATTTTCTAATCATCTCTGCAGCTGACAGTATGGGGCACTAAGCTCTCTCACTTCAGGGCACTGCCCTTCAGCTGCAGAGATCAGGAAGAATTCCTTCTCCGACTCCCATGCAAAATAAAGATCATAGCAAGAGTGTGCTGCCCTTTCCAAGGCATCGCAACAGACCACTGGGTACAACGTGTCCCAGACCTAAGGAAGTGTACGTGCTCTTGTATGCAGAGCAGCGATGTCTGACCCAACGGTCTTAATCACAAGAGGATTCCACATTTAAAGGTGATTATTAAGCCAGAACTGGGGGCGGAGAGAAGGAGGAAGAAGAGGCATCCAAGCCTGGCAGCCCATAAACCCCATTTTCACTGTGACACTGAAACACATAAGAAAATAAGAATAGCCATACTGGATCCTACCAAAGGTCTTTCTAGCCCAGTATCCTGTCTGCCAACAGTGGCCAATACCAGATGCCCCAGAGGGAACACAACAGGGAATCCTCACGTGATCCCTCCCCGTCACCAGTTTCCAGACACACAGAGGCTAGGGACACCATTCCTATCCATCCTAGCTAATAGAATCATGGAGGTTAGGTCCATCAATGGCTATCTAGCTCTTTTTTGAACCCTGTTCAAGTCCTAGTCTTCACCACATCCTCTGGCAAGGAGTTCCACAGGTTGACTGTGAGCTGAGTGAAGAAAAGCTTCCTTTTGTTTGTTTTAAACCTGCTGCCTATTATTTTCATTTGGTGACCCCTAGTTCTTACATTGTGGGAATAAGTAAACAACTTTTCCTTACTCACTTTTTCCACATCAATCATATCCCCCCTTAGTCTCCTCTTTTCCAAGATGAAAAGTACAAGTCTTTTTCATCTCTCTTCATACGGGACCCATTCCAAACCCCTAATAATTTTTGTTGCCCTTTTCTGAACCTTTTCCAATGCCAATATATCTTTATTGAGACGAGGTGACCACATCTGTATGTACTATTCAAGATGTGGGTGTACCAGGGTTTTATAGAGAGGCAATAAGATATTCTCTATCTCCTTTTTAATGATTCCTAACATTCTATTTGCTTGACTGCCGCTGCACACTGAGTGGATGTTTTCAGAGAACTATCCACAACGACTCCAAGATCTCTCTCGAGTAGTTGTTGTTAAATTAGTTCCGATCATATGGTACGTATAGTTGGGATTATTTTTTCCAAGAACCCACCCACCGATGTATATACAGCTCCATTCTGTAATCCAAACCACACGGTCCCCTCCCTGGTTGCTAGATTCAGTTCTGCTTTATGTTTCTCAAGATACTTGGATTGGACAAGGCAAGCCGTGGGCTGTTGGTTTGACAAGCCCAGCCAGTAGCCCAGCCACCGTTGCTGGGAATTGGACATTTTCCTGACCCTCAGCTCTCCTCCGATAAACAGATGGCGTTTTCCTCCTGGCCACGTGAACCCCTCGGAGGGAGCGGGGGATGGGAAATGAAGTGGGGGTCTTAGATTAATGGTGGGCAACCTGCAGCCCAACAGGATTCTAGGTGTGGCCCAGGAGACATTTTGTTTACCGCTGCCCACCCACAGGGTTGCCTGATTCCGCTGGTTTCCATGTGCGTAGCTTTTTTTCCCTGCTGGTATTATTAAAAGTGCGAAGCACGTAAGGCGAGGGCACGTGCAGGCGGATGGCACGCAACACTGACTGAGCACGCCGGGCGCTCCCTCTGCAGCCAATCACAGTGCTGCTACGGTTCCATTGGCACACGCCGCACATTCTATGTGCGTACAGTTCGCCAAACTACCTTGGTTACGACAATCCGGTGGCTCACTGAGAGGAAGGAGGCCGCTCCTGCGACCCACTCGCTAGCCTCAGTTGCCCATCGCTGGCTTAGAGGATCAAGGCGAACAGGGGTCACAAACCGTCTGTTCTTTTTCTCTCGGCGCGCCCTCCCTCCGGCCACCATTCAGACACAGCTACTGACTGTCGGACTCCGAGGTGGTGTGAAAAGCAGCTAAGATGCCCCAGACGAATCACATCTATTCCCCTGACCTTGCTCTGGTCCAATAGAGCTGACAACCCAAGTGATGGGAGCAGGAGCGGAGAGGGGAAAATGGACCAGCTCTTGTCCCTGCAGAGGGACTGACTCAATCCGACTGGCTCCTAACCCACCATCTATCCATACTCAACTGCTTGGCCCAGTCTCTTGCATATACACCCTCCCCTCCAACATACCTGGCGCTCCTGCAGAAATTTCCAGTGGGTACAAACAAGCCGGTCAAGGCTCTTGGCCCTGTGGCCAAGGCAAACAGCCGTACTAAGATGGTAGGAATGCTACTAGAGTGGCTGGGAGGTTAAACCAGACCTGCAAGGAAGGAAGGAAGGTCTTCTGCTCCGCCCCACACAATCCTGCATAGCGATGCAACATCTGGTTAAAGTCAGACACCACCAAAATGCAAGGGGGGGGGGAGGAGGGGAAGAGGTTTGAGAGAGAGAACATGGCCGCCTCCCAGCAGGGATTTAACTGAGAGGCAGGGGAAGAGACTATGAAGTGGGGCATGGATGGTACCAGGCAGGGACAGCTCAGCTAACTGGGAACTGGAGGAGGTTCAGCTGTTTTCAAGCAACACTCCCAGCCGGGATCTGAGAGGGGCAGCAGGCAGAGAACAGGGTGCTAAGTAACCCCCTCCCCCCGACCCCGCATTCACTTTGTGCGCAAGCAGCAATAGCCAGGTGGAGCATTGTTACCATGGCCGGGGGCTGCAGCATGGGACATCCGCCAGGAGGTGTCCAGCATTGCAATAGCACACCTAGCACCAAAGGGCCAGGGCTGCACAGCCAGGCCAGTATCTCGGGCTTGGTATGCGGCTGCTGGCAGGGACTTGCAGGCTCAGAGGATCTGATCCATTCTGGCCTTAAGCTCCAAGACTAACAGGGGGGCCCTTTCCTCTTCCGCCAGGATACACCCACACAGCAGCTGATTGGGTGCCAGGCTGCTGTCCGCTGCACCAGCCTCCCTCAAGCGGGCCCGGCATCCTCATGGGGTTGGGGGCATCTGGATAGCGAGATCCCCCTGGGGGACAGGAAAGGAGCAAGTGCCCATAAGAAATAAGCGGGGCTCCTGGCCTGAAGATCAAAGCTCCTTCACCTTTTGCTTGGGAGGGAAGGGAACTCACCCACTCGCCACAGAGGAGTTTCTCTGCCTCGCAGCAGTCCCCAAATTCAAATGGGGAGCAGAAACAGCAGCACATCCTGGTCCAGAGAGCCCCGAACTACAACGCATCCTCCCTGGTTACTGGCGATGGGGGCTCCCTGGCAGCTGGAGAACTGCGGGGCGAGGAACAGGGCAGGCGGCAAGGGCTCCAGGCACATCAGACCATTGTCCTGGGATTTATTTGTTCCTCGCACTATTGTTGTTGTTTTTTCTTTTTTAAAGGGCCCCCCACTGTACATATGCAGGCGGGGCTTAAAGGGAAAGGGACCCACTCTTGTGTTGCAGCCCCCACGCGTGAAATGCCCCCCACCTCCCGCTAGCGCACACAGAATGGGGGTGACTCCCTCACAGAGCCCCGGTCTCTGCTGGCTTGCTCCCCAGAGATGGCTGGTCTCAGTCGCGCTATCACTGTGCTTGGGGCAGCAGGAGCATGAAGCCAACGGCTTCCAGAGTCAAGCAAAACCCTGCCCCCAGCACAAATTACAGCAACCCCAGGGCTGCCCTGGTTTACACTCCAATGCCTCATGCGCCCTGGGAAGCAGAGACTACGGGTAGCACAGTGCACTTTGGCACCCCCCCCATCATCCACTGGGGGTAGGCCCTGACGACAGCCCCAGGGTGGATGGATTCTCAAAGGGCCGTTTCCCTCAACTGTAAGGCCCCTTTATGCCACTGGAGCGGCCTGGGTGTGACTAAGCAACAGGCTCAATGCATTTATAGCAAATTCACAGCAGCATAACAGAGATCAGAATCTGGCTCACTGCCCCCACAGCCGCCATAGAAATTCCAGGCGGCTGGGATGGCTAGACAGGCAGCTGTCACCCAGGGCTCGGAATCTGTATGGAGAAGCCAGATACGCACCCCATACAAAACCCCAACTCTTCCCCGCCAGCCCACTCAATTCCTCATGAAGAGCTGCCAGTAAGAGAAATGCCACAGCGTGCAAGAGACCCGAATCTCTGCTCAGCTTCAGCAGGATCAGGATTGTCAAAGATAAAATCCTGCTTCCCTGGAAGATGCCATCCTCAGACAACCTAAAGGTCTCTGTAGCAAGCCCAGAAATCCTCAGCCAGGAGGCAGGGGAGGTTATCTTGTGAAGATGATACCATTTGGCTCTCTAGCTCCTTCCAGCAAAGGATCTGCAAGCACTTCACAAACACCACCTCGTGTCCCCCTCCCCTCCAGGAGTAACTGCAGGAGTAACTGCAGTTCGAACTAGGAAGCCTAGTCCGAACTACCTAGTTCGTGTCCCGTGTAGCCGCGCTGCACGGGGTTCGAACCAGCGGGGTTTTAAAAATGGCGGCTCCCCGCTTATGCAAATGAAGCCCGGGAAATTCAAATCCCGGGCTTCATTTGCAAGTGCGGTATGCCTACATTACCCTCCTAGTTCGAACTAGCGGGGTAGTGTAGACATACCCATAATGTTTCGCAAAACCATCAATGTCTTGGAAACTTTTCTCTTGTGGGGATGCAATTTAAAACCCAATTTTTAAAAAAAAGATGACAGAAGGTTCCCTTTCTTATTTAAAAGGCAGTCCCCCCACCTCCACCATGCACACAGGAAAAGTTTAATACAAAAAAAGTTGTATAAGAAAAAAAAAAATCTTTTCCCTCCCAAGAGTATTTATCCAAGAGTCAGGGAGAAAACCCCTTTTGCCTTCCCAATGGGAATGAGTTTGCCAAGTCTCAGCCAGGTTTGGAAGTGTCTGTCATTGAAACAGTTGGCCCAAAGCAGGTCCATTCATGATGCCACTGGTCTGATGGCAGAATCCGTCCTCCATGCTCCAGTCATTTGGGATGCACTCCCTAGCTCTGAGCTAAGCAGGGACTGCATGTGGCCCGGAGCGCTTTCCCAGAGCCAGTGGGGTTCGTTCCAAAGAGAAGACAGGAACCTCCTCTTGCTTATTTGAGAGACCCAGTTCTGTAAAATAATAATCCCTACTAGCCCGTACACTTCTCACCAGCAGATGTATGAAGGTCATTGTCATTATTGCCAGTTTACAGAGGAGAAACGGAGTCAAACAGTGGACATGTGACTTGCCTAAACTCACGCAGTAGTCCAGCAGCAGGGCAGGGAACAAAACCAGCCCGGTGCGTCATTCACCAGGCGGCTTCCTCAAAGCTTCAAACTTTTCAGTTCAGCAGTTTCCAAACCTTTTCCCCCTCAGGACCCAGTTGAAGAAAAGTGATGATGCCGCGACCCAACATAATTTGACTAGAGTGCGGGCTCCGGGGACGGGCTAAGGATGGGAGCGTTGAGGTGTAGGAGGGAGTTCCAGCTTTGGTGGGGTCAGGGCTGGGGCAGGAGGGGGTTTACCTTGAGCATCTCCCGGTCAGCAGTGCAATGGAGCTAAGGCAGCTGCCTGCCTCTCCTGGCACCGCAGAGCATGCTGCCCCCAGCAGCAGGTTCCCAGCCCATGGGAGTGCGGAGGCAGTGCTCAGGGCAGGGGCAGCGCGCGGAGCCCTGTGTGCTCTCCCCCACACACCTAGGAGCTGGGCCTGCTGCCGGCTGCTTCTGGGGCGCAGGGCAGTCTGCTGTGCCAGGACAGGCAGGGAGCTGCCTTAGCACCCCCACTGCTCACCTGACCCCCCTGCAGCAATGAGATCCAGTGCCCGAAATGCCACCACTCAGTACAGGGGCATGACCCGTCATTTGAAAAACACTGCTCTAGCAGTCCATGAGGCACAAACTTCAAGAGTCTGCCCATAAATGGTCATTTAAGATCAGGGATGTTAGCTACCATGTAACTGAATAGCTGTGGAACCACCTGAATTTCCAGCGGTTACACGACTATTCGATAGTCCCTGGGGGTGGGGCCGGCAGCCAGTGCGCTCCCAGTCCCACTCCAGGGGAGCCCCCTGCCACCCCACACAGCTGTTTCTCTATCAGAGGCAGCAGCGCGGGGTGGCAGGTGGGAGCCGGTCTGTGAGGGAAGCGTTTAAAAACCGGCTTCCCGGGCAAACTGACTCCCACCTGCTGCCACTGCGCTGCTGCCTCTGATACAGAGGCAGCACTGTAGAGTGGCAGCAGCCCGTCAGCGGGGCACCTGAGCTCTCCATGGGCACAGGCTGCTGACAGAGAGGCAGCAGCGTGAGGGGGAGGAGGGCAGGTGGCACCACGGAGCCAGTACAGGGGGGAACTGGCTTTTAAGCAGGCTCCCCCCAGGACTGGCTCCTGCCTGCCTCCCCCACCTCTGTAGGAGGCAGCAAGGGGGGAGAGGGGGTGGGCAGGTCAGTGGAACCGGCACACATGGGGAGCTGGCTTCAAAGTGCATATTGGCTCCAGCCTCCCCCTCTCCTCTTCTGCGTTGCTGCCTCTCTATCAAAGGCAGCAGTGCGGGGATGGGAGGGCAGAAGGATCCGGTGCTGGTGGGGAGACAGCTCGTAAGCCATGGGCACCAGCCCCCGTTGCCCCCCCTTGCTGCCTCCGATACAGAGGCAGCAAGGGGAGGGGGGAAATGCATGCAGTCAAGATTAACTGATAAGCCCAGGCTTATCGGTTAATCAAGTAGTCTACAAGTTGACATCCTTATTTAAGATCCCACAAAAAACAGGGTTCAGTGGGAAATTCTTCACATCCTGTTGCATTGCTGCCATCTGCCACCCAGAAGGGACTGCATTTCAGCAGCAGGGAACGCAGTCCTGGTAGGGCACTGCTGTATGGATCTTAACCCGCTGCTCCTCCCCAGAGGCAGCTGCCCCGCAGCAGCGGAGAGAGCTTGTCTCTCAGTCCGGAATGCTGCCTACTCCCTCTCTTGATGACCCAAGCTGGCTGGAACATCCGCCCGGCAAAGTGGGGGTGGCTCGAACGTTAAGGGAGGTATAAGCACCAGGCGGGGGTGAAATCCCCCGCAGGCAAATAAAGAGTTGACTCCTCTCAAGGGAGCTGATTAAGTCTGTACATGACAGTAGCAACCGCAGCCCAGCCAGGCGGGGAGCCTCAGCATGACGTGTTCAGCTGACAATCCCTATCCAGACAGCTCACCCTCTCACAGCTTCATACACGTGGGCCCATCTCCCCCCGCCCCCCAGTGCAGCGTCATCTCAGTTTCACAGACCGGGAAAGGAGTCAGGCGGGGGAGGCAGCTTGCTTACGTCTGGAGCCCGGCTGGGAAGAGAACCCAAGCATCACGGTGCCCAGGGGTCTGTATTGGGTTATGCAGGAGCACATGGGTGTGAAGCCAAACCCCTGGCCAGCAGGGGTGATGTGTGGAGGGCACATGCCCCCCAAGCTGTGGGCAGGAGGGGCAAGGGGCTGGCCAGCAGTCAGTAGGGCCAGAGTCTCCAGGTGTCCAGGGGGACGAGTGGGAAGGTCTGGCACCTGCAGCAAAGTTCCCCCTCACCCTCCTTGCATTCACTAGAGGGGAGGGGGAGGTAGGGGATGTTCCGGTTCAGTGAGTGTAGCCCCTGCCTAGAGTGGGGGGGGCACTCCCACCAGTATGAGTGCCCCAGTCCCCCTTGAATCGGTTAAACAATGTTTACCTGTTAACCAGTTAAACGGGATTTTACATCCCTACTTTACCGCTCCTCCATGCTGCTAGGTTCGACCAGTGCTAGTGGGAACACAGAACTAATTTGCATCTCACTGTTTTTCACTCACTCTCTCACTGATCACAGCACTGATACCTCCAGTAAATGAGGAAACACTCCCACCCCACCCCCATCAGTGGGGTTTTTGCTTTGGTTTGGGGTTAAAACCGTGACGTTTATACCCAGCTTTCTGAGAAGATTCAAAGGATTCAGCCCAGGGGGGCTGAGGGTTCAGATTTGTGATGAAACGTGTACGTGGGGAGCTTTGGCTAGCTTTGGAGTCAGGCGGCTAAAGCAGTCGGGACTCCTGGGTTCAGTTTTACAGAATTATTCCAGGTAAAGAGTCTACAAGGATAGGAGAGCTGGGAATATAGTCCCAGGACACTGACTGCCAGGACTCTCCTGTAGCTAGCTACTATACCACGCTCCTAGTGTTGGGATGAAAACCCAAGAATCCTGATTTCTTGGCCCCTACTCTAGCCCATACGCTCCACACCTAGAGCTGCTCCAACTACTAGGCAACGCTGTCTCTCAACTCTATCAACTCCTGAGCTCTATCCCCAGGTTTGGGAGGAGAATAAGATTTTGTAAGAGGGCTGGGGAGGGAAGGCAAGATAGAGATCAGGCCTCCACACACAACTCCCGTGCAAGCATGCACCTCCATGCCTCAGTTCACCCATTTGTACAGTGGGGGAATAACACACCCACCCTTGCACTGCAATGCTTAGTGCATGTGTCTCAGAGCCTAAGAGAGGTGGTGAGGGAAGAGGAAGACAGCTGAGCATCCTGGCAGCCTCTTGCCTCTCTGAACAATGGCTCAGCCTGTGCTGTCACCACTCAACTGTCCCGGACCCACGTGGGACCCACCAGCCATTTCTAACGAGAAGCAGCCCCCTGAGGAGATGACAGTCACCCCCTGCCCCTTTTCTCTGCCAAGACGCTTAGTACCACACACTGCAATGGACCTCGATGGGCGCTGCATGTGTTCAGCCCCGCCGGACCTGCAAACCCAGGTGACCCCGAGCGAGCAGCCACGTCGGAACATTCCACACCGTCGTGCCTCAGTTTCCCTCTCCTCAAACTGAAAGCAGAGTGGCTAGTGCTGGAATTGGCTTGGTGAAGCACTTGGAGAGCTGCCAATTGGACTGGAGGAGACACCCAATCAGACAGAACCAGCATCGCCCAATTACGGTAGTGCCGAGAGCCCAATGTGGAGAAACGAATTCCACGGGTTCCCACTGACCGGATTCAAAGTGTAATACAACAACTGGAGGAGAGGAGACGCACACTGGGGAGGGAGAGAGGTGGCTGCAATGGGGGATCAATGGTGACATCCAGGCTCACCTTCCATGCAGTGGCTAAAGCAGGAGAATGGGAGCCAGGACGACTGGGTCGTATTTCCCAATCTCAGGGAAGTGCAGCTCAGTGGCTAGAGCAGGGGACTAGGAGTCAGCATGGTGGGTTCCCAGCTCTGGTCCCCAGTTAAGGCCTGAACTCAGACATCAACAGGTTGCTGTTAACGTAGCTTGAATATACTGACTAATCCAGTTCAGCATGGCATGCGGGGGTGGGAAGGGGGAGGCATGAGACAATGGGAGAAAGACGTTCAAGACAGGTAGGAGGAAGAAGCGAGATGCGACACCCACTTGCCCTGTCTGGCAACACCCTGGTGGTGGCAGACCGGTCGGGTTTCCTCTCACCCATTATTTGCCAGGATGTCTGAGAACGACGGTACATTTCCACAGCTCACGCTTGTGTCATCCTGCCCTGAGGAGGTTGTTCCAGGGTGCAGTCATCTGAACGAAGCACAGAGCAAGAGAAGAGGCAGGCATGCAGTGTTTCCTCTCATTTTTCCATCCATATGTGGAATAAGTTTTGTGATGTGCACCAAGACACGTGCACTACCAAGAGAAACAGCTGCTGCCGGAGCTCTGCTAACCAGCTGGGCAGCACTGGGATCTCTCCTGAGCAGCCACCAAGCGCTCAGCTTGCAGGGAAGCCTACACACAGGTCTTGCCTCCTTCCTGCTTCTACCTATTGGCTAAATGAGGCCCTAGCTATTCAGCCAAGCGAGGGGAGACACTCAAGACTCTTGGGTTCCACTCCTAGCTCTGTCACTGGCATTTCCTCCCACCCTAAAAACTGTCAGTTCTTTGGGGCAGAGCTGTCTCTCACGATGCACACGTACAGCATCTAACACAACGGGCCCAGCTCTCTGCTGGGGCCTCCAGGTGCTGCTGCAAATCATTCAGCTGGCTTCCTTATACAGGCACCCTCAGGACCAAAAAGTTTCAAACCAAAAAATTTGCTGGACGACAGGAGGTCAATATTGTGTAGCAGCATTATCAACACCCTGGCTAGGTCTACACTGCAGAGTTTTTGCGCAAAAACTTGGGGAGTGTCCACACCTCAAGCACATTTTTGCACAAGAAAATGTACAGTGACTCGACAGAACAGAGGGGTTTTTGCGGTATAGGCATTCCTCTTTCTACGAGGACTAACTCCTTTTTGCGCAAGAACTCTTGCGCAAAAAGGTGCGTGTGGACGGAAAACAGAGGGTTTTTTGTGCAAAAACAGCCTATCAAAAGAAGCACAGGTGCCCAGGTGGCCATTCTGTGAATGGCAATCAGAGTTTTCTTGCGAGAGAGCATCCATGCAGTCTGGATGCTCTCTTGAGCAAAAGTATATTGCTTTTCCCATGCGCTTTTGCAGAAGATCTCTTCTGCAAAAAGCTTCTTGCGCAAGAAGCCTGCAGTGTAGACGTAGCCTCCCACTGCTTGCTGGGCTCTAAGATATCATTTAGGGGCAAACTGGAGCTAAATTACAGCACAGAACACTGAGAGCCAGGACTAGTGGCTGTCAACACTCATGAGAAGAGGACATGGCTAACTAAAAATCATGCCGGACCATGGATGTTGCCAGAGCAGAGAGGTTCAACCTGTAATAAGCAGCCCTAATGCTCAAGGTGGTGCATTGGTGGCTCACATGCAACTCCACCAATGTCAAGCAGGGGATCGGTGGTCCACTAACAGCATTTGGTTTATCAGTGCCACTGAGGTTGGTTATCCTTCCAATAGCTTCAGGTGGTAGGTAACTGACATTTCTGCTTTGAACAAAAATGAAAAAAAAAAAAAAGTTTCATGGAAACTTTCATAGAATCATAGAACTGGAAGAGACCTCAGAAGGTCATCAACTCCAGCCCCCTGCTCTAGGCAGGACCAATTCCAACTAAATCAACCAGGCCAGGGCTTTGTCAAGCCGAGACTTAAACACCTCTAGGGATGGAGATTCCACTACTTCCCTAGTGAACCCATCCCAGTGCTTCACCACCCTCCTAGTGAAATAGTTTTTCCTAATAACCAACCTGAACCTCTCCCACCAACCTGGACCTCTCCCTTGACCTGCTCTAGTCCTGATTTTCCAAAGGCTGCATGTAAACCACCTGAAATCAGGCCTGAAATAAGTTGGGCCACTAGCAATAGTGCTGAGGGCTGTGAACTGTTATTTTGTTAAACCAAACACAGTTATCCTGGCAGTGCTGAGGTATCCCAGCAGTGTTATAACAGTGCAACCCGGGTACAGAGCAGGGCAGATGGGTCTCAAACGAACCCCCTTTCTTCCCCAAAGTCACTACAGGTTGGAACTCCCTGGCCTGGCACTCTTGGGACCTTACTGGTCTCTGATGAGGGATTTTGCCGGACCAAGGAAGGTCATGTCTGGTCCCCTGCTACTGGTTCCACCTGGCTCCCAACCTCCCTGGGCAGCCCAGCTTGGGCTCGCTCACTCACTCACTGCCCACAGTGCTCCATGACTCTGATCCTGGAACATCTCCTGGATCAGAGAGTACGTATTTACAGAGGTGCAACCTATCGGTCCCTTTCGAAAAATCTCAGCCCTGTTTCACTCTAACGCATCCGAGTCAGAGCCGAGCTCCCCTCTCCCTCCAGGCTCCTACCGGCAGCTCCCTACAACAGCTCCCTACAACAGCAACCCAGCTGGGGAAAATTCATGGCCTCAGAAACTTTTAGTTCCTAAGCTGTTAAAGAGGAAGTGATGACGTGGATGGCGCAAAACTGGAAACAAATGACACCTTCAAAACAGAGTAGCAAATCCCATAGGGGTGGGGGAGGGGATTCCTGCTCCCCACGGAGGGAGCAGACCCTTCAGCCTTTATCCGTGAAACAAGGGCCAGTTTGAAAGGGGCCCTTTGTTGCAGAGGGAGAGACAGGTGGCCTCTGTACAACTCGACTGGCCGCTTAGCCAAAGGGAGTATAATGAGAACAGACGGAATGCGAGCCGCCACTGACAGATCTCGACGCTCCTTGCCATTTCAGGGCTGCTCGTTCACGGATTTTAAGGCCAGAAGGGATGGGGAGGACCCGACAGCGAAGCAGCAGCTCTGCTGTAGTTCAGATGGAGAGTTGCTTAAGGACTAGCAGAGAGTTTGGGTTGGGTTGGTTTTTTTGTTCATTTGGTTTTGTTTTAAGTGTCCTGAAATCCACTTGCTGCCTTGGACTGCCCTGCAAACTGCTGTGCCTCGCAGACAGCTGGTCTGGGGTTAGTGGGCCAAATCTGGGGTGTGTCTCAAACAAGGTGCTCTTGAGATGAAGCCCCACCCCCCAAAAAACAAACATTTGGCCTAGCACAAGCCACAGCACCCACCCCAGTGATTACTGCAGACAGGTGTTTTTTTCGGCAAAGGGTCCAATCTGCTATTGGTAAGTTACAGCTGAAGCTGATTAACAGCAGCAGCGACTTTACTGGGAGTCTTGCAAGTGAGGGGGATTTTTTCCTTAAAGCCCCAGCTCCTGGAGTCAGGTAATGATGAAAGACTCTCAGCTGTCCCTTCAAGGAAGGAAAAGATTCAAGACTAAAAAATAAAAGGGAGGGAAGTGTCTTATTTGCCTTCAGGGTTGGGAGATTTGCATTCTCAAGGTTTTTTTTTTTTTTTTTTTTTTTAAAAGAACCTTATGAGCTGGAAACCCAATCTCACAATTGTGGGGGATGGGGCTGGACTGTTTTTGCTTCCAGAGTGGAGCACACCAGGGCTCTGGTCTCAGTTGGATACAAATCAACCCCCCTAACCCCAAGATTGCTCTTTATCACCTTCCCCAGACAGGCCTGTGACAATAGCACAGTCGCTCTCCCATTGCATTCCCCGCAGGCCAGGAACAAAGCAATCTTTCAAGTGGCCAGTTCCTTCCTCCCTTTAACTGTGCAACAAAAGCCGCCCCCCAACTCAAAACGGCAGGGGGAGACGCCGGGCAGGGGCGGGGGATCTAGCCAAGGCAGAGTTTGAGCAGCAGTACAACTGGCTCCTTTCAGGCAGGAGATCAAAGCAGAGGCGCTAGCTTCAGAATCACAGGTTCCCCATTCAGCCCCAGTTACTTCACCTTTCCAGCAAGACCCTGGCTCACAATGACCCTTTTATGCCAGATGCAGGACGGTGCTGGAAGATGCAAAAGATCTGGCATGGAGTAGACAAGGCTGAGCGAGTATCGCCCACCCTTTGCATTCACCATTCATAAGTCGGGGCCAGTGTGCACCTTAATTGTATCTGAGTGTGGGATAAATTTTGTGTGTCACAAGGCATGTGTGGGTGTGCACCACCCATAGAAACAGAACACCTAACTGTGGGTGCTCTGCTAATCAGCTGGAAGCATCTGAATCTCTCCTGAGTGGCTGCACAAGTGCACAACTTCCAGGCAACACTGCTTCTGGAAGCAACCTCAGCAGCCCCGGCACCCAGAGTACCTACTAGAAAGCCAGACCTAGATCTCCCAGGAGGGGCCTGGTGTGCGGGCCTTCCTCACCCCCCCCCTCCGGCCTGTTCTTAATGGGCAGGCCCTGCTCAGCCAAAATCCTAGGACTCCAGTGAGCAGAAGAGAGGAGGTTGCACTTGGGAAGGGAGTTGGCAGAGATGCCTGAGGCGATCCCGAGCCTGGGATAGGGCTGGTCAGGACTGAGGAGCAAGGGTAGAGCTGTGTCTGATGGGAGAATCCAGGACTGGACTAGCAAGGGTCTAGCAGCTTAGCTCAGGGGTCCAGTGCCTCTCCAATGAGCCTTTATAGACTCTTGGGGCACCACAACATGCTCTGGCCAGTTTAAGCAGATGGGAACCTCAAAGGCTTTGCAAAGTTCCTCCAAGTCCTCTTCCTCTCCCCAGGCCACCGCCACCCTTTGCATGCCAGCCTCTCCCCCCCCCCCCCCCCAGGCTTTGAGTGGGGGCGGCTATTTATAAAGACCCAAGACAGCTGGCGGCAGCCTGCAAGCGGGAGCGGGAGCCAGGAGGGGAAGGTGGCAGCTCTCCAAGCTGCCTGGGATCCTTCCTTGCCACTGCAGCTCTGCCCCTCAGCAGGCCTCCTGGGAGAGGAGACTGTATTCAGATCTGAATGGTACCACGGCAGCCGCCCAGCCCTGCTGGGGTGTGGTAAGCAGGCGCTGATGAAACCCTCTGACATGCAAACCACCACTTCCCCCCACACCGCACTAAACAGCCACTAGCAAGCAGCCCGCCCCCAGCAGACCCTGAGAAAGCTCCACCTCGGCATCTTCTTCCCAACATGCACCCTGGGCTGCTAAATTTGAACATCTGAACAAACAACAAAAATCCTCCACTGCAAATCTAGGAACTCTGACCACAAAGTGGGATCGAACCCGGGCACCAAAAGGGAGCCCTCTAGGAGCAACGCCGGGTGAGGGTGGCAGGAGCAGGTTCTTATCCCCCATGCAGGTCAGCCAGAGGGGGACAGAGCAACACCTGTTTAGAGTTCTGCCTGGCTCCCTGTGACACTCTGAGTTTACAGGCTACAGGTGGAAAAACTGAGGCACAAAGGAGGCTGGATGCCCAAGACATCATAGTGAGGCAGTGGCTGAGCTGGGAACAGAACTCTCCCTGTTCCAGTCTAACCACCCTGGAACCAGGAAGAGAATCCATAAGTCCTGACACCCAGCCCCCGTTCTCAACTAAGAATCGTCCCCTCCCCTCCCCTCCCCCCCCCTTCCCCCCAGAGCCAGGAACAGAATCCAGGAGCCCAGGTGCTGATGGCATAACCACAAATCCATTCTCCTTCAGCTTCAGCACAGCACCCATCCCTCACCAACCGGGGCCTGCCCATCACGGGGTTCAATGCTGCTGGCAAAGCCTTCAGCTGCTCGTGCCAAGCCCAGGCACCAATCTGCCCCCCTCTCCCTGAGAGACATGAGCATCCTGCCAGTCTGCCGGGTGCAGCGTTTCCCCCTCCCTGTTCTCATGGCACCAGCTGGGGCCTCAGCGCCTCCCACCAGCCATGGCCAAGAAAAACACGGCTGCTCTGGGTTTCGAGATACCAAGGTCTTGTTTCATCAGGCCAAGCGATTGCCTCATGAGCTGGCAAAAGAAGGAACATCTCCCCCCCCCCCCCCCCACACACACACTCTAACCAAGCTGCAGCTCCATTCCTCCCTCCTTAGCACTGCTGCAGCTGAAAATTAGTTGTGGAGACCTCCTCTCAGTCGCAGTTCTCAGGTAACCCTGCCCTTCCCCACCCACCCAAAGCCCCCTGGTGTATCTACTGCTAAACTGCTTAGTTTTAGTAAGTCACTTAGTAAGTTGCTGCAGCTCTGTGCCTCAGTTTTCTCATCTGCAAAAGAAGGGCTCATCCTTCCTTTCCTTTGCCCCTTGTCTACTTGGCAGGAACAGCAGTCATTAGGTGCACATGCAGCACCCAACAAGATGGGGTCCCAGAATGGACGCTAGGGGTCCGATCATTGACACCAACAGCCCTTTACACGGCCAGTGGAAGAAACTGGTAAATTACGCCACACAGAGGCCTCTATCCAGCAGATCAGCATAAAGGAACCCTGGTGTAAAGGAGGATCAGGACCAAAAGCATGAGGAAGCTGGATCAAGACCTGAACCCCTCTCTAATTTGGGAGACACCTTGGAAGGATAAAGTGGATCAGATAACCAACGAACCCCTATTTTACAGGAGGAGCGAGAACTCCCAAATAGTTTGGATTTTGCCCTGTGCCGCTCCCTAGGCCTGCTGGCAAAGGGGAACTTGGAGGGCTGAGTAATAGCATCGGTTTAAGCGAAGCGCTATTTTAACCACCATGCTGGGAGCATCACATGGCTACAGGAAGCCACTTCATTGTGCCTGGCCAGAGCTGATAAATAGCCCCACGTGGCAGCAGCTCTAGTGGTCCCCTTGGGGTATAAACACAGGCGGGAGAGGAAAAAGGGAGATAAAAATTCCTGCTTCCTAAGGCTCTACCCTGTACAATGGGGGAGGAGGGGAAGAGTCCAATGTCTGGATTTCTCCTGACAAAAAGAGCTGGTAGAACATTGTAAGGGGTGGAGGGGGGTTGGTCAAATACACCAAACGGCCCCTTGCCATGAATACGGTATTTTAAAACCGGCCTCCCCCACTCGCCCCCAATTCGGAACCAGCACTGGAAGTTCACAGATCCCTCGGAACCGTCTCCTCCGCCAATCTAGGCTGATGGGTCTGCCCCCCCCCCCCCACTTTGTACCTTTAAAAAAACCCAACAACCTGTCAGTCTTTGGGGTTCCCCAGACTACTTACAGGCACCAGGTCCCCAGGCTAAGTAGTTTGGCAGATGCCTGTTTAATGGAAACCAGCTCGAGGGGCCTTTCATATACAGATCCCCCCTCGCGAGGGGAGGGGAGGGGAGGGGAGGGCAGAAACCAGACAGCAGCGGAGCCACAAAGAGCCTAGACAGACAGAGCGGAGCAGAGCCCCTCTCCACACGCCATGTGAGTCCTCTCCCTGCCCCCGGCAGGATCCCCCGCTCCCCTCCTGCTACAATGGCTGAGACACCCCAGCGAGCTGCTAGCCGGCCAGAGGGGGGGGGGTTTCTTCCCCCCCCAGTCTCTCCAGAGCTGAAGGCAGGGGCAGCGTGTGTGAAATGTGTCTCCTTGAGGGCGGGGGAGGAAACGGGCCATTTCTCCTCACCCCACCTTCTGCGTTTCGCGTGGAGGGGTTCCCGTAAACGATTCAACTTTCAAATCGGACTTAGGGAGACTTGAAAGGGAAATAGCTGCCCCCCTCCCTCGCAGAGCCCCCCACATCCTGCCCCCCTTCCCTCCTAGACACCCCTCTCAGCCTGCCCCCTCCCTCCCAGAACCTCCCCAGCTCCAAACAGCTGCCCCTTCCCTCCTAGACACCCCCCTCAACCTGCCCCCCTCCCCCTCCCAGAACCTCCCCAGCTCCAAACAGCTGCCCCTTCCCTCCTAGACACCCCCCTCAACCTGCCCCCCTCCCCCTCCCAGAACCTCCCCAGCTCCAAACAGATGCCCCTTTCCTCCTAGACCCCCCTCGTCCTGCCCCCCTTCCCTCCCAGAATCCCCCCCCAGCCGGCCCCTGAACCCCCCCCAGCTCCGAACAGCTGCCCCTTCCCTCCTAGACCCCCCTCGTCCTGCCCCCTTCCCTCCCAGAGCCCCCCCCCCCCCCGGCCCGAAATGTTGCAGAGCTGCGTCCCCGCAGGGCACCGACCTTCCACGCGATGTCCTTTGTACGGTCACTCCTGGTCCGGGCCAGCGATTCGATCCGAGACATAGTCCGGGGAGCGCCGGACAGCAGGCTCGGGCCAGCCGGATCCGCACGGGATTCGGTCCCCCCCGCGCGCACACACACACCCGGCGCGTTCAGACGGGCTGCGCTCAGCCGGCTCCGGCGCAGGAAGCCCGAGTGTGGCGGAGCTCGCGGCGCAGCTCGACTATTCAATTCAGTCTCCTCCTCTCCCACCTCCGAGCGGCCCCGGGGAGGGACCAGCGGGGCAGGGAGACGGGAGGCTGCGGGGGCTGGCGGGGAGGAGGGAATCCCCCTGCAGGGGCCATGTGGTGGAGCAAGCTCCCGACACTGCCAGGCGGAGCGGGGGAGGAGACGCGGCCCTGAACTCTGCCCCCGCGGACCGAGCCGGGCTTGGCAAGGCAGCTCCCTCTGGCTCTGGGGCCGCCCGGGGGGCCGGGGCTGCAGGGTTGCCAGCCCGCCCTGATCGCCCCGGAGTCTCTAGGAATTAAAGCTCAATCTTTAAATGTGCCTCATGCGGTGAAGCCTCCAGGAACGCTTCCCGACGCTTGGCAGCCCTGCTAGGTGGAGGGATCCTTTTAGGTTGGAGCAGGGCCCCGGGCCTCCCTAGGCATCTTCAGGGCTTCATGTGTAAGGACAGAGGTGCCAGGGCTCAGGCAATAACTGATGCCAGGAACCCAGAGGTGCTGGGGCCCAAACCACCGCCCGCCTCATAGGTCGCTGGGGCTTACCCCTTGAAAAGGGGGTTTTAAACAACTCTCAGAAAACCACCCCCAGCCACTCACACCGCAACTCAGCCACACAGCCCAGCTCTTGGGGGGGGGGGGGGTGTAGACTTAGATCTGGATTCAGACAGCAGCTTCCAAGGTGCGCGCTGGGTCCAATCTGCAGCCCTCAGAACCACCTAACTTCGAGGTCTGGGGGGAAACGGTCTAAACCAGACAGGTGTGGCATTGCAAACAGAATGCAGGCTCCCTGGTATCTGATGGCCTGGGACAGCCCTCCCCTCTCTCCACTCATTTACCAGCCAAGTGTAGAGCAGAGAAAGGGTTAGGCCTAACAAAAAAAAAAGATAGGTGCACACCTGAAATCGCACCTGCAAATAGCACAGTTTGGAAAACTCTTGGAGACCGATAAGGAGCGAATTGTTCACCTTTCACAGCTGGCAGAAGTGCAATTCCTTCTGGGGCGGAACACAACAGCAGCCTCTTGCCACCGCAAGGAAAATATTATCTAGCTGCAGCTGTACACAAACCAGAAACTGAACCAGGGCAAACTCCTCAAACAGGCCTGTTTTTAAACACAGGCAGAAAACTCTGCCCAAGATCAATCCTGGAATACTCCAACCCCTCCCCCACAGACTGATTTAAACTGGGTAATGGAGGGAAGGAGGCAGAGGAAAGGTTGCAACCTGGGAGCAAAGGGCAGATCAGCAGTTGATGGAATTCAAAGGCAAGCCTGCAATACTCTCTCCAAAGGAGAGATTCACTGCTCAGCGGGGATTTCCTGCCTCCCTGCTGGAACAACAGTCACTCAGGACAATAGCCTAGGAAGTTGTAGCAGAGGCTGGTGCTAAGGAGGGAAGAGAGGATACACATACACAGGCTTTAATAGACTTGGGGAGATAGACCAGGGTGCAGGCCCAGGTCTTCTCTGCCACACCCTGTGTGACCTTAGAGCAAGCTGCTTCCCCAGCTGTGAAGTGGGTTAGAAAATATTCTTCTCACAGTAATGCCTAAGAGAAGCCCCCATCACAGAGCAGGCAGGGCCCAGTGGTGCAAGGTTCTGTATGAACGCACCAAAGCAAAAGGTCTCTTCCCACCAGGTTGCTTCCAATCCACCTGAGGAGAGGAAACTCGCAGGAGACAGATAAGGCTGGTTTGCAGGGCATGTTGCATTCTAGCAGCATGTACCTCAGGAAGCCCATGATTTCTGTTAGTTTAGCAGCAACAGAGATTAAGACTCACTGGAGCAGGTGTTAAGAACTGCCCATAGAAGCTATTTACATTGTAAATCAGGAAGCTCTCTGGGTCCTACAAAAATCCAGGATGTTCCTGATCGCCATCTACTGGTACATTAGTTATTAACTCACAACATATACCACAGACATACTTTAACACATACCTGTTAAAAAAACAACAACTAGTAGTCCTGTAGCACCTTAGAGACTAACAAAAATATATATAGTAGCATGAGCTTTCGTAGGCAAAAACCCACTTCCGAGGATGAACAGAGACTGAGATTTTAAAACATACCTCTGTGTACAAACCACACCAAACAGTTCCCTGAGGAAACTGAGGCACAGAGCAGGAAAATGACTCACCCAAAGCCAAAAACCAAGTTAGTGTCAGAGCCAAGGATAGCATCCAGTCCAGTCCAGTCTCCATGAGAAATGAATTACTTTAAGAAAAAAAGAAGCCAAGAAGAGCAAGACAAAAAGCACCTGTTCTGATCTCTATCAGCATTGCCACTCCTTTTTAACAATCAACACAGCCTGCAGCTGCAGACTAGAAGGCAGGGTTCTCCTGGATCCTTAGCTGAAGGGATGCTCTCACCTGTGGTTTCTACTGTCAAAGACCTCTGAGTATATCTGCCCAGGGCTAGCCTTTCAGATCTCTCTCTTGATAAACCAGAGGCCTTATTTCCAATTCACATAAGGTATCTACTTCACAAAGCCCAAGTGGCACTAAGGACTCTGCTGGCTGATGTCAAGAAAGCCACTTCCTCGCTGCGTGCCTCAGTTTCCCCACCTGTAAAAAGGGGAGTAATGCTACCCCTTTGTGAAGCACTCTGAGGTATAAATAATATTGTCACATTGTTTAAAAGCCAACTCCCAGAACCTCTTACAAAAGGAAATTTAAGTTCTCATGGATTCTGGAAAGGAAACGGGTAGCCACGTAATTGCTTCTGAGAAACAATCTTAAAGTTAGACAATGCCGATGTACAACTGACTCAGCTTGAGAATCCATCCTAGATTATTAGAAGTGGAAGGTCAAAGCTGTGTTCCTGGAGAGGTAATTTCCACTGGATACATTATATTGTTTGAGATTTCATGCAATTGCCTGGGCAGACACATGAACTCTTTGCCTATTTAAAATGGTTTTTATCTAAAAGAACCAGAACATGTTCCACAAGCAATGCTTTTTAAAATTCACCCTGTGTTGCCCATTTATATTTTTACAGGTAGGGTAAACAGAGGCATGACAACTAGAGATGTAAAATTCTGATTAAAAAGTTAACCAGTTAAATATTATGTTTAATATTTAAATATCTAAACATGAGCCAGCCCTCAGCATCACCCAGACAATGCCTCCGTCCTCCCCCAACTTAAGGATGTTAAATTGCAGTTAACTGACTAGTTGAGTAGTCAATGGATTTTCCATCAACTACTCTACTAGTCGATAGGCACTTCCACATTCCTCCTTTGAAACGTACAAGAGCTGCCACTGGGGCTCGTGTACATTTCAAAGGAGGAGTGCGGAACTCCTGTGCAGCTGGGGCCAGCAGGCAGTCCTGCTGACTTCAGGCTGCACACAGGAGTGCCTGCTTGGAAATGTACAAGATTCCCCAGTGGGGGCTCTTGTGCATTTTAAAGCCACAGAACCCTCATGGAGCCCAGGGTCAGCGGGGGACTCCGAGTTGACTGATCTTGGGCTCTGCATGGAATTTCCCCAGAACCCAGGGGCAGCTGGGGATTCCGCTGTGGGCTCAGCTGTGCGGCGGCTGCCCCTTTGAAACACCACTTGGGTTCCACATGGCATTTCCCCAGAACATCTGCCCCTTTGAAATGCCATCTCGGGGCTCAGCTGTGCGGCACTGCTGCTTTGAAATACCCCTTTTACCCCCCTTTGCTGCCTGTATCTGATAGAGGTAGCAAGGAGGGCAGGGAGTCGACTAGTCTACTGACTGGTCCTTAACATCCTTACCCCAAACACAATACAGAGTGCACTTCCTGGCATTCTGCAGCGTGCTGCACAGGACTCTGGCAGCGATTTAAAGGGCCAGAGCCCTGGAACACTTTGAATCACTGGCCCTGAAGCAGTTGCCCCCTTTACCACCTCCCCCTTAGTCGGCAGGCCTGAGTATAGTCCTGTATTAAATATAAGCTACTAAAATATAAAAGGGACAGCAGCGTTTTTCTTCGGCATTGTAAAGCTTCAAAATCAATTATCAACTTAAGAATGACCATAACACTCTGAACTGTTTGTAACTCTGAACAGAGTTCTGAGGCTCCATACCCTTCGTAACTCTTGAGCGTCTACTGTCTGAAAATCTCCACTTTCATTTAAAAAACAAACACCTAACTAGGGATCGCACAGCAGATCTGAAAGTGCTTTACAAAGGAAGTCAATATCATTATCCTAATTTCTAGCCTTCACGGCGGGAAAGAAAAGCTTGAGAAGCTGAAGGAAAATAAAAAGGGTCTCAACATTTCTGAATTTCCTTTCAAACAGGTGACTTTTAAATCAGTCTTATTTCTGGGCGGGCCGATGTGATTTTCGATGGCTTGAGGTTCGCAACCTTCTGTGCTCTAGCATTCAAGTAGCAATAACCTCTTAAACAATGAGAAGTCCTGTGGCACCTTATAGACTAACAGATTTATTGGAGCATAAGCTTTCGTGGGCAAAGACCCACTTCGTCAGATGGATGTAGTGGAAATTCCAGAGGCAAGTGTAAATATACAGGCACATGAAAAGAAAAGAGTACCAATCAAGAGGAAGGCCAGAGATAGCGAGGTCAATTCAGTGAAGGAGGATGCAGCCCACTTCTAGTAGCTGATGTGGAGGTGTGAACACCAAGGGTATGTCTAGACTACATGGCTCCGTCGACAGAGCCATGTAAACTAGTTTACCCGACATAGTTAATGAAGCGGGGATTTAAATAATTATTTAATTATTATTTAAATCCCCGCTTCATTGACTATGTCGGGTAAACTAGTTTACATGGCTCTGTCGACAGAGCCATGTAGTCTAGACATACCCCAAGAGACGAGAAACTACTTTTGTAGTTGGCTAGCCATTCACAGTCTTTGTTTAATCCTAAATTGATAGTGTCAAATTTGCAAATGAATTGTAAAGCCCTGCAGTTTCTCTTTGAAGTCTGTTTTTGAAGTTTTTTTTGCTGCAGGATGGCTACTTTTAAATCTGCTACTGTGTGTCCAGAGAGATTAAAGTGTTCTACAGGTTGTTTTATGTTACCATTCCTGATATCTGATTTGTGTCCGTTGATTCTTTTATGTATGGACTGTCCAGTTTGGCCGATGTATATGGCAAAGGGGCATTGCTGGCACATGATGGCGTATATTACATTGGTAGATGTGCAGGTGAATGAGTCTGTAATGGTGTGGCTGATGTGGTTAGGTCCTGTGATGGTGTCGCCGGTGTAGATATGTGGGCAGAGTTGGCACCAAGGTTTGTTGCAGGGATTGGTTCCTGAGTTAGAGTTACAGTGGGGTGGTGTATAGTTGCTGGTGAGAATTTGCTTCAGGTTGATGGGCTGTCTGTAGGCAAGGACACATAATCTGCTGACATACAGTGATTTCTTTTACCTGTGAGATGGCTGGATATTTTTTTGAGAGGAAAGAATCAAAACTTGTTAATTTCTCTCAACTGACACCTGTGCAACTGAACCTATGGAACTCCTTGCCAGAGGAGGTTGTGAAGGCCAGGACTTTAACAGGATCCAAAAAAAGAACTAGATAAATCATCAACTGCTATTAGACAGGATGGGACAGGGATGGTGTCCCTAGCCTCTGTTTGCCAGAAGCTGGGACTCAGTGACAGGGGAGGGATCACTTGGTGATTCCCTCTTCTGTTCATTTCCTCTGGGGTACCTAGCATTGGCCACTGTCGGCAGACAGGATACTGGGCTAGATGGACCTTTGGTCTGACCCAGTCTGGCTGTTCTTATGAACAACCTCTAGCTATGAACAACCTCTGCTTCTTAGAAAAAATTAAATGATGAATTATGACCCATTTTCCAACTATTTATCAGACTTTTGCACTGATTTGGGGATGATCTTCCATAGTTATTTTACCAACAGAGTAAACGATACCCTTCCTTCCCCAGCAAGTTGTTGTGTTAGTGGCACATATCAAATGTCCCTTAGGAGACCCAAATCCTCCATTTCGGACTCTAAACATCACACCAAAGAGTAACATTCTGCAAGAGCATTAGACCCGGGTGGTCCTGCTGAGGAATGTTTACAAAGGCAAGATAAAAGCGGATTTTAAGTAACAGCAAAAAGGAGGAAGATTGAAGAGGGGTGACTTTCGGAGTTTATTTAACTGCACAAACACACCACCCTAAAAACTACCTCCTTCAACAAACGATTCAGCCTGGCAGCTTGGCCAAACCATGGGACTTGATTCCTCCATACGGATTAGGGTAACAAGTCTCCAAATGATGTTACTTTAAAACGTGGCTAGATCAAAAGAAGAGCACTGTTCCTGCCAAAGAATTGGACCAGCCCTGCTTAAGAACAAGAACTGAACTTTACAGCCCCAGAGGGATTTGGCGTTCTGCTTGCAAAATAAGCCCTAGTGTAGCCGCCACCAGAATTACAGAGATGCTAAGCTGGCCTTCCCGAGCACGCTATAATTATACTTGGCTCATGAACAAAGAGAAGACACACGCACCCTGTTATAGCCTGCCAGACACGCAGACCTCCACTTTGGCAGAAAAGAACACAATGCATTGATCAAGGTCTGAGTGAGACAGCAACTTGGACAGAGATGGGGTAGGTGGCAAGCGGCATACAGAGTCAAGCATCCCCCATGCCACAGCACCTCCAGTTAAAGCCAGATTTTGAAGCAGGCACAGCACGCAGCAGTTCCCATTAAGAAAAACCCCTAAGCCCCCCCAAGACTGGAAGTGAGGGGTCACAGAACAATATGGCCGACAGCTATCCTTTTTCTCCGCAAGCAACCCGGTCATTGGCATCTTTGATATTTGCAGCCTTACATTGGTTTACCCACAGAATACCAGGGTTGAGGATTTTCAAGCAGTGCCCATAATACTTCTGGGAGCAAAGTGCTAAGATCCTACTTTATTCCAACACAAGGTTGAAGTGGTCATGTTCTGTAGGCTCCCAGAAGAGTTACGTTAGATGGGGGATTCCAAGAGACATCCCATCAAGGTCAAATGCAGGTGCTTTGTAGGTTTATTGGTATGGACCAAAAAACCCCAATGCAGGAGTTTGCTTCACTTCCCCACATCCATCCTTAACTGCATACCAATTCCTGGGTCATCACATCTGGTATCCTGTCTCTGACAGTGGCTGATACCAGATATTTTTGAAAGAAGACCAAAAAGAAAAGCATCCTGTGCTCCTGCCCTATCACCTAGAATGCACTTCACTTGTTGAGCAAGACAGTGTGTGAAAATTAAATGGATGCTCATAATGTAGCTCCAAACCATGAAGGCTCTCAGAACAGTTAGACCCCAGAGTGGCTTCATGAAAAGGAAAAGAAAAAAATAGATTACTTCTTGATCCGCATCTCTGATAGGGAGACAAATTTGAGGAAAAATGAGTTTATGAAAGACCTTGTCGTGGGATAGGCCCTCTGTCGTGGGGTAAGCCCCTCACCCAAAGGGATTAGTCCCAAAGTTCACCTCCCTTTGTCAGGGCAAATATGGCCCTTGTGGGCTTAGTCACAAAGTTCAACTCCCTCTATCAGGGCAAATACGGCCCCTCTGGGCCTAGTCACAAACACACTCTGGCCTAGAGGCCTAAGTCACTGGTGGGCTTTCCCTGGCTGTTAGAGAGCCGAGCACCAATTGGTGGGAAGGTAGGGGGACCCGGGCTCTCCCGTTCCACCGGGTTCCAACCCAGGGCCCTGTTGGCAGCAGACTGCACTGCCGCCAGCTCAGCGGGGACTCCCCCCGAAACGTGCTGAGATCCCGGAAGGATAATCCTTTGCCCTGGGCCACTTCCTACGGTGTCAGGTACGCAGCTCGGTCCTCGGAGTGTTGCTCGGTGTACTCGACCCTCGTGGCTGGCCTCCCACCGGGGTTGGGGCAGTCTCTGGGGCTGCGGCTGACGCAGCAGTGATGGGGAGCTGCTCTGGGGAGTTTGTGGTAGCGGAGGCTGCTTCTCATGCTGTTGCTCCTGGGTTGGCAGTGGCTGCGGCCAGGGCTGCTGCTCCAGTGGCAGCTGCTGCAGTCGCGGCCGGGGTTGCTGCGATGACCAGGATAGCTCAGGGATTCCGGCCTGAGCTCCCTCCCTTCTTGCCATTCCCCCTGACTGTCCTGTACCCAGGCCTTTTATCTAGTCTCCGCACTGGGAGCATGCCCAGTTGGTTAAATGGGGCAGAGCTTTCTCCGCCCATAGGCCTTTCACCCCCCTCCCTCTAGTGTGGGGTATATCCACCTCCTCACAGACCTATAGAATCACAGAATCCTAAAACTGGAAGGAACCTCGAGAGGTCATCAAGTCCAGTCCCCTGCCCTCATGGCACCATCTAGATCAGGTTTGGGGAACCTAAGGCCCAACTTGCCTGGTTCCGGCCCCGAAAAGCTCTGTCTCCCCCCCCCCTCCCGCCAGTCCGCCACAGGGCTGGAGGACACAAAATCTACTAGCCTAGGGGTCTCAAGGCTCTGGTGTGCAAGAGGAATGTGGAGAATGTTTCCTTCACAGTTGGGAGCCACTTCAGGGAGGGTTGGCTTTTTTTTTTTTTTTTTTTTTTGCTTCTCACTTGTGTCCCTCAACTGATTTTTCTCTGGGTCACCAGCCTCCGATGCAAAAAAGGTTCCCCACCCGGATCTAGATCAACACTGACAGGCGTCCATCTAACCTGCTCTTAAATATCTCCAGTGATGGAGACTCTGCAACCTCCCTAGGCAATTTATTCCAGTGCTTAAGTGTCTTGCATTGCTGATCTAGCACTCCTAGAACTGTTTTCTCGGGACTGTGGAGAGAATTCTGGTTATGCAAGGAAGTAGAGTGGAGCTACGTTTATGTGTTGCCTGTTGGCCAAGAGTTTTACCATGAGGTTTTGTGATATTTGATGGTTTCTTTTCTTAAAGCCCCAGTTCCTGGAGTCAAGAGAGAATCTTGGTTTTCATTTAAAACATAAATCACTTAGTAAAGGTCTCAAGAAAAGCTTGAAAATGTGATCCTGAAGACAAAACAAAACAAAACAAAACAAAACAACAACCCTCTTCTTTAAGATCACATTTTTCTTTAAAAAGTCTCATGACTTCGAGGTTCTCAACTCAGGAGTTTGGAATGCTTGAGGTTAGCAAAGCGAGAAAGGCGGATGGGGAGTTGGTTAGTTACACAATGCATGACTTTTCAAAGCACATTATGAGCTATTTATGAGAACCCTGCAATGTCAGGTTTACAGCATGAAGAGGGCCACCCAGGCCCATCGGGTTTACCTCCACTTTCAAAATTAACTCTGAGAACAAGGCCCTGGAGGACTTGTGCTAGGTAACATGACTCTGCAATCTGCAATATACTGGGATCGTCTTGTTTAGCATCACATCAGCTGCTTGTGGGTCCCCTGATCTAAACAGGATTGCTCACAATCAACTGTGGAGGGGAGACATTGCTTCTTTCTGCCATTAGCATAGTGAGACGCACATTAAGCTAGCCCAGTTACTCCCAGTTACGTACTTAACACAATCCCAATTATAGGGAAGATATAGCTCAATGCAGGACACTACACTTACCCTAAGTCACCAGCGGAGTCAGTGGCACTGCAATGAATAGAACCTAAGAGCCCCAACTCCCAGATTGCCCCCCTCCCCCTTGTTCTAACCCTTAGGGAACATGACTTCCTGTTTGGCAGTCCAAGGGGGAAAACTGCAGCTGTTCAACCAGACAAAGGTTGGTTACATTCAAGGATAGTTAGTGTTAGTTAATACAGCTTCTGATTAACTGCCTGCTTGGGAGCTTCAGGGGGTAGCCGAGTTAGTCTGTTACAGAAAAAAAACAGCAAGCAAATGGTCTGGTAGCACTTTCTAGACTAACAAAACATGTAGATGGTATCATGAGCTTTTGTGGGCACAGCCCACTTCTTCAGATGACCAGAGATTCTGCATAAGCAGGAAGCTAAAAGATTAAAAAGCATGACAAAAGGCAGAGGTTTTCCTAAGAACTTGCTCCTTGCTTGCCAGTGAAAGGAGGGGAGAAATAAGAGAGTAATTTAGGCATCAGCAAAGCAGTTCTGTGACATGACTAGAGAAGAAGAGCTGAGCTTTTGGGGGAGGACTAAGGCCCTGGATTTGTTCCAGTTTTGCATCATTCACGTGTAGAATCTGCAGAGCCCGTTTGTAGCAAAGTGAATATTAAGACAAGGGTGATATGTCACGTTAATAATCCCATTGGAAACCTCACTCATTAAGGGTGATGCTTACCAGGTAACCAGTTACTCATTCACATCCCTAGGATTATCCTGCTAGTGAAGAATGGGGAAACTAAGGCAGAGTGAAGTGATTATCTAAAGTCACGTGGTAAGGCAGTGGCAGAGTCAGAAATGGAATGCAGAAGCCCCATTGCCAAGACATTTACCATGCCAAAGCTGGGAAGAGAACCCAAGAGACATGGTTCCCCTCCTTCTTCTACAGTAACTGTTAGACTGTGGTAGAACTTAGGCTTCAGTGTGTTGATTTCTGCCCTTTACAAAGATAACCTCTATGTGTCGTGCGCGCCGAGATCTGTAGGGAAACAAGTGACAGTCTCTAAAGAGGTTGCCCAAATTCTGGCACCTTGCAGCCATCTGAGCTGAGAATCGTCATCTTTTGCTGTTCCTTAACCTTAACGTTTAACCGGTTAACTAATAAAAAGGGATTTTATTTCCCTAGATAATACATAAGGGCTATGTCTAGACTACATCCCTTTTTTGTAAAAGGGATATAAATTAGATGTATCGCAATTGCTAATGAAGCGGGAATTTAAATCCCCCCCGCTTCACTAGCATAAAAATGGCTGCTGCTTTTTTTCGGCACGGAGCTTTGCCGGAAAAAAGTGCCAGTCTAGATGCTGATCTTGTGGAAAATAAAGCCTTTTCCGAAAGATCCCTTATCCCTTATTTCATATGCTAATTATCTTACCCATTACAAAGATAGCTTCCCCAATTATCACGCCTAATATCATTAGCTCACAGACATTTACCTCCCCCCCTTTCCCTCCCCCTCCATCCCCCTTCTGTTCTGAAATTTGATTTGTCCTTTTCATATGTGTTCATTTTTTTTAATTGTATCCTTTGGTATATGTGGTTGTGACAATTTTCTTCCACTATTTGATCTGAGGAAGTGGGTCTGGCCCACGAAAGCTCATCACCTAATAAACCATCTTGTTGGTCTTTAAAGTGCTACACTGTCCTGTTTTTTGTTTCATGAGGATTAACTAAAAGTTTATAAAGTGCTTTGAAAGCCACACAAGACCATGTGGCACTTTCATCCAATGATTACAAAGGCAAGTAAGTTTCAACAACTCCATTTCACACGTGAGGCAACTGAGGCATGGAGGAGTGAAATAATTTGACATCTGTCATGCAACATGGCAGCCGCAGAGACAGAAACAGACCACAGGTGTTCTGATGGCAAATCTCAGGCTCTTACCCAAGGTTAGCTGGTTTACCGGTTAAGGTTAACTGGTGGAAGCTGGAACAGCTTCTCACCTACAGCAGGCAGAGGGCTGCCCCAGCCTTGTGGGGGGCCTGCCATGGACAGAGTCTGGAGCAGGCCCTTCCTATAGCGGGCAGGAGCTGCTCCAGCCCAACAGCAGGAGGCGGAGTCCACTGCCTGCCTTCCTCTTTAATCGGTTAATCAATATGTTTGACCGGTTAACCTATTAAACAGGTTTTTACATCCCTACTCTTAACCATTCGAAAACGCTCTCTTTGAAAGTTTGATAACACAAGTTGTTATTAGTACAAATGTAACTGCTCATTTACAAATGAGAGAGAGAGAGAGAGAGAAAAGGTGGGTGAAGCCATGTTTTTATTGGACCAGTTTCTGAAGGCGGACAGGGCAAACCTTCTAGCTTCATAGAGCTCTTCTAATTTAGAAATTAGATTGTGAGTGTTTTCCTTCAACCTACTTCAATAGCAATTTTACTTTCAAACCTGCAAAAGAAGCTGAAAAGCGAGGGCACGGGGGGAGGGGGGAAGGATGCTTTGTTTGCAGGAGGAGTGGGGAGAATCTAGATCCGTGGTCCCCAACACGGTGCCCGCGGGCGCCATGGCGCCCGCGGGGGCATTTGTCAGCGCCCGCCAAGTGCTCAGGGCTGGCCTGGTCCCGGGCACGTGGCGCATGCGCGGTGCCGGAGCCGGCCCCGGGTGCGTGGCGCACGGTGAGCGCCGGCCCCGGGGGCGCCGCGGATTGACCCCCCGCGGCACGTGGGGGAGGGGGAGAGAGCCGGCCCCGGGCGCGCGGCACTTGAGGGAGGGGGGGAGAGAGCGCCAGCGCTGGCCCCGGGCGCACGGCGCTTGAGGGGAAAGCGCCGGCCCCCGGAATGCGGCTATGGGGGGGCCCCGCCCCCCCGGGCGCCCGGGGGGCGAACGGCCACGCCCCCTGGCGCCCGGCAACCCCAAATGGTTAGGGACCACTGATCTAGATTAACAGACTAAGATGAAAGAGTTCTGGGGGAAAAGATCAAAGATGCATAAAAGGGTCAGATGAGGATTTCAGAGAGATTAGACTTTGGCATTTATCCAAATGAGTATTAACTAATCAAAGGCAGGTGTCTCAACTCATTATTGCAGGCCTGGGGGAAGACAGAAGCAGAGGTAAACACCACCTAAGGATCAGACCCCCACAGAAATCCAGGCTAACTACTTGCCTGGGTAGTCAGTCACTTAACTGAGTGCACAGGGCCATAGTCTATAAATTCAGACTAACTCCACTGGTCTGATACCAACCAAATAGACCACATGGCTCTGCCCATTTGACCAACCAATAGTGAGGTGTGAAGCTTCTGAGAAACCCTAACTCCAGCAGGTTTGCATATGAGAAGCCAAGCTTTATAGTACATGCAAAAAGGGGTCAGAGGACCAAGAAAAACAGGTATATATTTCAAGGGAGACAGAGCCTGCTCCAAAAGCCCATTAGAATCCCTGGTTGCCAACACACATGCTTTTAATCCAAGCCATGTGATGGAATAAATATTTCTCCTTAAAGCCCCAGCTGCTGGAGTCATGGGATTCTAGGAGAATTTTAACTCTGATTCAAAAGAAAATAATACTTTTCCAGTCTTCAGGGCTTCCTGGGAAGAGACAGAACAACCCCCCCCCCCCCCCCCATATCGTAAACCAAAGATAAATGAAAAGAATCCCCAATTTTTAAACAAAGATCATGCCTTTTAGGCCAAACCAATGGGGTTTTTTTTAAAGCAAATGTTTGGGGTTGGTCATACAGAGAGTCAGTGGAAAGGTTCCCACTGGTTTCAATGCTTTTATGACCCGATTCACAGCAAACAACAGAAACACATTCCCTATAGCCCTCCTGAGAGATGAAACAGTAACTTCAGAGCAGCAATACTTTACCCAAATTACAGGAAACGCTTGCCGCCTGCAGTGGCACCATCGCAAATGATGACGTTTGCGAATATTGGGAGCCGTGGCTCCTGTCGCTCACAGGAAGCTCCCCATGGCTCCCGAAGTCACGGTGGGGGCTGGAAAACTCACCGCAGGTGCCAGGAGCTGCCACCTCCCTTGCAGGATAGGAGAGGAGACGCCCATAAATATGCAGAATCGCGAGCGTGACGAGCCTCCCCCCCCATGCTTTATGAAATGGACTTACAAACACAAACATACAAAACTCAAAGATGCTTGGGACAAATTGCTTCACGTAACCTATCAATCTTAATGTCTGAATCTGCTGGATCTGTTTATCTTATTTTGGTGTTTGTATCATTCTTGTGTGTAAAATTAGACATATGGGCTGCGTCTAGACTGGCAAGTTTAGACACTGTCTACGCTGGCCGCTTTGAATTTGCGCGAGAACACTGACGATCTCATGTAAGATTGTCAGTGTTCTTCTTCAAATACAATGACTCTCCTGTTCGGGAAAAAGCCCTCTTGCGCAAATGCTTTTGTGCAAGAGGGCCAGTGTAGACAACTGAGAACCGTTCTGCGCAAAAAAGCCCCGATGGCGAAAATGGTGATCGGGGCTTTCTTGCTCAAAACCGCGTCTAGATTGGCATGGACGCTTTTCCACAAAAAGTGCTTTTGCGCAAAAGCGTCCGTGCCAATCTAGACGCTCTTTTCCACAAATGTTTTTAACGGAAAAACTTTTCCGTTAAAAGCATTTGCGGAAAATCATGCCAGTCTAGACACAGCCATGGAGTATGGAATAGTTTATGGTTTTTAAATGCGTAAATGGAAAGCCATCAAGGGTGATTCCGCTGCTGGGAGGCCTCCCTGTCTGGGCAATCAGATGCAAATAGCCTTTTGTCCTTAAATCTTAGCAGTGATTGGTAGGGATGGGCCAGGTGACTTCCCATGCACAAAGGGAATCTTTAAAAACAATAGGAAAGTAGAAGTGTTTTGTCTTTGGCTGGCACACCCAGGGGAATGAACCAAAGGCCCTGGCCTAGGGGAAAAGGAAACTTCCCTGGTTTGGAGGCTGATCTGGAAAAGAAACAGCTTAGGGTGAGTTTATAATGAATCTGTAATGAGTTTGTACGGAGGTTTCAGTGTAGAATTAGCATGTGTTTTCTGTTATTTTGAGTTTGTAATCTACTTTGCTCTGCCTGTTCTTACTTATTACCACTTAAATTCTACTGCTTGTACTTAATAAAATCACTTTTATTTTCTATCAAGCCCATTGTAAATAATTATTACCTGGGGGAGCAATCCATGCGTACATTCCCCCTTTCATTGTCAAAGGGGCCTTACCTAAATAATTCCATTAGGGTTCTCATCCCATTTGGGGAGCGGTATCCCAGGAAGCTGGGCCCTAAACTGCACTTCCTTTGGGCTGGATGAGGTTCAGAGTTTGCACTGCTTCTGGGGGGGTGCAGGGCATTGATCTCAGCTCAGGGCATTGGCTAAGGGAGACCAGCAGAGCTGGCCCAGCAGGATCAGGTGGTGAGAAGCCCCAGAGAGCAGGAAGGTGAGTGGCAGGGGGCTTGTCAGCACTCCGGGAAGCACCCCCAAAGGGTCTTCTGTGACCTCACCCTGTCACATCAAAGGTCTGCTGTATTTATAGAAATCCAGGGGGCTGGTACATCCTCCCTTTAGGATTACCAGATGGGTTTTAAAAAAAATCTCAGAATGGGAGGGAGGAGGGACCCGGAGAGGGGAGCAGGGCTGGTTGGGAGGGGGCCAGGGGGAGCGGGACTGACTGGGGGAGGAGGGAGAGGAACCAGCTGGTGGGAAGCAGGGCTGGCTGGGAGGGGATTGGGGAGATCATGGGGGGAGGGAGGAATGGCTGGCAGGGAGCAGGGCTTTCCGGGGGAGATCGGGGGAAGGAACTGGCTGGCGGGAAGCAGGGCTGGTCTGTAGGGGGTCAGGGGGTAGAGTTTTGCAGGCAGAGATTTGAGGCCGGGTCTCCAAAATCCCAGGCAGGCCCGCAGATGGGGAGAGGGGTTGCTCCCAGGTACTGGTTAACCAGTACCTGGTACCCCGTTCCCCATCTCTAGCTGCAGCACCCTCAGATTTTGCAACCCACACCACAGTCTCAACCACGAGCTCCAGGGGCCAGGCCCTGACTGTCAGCACCGTGCCTAGGGGCATGTCTCATATGCCCGCCCTCAGGGCTCCGTTATCTGCTCCAGGGCCACTGAGCTGCACTGGGCTCCGCCGCCATCCCCAGCAATCACCCAGCCTGGAGTGGTGAAGGGCATGGACTGGGTAAGGTGGGCGGGAGAAGGCACAGCTCCACATCCTCACCCTAAAAATTGTTCCAGCACTACTGAGCTTGCCTCTAAGTCTACAATGTTAGAATTCTGAATGGGAGCAGTTTCTTTCTCCCCGCTGTGCGACAAAGCAGGGGGGAGGTGAGACCAGGGCAGAGAAATTGGACAAGTTAGACCCGAAGCCAAGAAAGTACTTTTAAAATAAAAAGGCACGGTCACATCCAGCACCCCCCAGCAGCTAAGTGATCCCAAGGCAAGGCCATGTGCACATCAAGGGAAAAGCCAGCCATCCACGGCTTAATGAATAACTGCTAAAACCGACCACGGCTAAAGAAAGATACTCTGTACCACGCCAGGAATTATACAGTGCTACTATATAGAAACAGCCCCTTTGGGCATGACTCCTTGTGCAAACAAAACTCCAGCAGAAAATAAATTCATTCTGCCCCACAAGAGGGGCCGGAAAGTGCACCGGGCTGGACGCAGAAGAAAAACATTAGTGTTTAGACAAGAGCAGTGAACTCACTCAGGCCTCTGTTCATACCGGAGGGGGAGCTTTCCCAGCAAGAGAGCTAATAAAAGATTTACCTTCCTCCACGGCGAGGCCACGCAAATAAGGAGTTTCCTCTTGCAAGCTAACAGAGACAGATTATTTCCCAAATCACATGGGAGCAGAGCCTGAAGCTGAAAGGGGCTGCATGGCCCAGTGGGAGACCCTGGCTCCCATTCCTGGCCTGCTCACCTCATACCAGTGTCAATTTCCCTTCCTATGTGGGTGCAGTGGGTAGGACACTGGGCTAGGAGCCTGTAAAGCTGGATTCTACTCCTGGATCTGTTAATGAATCTGAGAGAGACCTTGACACCACTCTGTGCCTCAGTTTCCTCATCTATAAAATGGACGAATAAATAAAAACCTCCTTTTCCTTGGGCTCAGGGGGAACTCTAGCTTGTTCCAGTAACTCAAATAGACAATATCTCCCATTCATAAACCTCACAGTGCTTTCCAGAGGACAGAAGTATCATTATCCCCACTTTACAGATGGGGAAACTGAGGCACAGGCAGGCCACAGCTCACCCAGCAGGCCAGAGGTGGGAACAGAACTCAGGTCTCTCAGATCTCAGCCTAGGACACCATCCACTAGGCAATGCTGCTTTCCCTGAATAAATGAAGTGATTCAGAAGAAGACTTGTAAAAGAAAAGGATACCTTATCGACCAATCCTGTGCGGTCTGTGCTGACAGACCAAGAGTTATTCTCCCCTATTTATTGATGGGAGCAGCAAGACCCCACTGTAAGGTGTGATACGCACTCACAAACACACGTCTCTTTCTCGCTGTGCTTCCACCCACCCACCCAGCCCCTTTGCAGTGAGTCAACCCCCTTTCCCCAGCTGCTGGGACTATGCAAGGGGGGCAGTAAAAGCAGCAACCTGCGTAGTTAAAGAAGAGTCAGAAGAGCCTCGTGGTTAGAGGAGAGGACTGGCCAGCAGAGCTTACCACTGACTTTGGCCAACTCAATTCCCCTCTTTCCAGCTGCTCTTCCTTTGTCCTGAGAAGCGGAGCAGACAGCCTCTACCCACCCCTACGCTCCTGCAAGCCACTCCAGTGCTCTAAGCACTAGGACACACTATCCTCCCCCCCCCCCCCCCACACACACTCCAAAGTGGCTATTTTATTTTCGATACGCTCCCAGGGAACAGAAAAGCTTAATTGCCAGTGCCCTTTGTCAGCACATCCAAACAAATGCCACAACTGGGATTACGAGCTAAAGAGAAGCAGCAGAAGGCAAGAGAGAAACGGAGAGCCAAAAATCAAGGGAGGGGAGGTTTTCGAGCTGCAGTTGGGAAAGAAATAACAGGCGGGAAGGACTGCATAGGAGAAGGCACATGCACTGACCTGACAGAGATGGTGTCGAGGAGCAGAGAGAGATGAGGCAACGAGAAAGGAACAAGACCCCCGGAGAGGTGTCTAAAGAAGGGGCTTGAAAATAAGCTATTTATTAAAGCATATGAAAGACATAAGCTTTACCCGGGAGAGGATCCTTCTGAATTTTTTACCAGGGCCTCACACGGAGACTAAATCTCCAAAGCCAAACCCCAAGTGCTTAGGGGCCTGGGAGCCCCCCTCTCTCAATTAATTAACCACTTCATCTTTAGACAGCCCATTGCTTTGTCACCAGCAGCTGCCAACCACTAGCCCAGAATGAGCCCTTTGGGACGGGAGGGGGGGGAGGGAGCGTTGGCTCGGTGCCAAGGGAGATTTAATGAAACCCACTAGCCCAGAGACAAAGCTGACCCCCTCTCTCACAACGAGATCACCACACGCGGCGGCTGTGCCAAGAGCGGGCACTCTACCAGTGGGGCTGGAAGGGGAGAAGGCCATCCCTGCAGGGGATGCTGCTACCCACTTTGCAGCCAGCAGCAGAGGAGAGAATCATCCGGGTGGCTTTGAGGGCCCCCAACCTCACCCCTTCCACCACAGTCCCTGCCCCTTCTGGGAGCACAGCGCTGCGCCTCTTCCCCAACTTGCCCAGAAGCCCTGGTGAGGCGGTTGGCTCTTCATTCCCATGGTAACATCTTCCTCTGGAGCAGATGGTGCCGGACGCTGTCCAGGTATTGGGCTAGGCCCCACCATGGCAGCACTAGTCCGGCAGTTCCTATCCTATCCTCCCTGAGTGTGTCTCCACAGGAGAGTTAGCTCAGCTGTCGCCCCAATCCCCCTCCAGCCACACAGCAAGCCCTCAGACCTGAGTTGAGTGGTGGGCCTGATCCTGGGTTATGGTTTCCTTCTGTAGCGTGGTCCCAGGCTAAACCCCACAGGAGCCGCTACTTCTCCGACGCCTTCCCGCTGCTTCCCCCTGCAGCCTCGCAGAGTTGGAAGGAATCACCGAGCAGCCCAATGAGCCGGGGGATGGGCCCCTAGAAGTCCCAGCAACACATGGCAGCAGCGACGAGGACGCAGGAACTCGGGACAGGGCTCTGCAGCACGGCCGCTCACCCTCAGGCAAACTCCGGAGGGGAGAGGAACTTACCCGAGCTGCAATGACCTTGGAGGGTTTTAGCCTCAGCTCCCACCTCACACTCTCATCAGCCCTCTGGGAGCTCAGGAACCGAGAGCCCCTGAGCGACGGAGGCGGAACTGACGCAGCAGCTTGCAGGAGTGGGCGTATGAGAGACATTTCCTCTGAGGGACCTCTGGCCCCTTTTCCCAGGCTACACTGCCCATGCACTGGGGAGATAACAGGGCTAAATCCATCTCTGAGCAGCCTAAAAACAACCCCTGTCCTTATGTTTACCAAGCCGTGTCTCAGGACTACACCCTGCTTGGCTGCTCTCCCCAAGGCAAGCCCCCTGAGATGGAAAAAGACCCGTTTAGCCTTGTCTGCAGTGTGTGCTAAGCCAGGTAATTGCTACTTCTTTGCTCTGAGCCTTTAAATATTGAAGGTTGTCTCTGCAGAGCCAGCTGACAAATTGGGAGGCAGCATGTTAGGAAGTTGCTCACACTGTGCTCACAATCAGAAGGACTTGACATTGGTTCTTTCTTGCTTGGGTTGGTCTCTAATCTTGATTAAACCGTCCAAACCGAAAGTAAGACAGCATTCTTCTTCTTATTAAGTGTAGTGTGCTAGCAAGTAGGAGGACACAAAGGATGTGTCTAGACTACAGGGTTTTGTCGACAAAAGTGGACTCAACAGTTTTGTCAACGGCTGTAAACCTCATTCTACGAGGAATAACGCCTTTTGTCGACAGAGTTCTGCCGGCAGAAGGCGTTATTGCATCTACACTGTCCTTTGCGTCTACACTGTCATGTCGACAAAGAGGCTTGTTTTGTCGATAGAACTGGATGTAGTCTAGACGCTCTTTGTCGACAGAAGCTTTATCGACAGTATCTATCGACAAAACTTCTGTCGACAAAAGCCTGTAGTCTAGACGTACCCAAACAGAACAAAAAGACTGTTCTTGCCCTCAAAGATAATTAAATTTCTGTAGCTAAAGCATATTTCCTAGCTCTATTGCCTTGGCATGGCTGTGAAGTTCAAGGATCCTATCACAGGGTTTAATTTTCTTGGGGCTAGTGGCCTCCTGGTTAGAGCTGGGAGAGATGGTTTTCTTAGGAGCACCACAGATGCCCCTAGCTGGCTCAGCTAACGAGAAGAGGCAGTGTCATCTAGTGCTCAGAACACCCAACTGTGATGTAGGATCCAGTGGGTCTAGTCCTGGCTTTTCCACTGCCCTGGGAAAGGCTGCTGCCCCTTTCTGTGCCTCAGTTTCCCCTCCCACTCTTTGTCTGTCTAGTCCATGTAGACTTCTTGGGGCTCTTGCTCAGGGTGAGTCCAGGACCTAGCACGACAGGATCCTGATCTCAGTCGGGAGCTCCTGGTGCTGCCGCCTTACATCTTACAATAGTCTAAGGGAAAATCAGCAGTTCCTGGACCCTGTAGCGGAAACCCCGGTGCGTCAACCTAACACATGGGGGTTGCCTGTTGTACCGGAGGCCCTAGACGAGACTGGTGCTCGGTAAGAGTTGCTGTCAGTGGAAAGCCCCTGCTACAGAGATGATGGGATGTCACGTGCCAGGAAGTGGCCCCCTTAGGAGAGAAAGAGAAGTGGTGCTGGGGGAGGTCCAGCTAGGTTAGTTTCCTTTTCAGTGTCAGAGGATTAGGAACAGCAGCTCCCTGGGGAAGGGAAGGAATGGCCAGACTCAAATTGCAGAGCCCTGGCCTGAAGTCAGCTGAGCCCAGGGTCAGCTTCTTTACAAATACTTCCTGGGCTGGGCCGGCATCCCCGAGCCGAGCTCCACGGCACAGAGACGAGCCCGTTGGCATCGCTTGGGGCCAATACCCTGCCGCACTCTGGTTCTCACTCATTAACAGTGTGCATGTGTAAGATGGTGAGGGGCTGCGATTCAATCAGATCTGGGGGAAGGACGTGGGGGGAGGGGTGCTGAATATCAGCACCAAACCCCCAGGTCGAAGGAAGCCAGACCCATATGCCGCATAGACAGGTAAAGCTATGGCTCCTGAGAGTGGGAGGCTACCAGAACCCCCCAGCTAAGCAGTCTACAGTCTGGCTACTGCTTGGAGGGGAGGCTGCCAGGGCTGTGAAAGGGGGTGAATCAGGACCAGCTGCCCCTTATGGGAGGGGAGCTCACATATTGAGAGAGTCCAGCTCCAGCAGGGCATGTTCCATCAGTGCCCCCCCCTCCACCCAAATGTAGCATGTGGGGGCTGTTTCACACCAAGAATACATGGACGCAGCTGCCCAGGTCTCCCTGTGCCTCTCCATCCCTCCCCCTTTCCTTTTAACTAGTCCCTGCTCAGCACAACCACCCCCTCCCGCCCAGTCAGACAGGACACTGATCCCTCACTCTGTACGTGTGTCACGGCGGGAACCATCTCCTGCCCTGTGTTTGTACAGCGCCTTGCAGAACAGCGCTGCATTCTCAGCTGCTCTCTCGGCCCTGCTGCGATAATCCCACACCCCTGGTGGCTGCTCTCATCCGTCGGAGACAGGGCTCGTCCATGTGGCAACGAAGAAATCCATCTGCCATCGCTTTGGAGCTGGCTTCACACAGAACACGGGGCTGCGGGGCCCCCATGAGACATTCCACTGACTCACCTACCTCCTCCAAGCCATGAAGCAGGGCTGGGTCACCCCTGTTCTTATTAGTCCGACTTGGAATCACTCCCCCCTCCAGCTATCAAAGGCGAGGCTTTCAAGAGCGAGCTCAGTGCTCCAAAGGTCGCAGTGTTTGGTTTGTCCACCCAACAGGCACTTAATAAGATAGCAGCTCAGAGAGACCCCAGCCGAGCTCCAGGACCAACTGCACTCGGCGCTGAAGTCACTGTAGAGCGACTCGCTGGCCTCCATGACTTTGGTGCCTAACTCCCATTTTCAAGACTGACTGGTGCCAAATTCCCTTTGCCCCTCAGGGAGACGTAGGCTCCTGAGTGCCCGTCCCATTTGAAAACTGTGTCTTGGAAGTCTCTGAAGTGCTTTGGGAACTGTTCTCCTCTGTGACTTGCCCAAGATAAGAGCCATGTTTCAGCCAGCAGTGGCATTCATATCACACCCGCGGTCCATGTAACCACTAGCCCAGCCTTCCTCTCTAGCACAAAGCGCCCGGCTGGCAGAGGAGCTATTTCATTCTAGCCTCTTCGAATCACAGAATCCTACAACTGGAAGGGACCTTGAGGGGCCATCTAGTCCAGTCCTCTCCCTCACAGCAGGACCCAATACTGTCTAGACTATCCCTGATAGACATTTATCTAACCTGCTCTTAAATATCTCCAGAGATGGAGATTCCACAAGCTCCCTAGCCAACTTATTCCAGTGTTTAACCACCCTGACAGTTAGGAAATTTTTCCTAATGTCCAACCTAAACCTCCCTTGCTGAAGTTTGAGCCCATTGCTTCTTGTCGATCCTCAGAGAACAAAGAGAACAATTTTTCTCCCTCCTCCTTGTGACACCCTTTTAGATACCTGAAAGCCACTATCATGTCCCCTCTCAGCCTTCTCCTTGCCAACCTAAACAAGCCCAGTTCTTTCAGTCTTCCTTCATAGGTCATGTCTTCTAGACCTTTCATCATTCTTGTAGCTCATCCCTGACAGATGTTTATCCAACCTGCTCTTCAATATCTCCAGTGATGGAGATTCCACAACCTCCCTCAGCAATTGATTTCACTGCGTAACCACCGACAATTAGGACATTTTTCTAATGTCCAACCTCAACTTCCCTTGCTGCAATGTAAGGCCCTTGCTTCTCATCCTATCCTCAGAGGTTAAGAAAAATAATTCTGCTCCCTCCTCCTTGTGACTCCCTTTCAGTAATTCTAGTGTTTGAGCTCCGCTCGCTGCTTGCACGTCCATCCCACACACTCCCTCTAAAAATACTTCAAAACACCTTTGGTTAAAGAAAACCCCAACAATTGCAACTCCGGCACACCGTCCAACAACATAGGCTGATTCTCGGCTCGTTGCTGAGCGAATAACACTGGGTGTGGGGAGGCGAGGGGCAGAGCAGGTGGTGCGTGGAAGTCCAGAGCGGTTCCCACTGTAATGTGTGGGGGCTGGTGCATGCATGTGAGTGGGTGTTGCTCACACAAAAGGCACAGTGCATGAAACTTCATCGAACCAGTTCCCATGGTAACCAAGGGGATTGCTCCAATATTAGGAGTTGGCCGGAAGGCAGTGGGGGTGAATAGTTAGCCCAAAGGAGCAGAGCACACAGTGGAGACAAACTTGCAGAAGTTTCATGCCGACGCCATCACCCGGCAGCAGAACGTGAGCGCTGAGGCAGGCTGAAGTTTTCGATCCTCAGCGGCTTTGGCAGCCCCTCAGGATGAAGTGTCAGGACAAAAAGCCACAGGGAGGATAACTGACGCCAAACCCACTAACGGCCTCCATCCACCCTTTGGTTTCAGCAGCTGTCTCGGCGCGGATGCACTGTTAGGACGTGTTAGAGAAAAGAAACTGCCCCCCCAGTAAAAAAGTTTGGCCAGGCCACTCTTGTTCTGCAGTACTCCTTGAGAGAAACCGGCCACACCCTTCCTGCATACCATTGCCTTTAGAAAAAGGAAAGGTGTGAAAAGGGGAAAATAGCCTCAGACTCTCCCACCCATCACCTTGGCGTGAGAACTGCGGGGCTTACCTGGTTGCATGAAACCTGCACAGTCTCGGCCCAACCCCTGGGACACAGACCCCCCACTTGGTGACCATTGGGCCATATATGGTAATATGCAAGCGCGGGAAAGCGATGTGCAGACTTGGGGATAAATACCCATCGCACAGTTCGCTCTAGGAGGTCTTCGCAACACACGTACCACTGTGCGTGTGCCTTCTCGTATACTCCAAAGCGCTGCCGGCCTGATCAACCGACCAGCCACCTCCCCCGACTCTGGGGCGTAACCAAGGCCTTCGCAACCGAACCGATATCTGTGAAATGTTCCGTGTGCTGTGTAAGGTGGTATGTATGATTTGATTTTTTCCTGTTGTATAAGCTTAGTGTTGTAGTTGTTTTTGGGTAGTACATAAGAGTTTGTAGTTATCACTGTTATTTAATTAGTGTAGCTGGATATTTTCAGATTAGAGACTATTCCCCTTGCCATTCCCATCCTTATATCTCTGACACATTTTACTAGAAGCCATAGAATAAATATAATAAATACTGTAAATCCATTATTAACACGGTCTATTAAAAATCTTAGAATAAATACTATAAATTCACCATTGTCATAAATAAATATTTTTTATTTGATAAAACTGTCCACCCGGTTCTGTCCTTCCCCCCTTGGGTATTTATCATCGGACCTGTGATTCTCGCGACAGGATGGAAGACCAACAAATTCTGAAGTGCATGTACCGAGGAAAGCTGCTAGCTGGCTGACAGTCACATAGAGGGAACACTGGCTGGTATCTAAACTTTTATGCCCATGTGCAGAATGACTGTGTAGATGTGGGCTGTGGGTGTGTGTGTGTACGTGGCGTGTGTGTCTGTGTCTTTGTGGAGATATGGAGAGTGACTCAGTGTGGGAGTGTGCGTGTGTCTCTCTGTGTGTGTAGATGCGGGGGTGTTTGTGGGTGAGTGTGTGTGTGTCTGTGTAGATGTGTGTGTGGTGGTGTGTGACTTTGTGTGTGCCTGTGAGTGTGCGGTGTGTGTTTAGATGGGGGCAGTGGGTGAGAATAATGACTGGACAGCACAGAGAGAGGCCGGATTTGCTCAATGACCTCTGTCCTCCCAGCTCAGGAAGGAGGGGGTGGGGCTTATCGCAGACTTCCCAAAAACTCTCCCCACAACAGAGGTGACACGCCGCCATCTTGGTGTCCATAAAAATCACACAGCACATGGACTGTGTGTGGTGGGGATGGGGACGAGGGGCTGGGGTGCAGGAGGGTGCTCAGGGCAGGGGCACAAGGTTGGGATGCAGGAAGGAGAGGGCTCTGGATGAAAGTACAGGCTCTGGGGTAAGGCCAGGGAGGAGGTGTTTGGGGTACAGCAGGGGCTCAGGGCTGGGTTCAGAATGAGGGCTCTACAGTGGGGCTGAAGAGCTTGGGGTGCTGGCTGCCCAGGGGAGAAAGGAATCTACCACCCCCCACCAGGCCTCTCTCACTGCAGCAGCACGGGGAGGTGAGAGGTGCCTCTCCATGGCCACAGCAGTTCTGGTGGGTACAGCCAGGGGAGAGCGTCTGTCCCTCAACCACAGCAGCTCCGTGCAGGCCTGGGGGAGAGGCACCTGTCTCCTGGCCATGGCAGCTTGGGGAGAGGCATGTTTCCCTGCTGCAGCCCCTGTGCGAGGCTTAATAGGCAGCCAGGCGCCTTAGAGGGAACGTACGGGCCACTGAAGTGGTGGGTACCTAAGATGGCCTAGGACAACATCGACCGTATAGCCACATCGAGGATCTGGGATGGATCCAGAGGTCTTTGAGTGGCCAGGAGGCCACGCTCCTTTGGGACCTGCCCTAGGGATGAACTGAGGTTGTGATTCCAACTAACCTGTCTTAAGCCACGATGGGAGCGCCCACCCCTTGAACCTGAATTGGTTTTGTAGCCAATGTGGCACCAAGCCCTGGCAGGCAGGAGCCACAGGTTCTAGTCCTCGCGCTGCTAGCAGCTCTCTGCAAGTCGCTTCCCCTTTCTGTCCCGCGATTTCCCCATCCATCGCCCTTGGCAGGGCTGTCCCATCCATAGGACAGTTCAGGGCAGCCACCCTGGGTCCTGCACTTTGGGGGCCCCCCATGGCGGCTGCCTCAGGGCAGCCAGGCAATCCATCATCCAGGGCAGCTCAGGAGATTATGGGGGGGCCTGGCGCCGGGCAGCCACTGGGGTCACACCCGCTACCCTCCCCACACACACAGTCACGGCAGTGGCAGGAGCTCAAGCAACCTGGCAACTTGCTCTGCCCCACCCTCTCTCAGCCCGCTGCGCCCCGCTTCACCATTGCGCCCCACTCCAGCCCCAGGACACACTATTTTCCGGCACAGTGAAGCATAGCACAGCGGGCTGGGAGATGGGCGGCAGGGCGGCGCCCTGCTGGCTGCCGAGTCACTCTGGCTCCTGCGGCCATGGTGAATGCGGGGGGAAGGAGTGACCCCTGCAACCAGCCTGTGCAAGGCACCCCCAGTAATTCCCCAGGTCACTTCACTCAGGAGAGGGGCGGAGCAGGGACAGGGCTTGGGGGAAATGGTGGGGTGCCCAGACCCTGTGCCCCCCTAGGCATGGCCCTGGCCCCTGGTGCTTTGAGCAGGTGAAGCTCTCAACCAGCTCACACCTGCTCTCCTGGACCTTCCCTCCTGTCAGCCCAGCATCTCCCCCAGTCCTGCCACACTGTCACTACTTATGGCCAGTTCCAGCACGAGGAGCTTGTGTCACTTTCACTTTAGTCACCCTGCTCGCTTTGTTCTCCCCTCCATCTCCCCTCTGTGCTGCTCCTCTGACCCGTGAGGCAGGAGCGGAAACCAGCAGCTGCATGTGATCAGCCCATTCTCTGCCATGTGGGAACAGTCCACCCAGGAAGAGAAATCATTGCTTCCCTGTTACGGAGGGGGAAACTGGGGTGATGTTTGCTCACCTGTCCAAGCTCAGTGCCTAGAGACTATCACTCCAACCAACCCAGCTCACCTGGTTTCTACACACAAATTGAAACACTGGCCTACAGCCGGAATGATTTGTTTCTGGTTGTGGAAAATGGGAACAAGAAAGCACCAAACAATAAAGTTTCCAGGAGGAAGAGCACAGCATGTCTGGCTCCTTTGTAACAAGTGGACAGCAACTCTGCCTCTCCCAACAGGGACTGCACCTTCAAACCTCTAATATATGGCAGACAGCTGCTCTCTAGCCATTTGGAAAGTGCAGTAGAGAGAAAACTAAATCTTAACAGTAAAAGCTGCAGCCATCACCATAGCTAAAAGCCATTGGGAATGAGGGAGCAATATGCCCATTATACAGACGGGGAAGTCGAGGCACAGAACCAAGTGAAGCAACATCAGGACTTGTCAGTTCTAACCCCAGCTGTGGGAGGAAACATGGTTTAGTGGTGATCACAGGTGACGGGGAGCCAGGACTGGTGGGTTTTATTTCCAGCTCTGACTGCACCAGCCTTTGAGGAGACTCTTCCCCACAAGCTCACCTTAAATTCCCAACTGAAACCATTATCAGCGTCTTGCCAGATACCTATGAACAAGGTCACATGCAGATTCCCTGCAGCTCTCCAGCGAGCAAGGGAGCATTGCCTAGTGGTTAGAGCGAGGGGGAGAGGGCATGGAATTCTGGACTCACTGTTTGTTCCATGTATTTCACTGGCACCTCTCACCATGCTCTGTGGCAGCTGAGAAGTGTCCTTTCCCACTGTGCCTCAGTTTCTGCATCTGTATAATGGGGACAACACCACAACCACCTCCCTCTCCCAGGATGATGCATGTGTGCATTAGTGTTTGCTCAGAGATCCTGCTAGAGGAAGGCAATACACACACACACACACACACACACACACACACACACACACACAGTTATCATAGTACTTTCTTGCCAGACCTCCCCCCCACACACCTCTGTCTTTCAGATCCTCCTTCTCCTCTCCGCTTGACAGTTTCATATTGAAATTATGAATCACAAGGGAGATTTTCTATGTAATTTCCAACAACAGATACCAAATAATCAGGGGGGCTGGAACAATATGTGTAGGGGGGAGCTGAGAGTAACAACCAACCTGCAAGCCCTGTATTTGAAGGAAACCAGTTCAAGCCAGGGGGTGCAGCATTCCCCCACATTCCAGCACCTATGCAAGTGATCCGAATCCTGTAACATCCACCCCATCTGTGTAAACTAATCCAAACTGCATCTGAAGCTTCTGCCTTCTAATTGTGACTCAGGCTGACTGGCCCAATGAGCTTCCCGCATTTCCAGGAAGCCACTAAGAGCTTCTGTGTCCAGGTAAGGATCCCTCTCAGCTGTTCAAAACATTCCACTCCCATCCCACCCCCGCTGTGTCGCTCTCGCATGGATTTTCCATTAGCCCACCACCTCTCTCTACAGACCTTCCTTTGCCCTCAGCACCACCCTCACCCGATGATGGATCTTGCTCAGTGCTTTAAATGACAGAGGTGGGTCTGAACTCAAAATGTGCAAGTGTACACACACACTTTTTCCAGAGCCCGGGGGAAATTCTAACCCCATTGCTCTGTTCCAATCACCCACCACTCTGTACTGGGCAACAGTCATTGTTGTTACTGCTCCCCTCCCCCTCAAAACATAAATCTATCCTATCCCATGCCCCAGATATCGGAGACCCTTCCAGCAGGGCATTAAGGAACATAATTTTCATCTATTACATTGGGCTCTTGCTCTCAACCTTCTGCTCATCAAGGAAAAATTGGGTGTAGAGAAATATAGACACACTCTCTGCGTACTGCCATGCCCAATAGCTGTAGCTATTAAAACAAAATCACACCATTTATATAAATCCTACCACATTCACAGCTTTAGAACTTATTTCGTTGCACACTTGCTATGGGCTCCAGCTGCTAAGTTTAGGTCCCGTGTAGCTCTCTTCCAACCCAGGCACTTAGTTTGACCCATTAGCAGGACAGGAAGCCAGTTAAGAAATTGTGATCTGGATCCAGGCTGGGATTCACACCTGCCTGCAGAATGTGGAAATGCCTGGATCTCGGGCTTAGCCCTCAGTCCCTGCCTTCTCCTTGTCTTTGTCCCAGGCCAGCTTCCCTGGTTTTGACCAAGACAGGTTGAGGTTCATCTATTGCCAACCCTCCAGGATTGTCCTAGAGTCACCAGGAATGAAAGATTAATCTTCAGCTAAAAGATGAATGGCATGTGAAGAAACCTCCAGGAATTAGGGATGTGAACAGGTAACCAGTTACTCAGTAAGCATCACCTTTACTGGCTAACTGGGACCCGGGAGCAGCCCCCTGCCTGCTGCGGGCAGAGGTCTACTCCACCTGTGCTGGGCCCACAGTGTTGTGGGTTGGGGTGGGAGCCGGCAGCCCAGCACAGGGGTGGAGCGAGGGCTGGCGGCAGCCCCATGTGGTGGTGGGGGGAGCCAGTGGCATAGTGGGGGGGGCAGTTGCCCCCGGGCGCCACACTGAGGGTGCCAATTTAGTCCCTCTCTGCTCCCTCTGTCATCCTTCGGCTCGCCTGCTCCTCCTCCTCTGCCACTGCTGCTGGCTGGAGCCTCCTCCCCGCCTCTCCACCCCCAGCCCGACCTGCCTCCATATCCGCCGGCGGGCTAGTGTGAGCACGGGCCCGGCCCCACATTGGAGGAGGCAGGGGAAGATGCGGTACAAGCTCCCGCCCCCCAGGGTTGGGCTCAGCCATGTGCCAGGTTTGGGGCCCCACCACACGGCCATGGCAGCGGTGGCGCAAATTTTGCCTTTACTCCTGGGTGCATAACATCCTTGCTACATCTCTGGGGCCAGCAGTTGCTCCAACCAGGCTGGAACAGGCCCCGCCCCATTGGTTAACTGTTTAAACCTAAGGTTTAACTGGCTAACAGATTAAACAGGATTTTACATCCCTATTAGGAATGTGTCCAACCAAACCTGACCCCCCCTCTCTTCCTCAGCATCACAGAGCGGTGCCTATAAAGTTAACTTGCATGGCTGAACCAGCCTTTGAGAAGACCCCGCCCCATCCACAGCGGACATCAGCCCCTTGCAGAATCGGGCCCTAAAACAGGCTAACCTGCTGCTTCCCTGCATCCCTAGGGCTGGGACCCTGTCTCTTTAAATAAAGGACTGCGCAGGTTTCACCCGCTGTCAACCCAAAGCCCCCTGCAGTGTGTGGAAAAACTCAGTGGGTCATAAGAGAGACTCATTGAACTGCTGTGGGAGCAGCCATAGCATGTATTGACTGCGAGGGCCCTTTTAAATCCCTTCCCAGGAAGTTCTGCAACGCCCAGCCCCACTCATTAGCATAGCGGCATTGGGATGCCTTGTTTTGCTTTGATTTCATTAGCTAGTGAACTATTCAAACCAGCCCAGCTCTGGATCCTATGCAATGCTCATGAGCGACATGGTGGATTTTTTTTTAATTGTTAAGACGCACACTAGTCTGATTTTAGAATGAGTCATGTCTAAAAATAGCAGAGGTTGAAGAAAAGGTGACGCTGGAGCTGTGTTTGGGTGGAGGAGCGCTCCAGCACCTTTTGCAGACAGACATACAAACTGCCTGCTGCGTTGGCTTTGCCGACCGCTAGAGTGCAGCTGCCTCTGGGGTGGAGCATGGCTATTGCTTAAGTAGCTCACACCAACAGTGCCTATGGACCACTCAGCTAGCATGCAAAGGCAGCCACTTTTAGGGTAGAACAAAGTAGCTCTTTAGTAGCAATGCAACATAACAATCATTGCAGCTACCTCAGGGTTGGAGCGCAGCAGCTCACAGCAATGCTGCACAAGGCTCACTAACTCAGCACAGAAATGCAGCCATCTCTGGGGCAGAGCGCTGTGGCTACAGAACAGATACCCAGCAACTTGGCAGAACCATTTAGGGGCTGAGGTAAAGAACTGAAACCACATATGGAACTGAGGAGCCACACAGGGAACTGAGGAGCCACACAGGGAACTGAAGGAAGAAGGCTAGTGTCTCCAAGGGACAGTGGCCAGGCCTCCAGAGTTAATACTCTTGCAAAAAGTGCCAAAGGACCATAAAGAAACAGAAATAGGTTCTGTGCCTCCCAGTTCTCCACACAACACTGGCTCTGGCAGCAACACGCCCAAAGCAGCACACTCAAGGCTCTGTGCATGCAGAGAGCCCTCCCTAGAGAAGCACCATTACCACTCCCTGCAGTGGTACCCCCAGATTAGCCTATGAACTCAGCACCCATCTAACAGGCTCCCTGCTAGCAGGACTAGGGGCAGCACTCCGAGTTATGGACTGTATCAGGCCCCAGTGCCTTGACATAAGGAGATAACAGGATTTAGAAAGGGCCCTTTTCAGTGCTTATCGGCATCAAAGCTAGCTCTTGATGACCCTGGGCAGCGAGTGTAACCCACAGACCCAGTGTGGTTCACTCTCCCACATAGTGGCACTTAGCCCACTTACAGCAAGAGCTAAGAACAAGTGAGCCCTACTGTCTAAGCTGCGCACCAGCTGGCTTTATAGCTCAAGTGGTAGCAGCTCCTATACTACGCTCCAGAGAGCCCAGGTTCAAATCTGCCCTGTGGCAGTTACATGAGGAAACATGAAAGCCAGGTCTGAGTGATGTGGGCCTTCTTCCTAGAATGGCTGGCTGCGTTACAAAATGTGTCCTGCTACCCTAGGGTAGGCACAGGAGAGGCTTTCTCTGATCCTAGAAACACCCAGCATCTGGACTCCATTAGGAGCCAAGTCAGGGAGTGGAGTGACATTCACTCAGTGCTGCTTGGAAGGCAATTCCAACCGGCAGGCAGCTGTGTTTAAACGTATTGCAGCAGTGTGGTGCTGAGAGAGACAAAAATATCCCATGGGAGCAGAGATGGGCATGCAACAGCCGGCCACTTTTATTCACCACCTGGGAAGCTGGCAACACTACCCCCCAGCCCCATGAGGAGGTAACACACAGGTGGGAGCCAGCAGGCATCAGAGGGTGGAAACACGATTGCTAGAGACAGTGAGGGTAAGAACACGACCAGCACCCCTCTTCCCACCCTCCGCTTTGACCTGGTATGATGACGCGCCGGGGAGCCCCCGACCCTGCACCCCCGTCCGCAGCCAGATGTTTCTCCACCAGCCAGTAGAGTAAAAAGGGTTTATTGCTTCTCCGAGATACAGCAAAGCACAGGGAGCCAGGGCAGACAGCTTTAGTCCTCTTGGGGGGAGGGGTTTACAGGCCCCTGGACCCCCATCTACTGGACTTAGCATGCTTTCCCCAACCAAGACTAAAAACTCCCAGCAAGTGGTCCCTGAGGGCCCAGGCAGCTCCACCTCCTGCATTACCCTGGTCCCCAGGAGGTGAGACACTGACATACTTCCACACCGAGTCATGCCTGGCCTCTCTCCCCTCATGCAGAGAGCTGCAAGGGGGAGGGGAGACTGAGGTACACACACAGTAACTGTAACAGCACCCCCCACTATGTCACACCTGGAAACAGCTCAGAAGCCCCTTTACACCAAGCAATCGCCTGTGTAGTCCAGTGGTTGGAACACTGAGCCAGCAATCAGGAAAGGTGGGTTTTAATCCAGCCTGTGACCCTGGCCTGCTACATGACTTCCCCGCTTCATGCCTCAGTTTCCCCATTTCTAAAGAGTTCAATAGACCTCTCTTGCTTTGGAAAGTGCTTTGAGATCCCTGCAGGAAAGCCTCAAGCAGTTCCAGGAAGGTTCCCTGTGTTGATGATGCAGGTTTGAAAGCTCAGAATGCAGGGGAGAAGGCCCAGTGGCAAAGGGGAACACCTGGGCTTCCAGTATAAATGCATCCATGTTCTGCTGACCTACCCGCAGCCAAACCGCCTGATGCAATGGTCACAAACCCCTGTGTGTCCTGCCAGTTGGGCAGAGAACGGCTAAACAGATCATTTTCCCCAGCCAGCTGCAGATCGCTTTAAAGTCAGAGAGAAACAGCCAGCTCCTGACGACAGCCCCACAATGACAATCCCAGACTTCCTGTCCAGAGCCCAGCTCGCTGGAGGGGGAAGGCGAGACTAAGGAATTAACACCTCCTCCTTCCCTGGAAGGAGCCTTGGTCCGGTGATTACTCAAAAGGAAATTTACAAAAGCAACTTTCAGGGGGCCCCGGCCCCAGGTCCCGAATCGGATTCAACCTCTGACCCCTAGCAACTGCGGGGCACTTTGGCTTCCCGGGGGTTTTCTTACCGGCCTCAAATCTCCCGTGACCACTTCAAAAGCACCCTCTGCGCCCCCAGTTAACTGCACACACAAGCAGCAGTGAGGCAGGAGATATTAACAGAGGGTTAAGCATAGCTGTGGATGCCAGAACGCCTGGGTTCTCTGTGGGGCCTCCGCCGCCAGCTTGCAGAGTGACCACAAGCAATGCCCCGCGCACCACTTCCAGCTTGGCCTCTGGAAAGCACGCGGGCGGTGCTGTGAGGCTTAGCTCATCTGTGTCTGAGACATGCTTTGAGATCCCGCCATAAAAGCTTCTTCCACTAGCCAGCTGGGTGACTTCAGCTGGGTGACTTCTGGGATCTCATTTCCCCATTTCCTCTGCCACCGTTGGTCTGACTTGTCTGGGGCAGGGACTGTCTCACCCCATGTGTCTGTACAGCACCTAGCATCAGCCCCATGCTCAGACAGGGCTCCCAGGGAAAAAGCTTTCCATCCCATTTCCCACCTTCCTCCCACGATTAATAAGCCAGGGCGAAATGCAGAGGAGATCCTTCCAATTGCTACAACCGCCTGGCGCCCCATGACTCAAGCGGAGGCTTGGATCATCTCAGGCTGAGGGCGGCAGGAGTGAGTGTGTGTGTGTGTGTGGGGGGGGAACAGACCTGCAAACAGCTGTTGAATGGAGCGAAAGGCAGGCTCAAGTCAGTCTGAAGGAGAGCAGAGCCATTGCCCCTCCCCATAACGTTCCCCTTCATGCACGCTCCCGGGAGCCAAGAGGCAAGAGTTGCCAGAGGTTCCTAACCATGCAAGGTGGGGAGGAGAGGGGGGGAGGGAGAGAGAAGAGGGAGGGATGAGTAAGTCTGTACTCAGCGGCTGGCTGGGAACAGCTGGCTGCTAATCCCCCTCGCCCCTGACCGAGAAGGAGGCGGGAGGATTGTCGGATTAATGGCTTCTGCAGCGCCCGGCCGGAGCAGGGCCGGAGTCCATCTGCTGGGTGTAACAGCCCAGGGTACAACAGAACCAGCCGCGCTGGCTCTGGGCATCTTGCAGAAGGTAGCTTAGGGGCAGGGGTCCTAGATACCTCAAGAGCACGGGCCAGGCCTGCTGACAGGGGGACCAAGGGGACAGTTGCCCTGGGCCCTGGTGTTTCAAAGGGGCCCAGAGCTGCTGGCTGCTAATGCTGCTACAGCGGAGGTGGCCAGGTCCGGAGTACCAAGTCCCATTGAATTGCTGCGGGAGCACCAGAGCGTCGCTCTGCAAAACTGAGGCCTCGGAGAGGGGGCCAGTGCCATGCTCCGACTGTCCTCAGCCCCACCAGTGCCACCTGAGGCTCCGCCCCTTCCAGGGGCATGGAGCCAGCCCCCGCCCCTCCTCCTTAATGGCTGTCGGCCCGCTAGCAGGGGCAGCCTCTCAGGCCCACTCCAGCCAGCCCCAGGATTGTGGGAGATTTGAGACCCTTCTCCTGGGTTCTTCCCTCATGAATTTAGCCAGGGGTGGGGAACCTAAGGCCTGGAGCCAGTCCCTGTGGCTTGGGGCTTCCCCCCCAGCACTGGGGAGCCCACATTGGTGCTCCAGCCTCCCCCCCCACAAACACTCCGTCATCCTCCCACAGGTCTGGAGCGCACAAAATCTACAAGCCCAGACCCCGCTGGGCTCTGGTGTGGGAGGGGAATGTGGGGAGTGTCTGTCTTCTTCTCAGGCGGAGGCCACGTCAGTGAGCGTTTGATGGTTTTTTTTCCTTGCTTCTCCCTTGTGTGTGGCTCCCGACTGATTTTTCTGTGGGTTAGCGGCCCCTCACCCAAAAAGGTGCCCCACCCGATTTAGCCCTATAACTGTGCATGAGTTCACACACACAGCCCAACCCCCAATCTGTAGAACATCAGAAAGGATGCTTTGGAGGAAGTCAGAGGAAAAATCCCATAATGCATCTGGGCAAGCATGCAAAGCTGCACCCGTCCTGCATCCAGGACACACTGGTCTGCAAAGGCTGAGCCCGGGGTTACAAAGCCAGAGTTCTGCAAAACAGCCTAAGAGGGGTTTAACCCAGCTGCCTAATCCACGCTAATCAGCAGGAGCAAGGCTGCACCCTGCAGATGCTATCGAGAGAAAAACAACATTTCCTGTTGTTTGCACAGTCCTGGAGAGGAAGGGCGAGACGAGCCAGCATAAAAATCTGCTGCCAGCTTGCAGTGTGCCAAACGGGCAAGTGCATGTGTGGCACCACTGCCCTCCAGTGGAGGGAATCAGCACTGCCCAGCTTTGTGTCATGAGCCCTGTACTGCTGATGGAGATTCCCCATTAGCTCAAGTCAGAAGGGGCCAACTAGCTGTGGGACCTGCCCAGCCATTCTAAATAATGGCTCTCAGCATTCACATAGGGCTAGTCACATGTGGCTCTCAGCATTTGTCAAAGGTGGAAAAATAGTGTTATCCCCCGGGACAGGTGGGGACACTGAGGCAGGACCATCATTAGGCCAAGGTTGAGTCCAGGATAGAAGCCAGAAGTCTGAAGCTCAATATACTCCATAACGGCTGGTGGAGCACAGCCTTCCTGGGAGAATCGGTTGTTTGCGCAGCGGCTGGAGACTCTCAGACACACACTCCAGGATGTGGAGTCGATTAAAGAAAGCCATGGGCAAGGCAGAACGGTGCCTGCACTCGCAAGAGAAACCAGCCCTTCCCGCTGTACCACCTACCTGCTCCTTTGTGAGGCTGGGAAAGGCTTTAACTTCCCCGAGCAGCCGGCAGGGGCTGAGGAAGCAGGAGGCTGAGCAAATGGGAATTTGAAGGGGCAGGGAGGGTGGGTTACAGCGCCACAGAGCTGCCTTCTAGGGCAGTGGCTGGATCATAGGGAACCAGCTACCAGTAGGTCACGGAGTCAAATCCAGCCTGGAGTGATGAGCATACCACAAAGCATACCACTTCCAAAGTCTCCCACAGGTCCCATCCTCTTCCTTAGCTGGGAAGCCCTCCCTCCCCCCACTCTAACCCTTAGACAACACTTCCCTCCTAGAGCTGGGGAAAGAATCCAGGCATCCTGGCATGCATTCACACACACTAACCAACAGACCTCGAACCGCATTCAGAGCTGGGAAGGGAACCCAGGAGTCCTGTCACCTGCCCAGTCCTCACATGCTCTCACCCCTAGACAACACTTCCTTCCCACAGCTAGGAAGAGAACCTAGGAGGCCTGACAGCCACTCACATGCTCCAACCACTAGACAACATTCCCCACCCAGAGCTGGGAAGAGAACTCTGATCACAAGCTCCAACCAGGAGGCTCCCTGCCAGCCCCCAGGCCCGGTCACAACCGAACGGTCCCTCCTACCTTTGACTTGCCCGTCATCTTCCTGAAGAAGCTCAGGGTTCGTCCTATAGGGCTCCCCTCTCGGTGCTGGCTCTCCTGGTCTCCAGCCTCCCCGGTGGTGTCCAGCTGTCCGTAGCTCCCGGCATTAAAGCTGCAGGGGAAGGATAAAAAAAAAACCCTCACAGGCACTAGACACACAATCCCCCTGTTTTCTTCTTGTTGTTTAAAGACCAGGAAATAGGGAGGGGCCAGTGCCCTGAGCAGCCCTAGCGACTTCACAGAGGGCGGCTGCCGCAGCTCCCAGCTGGGGGAAGCGCACACAGAGCCCTCTGTTTGCTTAGGCAGCCTTCGATCTTACATGGGCTGGGCAATTTGGTTCGTAGCCTCATCCGCTTTGCACAGGAGGGAGTTGAGGGGATTCAGACACCTCTGAGCCCAGGCACCGGTGGGGGGGGGGGGGGGGGCAGCAGCTTATAACTCCAAGGCAGATGGGACTCGATCCAGAGAGACGGGACATGAACGAGTCTGCACTAATAAACTCAAATGAGGTGGGGGAACCTCCCCATCCTCCCACTCCAGCCGAGCACATGGTCCTTAAATCGAGACAGGGAGCGCTTCTAGGAGACCTACTTCAGGTCAGACATGAGTAGCTGGGCTGAAAGCAGCACTCAGGGTAGAAACCCCCAGGTTGTCAGGAGAGAGGAAGGACTGACTTGTGGTCAAGGGGCTGCAGGTTCTAATCTCAGCCCTGCCACTGGCCTCCTGGGGAAACTGCAGCCTGCCTCTGCATAGGAGTTTGCTATCCACAGAACTGGGATCATGGGGACCAGCAGTGTGTTTAGATCACCAGCTCTGTTGAGTTGTGACTGTCTCTCATCAGGTGTGTGCAGCACCCAGTGCATCAGGGCTTGGCTTGTGATTGAGACGACAACAGTTTCTGTTCCCATGACTCTCTGGGCCAGCTCACCCCTTGCTTTCAGTGCCATCAAGAAAGCGGTGTCTTTGCCCCAGGGCACAGAAAGAAGCATCCCTGGTCAAGGACTCTTGTACAGGGTGTTTCCTGCATTTGCAGTGCTGGCGCCCCTCAGGCAGGATCTCAAACACTGCGTCCTGTGCTTGGGCGTTGGCAGGAGGAGGGATGCTCCAGAAAGGGGCGATAGGTATATTAACCACAGCAAGGACAGACACCCGCTGGTAGAGCCCAGACACCGACTGGATGCCAATGCCAACAGATGCAGAGTGAGAATAAAGCTCCGCTCCTGGAACAGGCTCTTGGTGGGCTGACCAAGGGGGAAGGGAAGGCAGAGAGAAAAAGGTCCCATCCACGGAGCAACCCGGACCTAGGCCAAATTAGCAATGACAGGGCAGCACCGGGCAAAGAGTCCAGCCAGCCTGTAGCAAAGCCGGGGAGAGGCGCTGCTGGATAATCCCAGACCTGAAAGAACAAAGCCCTCGCCTGGCCAGCTCCTGCTAATGAAGATGGGAATGGGCTGTGACAGGGGCCAGGTGGAGATCAGTGCCATGCAGTACAACGTCTTGCCTGGGCAGGGCACGGTGCGGCCATGCAGTACAGCATCTTGCCTGGGCAGGGCACGGTGCGGGGGAAGAGAGCAGGCCACGTGCAGCCTGGCGGGGCGGGGAGGCCTGGAGCCCAGTTGGAGGGTCACTGTCCAAGACCTCAAAGGCACAGAGGTGAGATGGTCGCGTCAGATTCCAGCCCTGCCTTGTTGTACCACACCAGCAGCGCCCAAGGCCAGTTCTCCCACCCCGAAAACACAGGTCATCCCCGTTCAGAGCCAGACATGAAACTAGTTGCAGGGTCTCAGCCTAGTCCCCACTAGGCCCCAGGGAGCCGGCCCCAGGAAGCCATCTCCCCTTGTCCCTAGAGCAGTGGTCTCCAACCTTTTTAAGCACGAGATCACTTTTTGAATGCAACTGAAATTCAGGATCTACCTCAAACCCAAATACCTCTGCCCCACCTCCTTCCTGCCCCTTCTTCCAGGCCCTGCCCCTGCTCACTCCATCCTCCCTCCCCATCCTCACATACTTTTATCAGGCTGGGGGCAGGAATTCGGGGTGCAGGAGGGGTTCAGGACTGGGGCCTAGGTGCAGAATGTTGGCTCCAGCTGGGCACCGCTTACCACAGGTGGCTTTTGGGTGATGGTGCAGGGGAGATAAGGCAGGCTCACCCTGCCCAGGCCCTGCACCACTCCCAAAAGCAGCCAGCAAACGCTCTCCATCCCTGCCCCTCTCTGCTCTGTGGAGATGGGGTACAGGGTGGAGGGAGGGGCACCCTGACATCAGTATCCCCCCCCCCTTTCCTAATCTTCCCATGCCCTGCACAGCAAGCAGGAGGATTCCACAGGTGGGGGACAGCTCCAAGGCAAAGGGCAGGGGCAGCACGGCGGTGCTGAGAGGGGCAGCTGAAGTACAGGCACTTGATAGTCTCCCGGCCAAACCTCTCAGGATCACCTGTCAAGGGCCCCAAGATCTACCCATAGATCCCGATCGACTAGTTGGTAACCACTGCCCTCGAGGAACTCACGATCTCGCTGCAGCATCTCACGCAACAGAGGCCTTGTGCTCATGCTTGGGTCTTGTGCTTGCACCAGGGGAGCAATTATTACACTAGCCAAGGAGGAGGGGCGTTCTGGGGAGAGGGGGGAGCCAGAGCCATGGGATGCCCATGGGAGAGGGAGCTGCTTACCCCTAGCCTGGGATAGCCCCCTTTGCCCTTAGATGGGGGAGCTACATTCCTACGCTGGGGCATCACTGTGTTGTAGATGCTAGGGGAGACCAAGACTGGCAGGGGTGGGGCTTCTATCCTGATCCAGGGTTATGATCCGGCACCTCTCACCCCCACTTCTCCCACCGAGTTAAGTGCCAGGGTCCTAGGCAAACATGGGCAGGCTCCTGGGGGGTGGAGGGGCGGAAGACGGGGGCCAGCACTGAGCACAAAGGCCTTTCTGTTTGCACAGGGGGTGGCAAATGACTGTTGGCGATAATTAACGGCGGCGAATTAGGAGCCAGGCAGACCCATTCAGGAGAGGTCAATTAACACGTCTGCGTGGCTGCACAGAGCTTCTCTCTTTTCTCCTCTCCACCGCTCCGGCTTAGAGGCAAGTGGGGCACCCGTCGGCTGCATGGGGTGGGGGGGGGGGGCACCTTCCCATTGCAATTGTGGGGCTCCAGCAGAAAGCAGAAAGCTGGTTGGCAAATGGGGCGAGATGGTTGCCCCCATCCCTACCCGCCATGGCTACACGGGGATCGACAGAGGAAGGGGATCAGGAGGAGGCCAGCATGTGAGTTGAGGGCAAGTCAGTGCTGCCAGGTCCCACACTATCCAGTGGGATTTCTCTGAAAGCCCCCAGCTCTGGGAGTCAGGGGATTAAGGAGGCTGAATTTCATACCCCCAGATCCCAGTTCAAGGTTGTTCCAGGGCAGGGAGCCAGGGGTCCGTATTCCATGCTGCCTCCCCAGGGCGTGACCCAGTTCTCACCCAGCATAGCCCAGCTCATTTTGGCCTTGTCTACACTAGCAAGGCCGTTCCTATCCATATGCAAAACATGGAGCTGTATTGGGCACCACAAAATTTGGGGCACCAAGTTGCCCCAACTTTCACGGTGCCCTAGGCAGCCAAGTGCTGCCTATGGGCCCCATTCCCTGCGGGCTCAGTGCCAGGACTCTGACAGCTCCCTCCCTCCCCCCCCAGGGCTCCAGCAACCCCCAGCTTCATCCCCCTCAGGGCTCAGCACCCAGCCCTCGCTTGCCAAGGGCGCTCACGGAGCTGGAGGACTCAGACGGAGCAGGGGGAGGCCATCAGAAATGGCTCTTTCCCCTTAAAGGCGCCGTTTCTCTCCACCCGGCTGAGCGACCGCCTGCTGCTCCTTCAGCCTGTGCCTCCCTCACGGCCATGCTCCCGCATTGCCAACTCTCCCAGACCAGAGACCATCGCAATAAATGGCATCCAGTCTGGGAGAATTAGCAACCCCTTTCCCCACAGCTTCACCAGCAAAGATCTCCTGGCCTGGCAGCTTTTATATCGGCAAAGTGCTCGGCTGCTATCACTTGCCCCAATGCAGGGAGTGGGAAAAAAAAAATCAACAATGATGGCAAAAGCATTTTTTTGGTAACAGAGCTGCCTCTCCACTAAAGCTTTTGCAACAGGGTTGTGTCAGGAGGGGTGTGACCCTTTTAATGGCTAAGCACTGATCTGGCTTAGAAGGGACTTTCACAACACGAGGGGGAAGCTTCCAGCTAAATTAGACCCCACACACGAACCCCGTCACCTTTCACTTGTCCCCGGACCCCACCTCCCTGCCCGCGTACAGGCCCAGGCTCAGTTCCCTCACCCTGTGCTGATATCTCAGCGCCTCAGACAAACCGCAGTGCCTATTTCCATGGCGATGCGCCGGGGGGGAGGGGGGGGGGAGGAGTGTCTCCAAAGGGGAAGTGGTACAAAGGCAGCCTTAGGCTGGGTTATAAAAATTATGAAGTGTTTGTATTACAGTAGTGTTTATTATTTAACACATTGTGAGCACCCAAAAGTCCCTGTCATGGAGTAGGCCCCATGGTGCTATGCCAGGGGTGGGCAAGATATGGCCTGAAGGACTTTGGATCTAGCCCACAGCCCACCAGGACCCTCAGGCAGGCTCCCTGGCTGCTGGAGCCATGTGTCTCTAGGCCCCGCACACCCTTTGTGGGGTGGGAGGGGCAGGTTGACCTCGTGCTCTGCCCCCAACACCAGCACAGTCATCGCAGCTCCCATGGGCCAGAAACCAGCCAATGGGAGCTGCAATGATTGTGCTGGGGGCGGTGCAGCATGTGAAGTCCCTCTCCCCTCCCCAACATGCAGCATAGAGAGGCACATAGCCCCAGCAGCCAGCTGCTTTGAGTGGCCTGGGATTGTGGCAGGCAGCCTGCTTGAGGGTCCAGCTGGGCTGCTGGCCGGGAGACACCTAATTAAGCACCTCCCAGCCATAGCCTGTCTCTGGCACCTCAACCCCTCCTTTCTTCAACCCAACTCCCTATTCCAGGTCACTACCCCTTCCTGACCCAGGTCACTAAAAAACTCTGCACCCCCCTTCTCCCTGAACCAGATCAGGGCTCCCTGATCCTGCACCCCCCCTCCTTCACTCAAACTCTCTCTCAGACCCCACATCCTCTCCCAATGCCCTGCCCCGAGCTCCCTTCTGCACCCAGACTCTGTCCCAGACTCCATAGCCCCTCCACAGAAAAGTGCAGCCCTTGATCACTTACCAAAGTCTTGGATTGGTCCCCCCATCAAAAATCATTCCCCCCCCCTTGAGCTAGGCACTGCACAGACCCAGAACACAAAGCGTCTGCCTCAAAGAGCTTACAGTCCCCTAGAGATTGCAACCAAGAGCAGGGTCCTATTGTGCTAGGAGCTGTACAGAGAATCATAGTACTGAAGGGCTGGAAGGGACCTCAAGAGGTCATCAGATCCAGCCCCCTGTGCTAGGCAGAACCAACAAACCTAGACCATCTCTGACAACCTTGTCCTTAAAACCTCCAGCGGCGGGGACTCCACAACCTGCCTTGGGGTCTGGAACAGGTTGTCAACTTCCCTAATATCCAACCTAAATTCCTTCTGCTGCAGATTAACCCCATTACTTCTTGGCCTACCTTTAGCTGGCCATCCTTTGTCACAGCCTGAACCACACTTGAAGACTATTTTCTCTCTCTCTCTCTCTCTCACACACACACACTCTCCATCCTTTGTCACAGCCTGAACCACACTTGAAGACTATTTTCTCTCTCTCTCTCACACACACACACACACACACACACACACACACACCCCCCTTTTCTTCGCAAAAGTAAACACGCCCAGGGTTTTTTTTTAGCCTTTCCCCAGAGGGCAGGTTTTCTAAACCTTTCATTATTTTGGTTTCTCTCCTCTGGACTCTCTCTCTCTAAATGTGACCCCATCTTGCCTGAGGTTCAGCACCCAGAATTGGATGCGGGACTTCAGCTGAGGCCTCCCCAAGATCGTGAAGAGCAAGGCACTTACCTCCCGTGTCCCACACACGCCAGCTGCATCACAGCACGGGTCATGTTTGATTAGAACCCCTAGATCCTTTCCAGCAGTACTGCCGCCCCACCAGCTATTCCACCTTTTGTTTTTTCCTTCGCCACAGGAGTACTTTGCCCTGGTCTCTATTGACTTTCACCTTGTTGATTTAAGACCAATTCTCTAGATGTGTCCTGCAGTCTAATCACATCCTCCAAAAGGAATTACAACCTCTCCCCTCTTTCCCTAATTTCCTCACGAGCATGTTATGGGGGACTGCATCACAACTCTTACTAAAAATCAAGCTTAGGGCCAAGTGAGTAGCACCTCTCCATGGCTGCTGCAGCTACAGACGACACAGCTGGAGGAGAGGTTCATGTCCTCTGGTTGAGGCAGGTCCAGGTTCGTCTGCCTCCCCCGCGCTCCCCTGCCAGAGTGAGGAATGCAGAAAACTGGGCATTTCCCCCTTGCTCCCTGACAAAGGGGAGCAGTCAGCAATGCTCCCATATGAATCGGGGGGAGGGGGCGGCTTCAGCCCCCCTGTCCTCCCTAAATGGCACCTTGGGATGTGGGAGGCTCGGGGCTGGGGCAGTCCCGATCTTGCTTTAAGTTATGATCAAAGGAAGCTGGATAGCAAATGTGGTGGTCCTAGCTCTTTCTTTTTAGGAGTCGTTCTTGAACAGACAAACTCTCTCAAATCTATAGTAAATAAGACCGTGTCTATACACAGCTTTTGTACCCATCTAACTATTTCGATAAAAATCACAGACAAGTCCCAAACGCAAGTAATTCAATCAGTACAACTCAGTGTAGTAATAAGCTTTACCGGTATAAAGCACCACTCTACTGGTTTAACACTATACGCACTAAAAGGATTGCATGGCTTGCACTAGACCAGCGTGATTGAAGTAGCACAAGATTTTGCATGTAGAAGAGGTCCAAGAAAGTCCTCAAGTTTTCATGCTAACTAGACAAGAGAAGAGTTATTGTTGTCGTCCCCCCCATGTCACAGATGGGGAAACTGAGGCACAGATCTTCAGCAGCAGTGAGGCTTCTAATGCCTATTGAAATCAATGGGATTTGGGGTCCCACATACTTTTGAGAAGCTGAGCTTATGTGACTTTCCCAACGTCACAGAAGACGACCAGATCAGGTGTCCAGATTCCCCCCTCACATGCCTTGGTTCCAAAGACCATTGGTCTTCTCCATCATGCCCCTCCCTGCACCCCATCAGTGTTTGCAACCCAGACATTGCAAGCAGGTGCTAGCACATGACAGCCTAGATGCGAAATCCACCATAAGTACAAATGAAACTGACCAGTGCCACTCAAGTCCAGAAGAAGTAAACAAACAGCAGGACTGGGGGAAAAATCCAGTCCAGTATGGGTAGCTTCATTCCAGCCACCTCACATTGCAATTTCAATTGGATCAAGCCCACATCTTCACTTCCTGTCCTAAATCGGGCCAGTTCTAATAACCAGAAATGCTATTTGTAGCACAAGAACTTGTATTGCATTAACTCACCGTTTTCACTGGATCCCTGGGAGTTCTGCCCCAGGTCTGCAGGATTTCACAAAGTCTGGCCAAAAAAAAAAAAAAAAAAAAAAAAACCAACCCAATATTTTTCTTTTCAAGCCCTCCCCGATCTAGAAGCTGCTCTCTGCTCCTGTCTGCACAATCACTGGTAGCACATGGCTCCATTCTCATCCATTCATCCCCCCCCCCCCTCCTCTCCCCGACCTCTTTAGTGACAGATCCCTTGTCTCTGGCTGCCCCGCCTGACACAGACACAAACAATGGAGGGCTGTGTGTGACAAGCAGCTCGGAAGACGGTCAGGGAGATGGAAATTACAAGAATTCAACCCAGGGAATTACAGACCTGTCAATTTAACTTCTGTATCAGGAAAGATAATGGAGCAAATAATTCAGGAATCCATTTGCAAACATCTAGAAGATAATATGGTGATAAGTAACAGTCAGCATGGATTTGTCAGGAACAAAACGTGTCAAACCACCGGATAGCTTTCTTTGACAAGGCAACAAGCCTTTTGGATAGGGAGAAGTGGTAGATGTGATATCTAGATTTTAATAAGGCTTTTGATTCCGTCTCGCATGACCTTAAACTAGGGAAATACAGCCTAGATGGAGCTACTATATAGTGGGTGCATAACTGGTTGGGCAACTGTTCCCAGAAAGTAGTTGTAGTAAGACTAGGGCTTAAAACATAAGCCCATGCAGCACAGGCCTGGTGTGAGGCCTGAGGCCTAGTTAACAATGGGCAAAACATGGCTAACATACAGCAAAGCTGAGTTGTGATCAAGAGGCAGGCCCCAGCTCACAGAACTTGGCACGGACAGGGCTGAGAGTACAAAACACTAATTGGTGCTAGGTACCGACTGCAGAACAATAATTGGTACTGGTCATAAGTGGAAAGCACATGATCTCACTAGCTCATTAAAAAAGACCTTGGCACCCACTCCTCACAGATACAGACTCAGGAGCAAGAAAGGGTCTAAAATAATAGAATGATGGGTAGAGATGATCTAAGCAAACCACGAGGTACAGGGTAATGGGTGGTATCTATGTAACGTCAGAGGGTGGCAACCTGATACGTCAGCAGTGAGGTGTGACTTCTTGTACCTGTATTAAGGTGGTATCTTGGGGGGGGAATGGCCTTTGAATGACCTAGGGGGCAGAGGGACTTCCCACTAATTGAGTCATTCTATTGTGACAAGTACATCTGTGTAGTGGTTCAGTAGAGTCTACTGACAACTATGACTGTACTTTGCGCTACAATAAACCTGGCCTGGCACCTTCGATCCTTATCTGGTTTGTGGTCTTTGGGGGCTCTCTTGGGGTCTGCTGTGGAGACTAAGTGCACAAGTCGACACGGCAAACATCACTGAGCACACACGCAAGCAGCCTTCTGGTTATCATCAATGGAGCCAGAGACCTGTGAGGACACCTCGGCAGTAAATCCTGACCAGCCTCCTCCCTGAAGAACTACAGCAGTTATCTGTGGTTCAGAGTCATGCTACAAGGTCATAATGAGTGAGGTTCTACAGGGATCAGTTCTGTTCAATATTTTCATCAGTGATTTAGTTAATGGAATAGAGAGTACGCTCATAAAGTTTGCGGAGGATACCAAGCTGGGAGGGGTTGCAAGTGCTTTGAAGGATAGGATTAAAATTCAAAGTGATCTGGACAAACTGGAGAAATGGTCTGAAATAAATAGGATGAAATTCAATAAGGACAAATGAACACTACCCCACTTAGGAAGGAATAATCAGTTGCACACATACAAAATGTCTGAGATAAACAGGATGAAGTTTAATAAAGATAAATGCAAAATGTTCCACCTTAGAAAGGAAACATCAGTTTCACACATACAGAATGGGAAGCGACTGTCTAGGAAAGAAGTATGGCAGAAAGGGATCTAGGGGTTATAGTGGACCACAAGCTAAATATGAGTCAACAGTGTGATGCTGTTGCAAAAAAAGCAAACATGATTCTGGGATGCATTAACAGGTGTGTTGTGAGCAAGACACGAGAAGTCATTCTTCCGCTCTACTCTGCACTGGTTAGGCCTCAGTTGGAGTATTGTGTCCAGTTCTGGGCACCGCATTTCAAGAAAGATGTGGAGAAATTGGAGAGGGTCCAGAGAAGAGCAACAAGAATAATTAAAGGTCTAGAGAACATGACCTATGAAGGAAGGCTGAAAGAATTGGGTTTGTTTAGTTTAGAAAAGAGAGGATTGAGGGGGGACATGATCGCAGTTTTCAGGTATCTAAAAGGGTGTCATGAGGAGGAGGGAGAAAACTTGTTCATCTTGGACTCTGAGGATAGAACAAGCAGCAATGGGCTTAAACTGCAGCAAGAGAGGGTTAGGTTGGACATTAGGAAAAAGTTCCTAACTGTCAGGGTGGTCAAACACTGGAATAAATTGCCCAGGGAGGTTGTGGAATCCCCATCTCTGGAGATATTTAAGAGTAGGTTAGATAAATGTCTAACAGGGATGGTCTAGTCAGTACTTGGTCCTGCCATGAGGGCAGGGGACTGGACTCAATGACCTCTCAAGGTCCCTTCCAGTCCTAGTATTCTATGATTCTATGAAAATGGGAAGTGACTGTCTAGGAAGGAGTTGTGCAGAAATTGATCTGGGGTCATAGTGGACCACAAGCTAAATATGAGTCAACTGTTGCAAAAAAAGCAAACATTATGGGATGAAGTAACAGGAATGTTCTCAGATGGACACGAGAAGTAATTCTTCCACTCTGCTCCACGTAATTAGACCTCAACTGGAGTAGTGTGTCGAGTTCTGGGTGACATTTCAGGAAAGATGTGGACAAACTGGAGAAGGCACAGAAAAAGCAACAAAAAGATTTAAAAGGTCTAGAAAGCTTGACCTATGAGGGAAGATTAAAAGAACTGGGTTTGTTTAGACTGGAAAAGAAAAGATATAATAACTGTTTTTGGTACCTAAAGGGGTGTAACAAGAAGGAGGGAGAAAAATTATTCTCCTTAACCTCTGAAGAGAGGACAAGAAGCAATGGGCTTAAATGGCAGCAAGGGATGTTTAGGTTGGGCATTGGGGAAAAAAGCTTCCTGTCAGCGTGGTTAAACGCTGGAATAAATTGCCTAGGGAGGTTGTGGAATCTTCATCACTGGAGATTGAAGAGCAGGTTGGACTGTCAGGGATGATTCTAGATGGTGCTTGGTCCTGCCTTGAGTGCAGGTCACTGGACTTGAAGACCCTTTCCAACCCTATGATTCTATGGTGGGGTCAGAGCAAAGGACTCACAAGCCCAAGAGTTGCATTCCCAGCCCTGACAGTGGAGTCTGATGGTCAAAGCTGCAGGACATGAGTTCTAAGCATCAGAAGAGCAAGGACTGGGAGTCAGGAAGCCAGGGGTTCATTCCTAGTTCTGCCACCTATGGTCTAGGGTGGCCTATGCTGGCTTCTAGCAGTGTGGATCCTGGTCACAGAAAGCCTGTTGAAGGAGGAGTTGTGGTGGCTGAAAATGAACACCTATTACCCTGTGCTCAAAAAGCAGGGGACACTGGAGGCCAGCATGCATGAATACTCTAGCTGGGAACATTCCTGTCATCTCCTTGTTACAGGTGGGGAAACGGAGACACATAATGGGGATGCAACCAAAATCACCCACAATGGGGCAAAACTGACAATGGAGCTACAGGTTAAAGACAGAGAATCTCCTCCAGCCATCCTCCCTGTGCAGGATCTAACCCCGACCCCCCAGCCTGGGCTCTCATCAGCAGGCAATGCTGGATAATGTCAGCGATATGAACACAGGAGTGGCCATACTGACCAAAGGTCCCTCTAGCCCAGTGTTCTGTCCTCTGACAGTGGCCAATGCCAGGTGCCCCAGAGGGAATGAACAGACCAGGTCATTCATCAAACCATCCAGCCCGTCCCCCATTGGGAGGAACAATGCTACTACCTAAATGCCAAGGAATTTGCACATCTGGATGAAACTTTTTCATCTATATTCCCCTCCCTCCCCAAAAAACCTAGCAACTTCCTTGAGAAAACCAATTTCATCCAATTTTTTTTATTAAAAAAAAACAAAAAACAAAAACACCCCGAATCCCCCACCCCATAAGTCTAGCTTTTCATTAAAAACAAAAATCTGTCTTTTTCCTATACATGTGTGTAAAATTTCAACAATGCTTTCTGATTTTCAGCAGCTTATAAAAAGAAAATACATTTCTGAAACAACTCTACTAACTATTCCTCTACCCTAAGCACCTAACAGAAAAATTACCATCTGAAACATTCAAAAATAATGCACCAGTCCCCTCCGCTGCAAGTCTCCCATACACACACATTTTACTTAAAGAAAACAAACAAAACGTGAAACTTTGAAAAGTAACAAACATGGGCTTCTTTTTTGGCTTGTTTGCTTGCTGCATTTTGAGCTTTTAGGGGTTGCTAAACTTTTCCAAAGAGCTAGAAACTTCCTTTAAAAAAATGAAAGCAGACTGTCTCCCATCACTTGACCCCAAAGCTAGAGCATTAAAATCCCTGCCCCCTCCCCTCCCCCCCCCCCAAACAAACAGCACACAGCTTGCAGGGAAGCAGCTGGAGGTGGCAATGCCAACCTGCCTGGCCGGAGACTAGATCTACAGAGGCATTTTGGCGCTAGTGGGATTTTAAGGAGATGCCTGTCTGCATCTTCAAACCTTTACAAGTGTGGCGCCAGCCTCCAAGGACTCGTCAACCCTTCCCATAGGATCTGTGACTAATACCCCCACCCCCCTCTTCCGCTGGAAGCAGAGACCAGCAGTAGCTGCAGATGCTAGGACAGCCCACCAGGGGGAGGCTTTGCCCAAGGCATATCTATGAATGAATGTGTAAATAGTAGCCAGGAGGCCACAGCTGACTGGCTGCCCTGGGCCAACTCGTGAATGAAGTAACCCTCGACCCCACCCTCTCAACACAGCCCATGCTGGGTTTGGGACCAGATTTCCCCTCACCTCTTCCCTAGGGTTTCCCTTTATTCTCAATCAGCAGGCAATAAAATAGAAGTTATTGCCACAACTTGGAGCATTGCGAAGGATTTTCCCAGCGGGACCACCTCTGTCCCTGCCCTCGGGGCTTTCTCCCACCTGAGAACACTGATCAACCTTCCTGTACCCCCGGCAGGAGCTAGTCTTCACCTCTGGCCCCCTTACTGAGCCCCCCACCCTTGCTCCATGAAACATTTATGGGCACAGCAGCTCTCCCAAGCAGGAAGCACAATATCCCCAGCATCCAGAGGGGGACAGACACACAGTGGTTCAGGACCAAACCCTCACTGGTATTTCAGCCAGGCAGAACAGGGGGGTTTGCCCTCCCACTTTTTACCAGCCACCAGGGCACGTGATGGTGGGGGAGGGGTGGAGAGGAGCAAGCGCGGGAGGACTCTTGGGAAAAGGGGCAGCACAGGGGCAGAGTCTCGGGGGCAAGTGGTTCAGATGCCAGTGCTCCCACCCACTTTTAGGGAGTTCCACCCCGGATTCAGTTCCACTCCGCCTTTTTCTAATGAAGTTAGACACCAAATGACCTTTGAGGATCTGGCCTACATGATTTGCCCAGTTTCTTCCAAGGCACCTCTGGTACAGCAGGAAATTGAACCTGCATGCAGGCTCCTGGCCCGTCTCCCCTGAGCCCACACACCTGGCCTCTGCTCAGCCTCTGCCCACAGGGCAGTTTGATTCTTCAGATACCTGACTCATCTCTTCCTCGGGACTTCAGCACAAAAGGGCACCCAAGTCCCACCTCTTTGGGCACATCTGCTCAGTGTTGTGGAGTGGGCCTCCCAGCCCGGATCCACATGCTCCTCTAGAACCAGCTGTTTGGACCAGTGCTTTGAAGTTATGGCTCAGGCAGAAGCCAGGGGCTTTAGGACCCTGCGTGGTGGGACGGTCCCAGAGGTTGGACTGCAGCCGGAGCGTCTACACCGCAATTCAATTGCCGCTTGGGGCTCCGGCTGAGTCAGCTGGCACGGGCCAGCCGCAGGAGTCGAATTGCAGTGTAGACCTAGACTTTGCCAACTCTCACCCACAGGGAGTCTGTAGCCAAGCAGGGAACTGATCCTATTCCTTTCCATCCCTCTGCAGGCGGTTTGGCTGGTGCCCCAAGCTACCTAGCAAACCCCAGCCTGTTAGCTGGACTAACACAGCCGTGAGGGGCCCTGGAGCTGGGAAATTCAGGCCGCCTGACTCAGAGGAGTTACTCAGGGCTTGCATCAGTCACATTCCATGAACCAAACAGGATTCATGACATTCAGGATTCACTGAACTAAGGACCCTAAACACCTCTGTGGATCTGTCTCCTGCTAAATGTCCCACTAGATCCTTCATTCCAGCAAAACTTCAGGCTTTAAACTGCTCTCACCAACTTGTCATCTGCTTCTATGACCATCCACATGAGGGAGACTTTTACACCCTCGCAGTGTAATTGGTATCAGGGAGCCAGTGTTCCCTGTAAGCCGAGCGCTTGGGTGGCCACACAGGCGAGATTCAATGCTGCCCAGTGAATTAGCAGAGTACCCACATCTAGGTTTTTTGTTTTTACTGGGGGGTGCACATCCACACATGCCTCGGTGCACAGAAAAAAAAATTATTCTATGCATAGAGATGGGGAGTGGGGGGTGGGAAACCCCGCCCATGAATGGAAGAGATTAGAGGGAACATTGCTGGGATCTCCTGCTATCTGGGATCTTTTTCTAAAGCCCCAGCTCCTGGAGTCAGGGGATTAAGAGAGACATTCCACTTTTTTAAAGCGAGTGTCATACTCTCACAGCTGTAAACAGAAGCTTGAAAATGTGAATCCCAACAGCTCTAGAAACTAAACAAGGAAGATCCACAAGTGGGAATCCAGGTTCTCAGCCCGTTTAAAAGTATAGTGTCAATTAAACTTGCTCCATATAGTACTAGACTCACATGGGACTAGCAGTTAACCCTTTGGGGCTTGGGGAATTGCTTATTATTATCGACATTACAGTAGCCCTAAGAGGCTTCTGCAGAGATCAAGACCCCATTGTGTTAGGCCCAGAATGCAGAGAGACAGCCCCTGCTCTGAAAAAAACCTGCAAGCTAAACAGAAAAGACAAACCAAGTCATAACAGCAGCCCCAGCTGTAACAAAGCTCCTCTCAAGAATTGGTCACAAAAGTGCTTTAACCAAAGAGATTTGTACCAATATCTCCAATTTCCCAGTGGGGAAACTGAGGCACAGAGCAGTGAGGAGACATGCTCAAGATCACAAAAGGAGCCTATACCAGAGCCAGGGACAGAACCCAGACTGCACAAGGCAAACACATCCATTTTACCCATAAGAATGGCCATACTGGGTCAGATCAAAGGTCCACCCAGCCCAATATTCTGCAAATTTTGCCACCTCATGATTTACTCCTTTCTCTAGATCATTTATAAATAAGTTGAATAGGATTGGTCCAAGGAAAGACCCCACTAGTTATTCTCTCCACTCTGAAAACGCACTATTTATTCCTACCTTTTGTTTCCTGTCTTTTAACCAGTTATCAATCCATGAAAGGACCTTCCCTCTTATCCTATGACAACTTACTTCAGAGCCTTTGGTGAGGGACCTTGTCAAAGGCTTTTTGGAAATCTAAGTATTCTATATCCACTGCATTTCCCTTGTCCACAAGTTTGTTGACCCCCTCAAAGAACTCTAGTAGATTAGTAAGACCTGTTTTCCCTTTACAGAAACCATGTTGACTTTCCCCCAACAAATTATGTTCATCTATGTGTTTGACAATTTTATTCTTTACTCCCGTTTCCAATAATTTGCCTGGTACTGACGTTAGACTTACTGCTCTGCAATTGCCAGGATCTCCTCTAGAGCCCTTTTTAAATATTGGCATCACATTAGATATCTTCCAGTCATTAGGTACAGAAGCTGATTTTAAGGATAGGTTACAAACCACAGTTAATAGCTCCGCAATTTCACATTAGAGTTCTTTCAGATCTCTTGGGTGAATGCTATCTGGTCCCGGTGACTAGATACTGTTGAGTTTATCAATTTGTTCCCAAACCTCCTCTAATGACATCTCAATCTGGGACAATTCCTCAGATTTGTCTCCTAAAAAGAATGGCCCAGGTTTGGGAATCTCCCTAACATCTGTTCTTCAGACTCCCTTTTGGCTTCTTATTATATTTTTATACATAATTTCTCAGCACGATTTAACTTCCACTTTTTAAAAGATGTCATTTTATCTGTCACTATTTCTTTTACTTGTGTGATGTAGTGTTGGTACCTTGCTGCTTGCTAGGCTTGGGCTGTGGGTGATCCTCACAGGCTGCTGTCTGTAGCACGGCCCAGTAGGACAGGGGATGAGTCATTATGCAAGGATTGCCTAACCTGTCTGACCAGTTGCCTCCCAGAGAGAGAGAAACAAAGGAAGGAGGGGAGGCCAGCCCCTGGCTGGAGGGCAGGGCTGGAAGGGAGGTTTTAGTTGCTGTCTGGTATCATGGAGGAAGCAGCCCAAGCAACGGCTGGGATTTAGGGGCCCAGTCTCCCCCCATCTCTAGGGGGGCTGAGGCATCCTAGGCCTGCTCTGTAACCAGATTACATCAATGCTGTGCTGTATCCCTGAGAAGCAATAAACTCCCTCTATTCTACTGGCTGGTGGAGTCTGTTCGTGCCATTACGGGGGTGCAGGAGTCGGGGGAACCCCGATGCGCCACCACAACTTGGTTGTAAAGACATGGTGGCACTTTTTCGATTCTCTCACTGTGCTTTTTAATTTGAAGTATTCATTTAAGTTGGACCTCTATTACGGTGTCCTTTGAAAAGTTTCCATGCAGCTTACAGGGATTTTACTTTTGTCACTGTGCTTTTTAATTTCTGTTTAACTAACCTCCTCGTTTTTGTGTAGTTCTCCTTTCTGAAATTAAATCCCACCGTGTTGGGCTGCTGAGGTGTTTCCCCCCCTCACAAGGATGTTAAATTTTATTACATTACGGTCACTATTTCCAAGCGGTCCAGTTACATTTACCTATTGGATCAGATCCTGCGCCCCACTTGAGACTAAATCAAGAATAGCCTCTCCCCTTGTGGGTTCCAGAACTAGCTGCTCCAAGCAGCAGTCATTTTAAGGTATCAAGAAAGGTTCTCTCTGCATCCCGTCCTGAGGTGACACGTACCCCAGTCAACGTGGGCATAGTTGAAAACCCCCGCTATTATTGAGTTTTTTATTTTGATAGCCTCTCTAATCTCCCTTAGCATTTCATGGTCAGTGTCACTGTCCTAGTCAGGTGGTCAATAATATATCCCTACTGCTATATTCTTATATACAGGACCATCCTCCTTCTCCAAGGACACCTGTTCCACCCTACAGCTCCTTGCCCACAGACGCAGTGTCATGAGGAGCACACGCCTGCTTACCCGTTGGCGAGGTCCGTTCCAGAAGCGAAGAGGGAGATTTCTGCAAAGGCAAACACAAAAAGATGGTAGAAAGCCATAGCCCAGAGCCCGATGAAAAGATTCAAAGCAAGGTCAGCATCATGGGTGCGGAGGAGGAGGTTAAACTTAGCAAACCACAATGATAACAATCCAGCTACTTGTAAGTTCCTTAGAGACGCCGCAAGGGCTGGGGTTCATGCCAGAGAACACAGGAGAGTTACAGCTCCAGTTAAAGTGGAGTGTTGATTTCCGTCTACACTGGCCAACTAACTACTCCAAGTGCTCTGAAATCACCACCCTTAATTCCAATTGCCTTGACATTTTCTGTACTGCCTTAGGGAGGAGAGGTAGGGTTAGTGGTCCAGCTGGAATTACATTTGAGCCAGGGGTTCTGAAGAGACAGCCCTCTAGAACTAGCATTTTACAACCTTGCCCACCTCGGATAATTTTTTTTTTTAATGCACCCCAAGGGCACACGTGAGAGGTTTACGTTGCACCTCTCCTCACGTACAGGAAGGGCAGCGGCATCACCGGGCAACCTCGCCTCCGTACTCAAGTTTTGGGGTGCTTCATTCATGTGGGAGGTAAGGGGCCACTCGGCAAATGGGCAATGGCTGAGACCCGTCTGGCGGGTCACCAAGGGTGAAAGCCAGCGGACGGCATCCTGCTGCAAGCCCCTGGAAAGCTCGGTGCTTAAACCCAAGGCTATACCGGAGATGCAAGCGGAGGGGGGAGGGGTAGCCCCTCAGGAAGAGCAGTGGTGACCAAGCTGAAGGCCTGGTGGTTTCCTCACACGCAGGCGGCTCCTTCTAGCAAACAGCGAGCTGGAGAGAACGCCGAGCATCAGCACCAGGGGAAACGCAGTGGGGCCCTCCCCTAGGGACACGCTCCCATTCTGGAGAGAAATCACTCTCCTCACGGGGCACCGGGCAACCTCGCATGGGGCAGGGCGCTGGAGAAAGGCAGATGTGCCCCTCACAGCCCGCTTAGGCCTGGTGTGTGCTGGCTCTCTGCCCCAGCAGGGTCTCACCCCATAGCAAGGGGATGCTCAGGGGCTCCAGCACCCATGGAGAACGCAACAGGGGTTGCTCAGCACCTCCGGCGCTGGCCACTAATCTGCTCTTCAGCGGCTGCCCCATCCGTCAGCTGTTGACCAGGACTGTTCCGCCACTGACCCTTCTCTGCCTAAGCTCCCTGCATGAAGCCCCCTACAGGGGCTTACGGCTGCACCAGGCCCAGCACGGACCTGTCCCTGCGGCTGTTCTTTCTCCATAGCACCCTCTCCTGGTCCCAACCCAATCCCTGAGCCTGCCACAGCAGGGAACAGATGCCCATCAGCCAGTCCTGAGTTGCTGTGGTGAGAGAGGACTGGAAGGAGTCCTCTCTTCTTGGGGCAGCCTGCATCTCAAATCTCTCATCCCAGCCTCCCCAAAGCAGACCCCCCTCCAGCCCTTTGCCCCCCCACACACCACTCCCCTGCCATACCCCTTCCACGTGCATAATGAATTTTGTTATGCGCACCAATATGGGTGTGATGCACAGGACAAAATTCATTCTGCATATGGATAAAAACTATTAGAGAGAACACTGCTTTCTGCCCCTTCCCCCATGCCTAAGGCAGGAGGGGGCAGGGAGGGGTGGGAGGAATCTCAGGGAAGGGGTAGAACCAAAAAGTCAGCGCGTGTGAGTGCAGGGTTATAGAGGAAAGTCCTGCTCAGAGGAGGAGGGGTTTGTCCTAGGGTCTGCACGGAGGGGGGGGGGAAGGGGGAGGAGAAGAGAGAGAGACACCCACCCCCAAGAACAGAGGCAGGAAATCCAAAAAGTCAAATGCACAGGGCAGGGCCGGATTAAAACATGCTGAGGCCTTGAGCTATGTCAAGTTTAAGAGGCCCCACAGCATTACCAAAAAGGCGTCGTCTTCTACCAGAAAGGACAATGTACATAGAACTAATACATGTTTGTATTTGCATCTATTCCAGTATATAGGTGAGAAGGCAACTAAAAACTAGTAATTTTTTGTATCTGAGAGGCCTCCCTTCATCTGAGTCCCTGAACTGCAGCGTATTTAGCTTGTGCATAAACCCAGCACTGGCTCGGGGGAGCAGTTCTTGGTGATTTCTACCGGTCTCAGCTCTCTCCCTGGTGGCCAAATTTGGGCATTGCCTGGTGGGGAACTTGGAGTGCAGGGAGCTACATGGTTTCACGTGGTCTCCTCTGGAAGATGACCCGGCCCCAGGCTGGGGGTGCCTCAAGCAGCTGTGGCCATCCCCTCCTTCCCCTCGCCAGCATTTGGGGTTGAAGGAGCCATGCAGGAGGGCAGAGGAATCTTCTCTACTCACCATCCGCATTCGGGAAGCTGTCGATGCCGCTCAGGGACATGGACTTGGAGAGGGCGCTGGAGGCAGGGTGCTGCCCGGTCCGATACGCTTGCAGCCTCCTGGCATCTTCCTGGGGACAAGCACAGGGAATCAGGGCTGTGCACCCTAGGGGTAGAGCTGCCCCCCTAGGGGGCTGGCTTGGGGCAAATGCTCCAAACTAGTGGGATTCCCACTGCTTCCAGCAGCACCTGCCCCTATGGAGTAGGGTGTCCGACATGCCCCCTCACCACTGGAATGTGGGTCCCCAAAGCCTTGGCTGGGCCCCCCCCCCCTTAGTCCCAAGGAGAGCTGGGTGAGTTGCTGCAATGAGGCAGTGAAGAGTCCTGCCTCTCCAGGTGATCTTGCTTGGGTGGCTCTGCAGATCACTTTGCCCACCACTAAAATGCAGCCACCTCTGGGGCAGAACCCCCCAGCAGCAGCCAAAGCAGGAGAGAGGATTGAAGAAGCTGCCGGCACATCCCAGAAGGTTTTCCACTGTCCAGAGCTCCGCTCCCCTTTTCCGTTGCCCAGCCCCATCACACACTGGCCTCCATAGCAAGTCACATCAGAAAGGCATTCGGTGTGTTGTTCAGTGCCTTTGCTACACTGAAAGTTTGTCTTTTGGGGGGGGGGGGGGCAGAAATGAATCATCTTCCCTCCACCCCCCCCCCCCCACCTTTAGCTCTTTGCTTCCCCTCCTTTTTCCCCTGGTCCTGTCCATGATGAGGAAAGGGAATGCAGTACCAGGAGGCCAGCAAGCACTCCTGGCACTGAACCCAAGGACACTTGGCTACTGCTAGCCAACCCTGCGCAAGTCAATGCCCTGCTCTGTGCCTCAGTTTCCCCTCCCACACATTTTGTGTTTAGGCTGTCAGTTCTTTGGAGCAGCGACTGTCTCTTACTAGCATATGTCCAGCACCTGCTGCGACAAGGTCTGCTCTAGGCCCTACCAAAACACAGGGGCTACATTACACTACATGTTTCTTGCATAAGAAGCCTTTTGCGCAAGAGTTTTTGCTCAAAAACTTCTTGCACAAGAGCACGTCCACACCTCAAAGCACATCGCAAAAGCCATGTGCTTTTGCGCAAGAGAGCATCCACACTGCATGGACGCTCTTGCTCAAGAAAGCTCTGATGGCCATTCACAGAATGGCTATCAGAACACCTGTGCTTTTTCCCCATAGGGGTTTCTTGCACAAACCTCTGGAGCATCCACACACGCCTTTTTGCGCAATAGCTGTAGGGCAAAAAGGAGTTATGCCTCACAGAAGGAGGTTTAGCTACACCGGCAAAAGCCCTCTGTTCTGCCGTTTAACTGTTGATTTACTTGCGCAAAAGTGCATTTGAGGTGTGGACACTCCACGGGTGTAGACGTAGCCAGAGACTAGTTGTCAGATAGTAGAATTGGCCCAGGGTGGAATTTAACCAGGAAATGAAGGGTTCACACCCCTGGCATTTGTTAAAGCATCAGCTGGAATCCTCGGCCCTGATCTAGTGTCCACAATTGCAGCAGGGTTCAGAGAAGAGGCAGGAGGTGATGAAGGGACCAGAGAACACACCCAACAGGGGCATGCACAAAACAGCTCAATCCCATTTAGCTTCACAAAGGGAAGGTGAAGGGGTCACTGGCTCCGGATCTGTAAGTCGACGCATGGAGAATTAACAGGCAAGAAAGGAGAATTTGAGCCAGTGGCTGGAAGCAGAAGTTAGTTAGAAAGAAGGTGCAAATTTTTCACAGGGCGGGTAATTAACCATCAAAACAGTTTACCAAGAAAAAAACACCAACAAATGGTCTGGTAGCACTTTATAGACTAAACAAAACATGTAGATGGTATCATGATCTGTGGCCACGAAAGCTCATGAGACCATCTACATGTTTTGTTAGTCTATAAAGTGCTACCAGACCATTTGTTGTTTTTTTCTGTACAGACTAACTCGGCTACCCCCTGAAGTTTACCAAGGGTTGTGCTGGGTTCTCCATCACTGGAGACTTTTCAATCAAGATCAGCTGTTCCTCTCTGAAATCAAAGAGGGTACGTCTACACTTGCTCCCTATCTCGAGATAGGGATGCAAATGTAACTGACTGAAATTGCTAATGAAGCGGGGATTTAAATATCCCGCGCTTCATTAACATAATCTCACCCGCGTGCTATTCCGATCGCCAGCTGATTCGAACTAGGAAGTGCACTCCGGGCTGCGTTAGTTCGAATCACACCCCTTGGTTCGAACTAACGTTACTCCTCGAAAAATGATTGATATTTAAATCCCCGCTTCAGTAGCAATTTCGGTCGGCTACATTTGCATCCCTATCTTGAGATAGGGAGCAAGTGTAGACGTACCCAGAGGTGCTAACCCTATGGCCTGTGCTGTACAGCACACCAGCCCTGAGGAGAGGCGGGGGGAAGAGGGAGATGCTCTCTGTGAATGGGGAGAATGGAGGGATAATGAGGGGAGATATTGAAATGGGGAAGGGGGGGAAGGAGTGTTCCCTGTCAGCTGTGCGCTTGTGTGGCCGCTCAGGAGAATTTCCAATGCCGTCCAGCTGATTAGCAGAACGCTCACAGGTAGGTTTGTGTTTCTGTTGGTGGTGCACGTACAAAAATGTCTTCCACTCATAGATGGAAAAGATTAGAGGGAACATTAGGTTCAGAAGAGGGCAACAAATGAGTAGCGGTTTGGAACGAGTCCCATGTGAAGAGAGATTTAAAAAGACTTGGCCTTTGGCTTAGAAAACAGGAGACTAAGGGGGGATATGACAGAGGTCTATAAAATCATGACTGGTGTGGAAAAAGTGAATAAGGAAAAGTTATTTACTTATTCTTACAATATAAAAACTAGGGGGGTCATCAAATGAAATTAATAGGCAGCAAGTTTGAAACAAACAAAAGGAAGATTTTCTTCACTCAGCGCAAAGTCAACCTGTGGAACTCCTTGCCAGAGGATATGGTGAAGACTAGAACTTTAACTAGGTTCACAAAAGAGCTAGATACATTCATGGAGATTAGGTCCATCAATGGCTATTAGCCAGGATGAGTAGGAATGTTGTCCCTAGCCTCTGTTTGTCTAGAAATGGCTGACGGGAGGGACCCCATGAGGATTCCCTGTTGTGTTCCCTCCCTCTGGAGCATCTGGTATTGGCCACTGTCAGGAGACAGGATGCTGGGCTGGTCGGACCTTTGATCTGACCCAGTATGGCCGTTCTTATTGATGGGAAAGCCCTGTGCTTCTCCCCACACCCTCGGTGGCTGGGGTCTGAGAGCCGAAGCCCCCTCCGCTCTGCCTGTCCTATCCTCCAGGCCTGGGAGAGCCTGGAAGGAGGGACAGGGCTGGGCCAGGACACCCTCCCTCCCTGCAGTCAGCCTGATCCCACACAAACACACTGATCACTCCAGTCCCTCCCTGGCACCTCACTTGTCTCCCTCCTCCCCCACACCCCACAACAGGGGGGAGACAATGGGGAGGAAACATAGCGAAGTCGCGCCCTTGGAAAGTGGAAAATATTGGCTGGTAGCCAGAGAGATGTGCCCCGCCATCGCCTTCTGAGCACTTCCACTGTGGGGGCACTAGCCCTCTCATAGTGCAGTTCCCTCAGCCCAGAGTCAGACAGGACCATCGCATCCCAGCTGGCTTTACGATCTAGGAATGTAGAGACATGCGACCCGGGCATCGCTGCCACAGGCCTTCACCATCAGCAGCCATTTCTCTTCCCCAAAAGAGGGGAAAAAAATTGCTTATCAAAGAGAACATGCCCCTGAACAGGAACTGCTCTGCCTTCCTCCTTCCCCTGCAGGCTGACAAAGGAAGCCACAGAGTCTGGCTGAGAGAACAGATGAGGACTGGAACAGAGAGCACTGGGCAGGGGCTGCCCGGCTGGGTTAGGAGTCTGTTGTGTTGTGAACTCCCTCCTGCCCACCCAGACTGCCCTACTGGGGCCATCTTGTTTTCTGTTCACCTCCCTACCCGACTGGCTTTATCCATCTCAGCCAATATCCCCTCTCCCTCCAAAGTGCATCAGATTCCTGTTGAGTCTCCTCTCACCTTATATCAGACCATTGGTCCATCCAAGCCAGTATCCCTGCCTATTCTGGCCAGTTCCAGAGGCTTCAAAAGAAAGGCATCTGGCCCTGCTGATACAATTGTTGCAGGCATGTGGTGGAGTGCAAGCAAAGGGATAATTCCTTCCTGATCCATGTCAGGTTGGGGACAAGGATCTGAAGCACAAGTGCTGGTAGCAATAAATTGCAGAAAGGGATCTGGGCGTCAGAGTGGACCGCAAGCTAAATGAGTGAACAGTGTGACGCTGTTGCAAAAAGCAAACCTCATTCTGGGATGTATTAGCAGGAGTGTTGTGAGCAAGACACAAGAAATCGTTCTTCTGCTTTCCTCCTCGCTGATTAGGCCTCAGCTGGAGTATGGTGTCCAGTTCTGGGCACCACATTTCAAGACAGATGTGTACAAATTAGAGAAAGTCCGAAGAAGAGCAACATACATGATTAAAGGTCTAGAAAACATGACCTGTGGGGGAAGGTTGAAGGAAGTGGATTTGTTTCATCTGGAGAAGAGAGGACTCAAAAGAGATGTGGTAACTGTTTTCAAGTACCTGAGAAGGTGTTACAAGGCGGAGAGGAAAAAAAAAAATTCTCCTTGGCCTCTGAGGACGGGACAAGAAGCAATGGGCTTAAATTGTGGCAAGGGAGGTTTAAGTTGGACTTTAGGAATAAGTTGCCTAGGGAGGTTGTGGAATCTCCATTACTGGAGGTTTTTAAGGGCAGGTTGGACAAACCCCTGTTGGGGGTAGCCTGGATGGTGTTTGGTCCTGCCCTGAGGGCCAGGGACCTCATGAGGCCCCTTCCAGGTATATGATTAATTGCTGTCAACATACAGGTACAAGCAGGCAAGGAGGGGGAGGGGTACTGATCCTGTGAGGTGCAGAGCTCTCTCGCTGAAGCCAATGGGTGATGAGGACACTGAATAGCTGATGGGCAATGCTCAGCGCCTTCCAAGATCTGGCCCTCCAGACCCATTGGGCAAGTCCCCTATGGGTCAAGGGAGGAGGGGGAGATGCAGCCCCTACCTGAGCCCGCTCCAGGTCCTCCTCCTCCTCATCCTGCGACAGCAGGGATTCCAGCTCATCGTTGCTACGGATGATGGGGGCCCGGCGGGGGTCCCTGCGGTGGCGGGAGAAGTCATCCAGCTGCCCCGTGGTGGAGTCGAGCTCCTTCAAACTCACACTGAAAGAGACGCGGGCAAGCCAGACTAAGAACTCCAAAGCCAGGGACTAGAAACCCCGACCAACACACACACTGGGACTGCTTCACCCTCTCCGCCACAGCAGAGGGCACCTCGCATGCACCCCAGTTCTGGGCTCAGAACTCCCACCCCAGTTCCGACAGTGACTCCCCAGCTGTTGGACAAAGGGGTCCAACATCCCCCTCCCCCCCCCCCCCCCCCCCCCGTATGGGAAAGCTGATTCTTAACGTACGTTTACAAATCTTATAACAACCACAGAAGGCGAGGCTAGGACAGAGACCAGGTCTTCAGCACCCAGGTTATCTGCCTGACCCATGGCCCTCCCCTGCTCCCCACCAGCCACTCTTAGCTCAGAGGCCAGTCGTGAAATTGACACAAATATTCCGAGGGTCTGGAGGACAACCTACTCACCACAGCCGGCTGAACATGGTGCGGGGATGAGCCCCTCTCCAGCCCCTGTTGCAACCTCCCCTTCCCCCTACTCCTGAAAGGCCAGCACGGCTCTCGAATCTGCCTCTGGAGCTCAGAGCCCCACTTCCTGCTGCGGGCTCCACACTGTTTGCAGAAGTAGGCTGGTGGTTTGGGGGGGTGGTTATTTTTCAAAGCTGCTCGGAGCAGTGCACAAAAAAGCCAATCAACAGCCTGAGCCGGCCGCTGTTGGCCAGAGAAAGAGAAAAGCCCTCCGAGCGAAGGAGGCTTTTGTTTCAGCCGGACTCACAGAGAGGCCGTGGGGTGGGTGTAGCAACAGAGCGTGATTGGAGGGGCCTCTGGCATGCCAACAGGAGGGCGCCGTGCCATTACAGACACAGGCCCTTGGATCTCGCCATGCAGGAGCTGAAATGCTGTGGAACAAGGGACCAAAGGCCCAGCTAAAGCCTTTTTGCCACCTGCTGGGGGCTCTCAGAGAGAGCAATTGCCTCAAGCTGCCAGGAGGGGGAGCCATGGGCCTACTTTGTGGCAGACTGGAACCCAGGATCAGAGAGGACCACTGGGTCAGTCCAGGGGCTGTCACGAGCAACCCCTAGAAGCAGCCCCTTCAGAAAATGGGCAAGTGCCTTCTAAAGCTAGTTCGATTGTTGCCTCTACTACTGGGAGGCCACCCTGGGTCCTCCCCCAGCTGGGGAACCTTAAATTTCAATGGGAATTATACTCACTGCTGCTTTATCCCCAGATCTCATGCCAACCTTTGTCCTTCAGCTCTCTCCCCTCGCTGGGATTCACCCGGATGTCTTTCCAGAGAGCCCTCAGATCCCCTCCTGCTCCACCCTGGTTCTGCCACATCAGACAAGCCTGGAGACTTTCCTCCTGCAGGATCAGCTCCCCCCTCCCCACATCATCCCTTCTCGGCACCTGCCACCATCTGAATTCATCTCTCGTGACCCTGGCTGCCCGAAGCCAGCGCCTTGGCATCCATACTTCCTTCTCCCTACTGGACAGCCTAGGATGACATTTACCTTTCCCAAGGGAAAAGGCCCAAACTGGATCCTGATGTGTTCTAACTCTAAACCCCGACCCCTTGGAGCATGTTCCTCTCCCCTCCCAGCCCTGACCCAGTCTTGCTCTGCTTAGCTTACAAGAGCCAACAGGCTGCCAGGACAAAGCAGAGGGGAGGAAGGTTGGCTTAGCAGCCCCGATAGGATGGAGCCCAGTGGGGGAGTTCCAAGCGTTCACTGGGTCAAGCTGCCGGGGGGCAATAAGAGGGAATTGAAGCTGCTGAACAAAGGCAGCTGAGATCAGAAACAACAGACACTTCCCTTGGAGCAGAGTCCACATCCCCGGCCCCATCTGAGCCTAGAGCATGGGAGCAGTCCATGGGAAGCCAGTGCAAAAGAGCTGAATGCACCAAGGAGGAAAGGGCTGACGGTTCAGGGACAGGGGCTAGGACGGGAAGAGAGGGGAGACCTAGCCACGGACCAGGGCCCACTGCTTTAGGTGCTGTACAGATACACAGCAATCATATCTAGCTCTTACACAGTCTAGGCATTTTAAATATCGGTTAATTGAATAGTCAATTAACCTCATGAATTCTAATCGGTTAGTTGACTATTCTATAGTCCCTGGGAGTGGGGCTGGCAGCCAGTGTGCTCCAGCCCCACTCCTGGGGAGCCCCCTGCCACCCCGTGCTGCATGATGCCAGGAGGGAGCTGGTCCACAAGGGGAGCCAGTTTAAAAAACCAACTCCCCTAGTGGACTGGCTGCCTGCCACCCCCACTCTGCTGCCTCCGATACAGAGGCAGCAGCATGGGATGGCAACAATTCCTGCCCAGGGGAGGGGGAGTTTGAGCCCCTGGACCCAGTGCAAGCTGGAACCGAGCCAGGCTGCCTGTCCACCTGGCTCCTAATATACTTTAAATGCAGAGCCACAGTGAAAGTAGGTCCCAGAACTGGTGCAAACTGGGACTGAGCTGGGCTGCTGGCCAGCCTGCTAAAAAATTTACTGGGGAAGAGGTGAATGTGTGTAGTCTATAGCATTAACCTATAGCATTAAACTATAAGCTTTTGCTTATCAGTTAATCAACTACACTATTACATCCCTAAAACAGTCCTCTCCATCCGTGCCTCTCAAAGCACTTTACAAAGGCCAGTATCATGCCACAGCTGGAGAAACTGAGGCACAGAGTGGGGCTGTGGTTTGCCCTGCAGCTGAGGGATAAGGAGCCCTGGGAGATTTTTATCCCAGCTGACATTACTGAGTTTGAGCCACGTGGTTTAAGCCTTTCAATGCTCTTGGCAAATTATGTGTGGTACTGTGGCAAGCAGTTCCACAGGTTAACATTCCCCTTAAGGAGTACTGCTCAGCAGACATTCCCAGCACGCTGCAGAAGCCAGTTGTATGGGTTAACATCACACTGCACTGTGGCAATAAGTTAACCACCTGCCCCAAAAGTGCCCTTCAGAAACAAGATCCACAAGCCATACCCTGGCCCACAGAACTTTCTGCAACAGGTGTTTATACCCCATCCCCACCAGGAAAACACACCAGCACCTAGACACCCCCACCCACCACCTAGCTAGTTCCAGCAATTAAATACCCAAACCCATCACCATCAAGCAGCAGCATGTTGCTAAGGCTGCAAGTTTGGTGCCAAGATGACAGGAATGGGGGGGAAGGGGGAGATCTAGGCTTCCAAGCTATGGAAGGGAGAAGGGATGCTGTGAATCAGGCTTGGTACCTCAGTTGGTCGTAATCTGGGTCACTCTGCAGCTCCTTGCCTGGCTCCCAGCTGTGGCGCCGGAAGGAATCCGGCGGGTGCATGGAGGACCTCAGTTTGCACAGCCTCCGCAACGGCACACCCAGGAAGCGGTCTCCCTCCTCCTCCACCTCCCAGTCAGCCTCCGGGTCGCCATCCGGGCAGGAGCCCTGCTCCACAGCGGACATGCAGCGGCGTTTCTGGCACTGGGCCCTGCAGGGGGCGCCATCACAGGCACCCGGCCATTGCGCTGAGCTGTTCATCCTTGGGACATGGGGACAGACGGATGCTGCAGAGGAGGACAGACAGGACCAAGAGGTCAGAGGCAGGCTGAGGCAAGAGGCAATATCACAGCTTGCAGACTGGGGGTGGGGCTGGAGGCACAGGGGCCTGGCACTGCCCCCCACTGGTCAATGGAAACTTGGGGTCACTCAAGCCAATGGCCACCTAACGGGTGGAACCAGCTCCCGCCTGATCTTTAGGCAACCCAGCAAGCTCAGCTGGTTCCAGAGAGCCCCCCACCCCTCACAGTTCCTGCTCCAGTCCTCGCTCCCAGCCTTAGTCCCAGCCCGCACTCTGGTTTCTAACCAGGGTTCCCTGTAAGCAGAGCACTTGGGTAGCCACCCAGGAGAAAGTCCAATGGCATCCAACTGATTAGCAGAGCACCCACAGCCAGCATCATGTGTTTCTATTGGTGGTGCACATCCACACATGCCTCGGTGCACATAACAAAATGTATTCCACAAAAGGATGGCAAAAATGAGAAGGAACACCGTTTCTGACCCCCGGCCCCTTGCTCTGACTTAAGCTTGTTCCCGTGATCCTGACCCCAGCTTCACCCTAGAACAGGTGGCCTGCTCCCTGCGTCTACACGTCAACACTCAAATTCCCCCAAAGACCTCCGACAAGGTCCCATTCGAGGTTCCCTCTAAGCCAAGGGTGGGGAAGCTAAGGTCCGAGGGCCAGATGCGGCCCCCAGCTTGCCCGGATCTGACCCCCCGAGGCTTGGGGCATTCCCCCCAGCATTGGCGAGCTGGTGCTGGAGCTCCAGTGCCCCATTGGCGCCCCCCCATGGGGCTGGAGCACACAAAATCTACTAGCCTGGGCCTCCCAAGGCTCCCAGGTACGAGGGGAACTTCCCAGTTATCTGTTTGGGGGAGGCGGGTTTTTTTGTTTTGTTTTTGGCTTCTCACTTGTGTGTGGCCCTCGACTGACCTTTCTGTGGGTCAGTGACCCCTGACCCAAAAAAGATTCCCCAGCCTGCTCTAAGCCACACGGCTGCCTAATAATCCCCGTGCAGGGACTCAGGGCTCCCTCCAGGAACAGGGAGGATTCAGAAAGGGTTTTAGGGGCTGCAGACCATGGCCCTGGGAAGCCCCTGTGTTCTGGGTCAGCTCTTCCTGGCAGGGGCAGGCTGCTCCATAACCCCCCCCCCCCGCCCCCCCCCCAGCAGAAGCTGCACTGCCAGAGCTTGGAAGTTCCGCTTGGAGGTTCCGCCCCTGCAGCTCCCATTGGCCAGCGCCAGTGGCTCCCCCCCCCCCCACCAAACAGGAGTTGCCCCCACTCTAAGCCCCGGCCCCAGCCCTCAGCCTCCTGCCCCACCTCCCTCCCAGACCCTGCACCCCAACAAGGAGCCCCCTCCTGAACCCTAAACATCTCAGCCCCATCCTAGAGCCTGCACCCCCAACCCTGAGCCCTCTCCCACACTCCAAACCACTCGGTCCCACCCCCGCCACATTAATTTTGTTATCTGCACCAATAGGGAGGCAATGTGTCACACACCACCGCCATGTCAATGCACACAACAAAATTCATTCCACACATGGACATAAAGACTTAGAGGGAACACTGGTCCACGCCAGCCATGAGGTGAGGCAGCCCACGCCCCAGCAGCTTACAGCTCCGACAGGAAACGAGTGGGTGGGTTCTCAGCTTTGCAAACATCAGCAACCCCAAAAGGATCACCATCACTAGTACTGACTGGCTCCCTCACGGCCAGAGGATGGGACAGGCCCCCAGGAACCGAGCTGCCCTCTGGCCCCTATGCAGTGCGTCTCCTGTGGGTTACAATGACCTGATTATCAAAGGCCAGGACCCTGGGTTGTTCCTTACTCAGAAGGGGCCTGCCACTCCTGGAAAACTAAGGCTGCTGTACCTGTTGGCTACAGCTGACCCACTGTTGATCTCTCCCCCCCCCATCCTGTTCCTTTTATGAGCTCCCCCAGAAAAGCAGCCACCTTTCAAGTGGACATTAAAGCTTATTACAGCCACCAAGAGGAACTGACTTGGGCCATTTCCCCGTGCTCCCTTCAAAAGGCCCCATTCCACAAACACGTCGTGAACCACGCCAGGGCCTCGTTCAAGGGGCTGTCCTACGACTCGGAGGGCAATGCTGGAAAGAGATGAATCGGACAAGAATGTGGAACTCCAGCACCTGCGCTCCCCAATAGCTCTTAGCTGGGTCTCCCAGAACACAGCAGCTGGGCCCCCGCGATCCCCAGCGACTCTTTGCCACGTGCTAAGGGAAAGCGAGTCTCCACCCAGCCCCGAACAGCAAAGCCATGAGCCACGCTCTGGCTTTTAGAGCATCTCTCTCCATCCTACTCACCCCACCTCCCCCATTACTGCAGCATCTGCTCAGCTCGCCATCTGTGACCTAGGTATCCTCACAGCCCGGCTGGGATCCCCATTGTACAAAGGGGGAAACTGAGGCTCCATGAGGCTAAGTGATCCACCCAAGGGGAAGTGCAGCAGAGCAGGAATTGGAATTACTAGTCCAGCCATCTGCTCCAGACAAGCTGAGACCGAAGGGCTCACAGCAGAGCTGGGAATTCATCCGAGATCCGATCCAGGTGCCACACTCTCCTCCCTGCCTCTCCCTTCTGCAATTCCACCATCTTTTCCCTCCCCTCTTGCTCAAAGGGGCGACCGATGGTTTAATGAGTCTGTAGCTGCACTGGGGACTTCCTGTCGGATGCGCTGCCACTAGGCACCTCATGGACACGGCAGGGACAGAACCGCACTCCTCTCAAGCTGGCAGTATAGAGCCTAAGACACACAGAGCCGAGCACATCCCGTTCCATGCTGACTCAGCCTCTCCCCCTTAGCCGCTCATTGGAAGGTATCCACCAGCCAGACTGCTTGAACAAGTGGCCTAAGCCAAAGTCCCTTGAAGTCACTGGGCGTCTTTCCACAGACTCCAACATTAGATCAAGTCCTTCAAGGCACAGAACAGCTCAAGAGGCTGAATTACTCTGGCTTCCTCTGGACAGCTCCCTCCCACCCCCCTAAGACCAAGTGGAGAGGCAACCAGGCCCGTAAGAGCCTGGGGAAAAGGTCACCTATGGATCACTCGTCCTAAAGATCCCTCTTTCGGGCCCTTTTGTTACACCTAGGGGAGCACATGCCCCTGTCAAGCCTAGCGCACGCTCGGGGCAGACACTGGAAATGGGGGAGCCCATTCCTGCACCAGCCCTTTTGCAAAGGAGCTGGGAGGATGGTGCAACAGGGGCTAAGCCAACAGGCTTGGGTATTGGGCCTGGATATTCCGGCGCGCTAAGAGGAAAGCAAAACATCTCCCCAAGCTAAGTGCCGGCTCTCATCTCGCCACCCGAGTTACTCATTAAACGGCCAAGAACGTCTGCAGGAAAAGAGGAGCCATCTCCCCCTCCCCAGCACGTACACAGACTGCTAGTTAAATGGGCAAGCTTAGAGCAGTGTCTTAACCTTTTTTTTTTTTAATAAAGTACCCCTTTTAAAAAAAATTGTATGTACCCCCAGTACCTACAGTTTTCAGACACACACAAAAATGTTTCTACTGTTGTAACACATTTGTTTAAACAACTTAACTGTAGCTGGGCGGGAGATAACATTTTTGGATGTAAAAAGTACAAAAATAATCAAGTGCTGTAAAACTTCAAACAAAAATTCAGTTTTCTCCAAATTTCAGTTGTGTTTACTCCCCCCCAACTTCTCTTGAGGACCCCTAAGGGTACTCATTCCACTGGTTGAGATTCACAAAAAAAGCCAGTGTAAGTACCTGGCAACCCTAGCAGCACCCAGTCTATGATATATTGCTCCTGCAATATAAACAGCAACCTCTCGGGTCTTTGCTAACCTACCCCAGAACCATTTAGGAGGGGGGGTGGGAGGGGCCATGCAGGGGTGATGCCTTTCAGCCTGACCCAATGACAAGGTGCACAGTCTAGGAGCTTTCCCATCACGCAGCATCTGCACCACTGGCCTTTACTGCACCATCACGGCTACCCTTCTTCTCACACACTGCCCTCTTGGGAGCAGCATCACCCCTTTGACAAGCGGGAACAGGCGTCTTATGGCAGTCCTGGGGAGGAGGTGGCCCAGCAAGCCCAGTTCTCAGGAACCTCAGCCCCCCAGAATCTCGGCCCCCTACCAATGCCCAGTTCCCACCACAGCCCCAGGCAGGGCAGGGCTGCACTCTTCTAGCCCATGTTTTCAAAAGAAAACCAAGGCAGGGGAGCTGTAGGAAAGAGCTGTGTGGAACCGGCAGCGAGGCCAGCATTACACACTAGGGGACGGGCACTGGGAGCAGCACTGTGGCGCTCTCTGTGTGGCGCCAGACTAGGCCCCTCCTGAAACATGAGCCTCTTTCGCTGCACTGTGGCAGGGGGGTTTCCCCAAGAAGGCTAAGGCACCGAAATCCAATTTAATCCAGGCTCTTAAATCCCTCAGGCTCCATGACAAAGCCCTGCCGAAGGATCTGAACCAAAAACAGCATGGAGGACGTCTGTGGCAGAAGCAAGAGCAGAACCCCTGTATCCTCATGCCTAGCCTTGTGCTTTAACCACCAAACCAGGCCATCCTGCTGGCCTCTAGGCCGCCCCAATGTGGTGCATTTCCTGTGTATCCTGGTGACAGCCTCCAAGGCAGCTCGCTGCTGGACTGAGATCCAGATCGGAGGAGCAATTGTGGCCCGTTATAGTCCGCCTGACATTTCTGTCACCAACAGAAAACATGCAAATGGGTGGGGGGGGGGGGGGTCACAGTAGGCAGGGAGCACAGCTAATATCTAATGGCAGAAAGGAGAATTCAGTATTTGGAAAGCAACCTTAAGCTGCCCTTTAGCCATCATTAAGGCTGAAGTGACACTGAAGGGCAGTGTGGTTTAGTGGTCAGAGTCATGCCTGCATTCGCATCCTGGTTTTTAACACCAACTCATTGTGGGGTCCTGAGCAAGTCATTGTGCCTCAGTTTCCCTTGCTGTAAAATAGGGGGTAATACCGCCCAGAGGAAAGAGAGTGCAGCGGCTACAGCATCAGCTTGGGACTCAAGACTCTCCAGTTCAATTCACTGCTCTGCCCTGCATGATCTAGGCAAGTCATTCCACTTCTCGGTTCCCTCATTTTCCAGATGGGGAGAACGGCACTATGGGGTGGGGAGGCAACACACATACAGGGTGCTGAGGTACAGTAGGAACCACAAACACAGGTAGAGCTACCTCACACGTGCGTGTGAATTAGTGAATGAGTCTCAAAAAATCCTCTGATGTGACCCTGGCCACTGACCAGCCCTATTCTGCAACCCTGCAAAGAAAAAATAAATTGGACACAGCCACCAATGTCCAGTGCCACCGGCGTCATGAAATTCACACCTTTTCTAGCAGAAATCCAGCAGTTCAGAACCACCCCCTACTTGAGCCTGGTTTCAGCATTTACAAAACCAGTTTGATTGGATCCACCTTGGAAGCAGCTGGATTGTTTCCCCCTGCATTGACTGCACCCACTCATGAGAAAAATGCAAAGATCAGCCACAGACAGTCAAGAAGGGGCCCCGAAAAGTCACAGAACCATAAGGCAAGAAGGGACCGCAACGGCCATCTAACCTAGCCAAGACAGACAGCTGCCCATCCTCCAAATTTCAGTCCTGTTTACTTTCCCAGTCTTCTGCTGCTGGAAATCAGCAGAGCCCAGAGATTTATTCCAGTTGATAACCTAACCTTTAAGATGCTTGCAGCAGGGCAGGGACTATATTTTTGTTCTGTGTTTGTACAGCTCTTGGCCCCTGTGGGCCTTCTCCATAGTGACGGTGCCTAGACCCTATGGGAAGAGCTTCTACAAGGATAATCATCATCTGACGCCTTATTCGCTAAGGACAGATGCTGTTGCTGCCATATGAGCAGGCCTCCACGATCATAAGGAACTGTTCACGCTCGGGAAGGCTTGGGTCCAGAAGTGGCTTTCATGGTTCCTGGCCCCTGCATGAAATTGGGCAGGTCAAACATTGCTTTAGCTTTGATTTTGCCCTTACATGCTCTTAGCAGAGATAGTTGACTCACAGGTCAACGTGAGGTGATGGTGCTGAAAGGAAAACCTCACCAGACAATGATGGGCCTTCAGTGCAGTGGCCATGCATCAGAATGGAGGAGAGGGGGCGGGGCGCGGAGAAAAACACACCCCTGGCATCACTTGAAAAGCTCACATGGGATGTTGAAGAGTCCAGGAGACATACCCCCATCTGCTGCTCACATGGGCTGAGCTGGCTGCTGGCTTGGTCGCCAAGATTTTTTAAGTGCGGCCACACTCACTAAACAATGCTATGAAAAAAGAACAGTTGTGTCCATCCCTTCGCACTAGCTCTAAGGTTACTAACCCCGAAGCTTCTACAGGGGATTTTCTCCTGGAATCTCACCAGTGTTCCTTGAATGCTGAGTGTTTGAACAGCCACCCAGGAGTGAGTCCAATGCCACCCAGTTAATTAGCAGAGCACCCACAGCCAGCAGCGTGTATGTCTACTGGTGGTGCACATGCCTCAGTGCATGGAACAAACTTTATTCTGCACATAGGTGGAAAAAAAATCCGCACATGGATGGAAGAGATTACAGGGAACACTGAATCATTCCTTATTTCCAGGAGTCTACCTCATGGAGATTTTGGGCGCTAACAGTCTGGCATCGCAGCAGAGCAAAAGCAGGATCCCTTACATGATTCATTCTGCGCCACTCCTGGAAGCAGCCAGCACCATCCCTGTGGGTGAGCGGGGGGTGGCGGCGCTGGGGCGTGTCTCCGTGCACTGCCTCTGCCCAGAGCACCATCGCTGCAGCTGTGGGCAGCGGTGCACAGAGACCCTCTAGCCCCACTGTTCCCTCCAAACATTTCCATCCATGTGTGGAATAATTTGTATGTGCACTGAGGCATGTGTAAATTAGGGAAGTACTAGTGTAGTCAATTAACCAATTAATTGATAAGCAAAAGCTTATAGGTTAATGCTACAGACTACGTACATTTCCCTTCCCTGTCCTTGGCAGTAAATTTTTTAGCAGGCTGGCCAGCAGCCCAGCTCAGTCCTGGCTCACACCGGGTCCGGGACCTACCCCTGCTGCGGCTCTGCGTTTAAAGTGTATTAGGAGCCGGGCAGTCTGGCTCAATCCCGGCTCGTACGGGGTCCGGGAGCTCAGACCCCCAGACAGGGAATGCTGCTGTGGACAAACACCTGCCTGGCACTCCACGCTGCTGCCTCAGATACAGTGGCTGCCGGCCCTGCCCTCAGGGACTATAGAATAATCGACTAACCAATAAGGTTATTCGACTATTCAATTAACCGATATTTAGCATCCCTAGTGTGAATGGGCACCACCAGGAGAAAGAACACACCTAGCTTTGGGCGCTCTGCTAATCAGCTGGGAGGCTGCACAAGCGCCAAGCTTACAGAGACCACAACCTCCCCCTGCCCAGGAAAAGGCACTGCCAGAGGGATGTACCTTTGGGAGCCACACCGCTTGGGATGAGTGCTGACCCCTGGCCCTCTTCCACACCTCAATCACCTGCGCCAACCTAGTTCCCAGCTCTCACACCCAAACTCCCTTCCAGAGTCTGCACTCCACACCCTCTCCCTCACCTAAACTCCCAACCCGACCTGGTGAGAGTGAGAAGGTGAGGAAGTGAGAGCCAGAGGCAGGGGCAGGGATGGGGAGAGTGTGACTGGGGCCTCGGAGAAGGGGCAGGACAGGGGGCAGAGTAAAGGTTTTAGGGTTTACACAGTGATATAGTTGGCAACCCTCGCTAGCTCCCAGATCCATTGAAAAAGACAGAGAGAATTTTCCTACCAGCACCACAAGATCAAAAACACCCCTTCTGCTCTTTGTAGTGTTGTTATTAGTACAACAGCACAGCGACCACGGCTGAGATCAGGGTTTGATGGTGTTAGGCACTGCACTGACACCTAGGACGGGACAGTCCCTGTCTTGTATCTAAAACCAGGACAAAGGAACTAACCTTATTAAAATAATTAATCCCATTTTACAGATAGGCTGTTGAGGCCTGAGATGGATAGGAGGAGCACTGGCTCCTCATAGTGACTAGAGGGTTAAACTCAGGTAGCTAGGGGATGTTGGCGGAAAGACAGTTGAAATGTAAATTGAATAGAGATACTTGGTTGCTCTTCCTTTGTGTGAGTTCTAAATTAGCAGCTGGAGGAAACAAGATGAAGTAATCAAACAGAAAGACCATGCTTACAAGAAAAATTGGGTACGGGAATAGACGGGGCCTTGAAGTACAGATCAGTATGGATCATGAGTAGATAGAAGAATATATATTTAATCACAACCAGGGGTTTTGTTTTTTTTTATTTTGTAGTTTAGTTAAACTTTCTGGGTGAACTTCCTTTCCCCATATCCAAGCTACAGCTCAAAGGACTATGTTTCTTTGTGGTTTGATCTGTTCTTTTCTTTGTTGCTCTATAAAACACCTAGCAACCAAGTGCACTTTATCAAGTCTACCTTTTTGTTTTATTAATAAAATCACCTTTTTAATGCAATGATTTGATTCTTGTGTCTGGAAAGTAACAGAAGGTCTTTGTGTGCGCCTGCCTAGCCCGAGGGGTCAGCTATCAGAGAGACAGTTTGTTTTCTGTGTTTTTTTGTTTATTTTTTCAAGTTATCTTGTGGCAAAAGAGCTCGGGGGTACCTCTTGGGAAGAAGTTCAAGTGTTTCTTCCTGGTTTTCAGGATTTTTCTTAATTCACTTGATGGTGGCAGCCTCTTTCTCAAGGCCAGGAAATCTGTAACCTTAGGGAGTTTGGGGTTTTTTTAAAGCAGAAGCCTATAGGGGCAAGGTATTTAAGATCCCTTGCAGGCCCCCACCTTCTTCACTTGGAGTGCCAAAGTGGGGAACAGCCCTGACAAGACCCAGAAGGATTAAAGGTATGTGTCTAGACTGCAGGTGCTGGTCACCACTTCACTGTTCTGGGACCGGAGCAAGCTGGACTACGATGCCTCAAGCAGAAATCACATCCACTCACTAGACATAAACTAAGTGATTTGCCCAGGGTTGCACAAAGAGCCTGTGGCAGAGCCAAGAATTGAAATCCCAGGCAGCTGGGCACTTGTGCAGCCGCTCGGGAGAGATTCAAATGCTGCCCAGCCAATTAGCAGAGTGCGCACAGTTAAGCTTTTTGTTTCTATTGGTGGTGCACATTTGCACATGCCTTGGTGCAAATAAAAAAATATTCTGCACATGGAAAAGATTAGAGGAAATATTGTAAGCTGTTCCAATTGGGGCCAATCTAAAACAGACAGGGCAAGATGGAAACTGTGGCGCAGAGAGGGGAAGTGACTTGCCCAAGGTCAAGCAGCAGGTCAGTGGCAGCGCCAGGAATAGAACCCAGCCTTGCTGAGACTCGGCCCAATTCCCTCTCCACTAGATCATGCTGCCCAGCTTCAGCGCCATGCCTACCAGCCCTGCTCATCCCCAATCAAAGAACCAAAGTGCCAAAGCAGGCCCATCCCGCCCCAGGCCCTACTGTGCATTCACCTCTCTGGGGGATCAGCCCCACCTCATTCTAGCTGCCCCAGACTCACCCTCTGCACCTGCTGTTGGAAAGACCTGTTCCCGTCTCTGCTTGGATGCCTTCCGCGCTCGCGGCCAGCCTGCCAGCTCCTGTTTCTCCCCTGCTGTACAAACTTCCTAGCTACCGCCCCGGTCCAACGGGATGAACTCAGACGCTTTCCTGTTTTCGAGTTCCCAGACGCTGTCAGCTGATAAGAACTTTCCGCCCCTTCGGCCCGTTAGCTGCTGACAGCTCTTGATTGAATTGTCCTAGGCCAGTTACCAATTGTCCATATGTAGGGATGGGCCAACAACGGGAGGGGAGTATGAGCTAGTGGTTAAAGGCGGGGTGGGACAGGGAGACCTGGCATCCATTCCCAGGAAGAGGCGTCTAGCAATTCAAGCTTGGGGGAGGGAAGACTGGAATCCAGTCCCAACTCTGGAAGGGGAGTGTGACTTAGGCCAAAATGGAGGGCTGGGAGTCAGGATTCCTGGTAAATTTAGCCCTCTTGTCAATATAGGGGAGTGTAACAGGGGATGGATCTGGAAACAGGACTCCTGGGGTCTACCCTCAGCTCTGGGATGTGTGGATTGTTTAGTGGTTAGAGCAGGGAACTAGGACTCCCCTTTGGCTGGAAACATCGAACCGGAGCCATGAGCTACGGAGCATTTAGGTAAACAAAGCAGCGCAGGCCCACTAGCGGCTTTCCCAAAGCCGGCCCACAGCCCACTGGGAGAAACACTGCTCTAGGAGCCCTGGGGGAAAGCCTATGTCACCACTCAGCATGCTGGCCTGAGCCAGCGAGGAGCTGAGGGCAGGGGGCGGTAGCCCATGGAAACCTAGCGGAAGTATACAAGACAACAGGATTCCAGCTTGGGTGGACAGGCCAGTCTCCCTTTCCCTAGACAACCCTTCCAGGAAGCCAGTGCCCATCTCAGAATCAGGCCAGTGACTGCAAAGCAAAGCAAGGCTTGCTTCCCCCGGCAGGGCTGGCATGACTACATGTGTGCTGTGTCCCCATCCGGAGGCTGCTGTGATGGAGGATAATGGTTTACTACTGCTGCCAGGGAGCAGAGCGACTCTCTTAGCTCAAGCGGTGGAATTCATTGTGGTGGGTGGCTCTGCTGGAGAGAGACCGAAAAGAAATTGTACTACCAAATGAGGAGCTCAGAGCACTGAATTAGCTCCCCTCAAATCCTCTTTGGGGGTGGGGGTGGGGAAAGACAGCTCTCTTCTATTAGACTCTACAGAAGTTATTGTGCCTTCTCTTACTATTTTAATTTTTGGAGCACCTAGGAACCCCAGTCATGCCTGAGACCCCATTGTAAACACAGACACCCCCTGTATGAAATGACAGCCCCTGCCCCAAAAAGACTGCAATCCAAGTACCTTCCTCTGCCCAATTGCATGTCAGCTCCTTCTAGGAGTGAATTAAGCAACCTAGCAGCTAGCTGCCATGGTTTTTTCTCTCTCTCACCTTCTCCCCCCAGGGGAGGATCAAATATTGTTTTGGCTAGGTTGGAGGACAGTGAGGTGGAGGGGGGCTACATATGGGGAGATTAAGGCAAAGGGAGAGGAAATGACTTGCTAAAGGTCATCTAGGAAAATCAGTGGCAGAGCAGGGAATCCAAGAGTCCTGGCTTCCAGTCATATACTTCTCTGTCACTGCCACAAACAGAACACAAGAGTCCTGGCGTCAAGTCACCTGCTCTAACAGGCAGGCCCCACACCTCTCCTAGAGCCAGGAATGCAGCTTCACTCCTGTCACAGAGTGTGGGGTAGTTACCGAGCCCTGCACCCCCATCCGCAGTCAGATGTGAGACTCAGCCAACAAGTAGAACAGAAGGTGTATTTGTTGACAGGGACACGGCATAGCAGACTTGTTACAGGAACCAGGAGCTTTCAGTACAATCCATCTTAGGGACGAGGGGGCCCAGAGCCCCCCAAGCCAGCTACACTCCCTCCTCCCTACAGCAGCAGAAAACTAAACTCACACACCCAGCAACTGGTCTCAGCCTTCTAGGCAGCCCCGCCCCCTCCTTTGTTCCGATTCCCCAGCAAAGGTGTTATCTCCTATCACCTGGCTCTCAGGTGTGAGACCAAATTCACTTCTTCAGTGAGTCATGCTCCCCCCCCCCCCCCATTCCAGGCAATGTTGAACTGCCCAGGGAAACTGAGGCACACACGCACACACACATCCCCCCACCATCACTCCAGAACAGCATAGGACAGTAGAATCACACATGACCCAACAAAGCAAACAGCATGAATACAGTGACTTTCAGCAACTGCAAGAGTGAATACAGTTCCCGCTACATCACAACTCCCCACCGAGGACCCTACCCCCAAGCCCACGTGGCCTCCTTCTAAAACTGATCAAAACAAGTAACTAAGAACAGCGCGGCCCTGCCCGGCCCTGCGTGCCTCCTGCCTGTACCTTTAGTAGAAGCGACAGTCATTCTAGTTCAGAACAGGACTCGGAAGGGAGCTCAGACAAGCACGTCCTACCCCGCATGGCACTGCGTGTGCGGCTGGGGAATGTAAACAGGCTTGAGAGCAAAGCTGCTGAGAGGGGGAGGAACAGGCGCACGCACAAAAATGCCCGGGGTGGGGGAGGGGTGGAGAAGAGGGATTTAGGAGGCTGGAGAGAGACATCAAGGGCTCAGACTACGGACCAGAGTTGGAACAGCCAACGGCTCCCAAGCCTGGCCCAAGTTCTCTTCGAAATCAGGATGGGACCAATTGTGAGTGGATAGAACACCCCCCTCCCCACATGTGCCACTATAGGTCGCTGTTGGAGATGAGACACTAGCTGGATCTGACTAGGCTGGGGATTCCCCTGTATTCCAGATCTCCTCTAGAATGGGACCAGATTCCCATGAACAGGGACCCAGTGGTCCAGGGAAGAAAGTCCCAGGAACTGGACAACCGCTGATAGGAAGTATGTGTGTGTGTGCATGGAATGGCCACCAGCTTGGCACCAGGGATCAAACTAGGGCCTGCAAGCGTTTAAAGTGGGAGCTAAACAGCCAAGCCACCCTAGCGCGGGGGGAGGGGGGGGGTTACAGACTCATACCCACTATGCGCCAGCGCTCACTTTGCAAGGGAGCCCTCATCACTTGCCTAAAATTAGAAGCCTTCCCCAATTTTCTGACTCCAGTCTGAAAACTAACCATAGTCTCAGAATGTTCAAATGAGCCATTTCAATTAGACATGCCCTAACTTTGCTCTGCCCAGTAGGCAACACTTCCCTTCTGGAGTCGAGTTAGAACCAGTATCCTGGCTCCCAGCCTCCTCCTCTCACTACTGCAGGTCATACCTCCCCTTCCACCCACCGAATCCTAGAACTGGAAGGGACCTCTAGAGATCACGTCCAGGCCCCTGCACTCATGGCAGGACCAACCAAGCACCATCTAGATCATCCCTGATACATGTCTGGCCAACCTGTTCTTAAATATCTCCAATGATGGAGATTCCACAACCTCCCTAGGCAATTTATGCTAACACTTAATCATGTGACAGTAACTTTTTCCTAATGTCCAACCTAAACCTCCCTTGCTGCAATTTAAGCCCATTGCTTCTTGTTCTATCCTCAGAGGTTAAGAAGAATAATTTTTCTCCCTCCCCTTTGAAACATCCTTTTAGGTACCTGAAAGTTGCTATCATGTCCCCTCTCAGTCTTCTCCTTTCCAAACTAAATAATCCCAGTTCTTTCAGTCGTCCCTCCTAGACCACGTTTTCTAGACCATTAATCCTTTTTTGTTGTTCTTCTCTGGACCTTCTCCAATTTCTCCACATCTTTCCTGAAATGTGGTGCCCAGAACTGGATACAATACTCCAACTGAGGCCTAATCAGCACAGAGTTGAGCAGAAGAACGACTTTCGTGTCTTTCTCATAACACTCCTGTTAATGCATCCCAGAATCATGTTAGCTTTTTCTTGCAACAGTGTCACACAGTTGACTCACATTTAGCTAGTGGCCCACTATGACCCCAAGTTCCCTTTCTGCAGAACTCCTTCCTAAGTGGAGCACTTTGCAATTGTCCTTATTGAACTTCATGCTATTTACCTCAGACCATTTCTCCAGATTATTTTGAATTATGACCCTATTCTCCAAAGCACCTGCAACCACACCCAACTTGGTAGCATTTGCAAGCTTTATAAGCATACTGTCTATACCAGTATCTAAACTACTGATGAAGATATTGAACAGAATTTATCCCAAAACTGACCCCTTTGGAACCCCACCTGCTATGCATTTCCAGCATGACTGTGAACCATTTTGATAAGAAGGTCATGTGAAACCGTATGAAACGCTTTACAGGCAGTCCCCAGGTTACGCAGAATATAGGGACTATAGGTTTGTTCTTAAGTTGAATTTGTATGTAAGTCGGAACTGGCGTCCAGATTCAGCCGCTGTTGAAACTGACCAGCGGCTGGCTACAGGAAGCCCGAGGCAGAGCTGCTCTGCCTTGGGCTTCCTGTAGTCAGCCGCTGGTCAGTTTCAGCAGCGGCTGACTTGGGGACCCCTGGGGCAGAGCAGCTGGAGTGCTGCCGGGTTGGTCCAGTAGCGCCGAGGAGCGGCGCTGCGGGACCAACCCGGCAGCACCCCAGCTGCTCTACCCCAGGCATCGGCGAGAAAAGCCTAGTCTGCTGGGGGGGGCGCACTAGCTGCGCCCCCCCCCCCCAGCAGACCAGGGAGACGCGGATCAAAGCTGCAGAGGACGCAGGCGGCAGGACCGCGGCGCGTCTCGGCGGTCCCGCCGCCCGCGTCTCCCTGGTCTGCTGGGGGGGCGCAGCTAGTGCACCCCCCTCCCAGCAGACCAGGCTTTTCTCGCCGCGGACCAGGTGAGAAAAGCCACTCCGCGTCTCCCTAATCTGCTGGGGGAGACGCGGAGCAAAGCCGGCAGACCAGGGAGACGCGGAGCAGCTTTTCTCGCCGCGGAGGACACGGGCAGTGGGACCGCGGTGCGTCTGGGCGGTCCCGCCGCCCGCGTCCTCCAGGGTGAGAAAAGCCCCGTTCGTATGTAGGGATCCGACATAAGTCGGATCCACGTAACTCGGGGACTCCCTGTACTAGAGTCTGGGTATACCACGTCCACTGCTTCCCCCTTTTCCACAAGACTTGATATCCTATCAAAGAAAGCTATCAGATTGGTTTGACGGGATTTGTTCTTTACAAATCCATGCTGTTACCTATCACCTTATTATCTTCCAGGTGTTTACAGATTAATTCCTTAATTGCCTGCTCCATTATCTTTCCTGGCACAGACATTAAGCTGAAACAAAAGACAGGACTATGCAGCACTTTTTTGTCTTTTGTTTCAGCAAGACCAGACTAACACCGCTACATCTCTATTACTATTAGACATTAAGCTGTGATCTGTTTCCTCATTCACCTTCAACAAAGCCTCCCAAACGGAACAGGAAGAAACCGTTCCAGCCTTGCACTGGCCATTTACAAGCTCTCCTGTCACTCTCGTGATGAGAGTTACAGCCTCGTAACATGTGGGAGATGCCTGCACTTCCTTCTTCTGTAGCCCTTGGATTTATAGAGAGAAAATGACAAGGAATTTAAAAAGAACCCAAGTGATAAATATTTTATTGGTAGGCTTGGCAGGATTCAACGTGTATGCCAACCAATAATATCAGTGTGTCATTTTTATCAATGCAAATCTTCAGAGTTGTGCCAAATTATGGGTTTTAAGCATCCCCCCATCTTGAGATATTTCAATTTTCACAGTTTCAGGGATTAATGGGGATAAGGGACAGACAATGACTGAATGACAGCAAATGCTGAGACAAACACAAGTTGTCAACACCACACACTAAAGATACACAGAGCAAGAATAAGGGATGTTAAATATTGGTTAATTGGATAGTTGAGTAACCTCATGAATTCTTATCTGTTACTCGACTATTCTATAGTCCCCGGGGGCGGGGCCAGCAGCCAGTGGGCTCCGGCTTCACTCCGTGCTGCTGCCTCTGTATCCGAGGCAGCAGTGCAGGGTGCCAAGTGGGAGCTGGCTCAAGAGGGGAGACAGCTTAAAAACCAGCTCCCCTCACAGACCGGCTGCCTGTCACCCCGTGCTGCAGCCATGGACAAAAAGGCAGCAGTGCGGAGTGGCAGCAGCCCCTGTCTAGGGCAGTTTGAGCTCCTGGACTCAGCACAAGCCTGAACTGAGCCAGGCTGCCTGCCTGCCCGGCTCCTAATACACTTTAAATGCAGAGCTGCAGCAGGGGTAGATCCCGGACCCATTGCAAGCCAGGACTGAGCCAGGCTGCTGGCCAGCCTGCTAAGAAAGTTTACTAGCCAGGCAGGGCCGGATTAAGCCCTTTAGAGGCCCTAAGCACTGAAAAGATTATGGTGCCTCCCCATATGTAATTCAAAATAAAAACAATACTATACCGTAACAATCTCTCTCTCTCTCTCTTTTTTTTTTTTTTGGTGCTCCTGCTTTGCTGGTGCCCTAAACACATGCTTAGTCTGCCTATTGGATAATCCAGCCCTGTCAGGGGCAGGGCAGCAGGGGGAGGGGGAGAGGAGAGGGAGGGAAGGGAAATGTGCATACTATAGCATTAACCTATCAGTTTTTGCTTATCAGTTAATTGACTACACTGTTAAGTATCTGAGGAAGTGGGTTTTTCCCACGGAAGCTCATGATCCAATAGATTTGTTAGTCTCTCAGGTGCCGCAGAACGGCTGGTTGCATGGTAAATATGATTAAGGTAAAATTCTCCCCAGAAGCATTTTTCTCACTTTGCCTAGCTGTCCATTTCAAATATTCTTGATGGAAATATTTTGTCCTCCTTGGGTTCGGTGAAATCAACAGCTATTGACATTTGCCAAGGCAAATCTAACCCTCCCAGCTACCTACTGGGCAGCTTTTGGAATGCCAAGAATTTGAACATGGGAAGTACTATTGTCTGGAAGCTGCAATGTTTCAGGTGGGGAGAGCTCTTTCAATCAATGCTAGTGGCGAAATTCTGACCCTGTTAAAGTCAATAGCAAAATTCCCCATAACACCCATTTTTGAAGTGGGGCCGCTTCACAAATTTCTGAAGTGGTTGTGGGCTACTCCGGAAGGGGTGGGCCTCGGGCAAAAGGGTTGGGCCCGGAATCTTACCATGCTCCCCCATCTACAGACCCTGATCGGCTGGGACAGGGGGATCCTGTGAAGTCTTTACCCTCCCATCCCCCAACACCTAGACCTAGAGACAACCACCAGCTCCCCCGTCCCCAGGTCTTGATTGGCCTGAGGGCAGGGGAGTGGCAGGGCAGCTGCAGGCTGGATCATCCAGCTTGACGTGCTGGATCTGGCCCACGGAGGCGGTCTTGCCCACCCCTGGGGTGAGGGATTGGGGTGCAGGAGGGCCAGTGAGGTCTGGGAGGGAGTTTGGGTAAAGGAGGCAGTTGTGACCTGGGTCACAGGATTGTGGTGCAGGGGTTTGGATTGTGACCTAGTGAAGGAGGGGGCGGTCACCTAGGACAGGGGACTGGGGTGCAGAGTCTGGGAGGGGGGCAGAAAGTTTAGCTTATGTGGGACAGGGGAGTAGGAGTGGGGGGGGGGGGTCAGAGGGCTAGGGGCAGGAACAGGTTGGGATGCCAGAGGCAGGCTCTGGCCAGGAGACTTACCTGTGAGATTCCCAGCCAGCAGCCCAGCTTGCTTCTCAGGCAGGAGCCTGCCCTGCCCCTGCACAGGCTGCAGAGCCATGTGCTCTATGAATAAGAACTGGAGGGGATAGGGGAGTGGTATTTCATTGGCTGCCTGTTTTTCCAAACGGACAGCTTCCATTGGTCAGAAACTGGACAGTGGGATTGTGCTAGGGGCGGGAGCAGCCATGAGGCACCTCTCCCCCCTCCCCTCCAGACTCACAGTTTGTGGAGCAGAAACAGCCCCACAGCTGCTTTTCTGAGCTGCCTGCGGGGGCGAGGCAAGCAGGGGAATCTGCTTGAGATCATCTGGTGACCACTGTGTCTGCAGGCTGATCTGGTGGCTTGGCAGGCCGGATCTGGCCCGCAAAGGGTGTTTTACTCAGGTGTGAGCTCGGGTGTATCCCTAAGTCCTGATTTCACCAACGCCCTATGCTCAATGGAATCTTTCACATCACAGCATCAACCCCTGCCAAATCATGAGTCAGGTTCCCTGCAATCATGGGAACAGCTGATAAATCCTGAGAATTTTTTTTTTTTTTTTTTTTAAATAGCACCATTTGGCTTCTTTTCCTCTGCCTCCTGCTCTGCGCCTTTAGGGCAAAGGCCTCAAACTAACCGTCACAATGAGGGCAGGGAGGCTCCCTCAATAATCCTCAAGAGCATGTCCCTCACGGGAAGGAGTGCAATGGGGGAGGGAGAGGGCAGGCAGTGGTGGGAAGGGGCCAGGCACCCCACCCCCCCACCCCACCCACTGCTGCCTGGACTCCCAGGCTGTACTGCAAAAATGCTGCAACCATAGATGGCCCATGGGCCATGAGTTTGAGACCCCTGATACAGGGTCATGCTGGGGTCATGTTTTCCAGTTCCCCTTGGCAAGCACAAGAGCTAGAAACTTAAACAAATCTCCCATATTCCCCCCCCCCCTCCCCCTCCCGCCAGCACTTTGTTCTCTTCCTGCTGGCTCGGCTCATGTGCCAACTGCTTCCCCTCTGCCCTGCATCGCCTAGTGGTTTGCAAACCTTTTTCCTCAGGACCCAGTTGAAGAAAATTGTTGATGCTGTGACCCAACATATTTTGACTGGAGTGTGGGCTCTGGGGTGGGGCTGAGCTTTGGGGTGTAGGAGAGGGGCTCCAGCTTTGGTGGGGCCAGGGCTGGGGCAGGAGGGGCTTAGCTTGAGCGGCTCCCTGTCAGTGGTACAGTGGAGGTGCAGCTAAGGCAGCTTCCTGCCTCTCCTGGCGCCACAGACCATGGTGACCCCAGAAGCAGCCAGCAGCAGAGGTGTGGCGCCGGGTCCCCCCTGGAGACAACCCTGGGGGGAACCGGCTTTTAAGCCAGCTCCACCCAGCACCAGCTCCTGCTCTCCCTCTTGCAGCCTCTCTCTGATAGAGAGGCAAGGGAGAGGGGGGGGACGGGACTAGTCGAGTCACTACTCAACTACCCAATCAGCATATGGTTATCAGGGAACAGACTAGTCGCTTACATCCCTAGCGTGGACCATCCTTTCTTCCTCTTCCATTCCTCCCTGCCCTTTCCAAAAAACATTCATCTCCCTTCATTCCCAGGGCAGCCGTTCTCACTCTCTCTGGTTCACACTTCTGGGCACCAGCTCTGCAGAGTTCCAGGGCGGCTTGCCCAGGAAATATGCCACTCAGGCGTGGATTGTTTGTGGCAATCTGTTTGCTGATCTCGGAGCCCTGAGTCATGAACTGTCGAGGGAGCCAGCCGAGCTCATGAGGTTACTGTGGCAGAGCTGGCTACAAAGGCATGGGTTACAACCACAGCTAAACAGTCTTTGGTGACAGCTAGGTTTGTGTTTCTCCTGATGGTGCACATTCGCACATGATTATTCTGCACAAGGAAGGAAAAGATTAGCAGGAACATTGGCTAGGTCCCCACCCTGGCAGCTGTGGGACATCTGGATCCGACATAGTGAGATTACGGAGCTCCATGTCAGGTGAGGTGATGGAGCGTGAACCTGGGAGACAAAGCTGCGCTGTACCTCAGTTACTCTCATCTGTATAATGGGACCAGGAAACAAGCCATGTCCAATCAGAGCCAGACCCAGGAGATCCACAGTTTGAAAGGCAGAGTCGTGCTCTGTGCAAGGTTTAACCATGAAACACAAGCTCAGTGCTGCTTGTTGGGACAATAAATAGAGGGGAGATGCTGAGGCACTACAGTGAAAAAAAGACAGATTAGGGCCTTCGTGAGATATGCCTCCAGTCCCCGACTTGAAACACTATTGAGGGGGGCACCCCACTGCACTCGTATGGGATCCTCTGTAACAAAGCTATTCCTGGGAACACTCCGACTCCAAAAAAATATAGCATGAATGTGGATCTCTTTCTGCAGCCCAACCTACTCCTCACAAAGCCAGGGACCCCCTGTACAGAAACCACCACCGGTCTGATGAGTCAGTCAAGAAAGGGGAGGCAGCATGTCCAAGTGGCAAGAGCAGTGGACCAGAACTTGGATGATCTGACCTCTATTCCCAGCTCTGATACTGGCCAACTCGGCGGCCCACTGTGCCTCGGTTTCCCCATCTGTAAAATGGGATTAGTCACTATATAGGAGCTGGGTAAAGTTATTATTTATCCAGGGAAAGGCTCCCCAGCACAATCTGCCCTTCCTCCGCCAGCTCCAGCCCCTCCTCGCATCAGGGCGTGAAGCGTTTGGCTGCTGGAGGGGTGAAACACGTGCAGTGGTGCCAGCCTGCAGGAAACACCATGAAAACAGGGCAGCTCTGGCTAGAGCCCAAGGAAAGAAACCAGGGCCCAGCCCACATCCAGGCGAGAGGCACTCGACAATTACAGTGCTTGGCCCAGTTATCATAGCGTCTCAGAACCTTGTGATCCTTAGCACAGGACACAGGCCAGTCACCAGCTCTGTCGATGGAGGGGGAGGTGAGGCCAAAGGGGGCAGTTTTTTGCCCCAGGGCCTGGAAAGTCAAAGAGGCCTAGAGCAGCATTTCTCAACCCGTGGTACAAGTACCCTTAGGGAGGGGTACTCGAGAGAAGTCTGGGGGGGGGGGGGGGGAGAGAGTACGTCAACACACCTGAAATTTGGAGAAAACTGAGTCTTTGTTTGAAGTTTCACAGCACTTGATTATTTTTGTCCTTTTGACACTCAAAAATTTCATCGCCCGCCCGGCTACGATTAAGTTGTTTGAACAAATGTGTTGCAATGGTAGAGAAAAATTGTGTGTGTCTGAAAACTGTAGGTACTGGGGGTATTTTTTTTTTTTTTTAAAAGGGGTGCTTTTTTTTTTTTAATAAAGTTGAGAAACACTGGCCTACAGCTCCTGATTGCTACTGCAGCAGCGGCCGGAGCCCGTTTGAATTGCTGCTCTGAGGGCTGGGCGGGGGCAGGGCGCCGCAGGCTGGCTGGCACTAAGGGCTGACTGCCCTGGGCCCCGCCCCTTTCAGGGGCATGAAGCTGGGGTGGCCCGTCAAGCAGGCTGATCCGGCTCACGGAGGTCCTGCTGCTCCCCTGGCCCCAGGCCAATCGGGGCCTAGGGACGGTGCAGCGCATCGTGCACTGGAGGGCAGGAAGCAAATGACTTCGCGCCCTCCCCCCACTGCCCGCAGGTCAAGCAGGACGGGGGCAGGGCGGGAGGAGACTTCGCATGCTTCCCCCAGGGAAAGGGGGCGCACGTAGTCTCCTCCCACCGCCAGGGGCACGGGTGTCTACAGGGAACCGCTAGCGGGTCTCTCTGGGAGAGGGGACAAAGACTTCAGGCACTCCTCCCTCCCACAGATCAATCAGGGTCTGTGGGTGGGGAAGCATGAAAGTGTCCTGGCCCCACCTCTTCTGCATAAAGCCCCGCCCCTTCTGGGGCAGCCCGGGGCCACTTTGAAAATTTCTGAAGTGGCCCCCAGTCAAAAATTATTGCCCACCCCTGGCATGAAGCCAGCTTTCCCCACACTTTGCCCTGGTGCCTACAGTGGCTATCAGCCCCCCCGGCAGTCACTGTTGCCACCATAGTACAGAGGGGAAACAGAGGCCCAGGGTCACCCAAGGAGTCTACAGCACTTGCCTCCATGTCTTCCAAGCCCTAACCATAGCACAATCCTGCCCCCATTTCTAAGCCAGCAGTCTTAACACTCACAGCTTGATGCTCTGTGCTTTTCTAGTGGATGCAACATTCTCTCTGTCCACCCATATTCCTTGGACAGCGGCATGTGTAGATCCTCCGTACAATACACCCATGTACACAAAGAGGAAAATTCACGGAGACCCCCCGCTGGACTCAGTGGTAATGTTTGAAATCACTAAAAGCATGAAACAAAATACAGGACTATGTAGCACTTTAAAGACTAACAAGATGGTTTATTTTAAAACTTTATTTTTAAAAATTTCAAATTTGTCCTTTTCATATGTGTTCATTTTTTAAAATTGTATCCTTTGGTATATATGGTTGTGACAATTTTCTTCCACTATTTGATCTGAGGAACTGGGTCTGGCCCACGAAAGCTCATCACCTAATAAACCATCTTGTTAGTCTTTAAAGTGCTACATATGCCTGTTTTTTGTTTCAGCTACACCAGACTAACACGGCTACATTTCTATCACTAAAAGCATGAGACACTTTACCATCAGAGCCGCAAGAGCAGCTCCCTCAGTTGGCAGCTGTAGTAGATCCTTATCGCTCCCCTCTACACAGAGTTTGGTAGCACAGGTCTCTTATATGCCCGGACACACCCACAGGCTCAAGCATCTAAACTCACGAGTGTGTGTGTGGACATATTCTCCTCCGTTTTAAATGCCAGCCATTGTAAAAATCTCGATGCTCCAGGCTCGGCTCAAGAAGAGACACCTCCATGCAAAAGCAGGAAACATCTCTTCACACTCCTAAGATCAGCTTTCATTATTACAGGTCATTCTTTCAGCCAGGCACCACACTGCCTGCTGAATTCATCCCAAAACAGCTCAGCCCTTGGCAAAGATGTGTGTCCCAGGGGCCCCCAGAAAAAAATTGATGGTGGTGGGCTCAGCTCTAACTTACAAATGGGACTAAAATCAACACTGAGCCCTCTTCAAACCCGTGTTTATGTTCTGCAAAGAATTCCAGCTGCCACCTGCTGAAGAGCCACCAAGAGGCGGGTGGATCATATTACTGCTGCAGCTCCCAGCTCAAGTGATGAGCACTTTGTGAGCCTTACAGCACGAGGTAAGTCCTTGCCCAATGGGATGGCCTCACATAGGAGGTGCAACTGGAATCCCCTCCCCCCACCATGGAAGCCAGATCCTCCCTGTCTCCTGACACAGGAACAAAGGGATGGAATGAAACGGTGGCAAGTTCATAACCGATACAAGGAAATGCTTCCCCCCCACCCCCCGCTCCCTGTGTGGTATGCAGTTAGACAGTGGAACTCACTGCCACAAGATGCCTCTGAGACCAAAAAGTCAGCAAGGGACTTAGACACCAGTGCTCCCTGTAAGCTGAGTACTTGGGCAGCCGCCCAGGAGAGATTCCAATGCCACCCAGCTGACTGGCAGAGCACCCAAAGCCAGCAGCATATGTTTCTAGGGGTGGTCCACATCTGCACATGCCTTGGTGCACAGAACAAAAATTATCCAGCACACTGACAGAAATAATTAAAGAGAACATTGTTGAACACTCATACAGATAGCAAAACTTCCCAGAGCTAAGATAGAGAATATAAACAGATTGTGGATGGGAAATTAAACCTCTTTGGGTTTAAGAGTTTCTGTCTGGGGTCAGGGTAAGATCTGATGGAGGGGGGTAGCAGATTTTCTCACATCCCCTACTGCACCTTCCTCTGAAATAGTTGGTGCTGGTCATGGTCAGAAACTGGTCTAGACAGGCCTTTGATACAGTCTGGCAATTTTTCCGATCCTCTCAGGGCTGAATTTTCCAGCTTGTGGGCAAGTCCCTGAAGGACAAACCCAGGCGTTGCTCAGAGCAGCAAGAAAAGAATCATGTTCCTTGGGAAGAGAAGATAAAAATCTTATGAAGGCCCCAATCAAAAGCCCAAGTCTGACACCAGCTAGAGTCTTTCCATTGGACTTCAGCACATGGTGGGGTGTGCTTGAAGCATGAGACACTTTACCATCAAGAGCAGCTCCTCAACTGGCAGCTGTAGTAGACCCTTATCCCTCCCCTCCTGTGAAGGCCCCTAGTGAACTAAGCGCTGGAGTGGGATCCATCACCCACAGACCTGGATGTCCATTTGGGTCCAATCCACCTCCAGGGAAGATCCCCAACAGGCAATATACCAGGTCACAGAATTATAGGATTAGAAGGGACCACAAGGGTCATCTTTCTAGCCTAAGCCCTGCCAAGAGGCAGGATTTACTGTGTCTACACCAGGGACAGGCAAAATATGGCCCGTAGGCTGGATCTGGCCCATTACCATGCCATGGCCCAGTGGGAGCCTTAGCCAGGCTCCCTGCCTTCTGTGCCCCCACACGCCCCTCAAAGCAGCCAGCTACAGGGGTCATGTGCATCTCCGAATGCTGCAAGCCTCCCCCGCCCCCCAGCACGACCTCATGGCTCTCACTGGCCAGAAACTGTGCCTAAAAACTGGGCTGCTTGCGGAACAGGCACTTCGCAAAGTAGTGCTCTCTGGGAAATGGGTACATGACCCCGCAGCTGGATGCTTTGAGGGGTGCGGGGGCAGTGGAAGGCAGGGAGCCTGAGGTAGAGCTGGTCAAGATGTGGATTTTCGATCCCATGAAAGATTTCAAGCTTCACATTTTTTCAATCCTGAATCAGGCCCGAACACAAAACAGCCAGATGTTTTAACAACTAAATTTATAGGAGGGAAGGAGGGAATCCTTCCAGGTCAATGGAAAGGAAACATGTTGATGTGACCATTTTAAACAATTCTATGGAATAAAATAAATGTTGAGAGGAAAAGTAGTTTTGGAGGGGGGAAAATGGAATCTTTTCATTTGAAACAAGACTTTGCCAAATTTAAAAAACAAAACAAATTTGTTTCCTAAACACCAGTTCATCAAAACAGATCCAATTATGCAAAAAAAGTTCAGCACTCTTAAAATGGCATTTTTCTGCTGGAAAACTGAAACCTCAAACCAGGTCTAGCTCTGGGCTCTCGGTTGGCAGCAGTGTTCCTTGTAAGCTGAGCACTTCAGCAGCCACCCAGAAGAGATTCAGGTGTCTCCCAGCTGATTAGCAGAGTGCCTGCAGCTGCCCTCAGCTGGCAGCATGTGTTTCTATTGGTGGTGCACATCCACACATACCTTGGTGCATCAAACAAAATTTATTCCACATATGGATGGAAAAAAAATTAGAGGGAACATTGGTTGGTGCCTTGAGTCGGTCGGAAGAGGCTGTTTCTCTGACTGGTGCTGAGACCTGCCCAGCTCATCTCATCCCATCCCCCCCTTCCCCAGGCATACCCTGCATCGCTCTACAGTCCCCCAGAACTGAACACCACATGGTCACACTCTGACTACAAGCCATCCTGAGGAACGGAGCTAACAGCAGTACTTGGCATCACTGGGGCAGGTGGAGAGGTGCTTGGCCAAAACCCATCCCAGGGAAGCTAGTTCAGTGGAGGGGATGCAGGGATGAATTTGGTCCAGTGGCAGCAGCAGATTTGCACTTGTATGGGGCTTTTCAGCCAGTACTTTGCACCCATTAGAAGCCAATGCCCCCCCCCCCCCCCCCCCCGGAGAATGACCTGTAAAAGGGATGGGGCAGTTTCCCTCAGGGCAAGTTCAGAGCCAGGCTAAAAATGGCCTTGTGGCCTCCATCTTTGATTGTCTTCCCAGGGTTCTATAGCAAAGCAATCTCCCTTCCTCTTGTTCCCCTTTCTCCCCAGACACCCTGCCCATGGGGTCTGGATTCTATCCACATAGCACCTCAGCATGGCAGCACCCAAATTCTGCCCTCACCAACCGTCCAGCCTTCAACCCGGGCTGGCTGCCTGTGTCCCCAAGGTAACAGTGAGCAAGTGTACGGATCACGTGTGAAGGAGAACGGTTTGCAGCACCCTCCCCCGAACTGGCCTGCCTGGGACCACGCTGTCATTTGTCACTGAAGTCAGCCTGCATGGCTCTGGATCTGACAAGGAGCAGATCTGACATCAGTGTTCTCTGCAAGCCATGCACTCGGTCAGCCACCCAGGAGAGATTCAAATGCCGCCCAGCTGATCAGCAGAGCACCCACAGCTGGGTTCTGTTTCCCCATTGGTGTTGCACATCCTTTGGGGCACATAAAAAAATCATTCCACACATAGATGGGAAAAAATCCTCCATAGATGGATGGAAAAGTTGACAGGGAACATTGTCTGTCATATTCCCATGGTCACTTTTCCGAGCTGACCCAAACTTTCAATATAAACAAACAACTCCACACGCTCCAATCCTGCAAATGGGATTTCCTGCTGCTTCCACAGGAGCAAAATCTGCCATCTGCTCCAGTCTTCCTTATGCTAGAGAGGTTTGTCAGCATAGCTACCCCGGTACCACCAAAACTCTAACGTGAACACAGTTACAATGATATAAACATGCTTGCTTCAGAACAGCTTATGGGGGCTCCCCCCGCCAGAATCAACTACAGCTGTATGTTGTACTAAGGTGTAGGAGAGGGCTGGTAGCAGTTTTATTGATGAAATAAAATAACTTTCAAGAATAAATATGAATAGTCCTGTAGCACCTTAGAGACTAATATGAATATATTTAGCTTTCATGGGTACAACCCACTTCCTCAGATGAACAGACGGGAGGAAAAAAAAAGGGGGGACCCCCACATACACTATATATTTGTTAGTTTCTAAGGTGCCAGAGGTCTACTCCTTGTTTTTAAAGTTACAGACTAACATGGCTCCCCCTTTGAGACTAATAAGAATAAAATCACTCCCTGAAGCCAAGCCACAGGGCTATACTTTGGAGTGTAGGCCAGGGGTTAAGGTGGTGGAATTTAGAGCTGGGGAAGATGGAAAGGTTTGGACCTGGTATAGCTGTGTCGATTAGGGGTGTGAGTTTGTGGGAACTGTGTGGGAACAGATGAACTGCGGTCAGCCCCTTTTTGCCAGCAGAGTCACACCCATTGCTTTCACTGTCCCTGGAGGATTGTGCATGGAAAAGGGCAACAGGTCCATCCCAGGGTGATGGGGTATCTTGCGGCTGAATGGCTGTTCTTCTAGACCTCAGCCAGAGCTCGGAGAAGATGCAAGGACATAACAGGCGATCGTACTGAGGGCAAAATTCACACCACTCAGCTGGGGGAGTTTGGGGCATTTCACTTTCTCAGCTCCTTCCCCGACAGAGCCCTCTTCCCCAGGGAGGAAGACAGGGCCATAGTCCCATCATAAAGCTGCAGGAAGTCCTAGCTAAGGGCAAGCTCCAGATGCTCTGGACCGATTTCCATTTCCCAGACAGGGAAACTGAGGCACGGAGCCACAACTTGTCGCCAGCAGCAATCCAGTGGCAGGACTGTTCTAGCTATTAGTCAACATACTCACCCCCTAGAACCCTGGAGCCCTAGAACCCAAAACTCCCCCCAGCTCTAATCATTATATCAAACTCCCTTCCTGACCCAGGCTCCAAGCTCCCTCACCCGCAGCAGCGCACACGGCCCACACCACGCTTCTCCCTGGCCCTTTTCACACCCAAGCAGGGGACAAAGGTTGCCCCAGGGCCACGACCCAACAGCCCAGGCAGGGCCAGCCCCGTTCTCCTGAGCTCGCCAGGCTGCGAGCCCCGCCTTGGAGCCCAGCGCCGCTGGAGACGCACCTGCCCCCACCTGCCCAGCTCCGGGGCTGGAGCGCGACCAGCTGCTCTGGAAAGGTACCTGCCGGGTGGGGCCGCTCCCCGGGGAGGCTCGGGCCAGGCGCCGCTGGAGGATCCGCCGATCCGCTCTGCCCGGCAGGACCCCGGGGCAGGGCTCGGGTGACGCCCCCTGCGGCCGCTCCCAGCCGCACTGATCCGCAGCTCCCGAGTTCCCGCCCCGCTCCGCGCCTGGGGTCCGCCCCGCTGTTAACCCTTCGCCCTCGGGGCCGCCTCCGCCCTGCCCTCCGGCGAGCTCCGGGCTCGCTTCTGCCTCCTGCGGCTCTGGCGACCTCTGAGTCAGCAGCAAGTCGGTTTCCAGGGCAATCGAGGTCCCCGCGAGGAGGCTGCAAAAACCTGAGGGTGAAAAGCCGCTTCCCGGGAAGCGCCCGGAGCAGGAGGCTGGGGGTGGGGCGCGCCTGAGTTCGAGTCCTGCCTCTGGCTGCGTGCCTCAGTTTCCCCGTCTGTAAGAAGTCGGCGGCTGTCACCCGTCTCGCGGGGGTAAAAAGGAGTTGGTCTCCCACCTCGGATGATCCTAGACCTGGGCTGGCGTGCGTGTCCCATTGCTTCGTGGGCCTCCCCTGAGCCAGTCAGGCCTGGCTGGTGAAACCCGTGGGAGGGGAACCCGCAGGAGTGTAACATCTTGCTGGTGGCAATGGAGAGCTTGGCCTGCGTTCCCCAGGTCTGACACGCTGGGCGCCCTCTCCCGGTGCAAAGAGATGGGGGGAGGGTTGAACGAGCTGCAAACCGGCAGGTTTGGTTTCCCTTGGCAAGCCAGAGAGCAGGAAGCACAGAGGTCACATACACAAGGCTGGGTGCAGGCAGGACAGGGACAGGGCAACCTCATGGTTAAAGGAGGGGAGGAAGCCAGCAGCCCTGCCTTGAATTCCTGGCTGCAGTAGAGTGGGAGTTAATGAGACAGTGTGACTACCCAGAATGGGACCGGTGGGTGGGCAATGATGGGGGTGGGGGTGGCAGCCTCTCCCCCTACCCAACTGGAAGAAGGGGAGGGAAAGATGCTCTGGCCATGGGACTCTCCATAAAAGTCTGTGCCCTCCACGCACACACCCCACTTTGATCCCCTGCTGGGGATGGGGTTAGGCTAAGGGCTTGCCTGGGGCTCCAGGGAAGTGGAGTTGGAGGCTTGTCCTGCTCTGATGACCAGCATTCCCAATAAGGGAGTCAGGTTGGAGGTTTGCAAGCTCTGGTCTCTGCTCTCAGTCAGAGCAGGACAAACCCCTGATCCCACCCACTGGCCCAGCTGGAGCACCGCGCAGAGAGGAGTGAGTCCCTATGCCATGCAGGAGCAGAGGCAGGGCCTGGGGGTGGGTCTGGATGCTAAGTGGGTGGGACCAGGCCCACTTGTGGCTACACCCCTAATGCACTCAAACCATGTGAGGTGACAGAGCCAAGGCCCCAGCTGGGGCAGCGCAAGACCATGAAGGGTGACCCCAGCTGGCAGGAGCGACTCAGACCTCTGTGTCATCACCCTGCCCACACAAAGCTGCCTCTCTCCCACAGTGGGCCCAGCTCCTCATCTGCCTCTAAATCGGCTCCCAGCTCAGGGCCTCTATCTTCTCTGTCCAGCGTGTTAACCTCTCGATGGCTGCCAGGCACACCCCATGCATGGGGAGCCTGCAAGACAACCCCCCAGCCCTACAGGGGAACTCTCCCCCTTCCTCACCCAGGAGGCAGAGGCTATATTCAGCCTCCTGCTCAATGAATTAGGACCTTCAGGTTGGGTGGGAGTTGGCAGATGGACCAGCTCTCTCTAGGAGGAGGGGAAATAAGGCACCTACCCGGGCTGCTCAATCTACCTGGTTAATTTCCAGCCTTTCAAAAGCTTGCAGGCAGGTTTCTAAAACTTGCAAGTAGAGTCCTGCAGTGGAACAGGGATCCCACAGGACCCGCTACCGTAACAGCAGAAGCAGGATTTTAAAAGAGCCCGTGCAGGGCTGTACTGATAAGCAAGTAAAGAAAAGCCTTTGTTTTAAGCAGCCTGGTCCCTCATCACAGCCCTGGTGGTGCAGAGGGACATTAGTCCGGGAAGAGCACCCCCTCCAGACTACACCCGTGTGACAGCCTCCGGCTTTCTTCAGAAACTTTTCTTTCCATCCGGCCAATAACTTGAGAGGTTTCTCTTGCGAGAGCTGTCAGCAGCTGCCGGAGTTTGCCCCTTGGCTCTGTTTGGGCTGGTGCCCTTTAGTCCGTATCCTGGCTAGTTCAGCAAACACACTCACAGCCTGTTAGGCAAACAGGTGGTGCCCGGGACCTGTGTGCAAAGATGAGCTGGTGCCAGCAGCTGCCGTGTGAGGTAGTAAGAGTCAGGGCCAGGCATTGTCTGGAAAGCTGGGTCAAGATTTTCTAAACGGCTGGCGAGTCGGAGGTGCCAGAGGGGACGGATGTACAGAAAGTGCTCATGTCCCACCCTCTAAAAACCAGACCTTCTATGTTGGGCCCCCAAAATATTAGGGGACAGGCTCCTGTCTCCAGAGCACACCGCTCTGCAGAACAGTGGAAGAGCCAATGGAGGCCTTCAAGCTCAGGATTCATCCTCCTCCATAGAAAAGTGCAGCCCGTGACCACTTACCAAAATTTTGGAGTAGTTGCTCATCAACAATTATTGCCCACCTCTGCAGTAATCCCAAGGACCTTGCTGGCAATGGGATCTGCAGGCACCAGGGAAAGCCTGACCCCTAGTGGACAAAAGCACCTTCATCCCTGAAGCCAGGGATGGGTTCAGCTGCAATTGGCCATGGGAGGGGGGGGGGGGGGAGAAGGGGAAAGTTTCCATAAAACCCCTGAATCCAGTTCTCTCTCCTGTCTTGTTTCCTTACTTCTGTCACAGAGATACATAGGGCCTACAGCCAGGCACACAGAATCATCTCATTGTGACCAATGCGCAGGACCCTTACAGGGTAATAATCTCAATTCAGTCTTAGAGGGGTAGCCGTGTTAGTCTTTTTTTCTCCACTCAGGCTCATCTGAAGAAGTGGTCCTGGACCCTGAAAGCTCATGCTACTACACATATTTTTGTTAGTCTCCAAGGTGCCCCAGGACTCCTTGTGGGTCTAAATTCAAGGCACTTGCCTTCAGCTGCCCCATCTTCACCAGGAGGATAACATCTACCTCGCAGAGGTGCAGGAGAGGAGTATAAAACTCTAAGCTCCGGCCCTGGGAAGCACACTGTAGGATTACCCCAGGTGGAGAGGTGAAATTCGCACAGTTGAGAGATGCATGCAGTGTTGTAGCTACCTACATCAGTCCCTTCTGTTTGCCAACAGCAGCTGGTCCAATAAAAGACAGACCCTCCCCCACCTTGTCTCTAAATATTAGACACCCTTTGGAGGCAGGGATCAAGCTTTAGTTCTGTGTTCACACAGCACCTTGCACCATGGAGTCTCAGTGCAGGACACGGGCTCCTAGCTGCTACCCCAATAGCTACACATAATGCTACTCTTGTCAAGTCCCAGCTTGACAGTCCTGCAGCCACAGGGTGACACAGATCAGACAGGGCCAGTCTCTTCTTCACTCTCAGCTCCTTCAAAGCAATCCCCAGCAGAATTACACGTGTGCAAGGCACCCCATTGACTCTCACCTGTTTGCCTGCAATCCATCCTACCCAGATCACCAGGAGAGGCAACTTCAGGGACAATTAACTGTCTTTCTTCTCAATGCCAAGAGCAGAGGGAACAGCAGACTCAGGAGGAAACATTAAGATAAGCCATTCATGTGGAAGATGCAATTCATTAGGATAAACCATTCATGTAGGATGCACCAGATCAACCTGTTGGTTTTACTGCCGAGGCTCCCACTTGCACCTCCAGGGCAAAGCTGGTTTGTTCCTCATTAGCATCAATTGTTTCCTTGATCCTGCCCACTGCCAAGCTCCTCCTCAAAAGAAAGGGTGAAGCGGGTGGCAAGAGCAAGCCATTGGGATGAGGGGGTGAGAAATCCTGACTTGGAAACATTGTTCTTGGGACAAAGCTGCTGTGTTTGCTTTTTGCAGAGCCTGGGAGTTTGGGCCACCGACACCGAATTCTTGGATGAGACCATTTGCTCTGAGTGGCAACAACAACAACAAAGATAGCCTGCAGTTACTTTAGCAGCACCCCTCCGGGTCCTGTTAGCAGAAACCTGGGCTAAGGAGAAAGGATGGTGGACCACGTTCCCTGTCAAGCTGATGTGCCACCCAGCTGATTAGTAATGTGCCCACAGCTAGTATTGTGTTTCTACAGGTGGTGTAACAGCCACACCTGCCTTGGTGCACATCATTTTATTCTGCACATGGATGGAAAAGATTAGAGGAAACATTGATGGTGGGACATGCAGGGATGGAAAGGAGGAGGTAAAAGTTCTGCCAGATGTGTGAGTGCTTGAGGCAAGTCACGTGCCTCAGTTTCCCCCATCTGTGACATGGGAATGGTTAATTTCAGGGATGACCTGAAAGCTTTGCTTCAATAGTGGCCAAGACACTCCCTGATTCTCCTTTGGAAGGGGCTGGAAAGAGTATTTGTTCTAGTGCAAGGAACTGGCAGAGATTTAACTGAATCGTGTGTGGGAATTTAGAGCTGGTTTAACAACCCTGCTGACCATAGACTTTAAGGTCAGAAGGGACCATTATGATCATCTAGTCTGACCCCCTGCACAGTGCAGGTCACAGAATCTCACCCACCCCTCCTAGAATAATCCTCTCACCTATATCTCAGATATTGAAGCCTTCAAATACTTTGAAGGCCCCAAGATGCAGAGAATCCTCCAGCTGTGATCTGTACCCCATGCTACAGAGGAAGGCGAAAAGCCTCCAGGGCCTCTGACAATCTACCCTGGAGGAAAATTCCTTCTCGACCCCAAATATGGCGATCAGCTAAACCCTGAGCGTGTGGGCAAGACTCACCAGCCAGACACCCAGAAAGTTCTCAATAGTAACTCCTATCATTCCTCCATTGACCTATTTCCCACTGATAATGAATGGTCAATTACTTACCAAGATCATGTTATCTCATCAAACCATCCCCTTATCATAGAACTGGAAGAGACCTCATATGAGTCTGAGACCAAAGGCTTCTTCACACAGAACAGGCTGTGCAGTAGCAACAGAGCAAACTTCCCCATTACACGATTCCCCTGGGTCTGGGTCTCAGGCCTGGCCAACCCCTGCACTCTTCTGAGGCAGCCAAAAAACACCCACAGCCAAAGGACAACACATACCCCCATCTCCTCTTCACTGGGGTTTGCCTGGCTTCCATTAATGTAGTCTCACAGCCCAAGGTTGGTTAGAGCTGATGAGAGAAGGCAGAGCCCACCCTCACCCCCAAAGCAAGGTAGACAAACCTAGAAGGGCCATATGGAGAAGTGTCCTCATGCAGGAAGGCACAGGTCAACTGCAGCATGTCAACCAGGGGAACTCCTGCCTGTGGTTTTAGGACTCCTACTCTGAATCTTCTAGAATTAAAGAATGAAGCACTCGGGTGGGGCTAGAAACCAAGCGACAGGGCTTTGGACAGCCACGTTTCAAAGCTCCACTTCAGGCAGCCTGGTGCTGAGCATAGGGCACTGGGCGAGGAGCCAGAAAGATGTAGATTTTAGTCTTGGCTGTGTCAGTGGCCTAACTCCATTGTCTTGGGCAAGTCACTACGCCTGCAAGGTTCTTGTACATTTCAAAAGCTGAAGTGCCGCAGGGAGCACGGTGTGAGCAGGGACTCAAGCAGTCCCCACTCGCCCCATGCAGCACCCCTCCTTTGCTACCTCTATGAGAAGCAGCAAGGGGGGAAAAAGGAGATGGTGCTGGTGGAAGCCGGCTTAAAAGCCGGTTCTCCCAGCAGCATCTCTGGGGTGCTGTCTGTCCCCCCTGCTGCCTCTATCAGAGGCAGCAGGGGGAAGGATAGGGGATACTACAGCGAAGCAACCTGTCCACAGGGGGTCCCAGTGGGGGAGTTCCCCCGCTTCGGACGGGGGCTGTTGCCGCCAAACAACCCATTCGCAGCAAACAGGGGCTGGTGCTGGAGCAGTGTCTGTTTACAGCAGCCAAGGCTGGCCAAAGACAGGGGCTGCTGGACTCCGCACGAACCAGGACTGAGCAGTCCTAGCCTGCGCTGATCACTGCGCCCCTGTGTTTGAAATGTAGCAAGAGCCCAGTGATTCTTACTACATTTAAAATGCATCACCACAGCACGCATGGCTCCGGAGCCAGGACTGCTCAGTCCTGGCTCAAGTCGGCCCCTCAAGAGCTATCCCTGCTGCGGCTCTGTAGAGGCACTATTGACTAATCGTATAGTCGATACAATTGCATCAACCGTACGATTAGCCAGATAATGCCATTTTAACAGCCTTAGTTTCCTTCCAACCCTGCGTCTTAACTTTTTGGCCATGTCTGGACTAAAAGAAGTAGATTGTTAAACACATGTTAAAAGTCTTGTTGCAGATGAGGCATGTTGTAGTTCTAACATGCAGCAGCTAGTGAAGGCGACGCTGGAGCAAGGGAAGGAGGAAGGGAGTAATCCACAGTAGGATTTTAACACATACCATTAAACCTAGGGAGGGCAAGGTCTTGGTGTATTCTTTCAGCTGGATCTTCCTCTCTGCCCGTCAGCTGATGGCTCATATAGACACAGGCTCTACATTCACTGCAGTGATTAGTTACAGCCCCTGACACTCCCTAATCTGACAAGTAAGAGAAGAGACAGGCTCATTGTGTGTGTTCATTTTATTATAAAACCCTTGGTACGTCCAGTCACACATCTCTCAACAGAGTAACCAGAAAAACAGAAACACCAGTCAACTGCTCACTGAAATACAACACTGCCGCCAACATTCCTTATGGGGCAGGCATTTTTCTATGGGGGTTTATATGCCACCGCTTGGCTGAGAGGGAATGGAGTTAATCAACGTGCCTAGAAAGGAGATCTCCAATATCCTCACTCCATGAACCCTTTGTGACCGTTCTAAGCACAATATGCTGGGGAGCACGGGAGACGGGTTGACCCAAGATCGGGGGGATTGTGCCATGAAGATGTCTGGCCACGTGCGACTGGCATTCAGCAGGCAGTGGCGATCCTGCAAATGCTACAGAAAAGCTCCCACACACATACTTCTTGGGTGGCATTAGCATGCTGCGACTGCAGCTGCATCTGTAACTTCATTACAACAGAACCGGAGAGGTCTTTGATCCCAAACTGTTAAGAAAGGGTTTAAAGAAACCCAAGAAAGCGACCTATCCCTGGCAACAGGAATGATACAAACCCCTCCCTTGCCAGTCCAGTCACTGATCTGGAGGGCTGATTGCTGATTCTCTGAGTACGCTGTAATTCTAAGTGGGGTTCCTGAGTTCTGGGGTGCTGGCTACACTTGGCTTTGCTCAGTTCTTCTTGGTCTTGGGGGTATCGTATTTTCTCTTGCTCGAGTACCACAGCAGCAGGGGGATTCCGATGGAGGGAAGGGTCATCACGCCAAAAGCTGCCCAGTCGAGCTAGCAGAAGGGGAAAACCAATTAGAAGAAGAGTCAAGATGGGTCATGCATTGGTGAACCCCCAGTTCCTCAGACCCGAGCCCTCCTGCCCAAGTGTTTTGGTTCGATCCCTCTAACACAGACTCATTCCTAGCAAAAAAACAGACTAACACGGCTGCATCTCTATCATCATTCCTAGCAGCGTGACCACAGACCATGATACATTTCACTTTTCTTGCAAGATTTCACAGAAATTGTCCCAAAAAGCTTAGACGCCAGCTTGAGAATTTCCCAGGTATTTTTTTAATTTAGTGTTTTGGCTTCTGCTTTCACACCAGGAACCAGCACCCAAAAAAAGGTCAACGCTGATCGAACAGCACCGTCACTATGAGAAAAGGGATTATTGGCTTAATGGTACTTACAAAATGAGGGGAAAACCTCCTGTCAAACTCTCTCTGAGCCAGGATTCCACCCTGTCCAGGGGCACTGGTGAAGCCAACCTGAAATGGGGTGGAAAAGAGACAGCATTTGCCCACTGCCGCTCCATGGTGAGCACCCAATGAGAAGAGAGAGGGAGACCATCTACCATCCTTCTATGGTTGTGTCTGGGAGCACACGCTCTGTATCTCCACTGTTAGGACCCTGTACACGATCCTGTACTACTAGAAAGGTATTAACCACTCACCACAACCTGCCCTCCCTCCTGTGCCAGGTAGGTAATGGTAGCCGAGGTGAAGTTGAAGTAGCCAGCTTTGAGGGGCCTCAGGACCACTGTGTGAGATACGTTGCTGGCTCTGAATAGCAGATGGTTAAGGAAACAAATCGCATTTTGTCCCAGGAGAGGAGGATGCAGAACACAGTGAGTCTAACCAGCAGGTCTGAAATCTTAACCCAGGCAACTATCAATTCAGACTCTTAGGCTAGGTCTTGACTGCAACGTTTTTGCAGAAAAAGCTACGCAAAACGCGCTCCATATTTTCCATAGCTTTTTCCACTCCCCCGCCCCTCCCCCGGAAGAGGCTTTTCCGTCTAGATAGGGAAAGCCTCCTCTTTCAGCAGAGCCCTTATGCCTCATGAAACGAGGTATACAGGGCTCCCCAAAAGAGTGCATTTGCTCTTCTGCTTTTTTCTCATGGAAGAGCAAACGCGTTCCTCGGACACAGCACAGGTTTTGCGGGACCCTGTAGTCTAGAAGTAGCCTTACAGGGGTAACTCATCCACTCCTCCTGCCCTGACAGGTGAATGGTTATTCAGTACAAGGGGGCTGTGTGTTCTTTGACCTGAGAACTGGATCTTGTCTGCAGACACACTGGAGATCCCAGGGCATTTTATTGGGGTTTGTCCTCATAGCCTTCGTCACAAGCCAGGTGCGTGTGTACTTCAGGGACGACGTCTGGAGCTAGAAGCATCTAAGCATCCTCAGGAATCAGAGGGAACAAGGGGGAGCCCAATGATCTAGAACAGGGCAGGAGGGGAGACCATTTCAAACCCCGAAAAGATACGGAGCGATCCTGTCCCACTTGACGTTGAGCATTCCAGAGACAATGCCAAAATCTTCTGGGGGGAAAGAATCATCCGACAGCTCCACATCCAAAGCCGCACTAAACACAGCAGAGAGAGGGGTTAGGAACAGAGCCAGGAGGAGGGTGGGGCGGGGATTGGCGTTAGCTGGAGTCCTACACGACATGATCCTTGGTCCCTGCTAACCGTATGATGCTATAGGCTGTTTCACAAACAGAGGAAAGCGCCAGGACTGATCTGGTGTCAAAAAGGCACCAAGATGAATGCAGGAGAAGGAAGACAGCGTCCAAGAGAAATGACTTCCCATGACCTTCGGGGCTAAGGGGAGACTGACAGCACGAAGCCAAGGACTCTACAATGGCACGACAATGAGCGTGGATTTGCTTCCCATATACAGGAATCCACTGAGACCCTTTCAGAGCCTCCAGGATCATATTTCTCCCTTCCAACCCCAAAACCCTGCACACTTTGGTCTCGTTACCCTTGAAGCCTCGGAACACACCCCACGCTGAGTGGGCCTGATGGGCATCTCAGACAGTGCGATCTTAGTCCTAAGGAAGTCAACACTCCTATGGACTCACGGATGCCAGTGAGAACAGACAGTCCTTTTAACAGCACTAACAGAAAACCTCAGGTGACCACAGTGGACCTTTCTGGTCTTATCTATGAATGCAAAGAGACTCTTCCCCTCCATTCCCCGCTGTCCCCCGAGTGCCCCTCCCTCCAGAGGGAATTTGGGAAGCATAAGAGAGGAGACACACTAATACTGGCCCCTGCCTTTCTCAGGGATAGACACCGGATAGGTGTCAATTATCAGGCCCTGCCCTGCTGTACACCACCCCAACCTGCCTCTTCCCACCCCTGCTCCGCGTCCCTTGCATCCCTTCCCCCAAACCCACTCCCCAGCCAGTGACATGACATGGTGCCAACAGGAAGCAGAGCAACTGGCCCCAGCCTGCTCCACTTGCCAGAGGCTCAGCTCCCAGCTGCACTGCTCAGGGATCTCCAATTCCCACCATCGCAGTGAAGCAGAGCAACCTGGCTAGGAGCGGGCAGAATGGAGCAGGCTGCTGTGTTGTTCCATTTCCCATGGCTCTGCTGCTGAGTGTGATGGCTGGCCCAGCCCTTGCTGTGGCGCCAGGCCCCCCAGTGCACCAAGGGCAGCTGTCCCAAACCAGGACAGCTCTGGGTACCACATACACACAAACAAGCCTTACCTGGATCCAACATTGTAGATGTTGTACTGCAAAGTCAGGTCCTTGCCCTCCACTGCATATCTGTTGAGCAGAGATTTAGAGGCAAGCAGCCTGGCCCCCTCCTCACCATGAGCAACAGACAGCAGGGCACACACAGCAAGAGCGAACAGGTTCATCTGGAAGGGGAAACGTTCACTGTTAATGCCCGAGTTTCCAAAGAGGAAAAATTGCAAGTGGTGGCCCTTTGGAAGAGGCAGTAACGGGCAGCAGAATAGATACACGCAGGCAATGTGTTAAGAAGCCCAGACATCCATGTGGTTTAGGACATTGGACGTGAAGGCATCATACCATGAAGGAAGGAGGGAACAGTCCCGCTTAATATAATACCAGTGCAATTGCACCTGGAATATTTGGACAATATTCGTAAGAGCTGCAAAGCAGTGACTTGATCCTGGGTTTCTTTTTTTTGGGCTGCTCTGCAAGTGGGTGGTATATTTATTGAAGAGACAGATTATATCTTTTACTGGACCAACACCTGTTGGTGAAAAAGACAAGCTTTCAAAGGACAGAGTTCTTCTGAAGTATCCCCAAAGGAAGGATGTTAACTATAATTTATTTGTGTTATGTAACCGCTAGAAATTCTAGAGGTTACCCGTTAACATGTGGGGGAGAAGGTGGGAGCCAGCACTTAGGGGAGCCAGCTTTTAAGCCAGTTCCCTGGGAGTTCAGGCTCCCTTCTATACCTCCCCCACTGCTTTCCACGGAGGCAGCAGTGAGGGGGGCAGGTAGTTGCTTGGGAACCGATATGCACAGGGAGGTAGATGGCTCCATGGGCCAGCTTTTAAGACAGCTTCCCCCCCAGCACTGGCTCCCACTTGCCCCCCTCCCCTTACTACCTCCCACAGGCAGGCTCCCCCATGCATATCAGCTCCCACCTCCCCAGAGGCAGCAAGGTGAGAGGGGTTGCATGTAGTTGATATGATTAACCAATAAATTCAGGCTTACTGGTTAATCGCTTAATTGACTACACATATCTGCTTCAAAGCTTGCCTCTCTCACCAACAAAAGCTGGTGCAGTAAAAGATATTACCTCAGCCATCTTGTCTCCCTGATAGCCTGGGATTAACATGGCTTCTACACCCTTCAAACAATGCTAGATTATTTACCATCATTAAATGCATTAGGGCCAGATAAAGGCAGGAGAGGTCCATCAGTAGCTATTTGCCAGGATGGGCAGAGATGGTGTCCAGAGCCTCTGTTTGTCAGAAGCTGGGAATGGTTGACAGAAAATGGATCACTTGATGATTCTCTATTCTGTTCATTTCCTCTGGTGCACCTGCATCGGCCACTCTCAGAAGACAGGATACTGGGCTAGATGGACCTTTGGTCTGACCCAGTATGGCCATTCTTATGTAGAATAGTCATTTTATAAAGCTTCTTCAAACATCTAAGGCCAAAAAACCCATTTTTGTCCTTTCTCCTTTTACGACTGGTGGAAACATATACTTCAACAACCATGAGAAGTGCAATTGACTAAAAGTGACCATGCAAATGACTAGCCTTTATTCAGAGGAGGAGAAGATAAATGGCTTGAAGGTTTGTTTTTTGAACTCATCTATTTAATATCAGCTGTTAGCAGTAAAACATAATATCTTCCGTAAGACAAAATTAACTTGAGGGCCCATGTAAAGAGTTCACATACTATCTTTACTCTCTCACATAAATACTCAAATGTCAGTCCGCTCCTATCCAAATACTGTTTGGCTCCGGATCCTTCCTTTGCTTCAGTCCTTCAAGTAAACATAGTACAAACCCCTTCTTCCCAGGCTAAAAAAAGTGACAAGTCCAATTTACCTCTCACTCCACTACGCTCTTATCCCTATCTTGCCGATCTATCGTGAAATTACAGCAGATATCAACACATGCCCAAATAACCCTCAGGAAATCTCTCAGCCTGAATGTTCTGAGACCTCTAGGTGAGAGCACCATGCTCTTCCCTGGCCAAAACAGGAACTTAGTCAGTTACCTAACACAAAATACAGGACTATGTAGCACTTTAAAGACTAACAAGATGGTTTATTAGATGATGAGCTTTCGTGGGCCAGATCCACTTCCTCAGATCAAATTGACTATTTGATCTGAGGAAGTGGGTCTGGCCCACGAAAGCTCATCATCTAATAAACCATCTTGTTAGTCTTTAAAGTGCTACATAGTCCTGTATTTTGTTTCAGCTACACCAGACTAACATGGCTACGTTTCTATCATTACCTAACACAGTGATTCCTGAACAGCGGCCTAAGACCACAATGTGCTTCCCCACAGCTTGTGAAATATTGATCATGAAGTAGTGAGGCAGTAGGGTCCAGGAAGGGATCCGTTTATAGGCAACAGCTGGAAAAGGCTGGAGAACCAGCGATGTAACTTACAGGAGAGCATGAAAAAGGAGCTGCTAACTTCAGCTCTTGTGCAGTCACTGCCTTTTCCCGACCACCTCGGCTCACTGCTTCCTTCTGCCCGGTATCCCTTCTGTCTGCCCCCAGCCTATAAGGCACCTGCAGCCCCTTCCTTCCACCCCGCAGCACCAGGGCCTGGCTGCAACCCAGAGCCACGTGTCCCCGCGCCTGAGCTGCTGGAGCCGGACCCGGCAGCAAGACAAGAGACCTGGATTTCCTTCCCCACCACGGACTGCTGACGTGTCAGAGTCCTCCCCGCCGCCTCCTGCCCCATAGCCTCCCCAACCCCCCCCCCCCGCCACCAGCCCCCTGGGCTCCCCCAGCCCCCTCCCCCGGGCCCCCAACCCCCCCCTCCGCCACCAGCCCCCTGGGCTCCCCCAGCCCCCTCCCCCGGGCCCCCAGCCCCCCCCCTCCGCCACCAGCCCCCTGGGCTCCCCCAGCCCCCTCCCCCGGGCCCCCAACCCCCCCCTCCGCCACCAGCCCCCTGGGCTCCCCCAGCCCCCTCCCCCGGGCCCCCAGCCCCCCCCCTCCGCCACCAGCCCCCTGGGCTCCCCCAGCCCCCTCCCCCGGGCCCCCAACCCCCCCCCTCCGCCACCAGCCCCCTGGGCTCCCCCAGCCCCCTCCCCCGGGCCCCCAGCCCCCCCCGCAGTCCCCTCAACCACCGTCCGGGTCCCCACAAACTCTCCCCTCCCCCCTTCCCATCCCTCCTCCAGGCCCCCCAGGTCTCCCTCCCCCGAGCCCCCCCTTCCCGCCACCGCTCCCCCAGCCTCCCCCCTTGGGTCGCACAGCCCCCATCTCCCCCTCCCCCCCCCGGTTCTCCCATCCGTCCTCAGGATCCCCCAAATCTCCCTCCCTCCTCGGCCCCCCAACCCCCACCTTCCCGCCACCCCCCCGACCTCCGGAATAACTCCCAGGCACCACCCCGGCCCGAGAAACCCGCTCACCTCTCCGGCCGCAGCACCCCGCGGAAGCAAGAGTCAGCGCTCAGGGACCGGAAACCCGCCCCGGGGCACGCTGGGAACTGTAGTCCGCTCCCTGCGCTGAGTGCCCGGAAACCCGTCTACGCCCCGAGGCACGCTGGGAACTATAGTCCACTCCCTGCGCCTCGCCCACGCCGGGGCGGGGGGGGAGGGGGGGAGAGAGAAAGAGAGTGTGTGTGTGTGTGGAGACTAAAGCGCCTGCGCAGAAGCAACGGGTGTTTGCGGCGCCCCCTGGCGTTTCCTCTGTCTCAAATTTATTTCCTGTCCCTGCCTGTGGCTGCCCCCTGCTGCCCTCTGGCTGCACTGCGTCCCCTGCGTTTCACAGCTGCTTTCCCTGTTTTCCCCTGGGAGGAGCCCCACTAGATCCATCGCTCCTTCTGGAAAAGCTCCTGTATGATGGGCAGGGGCCTCAAAGCTGCTTTATGCTTATCCTGGGCCTTCTGCCTCCCCTGCAGGAGTCACAGGTCCCGCAGTGCGGGTGAACAGCGTCAAAGGCCCCCGGCCAGTAAAAGTTCTGCAGCAGCCTCTGCTCGGTGCGATGGACTCCTTGATGCCCCGAAAGGGGATCTCGTGGGCCAAGTACAGCAGCCGGCGGCACCTCTGGGGAACCACCAGCTGCCTCTTCACTTCCCTGGATTCAGTTCGCTCTGGGCCAGTCCATTCCTGGCACAGGGCTCCCTTCTCCCACAGGAACCCCTCCCTGCAGTCTTCTCCAGGGATTCTTCAAGGAGGGATACCTGTGCAGCTCCATCTGCAATTCTGCTGCCAGGCTGGTGGGTATGGATGGCCTTGGCGGGTTAGGACTCAGTTTCCCCACCTTGGGAGAGAGGCTCTGGCCTATCCATGTCTAGCGCCACCCTCAGTGCTCCACTCCCCCTTCCAGAGGGGATCCCGCAACTGGCTGTGACTCTGGGTGAGGAGTAGGGCACTCCAAAGGCCAGTCCTCCAGATTATTACCCATTAGCACCTCCGCTTTAGGTGTATCCTCGCTACAGGCACCTTGACAGGGTGTCTGAACACTAACCGCAGGGTCAGGCATGCATTGGGCACCAGCTGATCTGGGCCCAGCACCTCAGGTCATGCCGGTGTCACCTCTATGGCCGTGTCTCAGAGCCCCTGGACACTACTCCCTCCCACCTCAATAGGGATGATGTATTGGTTGTTGAAGGGCCTGTCCCACATTCACCCGATGGATAAAGTACAGCCGCTCCTGCCCTGCCATGGCATTCTGGGGGCCCCCTGAGCTGGGCTTCCTGAAGTCCCACCTTTGAGGGGTCTCCAGGTGACTCCCCTTCTGAGACCCTGATGTGGATCTCCCACCTGCCCCTAAGCTGCTGGCCACAAACTCATCTGCCAGTGACCTCGCACTGATCAGGTCTTTGGACTTCTGATCGGCCAGCCACACCATTAGGTCTGGAGGGCCTATGTCCTTCAGCTGCTCCAGCCACACCAGGTTATACACGTCCGCTGTAGTGGTGGTCCCAGCACCCTTTCCCCTCTTGTGGGTATATTCCCCCAGCAGGTGGGCAGCCCCCTTGTACGTGGCACCTGGGGACTTGTGTACACCCTGGAACCAAGTCTGGTTGGCCTCAGGGGTTAGCTCAGACCTCTGCAACCAGGCCTTTTGAGCAGCTCATACTCCCTGGTCTCAACCCCGTCCACGTGGCCGAATGTTGGTATGGCTTTGGGCTGGAGCAGGGGGGTCAGACAGTGGAGCCTGTCTGCCAAGTTAATCTGGTGCAGATTATAACCCCTTTTATAGGGTGTGAGGAAGGCACGCATGTCATCCCCCTCCCTAAACTGGGGTTGCAGCGTGGAGTCCAGCTTCCCCCAGCTCTGCCATCTCGGGGCCCTTTCCCACTTACCCCTGGGTAGGCCCTCTTGGCCCATCTCTCCGCCAGCTCGTGCTTCCGCTGTTGGACAGGGTCCTCTTGCTCTCTCTCTCCACCAGCCTCTGCTCCTCCAGCTTCGCTGCTTCACTTTCAGCTCCAGCTCCAGCCTCTGCAACTCCCCCGGGGAGAACCCAGGTTGGGGCTCCACTGTGCTGACTGGGGCGTAGGCTCTGATAAGACTCTGGGCTGCTCCCTGGCTCTCTGGGCATCCTGCGAACCCCACCTGCCTGTAGCTCTGACCCATCATTCTGCACAAGATGAGCCATCAGCTGCTCCTTAGTGAGCCTCCCCATGCTCAGCACTGTTCCCCCACACAGATCACTCTGATGGAGCTGGGCATAGGCCATTTCCCTGCTGGTTCCTTCAATACCCTCGTTTGTCACTGGCAGCCACTCACTGCAAAGTGCCTGTGCCCGCTGTCAGTGGGCTACCGGGTGCACCCCCAAACCATCCTCTGCTACCATGTCGTCACGGCTTACAGGTCATGCCCATACTAGGCCCATGCGGTCCCTGGGCGGAATCCCCACTCCAGGGCTTCAGCCCGTTCTCAGGGAGTCCCCTCTCACCTGGGGGTCCACCCCTCCGCCTCTGGAATGGCACCTCTCAGCTGTCTGCCTCTGCCTTGAGCCGCTTCAGGAGGGTCTACTCCCTCTGGTCCCCCAGAGCCTTCACGCCAGAGGGAATAGTACCACCCTGTTCTCCAGCCCAGAGCGACTCTCAGCCAGCACAAAACCGTGGCGATTATTGAGCTTTAAATGCAACAAAGGAGCTCTCAGGCCTGTCGGCTGGGCCTCCCTCAGCCCCACACGTAGGGTTACCAGGTAGTCTTAAAAAAAATACCAGACACTTCATGGGGGGGGGGGGGGCAGGCTGGGAAGGGAGCAGGGCTGGCAATCCTAGTGTTTTATACCCTTAACCAAACAAGTCTGATGTCAGGGCAAGAAATCAAAGCGAACTTCAAAGAGGAATTATCATCAGCAGAGAAAGAAACAGGTTTAGAGGGAATTCGAGCTTCAGCTCAAAATAGTTCATTAACACATTCCAACAGCGCATCCTTCTGGCCTCTCCCCACCTCGGTGAAGGCCAGTTCACTCCCTCTAGTATACGTGCAGACACAAGAAACTGAAATGGCTTTTGTTATACAGAATGGCTTCTAGCTAAATATGAATTGGTTTCTACAGCGCCCTAGGCGACGGCCTATATGCATGGGCCACCCCGTTCCCACCCACTAGCGCTTCCTCAGAATGGGACCTTTCCTTTTACCTGTGATGAAAATTTGAGGACTTCTCATCTTGCCCTTCATGGCTTTCTGGCAGATTCTCTTCATACACCTCAGGATGGGCCCACTCTGACTAGGAACAATGGTGAGTTACATCTGAAGTGTTTTCTGGCCCATGTTGGCTCCTACCAAAAGACTCCTCTCCTCCCAAGAGGGACCAAGTAACAGCTTACTCTTTCTATGTGTACACTTAAGACAGAGGACCACATCCAGGTACAATTTTTACCCCCTTCTGTGCCTCTCGACTCCAGCGTGTCAGGCCAGGGCCGGTCCCTCAATTCCTAGGAAAGACGAAAATACGAGGTGGGCGTCCCCATAGAACCTCGGGAGGTCAAACACCTAACCCGACCAGCAGGTAGAGGGTAGAATGACACTCAAACTGAGTGTGTGCTGGGCCCATCTTTTATACTCATAGGGTCACGTATTTCTCTTTCTTATCTGTCATGCCAAATGGGGCTGGTCTGTCTTTTGTGAGACCAGTTCTTACAAGGGAGTTGTGAACTTAATTTACACTTGTAAGAGAGATAACTAAATTGGAATTACTGGGGATTCTTTTCTCAGTGGGAAATTCCTCTTCCAGGGACTGTGTGTGTGTTCGAATCAACATAGGTGCCAGCCGGTGGCAGTCTCGCATATCCTGATCTCTCCTCATATCTATGTTTCAGCTTCTCAGGATCAGATGAGCCAGCATAGACTATGCTGATTTTATTGCTCCTTCTCTGTTCTGTATGCTTCAGGGAGGCAAAGAAGATGGATGTGATGGAGACGGGCTGTCTGGCCACATTCCACCCCCTGATACGACACACCACGTCCCAGGAATGCAAGATGGTGGCTTGCCAGTACCTCTTGCCCACCTTGGAGGAATTTAAAAGTACCCAATGGCCTGATTAGAGGGTTCAGGATCTAGGAATTGACTAGGGACCTTTCCTAGTGCTGTGTATCGAATGTGCACACAAGAGATAGCTACATTAACTAGGCATTGCACAATACATAGGGTTATGCAGAAAAGGAGTACAACAATCAAAACAATTAAAACAGTGGTCATAATAGAGTGTAGGAAAGGAGTTAAGGAAAGTTTTAGCTGTTGGGCTAACCAAGTTAGCCCTGAGTTATTTACAGTCTTAGTTACAGCATGTCTTATCCCATACCGTTCATTGCCACTTCCCTTGCCTCCCCCCAAAGTTATTTTGAGGACTGCGGTAGTTGCTGTCATCGAACCATACCGGTCCCCATCTGAAGATGTCACTCTTGTTTCACCAGTCATTTGGGCTGAGAGGGACAAACTCGATTCCCAGTCCAGTGGAGGAGTCAAGTAAGGTATTCTGGTACAGCAGTAGCAGTTGGGATGAGGAAGAAGACCATGGCGAGTTGGAGTGCCATGTCTCATTTCAATACAGGCAGTCCCCGGGTTACGTACAAGATAGGGACTGTAGGTTTGTTCTTAAGTTGAATTTGTATGTAAGTCAGAACTGGTACATATTGTAGGGGAAACTCTAGCCAAACATTTTTTTTAGTTTTGGATAGCATAGGGAAAGGTTAACTCCCCTCTAATGTTTGTTTTGCTGTCTGTTCCCCTGTTCAGAAGATTTCACATCTATTTCTGTCCCTGTGACAAACTCAGGACTAAAGGAGTAACTCATCAAATACCAAACAGCTCTGCACCATGCTTTGAGCTAATAGCTTTATTTCCACACACCACCCAGGGTTCTAGGAGGAGGGTCCTTTTTTTGCTAACACAATGAGGCCAGCACTTTGTTTGTTTTGGTGGAGTCTTTGTTTGCCCAGGGAGCCCAGCATGTATAGGGGGAGGAGGGGCGGAGAGGCTGCTTTTGTCTGCTGTTCGGCAGCCTGTTGCTCAGGGGAGGGGGCAGCCTGTTGCTGGCAGGAGGGAGGGGGGAGGCGTGCGGGATGCGAGGCGGCGGGGGGGGGGGGGGCAGCGGGCGTGGGGAGGCACTTTTCCTCTGCCTGGCAGCTCTGCGGGATCCCTGTCCATGTGGCCAGCTGCTGCAGGCAGAGGCCAGTTGGAGCGGACCGAAGAGGAGGAGGAGGTGGATTCTAGGACCCAGGTGAGTGAGCCCCGGGGACGCTGCTGCGCTCTGGGAGCCCGGCATGTATAGAGGGGAGGAGGGGCAGAGAGGCTGCTTTTGTCTGTTCGGCAGCCTGTTGCTCAGGGGAGGGGGCAGCCTGTTGCTGGCAGGGAGGTGGGGGGGGCAGCGGGCATGGGGAGGCACTTTTCCTCTGCCCGGCAGCTCTGCGGGACCCCAGTCGGAGCCGGCCCGAGGAGGAGGAGGATCCTAGGACCCAGGTGAGCGAGCCCCAGGAATGCTGCTGCGCATGTGCGGGAGTTGCCTCACCCGTTCGTATCTAGGGATCCGACGTAAGTCGGGGACTGCCTGTAGTCTGTAACTAACAACAGTAGTTGCAAGCGCTACAACGGCAAGCGGTATATATATATATATATACACAAAAGTTCATGGTGGTTTCCTGGATCCACACCAGCATTGTGAGGGATCCATCCCACTGGAGCACTGTTCAGGGATATTGCCTCAGTTTCCTGTGATAAAACATAAGGTTCGCTGGTCTTGGATACAATCCAAGCCTCAGTAATGGTTATTGGTGTTAGCCCAGCATCTGCAGTGGTCCAGACTCCTTTTCCCTTGTAGGAGTGCAGTGAATGGATTTGTGTTCCCAAACTGGGGTGTTGGGACAGGGCTATTAAGCGGTTTAGTCCCATGACTGTAAACAACCCTGTTGCCACTGGGGTTGAGTAAGTAAAACCAATTCCTGAAACAATTTCCACTCCAGTTAAAACATACTTCCACCCTTGCTTACTGGTGGGTAGTGTACCAATATAATCTACTTGCCAGGTTGCCCATAGTGCTTTTCCATCTCTTAGTCTGGCAAACCATTGCCCTTTTGTTACATGTTTCCTTGAGTTCAGCACATAGGGTGCAAGCTTGTACCAGATCTTTGGCTTGTTTGTGGGTTATAGGCCACCCCCTGGCATGTGCCTGCCGCACCAGCTCATCGCTTTCAGTGTGTCCCAAGGTTTCATGTAGCCAAATGTACAGGCGTTCCCAATCCACCTGGGCAGCAAAAATTTGTACTGCTGCATCTGCTAGGTTATTTAGCTGTGCAGCTAGAGTATTATTCTTTTGGACACATGACTTATGCTTAAGGCATGTAGGGTTGCATGCTGGTATATCCATTTCCAATATTCCAATCTCGAAACAGGCTTTCCTATTTCCCAGTTATTATTCTTCCAATTAGTTATCCACTGGGTGGCTCCAGCCCATACAGCATAGGAGTTAGTGTAGATGGTACTGGCCCCTGCCTCACAAGCTAATTGATTGCTGCCAGCTCTGCAAGCTGAGCTGTTCCTTCTATGTTTGTGGTCAGGGGTGCAATGGATGTGTCTGCTGAAACAGCAACAGCCTTCCCTGTCCACTTTCCTTTGAAATAGCCAAAAGTGTTATCAAGTCAGCCTTGAAAAAAAAAAAAAAAACAGTTAAGTTTCAAAGCTTGAATTTCTAAACTAATAATTTGGTTTCTAGAAAGTTAAATGTCCTTAAAAGTTGAATGCCCAACAGAAGCACTAACCAATTTGTGCCTTGTCTATTTGCAATTTTAAGCAAGCGGACATTATCCAAAACAAAATAAAACTAGTTCTTTTGAAACCCACAAAATAGTTACAATATATAGAGCTCATTCTTTTATGCAGTTAACCAATTAAGTTTCAGTAGAATCCTTAATTTTCCTTTGCAGATTTAACAAAGGTGTCCATAGACAAAATGTTTACATTTGATTGTTTCTTTGCATAGATGGTTTGCACAGTGCTTAAGGAAGAGGCTGCAAAGAAACAAGGTGTCATTTTTAAAACAAGATTTCCCTTCACATATTACAACCATCACTTAATTCCTTCCACACTCCCATGGAGTCCACCTTTTATCTTCACATTCCCTCAAATCACTTGCTTTGTCCTTTCAAAGAAAATGTTTCTCATTCCTAGTAACTTTCCAATGTCTGCTCTACTTTCCTTATTCCTGCTAAATGACTTTTCCCAATGAGACAGGTTTGTCTACTATTAATTTGGTAAGGAGGGTGAGCTTGTTCACTAAGCCTCATACCTCCTGGTCCTTTTCTTAAGCATATTCCTGAGGGAAGAAAAAAAAATAAATCTGAGAGTTTCTTTAACTCTCAGCACCCATCCTTAAGGGAATCTAACTCTGTCTGGGTACTGAGGGACATGCATTTCTACCTCTCCACGTCTGCAGCAGAGGTATCAGCCAATTTTGAAGAACACCTCTTTACAGGTTTTCCACAGAAGACAAAAGCTGCAGCTGTTTCCCTCTCCTTTGAAGTTGAGGGTTTACATATCCACAAGTAGTTAGCCAATTTGTCTTCTAGGTCTGAAATTGTATGGACATCAGTTAACACTTGATCAGACCAAGGGCTATGCCCAAACCTTTGCAAGATTTTGTTCAAAAGGGGTAACATCTTTTACAAATGCCAATTTCTCAGTCTTCTCTCTGCCTTCTTAAAAGACTGCTTACATTTAAACTTTTCCTATTGGGACTAAAATAGCAATACCAATACCTCCTTTTTCTTTCTTTCTGGAGGGCTACAATTTGAACTTTCTGATCTCAGCTAGTTTGCTGATAATACTTAGCTATTACCTGCAAAGCTTCTTTGTGCTGCCAGCTAGGGCATTTGCATCACAAAGGAAATCACAACCTGTTGTGGCTCCTGGAGCTTTCACAGCATTTTAGTTTGTTTGCAGTTTTTACTCATTCTACAGTGTACATGGCATGTTACAGAAAAATGTGCAATCTTTGTTTATAACACTACTTAGCCACATTAAACTTTACATAGAGTGTAACTCTTTCTTTATGCTTACAGTTTTCCTGTACCTTCATTAAACAACTTGGCCTAAAATGGTCTTACTGAAAATAAACCAAACCAATTTGTTTTAAACCTGCAAACAAGATTACTGGACCTTGAAAACTTCATATTATTTATCTACACACAGATACACATACATTCTCTCTGAACCTTTCTTACACTATTTCTACATAGCTGTACAACAGTTACATTCCCTTTTTATTCAATGGGGTAGTTCAGTTCCAATAGAACCCCCTCCCTTTAGAGTTCTTTTAGCAGTCTCTCTAATCAAATGTACAGATTTGAGTCAAATTTGCCTGGATTATTTACAGACATTCCTTTGGAAAAAGGGCCCATTTTTCCTTCAGAATGGCTGCAAAGAAACCACAAATTTCTATCTACACCATTTTAGCATTTGCACAACTGCATTTGCTCTCCATTCTCTGCAGAGTTTAAATTCTCTGTTTCTCTTTTCTTAAAACACTTTCTTATCTCTAAAATAAAAACTGGCCTTGTTTCAGATATTACTCTTGTAAGTATGTTTAAGGATTTAGATTTCCAGTACTTACTGCCTTTTTCTCAGTTCTACCACAAGGCTTTCAATCTTATCTGTTACCTGCCTGCTTGTCTGGGCCTGATCCTGTTTTCCTTTTCTGCCTGCTTGTCTGGGCCTGATCCTGTTTTCCTTTTCTGCCTGCTTGTCTGGGCCTGATCCTGTTTTCCTTGCAAAATGGAAAGTGGCTCCTTTCCACAGACTCAGGCTTTGTCCCATTCTTTAGCTTGCAGGCAGTTCTATACTTACAGAACTGCACCCACAACTCCTCAGGATTTCCCCAATCCTCTTCTAACATTTCTCTATCCCATTTTGGGTTGCTCCAACCTTCTTGGGCAAACCTTTTCTCTATACCACTAAAATCCATGTCTATCATGACAGGCTTCATGTTGCTGTATGTGAACCAGTAGCACAATCCTGCCGACTACGCCAGTTCTGTCAGCCGACGGTCAGGGCTTCCTATATCTGTCCCTTAAGACCGGCTGAAGTTCTTTTAAATTGTGCTTGGTTTTGTTACAGCAACTGAAGGAGTCAGGTTAAAACTTAAACAGTTACAGGTTTATTGAGGAAGCTTATAAATCATATGGTTGCAATGGCTATTGTTCTATTTCTTAACTACTAGCAAAATATGGATCTTAAAACTGGTTACAAAGAAGATAAAGATAGAAAAAAATAGAAATAATGGTACCAAGTAACAGCTTACTCTTTCTATGTGTACACTTAAGACAGAGGACCACATCCAGGTACAATTTTTACCCCCTTCTGTGCCTCTCGACTCCAGCATGTCAGGCCAGGGCCAGTCCCTCAATTCCTAGGAAAGACGAAAGGTGGGCGTCCCCATAGAACCTTGGGAGGTCAAACACCTAATCCGACCAGCAGGTAGAGGGTAGAATGACACTCAAAGTGAGTGTGTGCTGGGCCCATCTTTTATACTCATGGGGTCACGTATTTCTCTTTCTTATCTGTCATGCCAAATGGGGCTGGTCTGTCTTTTGTGAGACCAGTTCTTACAAGGGAGTTGTGAACTTAATTTACACTTGTAAGAGAAATAACTGAATTGGAATTACTGGGGATTCTTTTCTCAGTGGGAAATTCCTCTTCCAGGGACTGTGTGTGTGTTCGAATCAACATAGGTGCCAGCCGGTGGCAGTCTCGCATATCCTGATCTCTCCTCATATCTATGTTTCAGCTTCTCAGGATCAGATGAGCCAGCATAGACTATGCTGATTTTATTGCTCCTTCTCTGTCCTGTATGCTTCAGGGAGGCAAATAAGATGGATGTGATGGAGGCGGGCTGTCTGGCCACAGGGATGCACCATCACCAGACGCGTCCTCCCCCACCCCGGCCAACTGTGCACATCTATTCTGCAATAACGCAGGAAGGATGGCCAGATCTGATTGTTGGTGGAACAACTTCCAGTCTAAAGCTAGTGAGAACGTGTGTGTTGTCCTATTGGCTAATCAGGTGAGATGTCACAAGAGGGCGCTGTGATCCGGTTGATCAGGCCGTATCACAATACGTATTCCGTTCAGCGTTCACAGAACAAAAGATCTCCCCAGTAGCCCAAATATACCTTTAACAAGTTTTATTGTAAGCAATTTTAAAAGAACTATATGTATATATATTGTAGGGTAAACTGAGACAGCCCTAAATGTGCTAATAGGCCTCTAAACAGCATAACTCCATTTGAGAATTAAGGCCTGGAAACACCACAGTCAAGATAAGAGCTGCAGACAGTGGAACGACCCTGGGCACCATAGCAACCACATTCTAAAACACTCAAACTAAACTCCAGTTAGTAACCTAACACATTTTGCTTAAGATAACATTCATAAATTTGCTTAACTGTCTTGCTTCTTGCTTCACTCCTAGATAATAAGCCTGAGAACCCAGTGCTGCACCAACTCAAGGCCATACCCGCCTGCTATAAGAAACATCATCATAAATGCAGACTAACTGTTATTACTGTTTTGCTGACATGTTTTGGCATTTAAACAATAACCACCTATATGTATTAATTAAGTTACTTTGCAATAGGTGGAGATACTATGTAATCTTTAGTAGTTCTATTGGCTTGTGCTCATGTCGTCTTGCTGCTAGACCTATCAAATCATTTTTCCTCCGTCCACCTGCTGACTATATAATCTATTGTATTGTGTTAATTAACCAGTAATCACCAGGGTAACCCCTGCGTGTCACTCCATCAGCTGGTGTAATAAATCCTCCGCTTGTTTTCACCTGCATCCAGAGTGTCCTGGCTTATTTCCAACATGTATATTTAGTACTAAGCAATTAAAATGGCAATAAAGACAATAAAAGGCATCACAAACATTAAAAGCAATATTTAAATGAAATAATTAACAATCTAAATCTAATCCTTAACCCAATTTAGCAGCCTAATTCTTAATCCAATTAAACACTCACACGCACATACACTCATCCTCTGGTGCTGGCCAAACTCCAGGTAATGTTGATTAATTTGTTGAGGAGGAAGTCCAACGTGCATGTCACCCCAATATGCCGAATTGATGGACTCCACCTTGGTGCAAAATGGTGTGGTATATAACCCCTTGGGGGAGGGGAAATCAGTCCATGTGGAGTAACCAATGGTATCCACTGGTTACACACAGTCTGGGTCCAGGTGGGGTGATGTCCGTAGGTTGCACCCCCCCCCCCCGTGGGTGTTCTCATCACCAATCTTAGAGTGTCCTGCTTACCCCACCCAATTCTGCTTGTCTCACTATGAGTGATAAATAATAGAATGTCCTTGACTAGGTCTCTCCCTTGTTACTCCTTATCTGGGAACGTTGCCGCCTGTACCGTTTTGTCTCCTTAGCACACACAGTCTTTTCTTGTCTTCTTATTACACTGTTCTTTTCTTGAAGTTGTAAACAAATCCATAATCCTTCAGGGCTTTTGCTCAGACCTCAGCATGGCCTCTCTTCAGCTCACTTACTGTTAATTCACTCATGCTAACCATTCACGCTACCCATGATTTGTGACCAAGACAGACAGAAAAGCCCATGATCTGGGGTCCAGACTTTCAAAGGTACGTAGGCTCCGAACTTCGATGGAAATCAATGGCAGTTAGGGACTGTAAGGGGTGGACGCCCCCAGTGTGCCTCAGTGCCCCTTGACTGTCCTCATATAGTCCCTCTCAGGGCAAGTTACAGTCTGTATGGGTTGCTCATCATCGGCACACAGCAGTATATAACTGGCCCTTTAAGCAAGGCCGAGTCCACAAAGCAGTTTATAACTGTTGTAGCGGGGCGCACCCCAGGTAGGGGGACCCAGGCCCACCCTACTCCACCGGGTCCCAGCCCAGGGCCCTGTGAGTGACCAGGTAACGGGTCACTCCCTCGGCGGGGCCATCCAGCCGAAACACACCGAGGTTCTCGGGCCAGGAGGGGCAGCTCCCGCTCCTCCCCTGGGCCACTTCCTACCTGGATTCCCGGGCTTCCTTCTCCTGGACTTGCCCAGCTGGCTGCGATCTCCAGGCCGGCGTCCCCTCGGCCAGCAGTCTCCCTCCCAGGAGCTCCTGCTTCCTCTGCAGTCAGCCCTCCACTGGCCTTTCCCCCCCAAGCAACCTGTGCTGCTCTAGATATACCTGCCAGCTGGGTTCTCACTCCCCTAAGGGGTTCAGCTGGCTTCCCCAAGCCAATTGTGCTGCCCTAGATAGTAGCCAGCTGGGCTCTCACTGGCCCTAAACCGCTCCGGCTGGCCTCTTTCTTTCTAGCCCTGGCTCAGGGCCTGAGTCCTGGTCTTAAAGGGCCAGTGCAGGGCAGGCGCCCTGTCACACACCTTCCCCTTCGGATCAAGCTTCCCTTCTTCGGCCGGCCCCCCGCCATGCCTCCCCTGTGCCCTCCTTCGGGACCTGGTTTCTCCCCTTGGCCCCAAACACCGCCAGGTCTGCCCTGGCTGCCTCTGAGCATGCCCCACAATGTCGGCGTGTTGGCCGGCGGGTTCCCCAGAGGGTCACCCCGTCGATGTTAGTGTGGGGCGGCAATGTCCCATCACTCACCCCCCTTTCCAGAACTCCATCCCTTTCCGCCCGCTCGTTAGTCCCTATGGACCTAGAGAAAAAATCTGCATTGTTATGGGCTTTCCCTGGTCTGTGGCAGACCTCAAACTTAGGGCCAAAATACCACCTCATAATCCTAGGGTTGGTCTCCTTCATTGTTTGCAGCCATCGTAATGGCGCATGGTCCGTTATCAGTGTGAATGTTCCCCCTAGCAGGTAATAGCGCAGTGCCTCTATTGCCCATTTAGCTGCCAGGGCCTCCTTCTCGATCGTGGCATACTGTTGTTCCCGCGGTAGTAATTTCCTGCTTAAATACAGGATTGGGTGTTCCTCCCCTTCCTGCTCCTGTGAGAGGACCGCTCCTAGACCTCTGTCTGACGCATCTGTCTGTACTATAAACGGTTTTGAAAAATCGGGTTGATGGAGGACCGGTGTCTGCGTCAGTTGTTGTTTTAATGCTCTGAAGGCCTTTTCGCACTGCTGGGTCCACTGGACCCTTTGGGGTCTTGTATTTTGGGTCAGATCTGTCAAGGGCGCTGCAATCGTGGCGAAATTGGGTATGAATCGCCGGTAATAACCGGCTAGACCCAGGAACTGGCGGACTTGCCTTTTTGTGGTGGGGGCTTTATAATCTCGCAGGGCTTCCACCTTGTCTACTTGGGGTTTTATCCTTCCCCGTCCCACCCGGTAGCCTAAGTAGGACACCTCTCTTTGTCCAAAATGGCACTTACTTGGGTTAGCCGTGAGCTTGGCCGTGGCCAGCGCCCCAAGGACCGCCTTCAAATGCTGCAGATGTTCCATCCAGGTTTCACTAAAAATGACAATGTCATCAATATATGCAGCCGCATACTCACGATGTTCCTGCAGTACCTTGTCCATTAACCTCTGGAACGTCGCTGCCGCCCCATTCAGTCCAAAAGGCATGGTGTTGAATTGGAACAGGCCAAAAGGCATGGCAAACGCGGTCTTGCTCTCCGACGCTGGTGTCAGGGGAATCTGCCAGTAGCCTTTGGTGAGGTCTAGAGTAGATATGTAGTGGGCTTTGTCCAGCCGCTCCAGCAGTTCGTTTACTCATGGCATAGGATATGCATCAAATCACGAGATTGCATTGATCTTCCAAAAGTCTATGCAAAATCATATTGTGCCATCGGGTTTAGGCACCAACACAATGGGGCTACGCCACTCGCTCTTAGATTCCCTGATCACCCCCATTTGCAGCATCCGCTGCAGCTCCTCCTGAACTGGCCCCCACATTTTCCGGGGCAGGGGTCGTATGTGGTCCCGGATCATCTTACCTGGGGTTGTCAAGATATGGTGACTCATAAGGGGGGTCTTACCCGGTTGTGTGGTTAGGACCTGGTCAAAATCCCGAAGGAGGGAGTTCAGCTCTTTTTGCTGTTCCTCCGTCAGTTCTGCCCCAATGTGCGCTGTCCCTTCTGCCTTCAAGTCGCCTCCCCAGGGTCCTAGTTCCGGGTCTGGTGGCTGTAAGGCGATAAGCATACCCTCCCGGGCGTTCCACTTCTTTAATAAATTGACGTGATAAATTTGTTTGTCCTTCCGTTTTCCTGACAATTTAATTTCATAATCCACTGGTCCTACCTGCCGTAGGACCTCAAAGGGCCCTTGCCATTTGGCCAAGAATTTTGAGTCTGGCGCCGGTAATAGCAGGAGTACCCTGTCCCCCGGTTGGAATGTCCTGGACTTGGCCCCCCGGTTATAATACTGGGCTTGCTTACTTTGGGCCTGAAGGAGGTTCTCCCTAGCCAGCTCCCCTATGGTCCGGAGTCGCTGTTGCAAGTCCAAGATATAGGGTACTGTACCTGTTACCCTGGAGTCCTGCTCCTCCCAGATTTCACGCAATAAGTCCAGTATCCCCCGGGGTTGGCGGCCGTAAAGCAATTCAAATGGGGAGAATCCCGTTGAGGCTTGGGGCACCTCTCGCACCGCAAACAACAGTGCCGGTAGTAATAAGTCCCAATCCTTTGGGTCGAGCTCCACAAACCGTCGCAACATACTATTTAATGTCTTATTGAAACGTTCAACAAGTCCGTCGGTTTGCGGGTGGTAAACTGAGGTACGCAGGGTCTTAATGTTTAAGAGACGGCAAAGTTCCGCCACCAGTTTGGAGGTCACATTGGTCCCTTGGTCAGTTAGTATCTCCCTGGGGATTCCCACCCGGGAGAATACTTGCACTAATTCACGCGCCAGCATTGCCGCCGTCGTGTTCTTAAGGGGGACAGCCTCGGGGTATCGGGTGGCATAGTCAATTATGACCATTATATACTGGTGCCCACGTCGGGACCTCTCCAGGGGCCCTACCAGATCTAAAGCCACCCGGTCGAACGGCACCTCTACCACGGGGAGAGGGACTAGCGGGGCTTTCGGCACTCCTCCCGGAGCCGTCCTCTGGCACTCAGGGCAGGACTCACAGAAGTCTCTGACCTCCTTATAAATCCCTGGCCAAAAGAACCTCTGCGTTATGTGCTGTAGGGTCTTCTCTCGCCCCAAATGTCCGGCCCAGGGATTCGCATGTGCTAGGTCTAATACCTGCCTACGATACCGTGCGGGGACCAACAACTGGCTAACCTCTGTCTGCCCGTCAGTTGACCGTGCGATCCGATATAATCGATCGGCTCTTACCTCGAACTGCGGTGTTGGTCGAACAGCTGCCCCCGTGCCGGGGTCCCCAGTCTCTCCTGCCCCTTGTTCCCAGGCATGGGTTAAGGAGGGGTCTTCCCGTTGGTCTCTCGTGAAGTCCTCCTCCCCTCCTATTTCCTCCGAACTGAGGGTTTTCTCAGGGTCCGGTTCCTCCTCCGGGCCTTGGGATGTTCCCCTTTTACAATCCTCCGTCCCTGCTGGTGGTGGTTGCGCCTGCTTCTCCCAGTCACGAAGGATGCGTCTGAAACCCGGCCAGTCCCGGCCCAGTAGTACAGGATACACCAGCTTTGGGGCTAACGCTACCCTGCAGATCACCTCTTCTACCCCATCCGACAGACGGACCCACCCCGTGGGGTGGGCGCTAACATCTCCGTGGATGCATTGCATCGAGATGGACCCCCCGGCCGCCTCCCACTCTGGGACCAGCTCTGATCGTACCATTGTCTGGCTGCACCCAAAATCCACCAGGGCGGTCACTGGCCTTCCCTCTAGCCATACCTGCAGGGTAATCTTTGTCTTGTCTCGCGGTCTCGCCCGCAGGTCGGCAGCCATCACCTGTCCGTACGCACCCTCTGTGTGGGTGTCGCCCCCTCGCTGGCCTCTTGCTTGTCCCGGTCCCTCACGCTTCGGGGTAGGACCCCAGTCTGGGATCCCATGCGCGTTGGTTTCGCCCGGGTCCAAATCACCTTCCGCCCACCCTCTGGTTTCTCTTACCATCCTGGGTCGGTGGTCCTGAGTCTGTTCCCTGGCGGTTTGTCGCTGCCACCTTCCCTCCGTGCTAGCCGGGGCTACCCGGGTCCGCTTGGGGCACAGCCTCCGGATGTGGCCCGGCTTCCCGCAGGCCCAACATGTCCGTGCCTCCCCTGTTGCCTTCACAGGGGCCGCTCTCTCTTTGCCCCTATAGCTGGGTGGGGCCTCCTGGCTCCCACCCCATAGGGGCACTCCCTCCTCAGGTGTCCCCTGAGCCCACAGGCAAAACAAGTTTTCAGGCTCGGCCCCTGCCCCCACCTCTTGGAGCCTGGTTTACTATGGAGTCCAAGGTCACCCCTTTGTCGTGGCCCGCTCCCCTTTTCCCATGGCCCAGCCTGTAGGGCCTCCCAGGCCCTCCAATACTTATTCATTATCTCCTCCCCCCCCCCCCAACTCCCCGTTCTAGTCCTGTGGCCTACCGACCCAGGCCCACCCTACTCCACCGGGTCCCAGCCCAGAGCCCTGTGAGCGACCAGGTAACGGGTCACTCCCTCGGCGGGGCCATCCAGCCGAAACACACCGAGGTTCTTGGGCCAGGAGGGGCGGCTCCCGCTCCTGCCCTGGGCCACTTCCTACCTGGATTCCCGGGCTTCCTTCTCCTGGACTTGCCCAGCTGGCTGCGATCTCCAGGCCGGCATCCCCTCAGCCGGTAGTCTCCGTCTCCTTCGGCTGTCTCCTTCCCAGGAGCTCCTGCTTCCTCTGCAGTCAGCCCTCCACTGGCCTTTCCCCCCAAGCAACCTGTGCTTCTCTAGATATACCTGCCAGCTGGGTTCTCACTCCCCTAATGGGTTCAGCTGGCATCCCCAAGCCAATTGTGCTGCCCTAGATAGTAGCCAGCTGGGCTCTCACTGGCCCTAAACCGCTCCGGCTGGCCTCTTTCTTTCTAGCCCTGGCTCAGGGCCTGAGTCCTGGTCTTAAAGGGCCAGTGCAGGGCAGGCGCCCTGTCACAGGGACCTAAATACATCTGAGGATCTGAGCCTGGGACCCTGAATCCTGCCAATCCCCCAGCTCAGCATCTCTCTGTACTTGGAGCTGGGTGGGTGAGCCCTGTGTCCCGTAGACATATCCACACTGGCTTGCAGCGTAGGCGGAATAGCATAGGCAGTGGTGAGAGCCAGCCACCTAAAGTACAGCCCCACCCAGCCCTTCTGGCCAGATCTTCCAGCCCAAGCCACCGTCGCTATCACAGCCAAGGTTCTATTTAATGCACTAGCTTGCAGACAGCTAGTGCAGGCCTGGATCTCTCCTCCAGCTGGGCACCACGCCCCACTTGGGCCTGCCTCAGTGTCAGGGAGATGCACTAAAGAGAGTTCCCCACTCCAATGCGTTTAGTTTCAGGAAAAATTAAAAAATGGCTCCAGGAGCAGAATGTGGCTTTTTGCTGTGGGACAGATTCCACCAGGGGCAGAAGGGACAGGAGGGGCTTGTTTACACCCTGGGATGAAGGAGGCCTGGCACACAACCCATTTCCTTTCATTTCCTGCTTCAGGAACCAGGACACGGAGCGAGATCCTAGAACAATGTCCGAGAGGAGGCTCAGTAGAGAAGACTTTGGGGCGGTGTTTCTAGGTATCAGTGACCTCTGGAAATCCCTGCCGGGTTTACAAATGTAACCTTAACATGCAGCCTTATTAACTCTGGAGTATTTCCCTGTCTGACACCATTTTTACAACAAACTAAAGAACTGAGTATGTGAGAGAGGAGGCAGAAGTAGCTGCTAGATCAGACAGCTGGATTCCCTCCCAAATTCTGCAGGCAGGGCATTTTTCATGCCAGAACAAGAGACATCACATGTAACAAAGGCCCAGATTCTCAAAGGTATTTAGACTCCTCACTCCTATGAATTTCAGTGGGAGTTTCAGTTAAATAGCTTTGAGGATCAGGGCCAAAAATCATCTGAGGCAGGACAGCTGAGTGGAGCAGCAGTTCAGGAAAAAATCCACTTACGTTTTTCCAATAATGGATTGGAGCTTCAATCTGAAACCGACTGTAGGCAGCACAATATGCAGCCTCTCCTGTCGAAGTCAAGGCAACTGACACTGAGGGCCAACTGAGCCAGTGTTCTCATCACAGCATTGTGAGGTCACACTGTTGCATTTACATCATTGTTGCCATGGACACAGGTGGGTAATAAAGGAATGACCAAGGGTTATTCACCATATGAGGGATATAAGGCATTATGGAGGTGCCTGGTCATGACTCCAGTTAGGGCTTTATGTAAAATGGGCTTAACACAGGGCATACATTTCTGTTTTTTCCTATGAGCAGGTGGTTACCCGGCGTGAATTAACCTTTACTCTGACCATTATGGGAACCAGCCTTCCATCTCTTCCTGAACTACCCTTCTGCACAAAACCCTTTACCAAGCTGTTCTCTCCCATCACAACCAATGGCTGTTCTAGGTGTAAGGGGAAAGTCCTAGGGAAAAATCGTTTAGTCAAGGGCTGCATCTGGGGGGTGAGAATTCATGTTGCAGAGTGTGCTCCGTGGAATACGTGGCTGTGGTTGTGATTGTGGTACTCCTAACACAACCCACGCAGCCGTGTGGATCAGCACTGAGACGCTGTCACTCCCTTTACTGAGATCACTTTAAAAAGTGGCCACCTCTGCCAGTGCCCTAATGGGAGCTTAGTTCTTATAACCTGGCCTCAAGTCTCACACACTGGGTTTGTCTACACTGCAGTTAGACACCCATGGCTGGCCGGCTCAGGCCCATGGGGCTTGGGCTGCCAGAGTGATGTGCAGGGGTCCCCCATAGCCCAGCGCTAAGGTCTTTTCAAACTCTCTCTCAGCGGGGTGTGGGGGAAGGCAGAGGGAAAACCTGGCGGCCCCCTGGTGGCTGATTCCGTTCCTGCCACTGTAGAACCAGGAGCCACAGACAGCGTCGAGGAAAGAGACCAGACAGACTCACAGTGCAGTCATCACACAGGCACACAGCCTGACCCAGCCCAGACCCTCCTCTGGATATCAGTGGAGTTAGGGATATAAATACCTGTGAAACTCTGGGTCCAACTGCCACTCTGAACTTCCCCTGTGGATGGGGGGGTCTTCATAGGGGACACATGGGGGACGACGGCAAGGGGTTACATGCCCCCCAACACTGTGGAGGAGGTGGAGGGGCCAAGATCAGCACGGAGAGCTCACAGAGCGATGAGGGAATCCCAAGAAGCATAGGGATCAGCTCTGCCTTGCCACAGCACTTACTGCTGACCCACGTGGCTTTGCTCTATCTGTTGGCAGGGGTGCTAGCAATGTGGCTATGAAATGTCAACAGTGGGAGGCAGAAAAACTGATTTTGGCAATTTTTGCATGTCGACAGCACTTTTTCCGCCAAACCTCCCCAGTGTAGACACAGCCTAAGGGTATGTCTACACTACCCCGCTAGTTCGAACTAGCGGGGTAATGTATGCATACCGCACTTGCTAATGAAGCCTGGGATTTGAATTTCCCGGGCTTCATTAGCATAAGCGGGGAGCCGCCATTTTTGAATCCCCGCTGCTTCGAACCCCGTGTAGCGCGGCTACACGGGGCTCGAACTAGGTAGTTCGGACTAGGGTCCTATTCCGAACTACCGTTACTCCTCGTGAAATGAGGTGTACCGGTAGTTCGGAATAGGCACCCTAGTCCGAACTACCTAGTTCGAGCCCCGTGTAGCCGCGCTACACGGGGTTCGAAGCAGCGGGGATTTAAAAATGGCGGCTCCCCGCTTATGCTAATGAAGCCCGGGAAATTCAAATCCCGGGCTTCGTTAGCAAGTGCGGTATGCATACATTACCCTCCTAGTTCGAACTAGGAGGGTAGTGTAGACATACCCGAATAAACTTCCTGTTCTACCTGATGGCTGACACACATCTGCAGGCCCAGTGACTCCCCACACCATGGTAACACCTGTCCCGCCCCTCTACTTCTGAAGGGTGGGCGGGAATTCCTCTCCATCAATCTCAGAGAGGTCACGCCCCCTTGCTACATTCAACTATTAGCTGGGCAATAGGCACCAGTTGCTCTATTTTCCTTTGCACCGAATTAACAGTGTTAATGGATACGGGAAGTACAGGTGCAAAGCATTCCCATTGGGTGCCATCTGTCACAGCCTCTATCCCTTTCTCTTCATGCTTGGTCATAGGGCAAGGGTCCCAATCTGAGTCACAGAGGAGAGGTTCAGACAAAACCCATCCAGGTGCCCCTAGCAATGGCGTTTCCATGGAGACCCTGTTGCATCCCAGAATGCATGCTGTGTCCATGAGATGCATCACTTCCTTCACTGCTTCTTAGCTGGGCCCAACCTCCCTCCCTTGCAGTCGTGTTCATTCGGCCAAATACTTGCAGATTCATTTATAGCAGGCTGTGTTTATTTCATCTCCTTGTGCTGCCCTCTTCACACTGGGGATAGTGCTGTTTCTAGGTCTCATGTTCTATTGTACCCATACTGTTAACATGCACTAATTTGTTAGGATTCCTGGTCCATCTAGGAGTAGCAATTGCAATTGGTACAGTCAAATTATTAACTTCATGTGCTGCCTACTGTCCAGGAGCTTGTGGCTTGCTATTTACAATCTCCCTTCTCCCCCAGTGACGTGATTTTTTCACACTCCCTCCCAAAGCCCGACCCTTCACCCCTCCAGCACCTAACTCCTTCCAGAGCCTGCACCCCTTTTCCACTCAAATTCCCTCCCAGGACCTTAGGCAGGTCGGGAGCAGGGAGTCTGGATAGGGGATAGGGATGTTAAAATTAGATTAATCAACTAATTGAATAGTCAATGGAACTTCCACCTATAACGGTGCTTCTGCTTTGAGATGTAGCAAGAACCCACCTGGATGTTGCTACATTTCAAAGAACATAAGAACGTAAGAATGGCCATACTGGATCAGACCAAAGATCCGTCTAGTTCAGTATCCTATCAGCCAACAGTGGCCCATACCAGATGCCCTAGAGGGAGGGAACACAACAGGTAATCCTCACATGATCCCTCTCCTGTCAACCATTTAGAAACAGAGGCTAGGGACACCATTCCTACCCATCCTGGCTAATAGCCATTATTGGACCTAACCTCCATGAATCTATCTAGCTTTTATTTGAATCCTGTTAAAGTCCTAGTCTTCACCACATCCTCTGGCAAGGAGTTCCACAGGTTGATTGTGTGCTGAGTGAAGAAAAACTTCCTTTGGTTTGTTTCAAACCTGCTGCCTATTAATTTCATTTGGTGACCCCTAGTTCTTATATTGTGGGAGTAAGTAAATAACTTTTCCTTATTCACTTTTTCCACACCAGTCATGATTTTATAGATCTCTATCATATCCCCTCTCAGTCTCCTCTTTTCTAAGATGAAAAGTCCCAATCTTCATATGGGACCCTTTCCAATCCCCTAATCATTTTTGTTGCCCTTTTCAGAACCTTTTTCAATGCCAATATATCTTTTCTGACATAAGGCGACCATATCTGTACGCAGTATTTAACATGTGAGCATACCACGGTTTTATATAGCGTCAATAAAATATTCTCTGTCTTATTCTTTATCCCCTTTTTTTATGATTCGTAACATTCTATTTGCTTTTTGGACTGCCACTGCACATTGAGTGGATGTTTTCAGAGAACTATCCATAATGACTCCAAGATCTCTCTCTTGAGTAGTTGTACTAAATTAGTGCCCATCATATTATATGTATAGTTGGGATTATTTTTTCCAATGTGCATTACTTTACATTTATCACCATTAAATTTCATTTGCCATTTTGTGGCCCAATCTCTTAGCTTGGAGAGATCTTTTTGAAACTCTTCACAGTCTGCTTTGGTCTTAACTATCTTGAGCAGTTTAGTATCATCTGAAAATGTTAATACCTCACTGTTTACCACTTTCTGATATTTATAAATAAGTTAAATAGGATTGATTCCAGGGCAGACCCTCGGGGGACCCCACTAACTACCTCTTTCCACTCTGAAAACTTACCATTTATTCCTACCCTTTGTTTCCTGTCTTTTAACCAGTTATCAATCCATGAAAGGACCTTCCCTCTTATCCCATGACAACTTACTTTACTTAACAGCTTTCGGTGAGGGACCTTGTCAAAGGCTTTCTGGAGATCTAAGTATACTCCTCCACTGGATCCCCCTTGTCCACATGTTTGTTGACCCCCTCAAAGAACTCTAGCAGATTAGTAAGGCATGATTTCCCTTTACAGAAACCATGTTGACTTTCCCTCAACAAATTATGTTCATCTATGTGTTTGACAATTTTATTCTTTACTGTAGTTTCAACTAATTTGCTCGGTACAGACGTTAGACTTATCGGTCTGTAATTGACAGGATCCCCTCTAGAGCTCTTTTTAAATATTGGTATCACATTAGGCATCTTCCAGTCATTAGATACAGAAGCTGATTTAAAGGATAGGTTACAAACCATAGTTAATAGTTCCACAATTTCACATTTGAGTTCTTTCAAAACTCTTGGGTGAAAGACATCTGGTCCCAGTGACTTATAATTGTTAGGTTTATCCATTTGTTCCAAAACCTCTTCTAATGACACCTCAATCTGGGTCAATTCCTCAGATTTATCACCTAAAAAGAATGGTGCAAGTTTGGGGATCTCCCCAATACCTTCAGCCATGAAGACTGAAGCAAAGAATTCTTTTAGCTTCCCTGCAATGACTTTATCATCTCTGAGTGCTCCTTTAATATCTCAATTGTTCAAGGGCCCCACTGGCTGTTTAGGAGGCTTCCTGCTTCTGATGTACTTAAAAACATTTTGCTGTTGTTTTTTGAGTTTTTGGTTAGCTATTCTTCAAACTCCTTTTTGGATTTTATTACTATATTTTTACACTTAACTTGACAGAATTTATGCTCCTTTCTATTTTCCTCACTAGGATTTGACGTCTACTTTTTAAAAGATGTCTTTTTGTCTGTCACTGCTTCTTTTACTTGTTTGTTAAGCCACAGTGGCACTTTTTTGGTTCTCTTACTGTGTTTTTTAATTCGAGGTATACATTTAAGTTGGGCCTCTATTATGGTGTCTTTGAAAAGTTTCCATACAGCTTGCAGAGATTTTACTTTTGTCACTGTACCTTTTAATTTCTGTGTAACTAACCTCCTCATTTTTGTGTAATTCCCCTTTCTGAAATTAAATGCCACAGTGTTGGGCTGCTGAGGTGTGTCCCCCCCCCCCCCAGGGATTTTAAATGTTATTACATTATGGTGATGTCGCAAGAATCACAGGTCCGATAATGAATACCCGAGGGGGGAAGGACAGAGCCAGGTGGACAGTTTTATCAAATAAAAAATATTTATTTATGACAGAGGTGAATTTATAGTATTTATTCTAAGATTTTTAATAGACCATGTTAATAATGAATTTACAGTATTTATTATATTTATTCTATGGCTTCTAGTAAAACGTGTCAGAGATATAGGGATGGGAATGGCAAGGGGAATAGTCTCTAATCTTAAAATATCCAGCTACAGTAATTAAATAACAGTGATAACTACAAACTCTTATGTACTACCCAAAAACAACTACAACACTAAGCTTATACAACAGGAAAAAAATCAAATCATACATACCAACTTACACAGCACATGGAACATTTCACAGATATCGGTTCGGTTGCGAAGGCCTTGGTTACGCCCGAGAGTTGGGGGAGATGGCTGGTTGGTTGATCAGGCCGGCAGCGCTTTGAAGTATACGAGAAGGCACACGCACGGTGGTACGTGTGTTGCGAAGACCTCCTAGAGCAAACTGTGCCATGGGTATTTATCCCCAAATCTGCACATCGCTTTCCCGTGCTTGCATATTACCATATATGGCCCAATGGTCACCAAGTGGGGGGGTCTGTGTCCCAGGGGTCGGGCTGAAACTGTGCAGGTTTCATGCGACCAGGTAAGCCCTGCAGTTCTCACGCCAAGGTGACGGGTGGGAGAGTCTGAGGCTATTTTCCCCTTTTCACACCTTTCCTTTTTCTAAAGGCAATGGTATGCAGGAAGGGTACGGCCGGTTTCTCTCAAGGAGTACTGCAGAACAAGAGCGGCCTGGCCAAACTTTTTTACTGGGGGAGCAGTTTCTTTTCTCTGACAGGTGACTATCTTCAAGCAGTCCACTTATATTTACCTCTTGGACCAGATCCTGAGCTCCACTTAGGACTACATCAAGAATAGCCGCTCCCCTTGTGGGTTCCAGAGCCAGCTGCTAAAAGAAGCAGTCATTTAAGGTATCAAGAAGTTTTATCTCTGCATCCCATTCTGAGGAGATATGTATCCAGTCAATATGGGGATAGTTGAAATCCCTCACTATTATTGAGATTTTTGTTTGATAGCCTCTCTAATCTCCCTTAGCATTTCATAGTCGCTATCACTATCCTGATCAGGTGGTCGATAATATATCCCTACTGCTCTATTCTTATTATTGGAGCATGGAATTACTATCCATAGAGATTCTATGGACAATTTTGGTTCATTTAAGATTTTTACTTCATTTGATTCTACATTTTGTTTTATGTATAGTGTCGTATGGTGTTCTGCCTTTGAAATGCCAAATGGAGCCTGGGGCCAAAGGGAGACTCTGCTTATCTTAGGCTCCATGTGGCGCTTCTGCTTTGGAATTTATAAGAGCCCCAGTGGAAACTCTTGTACATTTGTCATATCACTGGATTTTAAGGGGATCAGACAGGTCACTGCTGCACCCATGGGTGGGGGGTGTTCGCTCCAAAGTATGTACAAAGGGGGCCATGTGAGATGTCAAATGAAAACTTATGTTCTACTGATTTTATGTATGTTATTCATGTGCTTGTGTGATATCCATATGTGGAGTTATAAGTATGGACTCTGTGTTGATTTTGGAAGAGACTCTGTCTGAGACAGCAATGAGCCAGGAATGTTCAGTCAGTGACTCTGCTAATTAGCAAGGCTCCAGGGACAAGGCTCTCAGGGAGGCTAATACACACCAGGGGAATTCGTCTGGGACCTGCAAACCAGCTAATATCATGACTGCTGACTTGGGACACAAGGATAGGTCACTGGGCCATGTGACCTGCTCCAGCTTGGAAGATACCAGGGATGGATACAAAATGATATGAGGCAGACTCCATCTTGCCTTCAATTCTGCTACTGATTCCAGATGCATCCTTGTGAGGAACAGCGAGCCGGGAGGAATCATTGGCCCATCTTGACATAGGATGTACACCAGAGACTTTTAAGATAGCAGTTTGTAACATCTCTGCTAAGAGCCTGTATTGAGAACTTGGTGATTGGTGTATGTAATGTATTCTCCTTAACCTTAGGGTATGTCTACACTACAGCGCTATTTCAAATTAACTTAATTCAAAATAGTTAATTTGAATTCAGCTAATTCAAAATAACACATCTACACACAAAAACTATTTTGAAATAGCATTTTGCCCTTTAATGGCTCCAGGGCTGGGGGAGAGGAGAGTAAGTTTTCTTGGTTGTGCCCAGAGTGGCCACCAGGGCTCTCTGGGAAGGGCTGGAGGCCCCCTATTTCGAATTAAGTGTCTACACAGCACTTAATTCGACATCGCTATTTTGAATTTGGCGTTACTCCTCGTAAAATGAGGTTTATCAAATTTGAACTAAGGGCTCTGCTATTTCGAATGAAATTCGAAATAGTGGTTTGCATGTATAGATGCTATTAAAGTTAATTTGAAATAACGGCTGTTATTCTGAATTAACTTTGCAGTGTAGATATACCCTTACTCTCATGCTTTTCTTTCTTTTAGTAATAAACCTTTAGATTCTAAAGGATTGGCCCAGCATCCTCTCGTGGGTAAGAGCCAAAGTGTAAATTGACAGGGAACTGTGGCTGGTTTCTTGGGACCGGAAGGGCCTGTTCAGGGTAGGTAAGATTGGGTTCTATAACCCTCACCTGTGTGCAGGACCGGGACTGATAGTGGCACAGAGAGAGCTGGGGTGTCAGAGGGGTTTTGCACATGAGGCTTCCTGCCAGTTGAATTGGTAGCTGAAGCATTCAGTGTGACCAGTTTGTGACCTGTTTGGGAAGGTCTCTGGGCTGGGGCCATAAAGAGCTCTTGTTTTGAGCAATTCGCCCTGAGCAGATGCCCTCAGCGGGTGCCCAGACCTCCTGGTCTGTCACAACATTTCAAAGGTGAAACATCCTTGCTGTATCCCTGACTCCTCCCACAGAGCTGGAGCCGGAGGGGGAGCCAGGGGGGAGAACGGGATATTAAGGCAGCTCCTCCCAACACCTCCTCCTTTCCCCCCTTGCTGCCTCTTTCTGATAGACAAGAAAACTGAACTGCTTTATATATAACAGATAAGCAAAAGCTTATCAGAGTCATCTGTTATATATAAAGCAGTTCAGTTTTCTTTTCTTGATGGTTTCATCATTGTGTACCAATGCCTTCTGGTGTCTGTGGGATGGACCCATAAACAGCTTGTGGTTAACATAATAAAGGTTTTGCTTGTTTGGTTTACATTTCTCTTGTTTTCAGTTTTCCAAATATGACATGCAGATTAATTTAGCTTGTTTACACTGTAAAAGGGAAAAAGTCTTCAATAACATAAGCTATGTTTCTGTTCTGATTTTTCCCTATTTTTAGCATGAAAATAATTATGACAGGATGCTTTTACTGTTTTTGCATAGACATTTGTTTTTACTTCCTTAACATGTGCATTGCTTATTTTCATATTAAATACAGTACTTAATACTAAAACAGATGTTCACATTCTTCTGGAAGAATGTGCATTGAATATTTTCCCCTGTTGAGCACTCCGTTTTTGCAAAAGTTACTGAAGTAACAGCATTTTTGCCCATGTTTTTTAGAGTTTGTCATACTAGTTCAACTTTTTGTAAACTGTTGGGAAGCATACTTTAATGACCACTTCTTTAACCACCCTTTCACAATGACATAAAGGAAGTATAAAAATGCATGCAAAATGAATTATGAAATTCTATGCAAATGGCTTGGGAGTATTAAACTTCCATAACATTTGGGGGTTTAGGGAGACAAAGGTAGAAACTTATGGAAACTTTAGCTTTGACATTTTGCAACATAAACAGACATAGTATTTATTATATTTTAACATTTTGCAACAACATTTCATAACTATATTTTAATATTTAACAAGGGCACAAACAAGTTCATAAAAACCCTAAAAGGAAACTGACCTTTGTATTTATATTAAGGTTTTCCTTTTCATTCTTTCCTTTGAATAAAAGAGCTGCGGCTACTCAAAGGGAATTATTTTTGTTTGCAATTGCTTTATTTGTGGAGGCAAAAATATATGCACATACATTTACATGAGGCCTTTTTGAGCTTTTAAAATATGAATTGGCATAATGTTTGTTGTACTCCAACCACAATAATATACCATCTCAGAGCTGGAAGGGACCTTGAAGTCATCAAGTCCAGTCTCCTGCCCAGATCTGTAAATGGCCCCCTCAAAGATTAAGCTCATCACTAGGGGTTTACCACATTGATACTCAAACCACTGAGCTATCCCTCCCCTCTAGACCTGTTAAAGGGTCTAAAAGGATTTGGCTACTGGGTGGGCCTGGGACAAAGTTTGAGGGTGCAGGGGGATGCTGTCTCTTGGAGGGAGCCACAGCTCAGCACCCCTACCCTAAAGAGTGTTCCAGCACCTCCTGAGAGGGGAATTGAATGGACTTTCATTGGCAGCCCCCACCAAAGAGTCTGTGGGTCCCAAGGAGGCACACTGACAGAATGGCCGGCTGGTGAATGCTCTAGTTCAGTGGTCCCCGACGTAGTGCCCGTGGGTGCCATGGCACCCGCCAGGCCATCTCTGTGTGCCCGCCGAGTGATCAGGGCCAGTCCCACCCCCGGGCACGTGGTGCATGGGCGGTGCCAGCCTCTGGGTGCGCAGCATATGGGTGGCCCCACCCCTGGGTGCACAGCACAAGGGCTGTGCTGGCCCCTGGGCGCATTGCACATGGGCGGCCCCGCCCCCAGGCATGCGCTATATGGACTGTTCCAGCCCCGGGCGCATGGCGTACGAGCATCCCCACCCCGGGCACGTGGCACAGGGGCAGTGCCAGCTCCGGGCACGCAGCACATGGGTGGCCCTGTCCCTGGGCGCATGGGCTGTGCCGGCCCCGGGTGCAGGGTGTATGGGCGCCCCCGCCCCTGGGCACGCAGCGCAGGAGCTGTGCAGGCCCCAGACACACAGCACGTGGGTGATGCCAACTCCTGGGTGTGCAGCACAGGAGCGGCACCAGCCCCGGGAGTGCAGTGCATGGGTGGCACCGGCACTGGACACGCAGCATATGGTTTGCCCCGCCCCTGGGTGTGTGCGCAGTCCCGCCCCTGGGCACTTGCGTGGCCCTGCCTCCAGGCAGGAGTGTGGCCCCGCCCCCGGATGCCCGGCAGCCCCAAAAGGTTGGGGACCATTGCTCTAGTTTATGTCCCTGGGGGAGCCACACTTGACTTGCTAATCGGTGGGAAGCCTTTGGCTGTGAAAAGAGGCAAAGTGCTACCTGAGGGCTTAGGCAGGGATGTTTTTATACTTCCCTCCCTTCTAGCCTCCCCCATGTTCACAGCTATTCACAGTTTTTGTTGGGGGAGGAGAGGGAATACAAGTAGGGGATGGTGGAGACTGATTTATTGGAAGGCTCCTTTGAAGACCAAATTTTCCACGACACTTCCACCCCCTAATCCAAAGCAGTTCAACATGGGTTATGCGAAAACCTACCTAGCCCAAAGCTGCGCATTAGGGGGTCATTGACAACTCATGCCAGGGCTGGATTTCACAGCTGGGCACGGGCCAGATCGCATGAGTGCAGGCACTGGGCAGAGGCATTTCTAGGGCTGCTGGTGCTTTGGGAATCTCCCCCTCCCCCAGCTCTAGAGGCTTTTTCTTTGTGAGCAGGGTGAAGGCACAGCTCAGCATCCCCACCCTAAAAAATGGTTCCAGCACCACTGGAGGAAGGAAGAGAGCGCGCCTGGAGACTGGCAAGCAGGGGAAGTAGCCCCAGAAAAAGGGAACTGCAGGGTGGGGGGGTTGTTCTGCAGCTATGCAAAGAGGGCAGCAGAATGGGAAGCTTCCTGCAGGTTGGAAGAGCCAGATCAGAGCTGTAGGGAGGGCTGCGTGCTCCCCTCTGTCAGACTGTGCTGCTTCCCAATAGCTGGTGGGACTTGAACTACTTCCCCTGGATGGGTGCAGGTTTTTTGGGCTGCTCTGCTTCGCTGCCAACTAGTCAGACCCGGCTAACGTGGCTTGTGTATGCAGCCAGCCCTGGGGAATTCACCGTGATGTCCTGCAAGGCTCACGTTAGCAGCCCAGGCCTGTGTGCAGCGCAGGGCCCAAGGTGACTGCCTTGCCTGCTTTGCCCTAAGACCAGGCCTGTTCATGGACACAAAATTAAACCAGAAAAGTGACACACACATGGCATACAAAACAAACTTACAATTATTTTTAAAAATATTATTATCGGGAACTAAGAAAAATGCATGTCTCAGACACTGATGCTGTGGTGTCTGACATGCTAGCAACTACCCACTGTCAGGGGTGCAAGCCCCCCACTGTGCCTCAGTGCCCCCTGACTGTCCTCATATAGCCCCACTCAGGGCAAGTTACAGTCTATATGGATGCTCATCATTGGCATTTGCCACAACAGCTCTGCTTACCTAGTCGGCCTCCTGATCAGCCCACAAACCAGAGCCTTTGTCTCCAGCCCCTAGTCAAGGGGAGTCTTGGCTGGCCTACTTCCAGCATTGGCTGGCCCTCCCCAGCTTGTCCCCCTCCAAGGAGCTCCAGCTTCCCCTGCAATCAGCCCTCCACTGGCTCTCCCCCAGCAACCTGTGCTTCTCCCTTTATAGCTGACAGCTGGGCTCGCCTAGCCACCCGGGCTTCCTGGATCTCTGACAGCTGGGGTCTCATTAGCCTAACCACTTCAGCTGGGTTCTTCCAGCCACCCTAAGGCTCAAGGCCTGAGCCTTGGGCTTAAAGGCCCAGTGCAGGGCAGGTGCCCTGTCACACCCACATGTGGCTATTTGGCTGGCTGACTGTGGCTAGTTTGCTACAGCAGTAGCCACTCCTTCAGAACTGGTTGGACACCACGACTTTAGTGAGTGGTTGGGATAGAAGCAGGCAGAGGTGAAAACAAGCAGGTGCACCCTGGTGCACAGCTCTGGCAAGAGCTGGCTGAGCTATGGCAGAAGCCAGCAGGGAGTTATTGAAAGTGCTGGCAGGGACCCGGGTTGTGATAGGACAGTCCCTGTAAGAAATGTTAAGATACTTTCACCTCTGGAAGCCGGGGTTAACTTTTCTGTTAGTTGGCATGTACTAACTCTAACTTTTAAAACAAAGAGGCTACGTCTACACTGGCCCCTTTTCCGGAAGGGGCATGTAAATTTCACGAGTCGTCGTAGGGAAATCTTAAAGCACAGACAGCAGCAGCAAAATTAGCAAACTGAGAAAAGATATAAAGGAAATCTTAACTGGTATGTAAAAATATTTGAGGAAGAGGGTGGGGCGTAGTGGGGGTGCTGTCTGCTCTGTATCCCGGTGTTCCCCTGCGCTGTGATGTGATTCCCACTGACTCTCCCAAATGTGTATTAACCCAGACACCTAGGCTCAGCCTCCCAGGCAGAGAGACAAAGTGAGGAAGGTGGAGACCAGCACCTGTCTGGGGGGCAAGGCCTTGGGGGGAGGCTGTTGCTGTCTGGGAAGCATGGAGAGAACAGGCTAAGCTGGGGGCTAGGGGTGATGGGCCCCTAACCCTAGGGTCTGAGCCATCCTGGCCCTGCCCCTGGTAGCCACATCACGTATGTGCTGTGCTGTATTCTGGAAAATCAATAAACTCCTCTCTATTCTACTGGCTGGTGGAGACTGTTCTGGCTGCTACGGGGTGCAGGATTGGGGAAACCCCAACTCGCTGTCACAGAAGGTTATTAGCTCTGAGCAGAGGACTGTTGCTCTGTGGGTTAAAGTATTTGGGAACCTGGATCCTTGGTTTTTATCCTGGCTCTTAGAACAGAATGGCCATTGGTACCTGCTCTCGCAAAACCTGATTTTGTTCCCTGAGTTACTTATGTTGCTTTTCCTTTTTTTTCTTTGTTTCTTTCACTTGCCTGGCCAGTGGTGGGGTGTGTTGTCTTAACCATCTCACAGCAGTGACCATCTTTTGCAATATTGCACAGTTCTTGCTCTCGGTATTTTTGTAGGTGCAGCCTCTTCCCGCCTAGCCTTACAAATTCCAGCCCGTGTTTCTTCCTTTTGTTTTTTCCTTACACAGAGCACTTTCCCCCATTACGCTGCATATCTAAAACTTGTCACACTCATGGGACTGCAGGGTGCGAAAGGGGATTCTCTAGCTCAGGAGTGGGGAAACTTTTTTGGATCGTGGGCTGCCCACCCACAGAAAAATCAGTTGGGGGCTGAGCACAAGTGAGAAGCAAAACACCCCCAAACCAAAACAAACCCCTCGCTGATGTAGCCCCTGACTGAGAAGGAGAAAGACACCCCCCCACATTCCCCTCACACATCAGAGTCTGGGGGCAGGGGGAGGAGGAAGCAGCCTAGTAGATTTTGTGTGCTCCAGCCCCACGGTTGGGTAGCGGGGGGAGGGAGGGGACTCCTGAAGCACCAGTGTGGGTTCCCCAATGCTGGGGGGGTCCATGAACCTTGTGGGATGAATCTAGGCAAGCCAGGGGTCACATCCTACCCTCGAGTCTGCGGTTCCTCACCCTTGCTCTAGCTGGGAGTTCTCTGGCGTGTTAAGTCTCAGCCTCTCCAGAGGAAAGCTTGTCACCTACCGGATCAGTGGCTGGGGTCTCCCGTGTGGACACTGGAATGTCATTACCTCAGGAACACCCTGCAGGCTGCTCCGTGCTTCTGTGCTAACAGCCGCTAAGGCCGCCTGCTCTTTCAGACCTCAAAGCTGCTCAGAAAGAACCATCACTGGCAGGGTTCGGTGACCGACGCCCTCAGGCCTCCCATCTCGCACAGGCCCAGTGCTCTAGGCTGTCTCTCCCTCTGCTGTGAGGAGTCTGCTCTGTCCTACTTGGGTCCTTGGGGACTCCCTTCTCTGCCTCCTCCCCCCCCCCCCCGGCTGGTTTTATCCCCTGGTTTTGATGGAGGGTGGAGAAAGGCATCGACACTGGAAGTCGGGGTGTGAGGGGTGCTGCAGCATCTCCACAGATTTTGTGCTCCTGGCACTGCCATCCACAGCCCTGACTGCCAGCTCCAGGGGGTCCCAGCGGCAGGCCCCACTGCCTCTGGGGGGTCCAGCTACTGATCCCACAGGCCCTGCTGTCGGCCCCAGGAGCCTGGCTGCCAGGGGTTTCACTGCCACCCAGAATCCTGGTGGCTCTGCTGTTGGCGCCTGACTGTCAGCCCCATGCTGAGGGCTCCGCAGCTGCTCTCGGCTGTGGCCCCAGCCTGGGCAGGAGAGGGATGTGGATGGGGTATGGTGGGAAGGAGGGGTGCAGCTTAGAACCCCCGCCCTAAAAATTGTTCCAGAACCACGGGAGGAAGGAAAAGAGTTAAGTGAATTAAACACTCATTTCCTGCAAACTCCTGCCAGGACCAAGCAGGTGTTGACAGAGCAGCGCTCAGCTCTCATGCGCTCTGCTCTCACAAGCTCGGCTCTCATGGTAGCAGTTCCTCTTCAGCCCTGGGAGAGTCTCTTGCTTTGCATAGTGGCAATTCCGATTCACCCAGCTGTGCTATAGCCTGAAGAGCACCAGGCAGAGGGCAGGGCCAGCGAGTTGTCACCAGCGGTGCTTACATGCGATGGTGGCTGGCGATCCAGCGAGGGGAATCCATGGAGGCAGTCAGATAAGTGCCTGTGGAGATTGGCTGGGGTTAGGCTCCTGTCCCTTTGGGGACATGTGTTTCAAGCCCCCAGCTGTCCAGGGAGGGAGTGTAGCCTAGCAATTAGGCTGTGAGACTGGGACTCAAACGTTTTTCCTGTGACGGGATGTGGTCACAGAAGATCCCTTGGGACTGTTCCCCGGTGTGCTGATCATGCCACTGACCCCCGCCTTCTTGCTCTCTGTGGCTCCCCATCCTCTGTCCTGCTGGGCCAGGTCCTCTGGTCTCCCCCAGACAAGGCAGAGAGTTGGGGTAACCGCCTCTCCCCCCAGAGAGCCACTTCAGCTCTGGGAGGGTGTACAGCGCCCAGGAAACCAATCCCCAAAAGGGTTCAGAATACTAAATAAATCCGTCTTTCTCTGTGTACAATTTTACACAATGAAAGTAAATTCAGGCAAGCCCCCTTTACTTCTGAAAGGAGGATATGCACACTGGCTGTCATTCCCCTCTCCTCCCAGGATCAATTATTTACACTGGGCTGGACAATGAACAAAAGTGTTTTATTAAGTACAAGCAATAGGGTTTAAGTGTTTGCAAGTGAAAACAGACAGATCAAAGTAAATTACAAAATTAAAATGAAAACTTGTAGCTGGTTGTAATACACTACAACTTATTGCAAGCAGTTTCTAACCTAAAAAGCTGTTCTTGTCCTAGCCATACTCTTCAGGGCCTTGTCCACATTGGCATGTTGTGTCACCATAAAAACTGCCTTTTATTGACAAAACAGTGTGAGTGTTTACACTGCCGTACGACTTTTGTCAAGGAAAAACACCTGGATTTGGCGACAAAAGAATTCCACCCGTGAGAGACTTTTTTCTTTCCCTCTCCTTTTATTGTTGACAAAGTGCCAGTGTGGACGCTGTGGTTTGTTTTGTCCAGAGAACTGGCTTCCGCCTGTATCCCACAATGCCAGCCCTGATGGCTCTGCTCAGTATTTTGTGGTCACTGCTGCCCTGCAGGCATGTGCCCCTCCCCTTTCAAAGCTCTGGGCAGTATCTGACAGCTGAGAGAGCTGCGCACCATTTGGAGAACAAACAAAAAGAACAAATCATTGTATTGCTCCTGTTCTGCCCTGCTAGGAACACAGCGGCAGGCAGACGGCTGCTGCTGGGGGAGGGCTGGAGAAACTGCTTCGCTGCTTTGACATTCCTCAGCCCAGAGAGCTCTCAGAGAAACTCACGATGCTGCTCCCAGCAGCTGAGGAGGCCATGGGAGAGCTCGAAGCGAATCCCAAGAACCGTAGGGATCATCTCTGCCTTCCCATAACACTGCCCTGTGGGATGCTGACCCACATGGCTTTGCTCTGTTTGTCAACAGGGGAGCTAACAATATGGCCACGACATGCTAACAATGGGAGGCAGCTTGATCGGTTTTCACTTTTGCATGTTGACAGCACTTTTGTCGCCAAACCTTCCCAGTGTAGCCACAACCCAGGTCAAAGACTTTTCCCTGATCCAGGTCCCCAGCCCTCTTTTTGGGGGTGTCATGCCAGCCAAAGACAAAGGGACTGATAGCTTCCCATTGCTTAAATAGACATTCTTCTGGGCGGGAATCTTTTCTTCTACATTCTCCCCTTTCATAGAAACTTACCTGGTCAAACTGGAATCCCAGTAGCATGTGATATGATCACATGTCTTACCAGTCCAATCACTCTTGGACTTACAGGACAATCAAGGCTGTTCACAAGTTAAGTTGATCACCTAGTCATTAAGTCTTCAGGCGCACCTTTGATGGCTCCCAGTAGTCCATTTAAAACCATAGGATGCAGCTAAACTTGCACCCTACACTGGAAATAAGATACGCAGTTTACACTATGCAAATTGCACATCTTATTTTGATTTTATTTCAAAATAGCTTATTTTGAAATTTGGTGCATCTACACAGTGCCAAATTTTGAAATAAAATGCTATTTTGAGCCATCCCTTATTCCTTCTGCCATGAACTTTGCCAGGATGGCAAAATAGCGCACCTGTTATTTCCAAAAATATTTTGAAATAACGGGCAGCTTGTGTAGATGCAGGGTATTCTGTAGACGCAGGGTCCTCCGGGATCCTAAAATAGCAGAGGGCTGTGTCTAGACTGGCAAGTTTTTCCGCAAAATCATATGATTTTGCGGAAAAACTTGCCAGCTGTCTACACTGGCCGCTTGAATTTCCGGAAAAGCACTGACGATCTCCTGTAAAATCATCAGTGCTTTTCCGGAAATACTATGCTGTTCCCGTTCGGGCAAAAGTCTTTTTCCGAAAGACTCTTGCGCAAAAGGGCCAGTGTAGACAGCATAGTAGTGTTTTCCGCAAAAAAGCCCTGATTGCAAAAATGGCGATCGGGGCTTTTTTGTGGAAAACCGTGTCTAGATTGGCCACGGACGCTTTTCCGCAAAAAGTACTTTTGCGGAAAAGCATCCTGCCAATCTAGACGTGCTTTTCCGAAAATGCTTTTAACAGAAAACTTTTCCGTTAAAAGCATTTTCGGAAAATCATGCCAGTGTAGACGTAGCCTTGCAGAATAGACATACCCTTAGTCTCAGTCATACTTAATATTTCTGACTTTACAGACCAGAATGATACATGCCCTAACCGGATATAGAGATCCAGCAGACTGTAGCATTAACATGGATACGTTACATGAGGTTTTTTTGTCCAAAGCATCTCCGAATTGTGCATATTTATATTCATAAGCCAATTTCATAAAGCCTGGGGGGAACCCTCATAGGTTTAACACCAGTTCTGCTGCTGCACTGCTGGATGGCCCTGGTAGGCTGTTTCCCTCTCTGTGCCTCAGTTGGCCATCAGGAAAAGGGGGATAATGTATTGAGACCTAACGAGGCAAAGCTCCTGCCTGAGCAGGGCCCTTGGATACAAACATGGCCAAGCAGCATTTTCAATGGGTCATTTTTAACACCATTCCCCTCTCTGTTGTAACTAGCTTCCCGTGTTTGCTCCTCACCTGAACTGGAACGGCCGACTGCTGCTCACTCACCAGGGGTGAAACAGGAGTGACTCCGTGGTCGGACTCAGGAGCGACACCAGCGTGAGCAGAGTCAGGCCTGCACCTGGCTGGCTGGGAACCCAGCATTGTGACTGGCATTACGGATGGGGCAGACGGACTGGGCAGGCCGGGAATGAAGGGGTGGGGGCTGAGGATCCGGGGGGAGAGGGGAATACAGCTTCTCTGGGGTCAGATGCAGGGTTGGCAGCTGATTGCTGACAACAGAGGGACCAGAGGAAGGAGAGCGTGTTGGGTCTGATCCAAAGCTGGCGTAAATCCCTCCATTGATGTCAGTGGAGCAGAAACAATTTACACCCGCTAGGCATCGCCTGTCTATACCAGAGCCAGGACGAGGCTGAACCAAGGCCCCCTGTCTAGGCCTGGGGTGGTTCGACATGGGGGTCAAAGATCCGCTGGCCCCAGGAGAGGCGATGGGGATGCCCTGCCAGCTCCTCATCCCCAGGGCCATGGTGGCAGCCCCGTCCCAGACGGGCTGTGAGTGAGTGCTGAGCTCCCCACAGCAGGCTCCAGACACCGAGTGGGGTGAAAGGTGCTGCCCCTGCAGTAGCAGGTGGGGAGGTGCCCTTATGCAGAGGACAAACTGTTTCCTTCCCCTTTCCCCGGCAGAGACAGTATGTAAAGGGGAAGGTGTTTTGCTGCAGCAGCTCCTCTCACAGGATGCCAGGGAGGGCCATGCTGCTTGTGCTGGGTGAGTAGGGGCTGGGTATTGGGGGGCCCTGGGTTGGGCGGGAGGTCTGGGTCACCATGCAGGCTGCAGACGGCAGCAGCTGCCCCAGAGGTGTTCAGCGAGAGTCAGGGGGCTCCCCCCCTGCAGGGATGGAGAGCGAGGCTCTGTCTCTGTGGCCCATTGGGGGTAGTTGGTGCTGGGGAAAAGGCCGTTTTAGCTGTACGCATGAAGAGGCAGTGAGATTTGGTGGCCTCACTGCCCCAGAGCAGGCAAGACAGCCGGCCCATCCATCTATCTGCAGAGCCATGGGCACCAGGGACGCAGCCTGTGTCCGACCTAGCTCAGTGTGGACCCCCCTGGGTTCGGCCACAAGGTTTGCTGGGTTCCCGGATCTTCACACGTTGGGGGGATGAAGAGAGCTGGACTCTGGTACCAGGAGGGATCCGTCCTGGTCCTGGTGTCGCTGGGATCCTGGTCTGAATCTAGGCAGAGGCTGTTCCTCTGCTTCCCTCCGGACCACAGACTGGGAAGGGGCTTTCTGCCCTGACTGCCCTCAGCGAGTCTGAAGTGCCTGTCCAGGTGGGGGGACGTGCCATGGCCAGTAGAAGTGGGGCAGCAGGGACAGGCACACTGCGGCGGGTGGGTGAGCTGCAGGGGGAAGCTGGGATGTGCTGCCAGCAGGTGTCTCGCGTGAGACAAACCGGGCGCAGTTCCTGCCGCACTCAGAGTCCAAGGGCTCACCCTGAGCCCCTCCCAGCGGGGTTCTGGGCTGTGCTTAGCCCCGACGGTGTAGGGCACTCGCAGCTCTAGGAGTCTGGACACCCGGGCGCTCTTCCCCGCTCTGCCGCAGACTCCAAGGGAGGCCTTGGGGGAGCCCCCGGCCCCCAGGGGCGCTGGGTCCTTGTGTGCAGGGGACGAGAGGGCTGAGACTGCCTGGGGAGTGGGCAAGACTGAGAAGCCAGAAGGGACTGCCATGTCTGAGCGGCTGCTCCACACAGGCCAGAGGACGTCCCCTAACAGCCCCCGCGCTGGTGTCGGGGGACACGGGCAGCACACTCAGACACGTTCCTTTTCCTTTCTTTTGCAGCCTTCGGCCTAGCCGGTGAGTCCTGCCCATCTCTGACTCTTCCTGGCATAAACTCCAGGGGCCTCAACCCCTGAGGCCCAGGTATTGGGGTGCTGCCCCTGCTCTCTAGTGCTAGACAATACCTGGGTGCCAACAGGCACTGCTGGGAGGTTGTCTCCCGGCCCCCTGCCACCAGACAGTACCAGGGGGTGCCACTGTGACAGGCCCTCCAGTACCAGAGAATAGTGGGGTGCTGGGGGGAGAAGCTGCTGGGACATTACCTGACTGCCCCTAGCACTAGACAATACCAGGGTGCCAAGGGGCACTGTTGGGACTTTACCCCACTGCCCCCTGATGCTAAACAGGACCTGGATGGCACCGGGTGCTGCTGTAACACCCCCTCCCCGCTGCTAAACAATACTTGATAACCGGGGCAGTGCCCAGGCAGTCGGGTGTCTAACCCCTGTGGCAGCCTAGCCCAGCAGCATAGCTCTGCGCTGTTCCCTGGCTCTGTGCTTAGGGTATGGAGCTTGTGTCCTGTATGCTGAGGTCCTCTCTGTCCTGCTCTCTCTCTCTTTCTCTGCCCGGCTCCTCAGCGGCTGCAGAGAAATCCACCCTGACCCTTGACCCCCCTTGGAAAACGGTGTTTCGGTGGGAGAGATTTACTCTGACGTGCAGCAGGCCCTACACTCCTGGGGGAAGCACATTATGGCATCGCAACGGCAAAGCCTGGAGAAGCACACTAAAAAACCGCATCACGATTGAAGAGGCTGAGATGAATGATTCGGGTAGCTACAAGTGCCAGGCTCCTGGCTCCCATCCAAGTGATCCCATTGAGCTGACTGTTTCTTATGGTGAGTAATTCTGCTCTTCTCTGGGTCCTGGTGAAGCTGCTGCCCATTCTGCAGTGGGACAAACCCAGATGAAACAGCAAGTGTGTGTGTGGGGGGAGAAATGCTGTCAGCTCCCCGCCACTAGCTCTGCTCAGGGATCTAACCTCCCCTTGGGCTGGCCACCTTTGTTGGATGGAAATAAGGGAAAAGCCTGGGCGAAAAAAAAGAACAATTTAGGGAAACACCATTTCCCTTAGCTGAGCATGTGTTTTTTCTCTCACAGGTACATTGCTGCTGCCCTCAGGGAGACAGTGCCATTATTTTAAACTTCATTTTAATATTCCAAATGCTCAAGGCATGTTCCTTAAAATAAGGGATGGGTGGCCACCCTAAAGAACAAAGCAATGAAATAGGAGAGGGTCCCTTAAAACAAGGCCTGTGTGATCACCTTGCCTGGAGCAGAAAGGCCTGGAGACACAAGCCCCCAGCTCTCCGTAGCTGGAGCACCAGCAGTGGGCAGGCACGCTCCTGCTGCTCCAGTCTGGGGAGGCTGCGGCTGCTGGGTTGGGCTGTGGGGTGTGACGTAGTGTGGGTACCTTGCTGGTTGCTAGGCTTGGGTTGTGAGTGACCTCCACTGGCTGCTGTCTGCAGCATGGCCCAGCAGGGCAGGGGATGAGTCATTATGCAACGGGGCTTCGAACCTGTCTGACGAGTTATCTCCCAGGGAGCGGAACAATGGGAAGAAGGGGAGTGGAGCCCTAGCTGGGGGCAGGGCTGGAAGTGAGTTAGTTAGGTTTCTGGCTGGGATCATGGAGGAATCAGCCTAGGCAATGGGCTGGGGTTTAGGGGCCCAGGCTCCCTCATCTCAAGGGGGGCTGAGGCATCCTAGGCCTGCCCTGTAACCAGATTACATCTGTGCTGTGCTGTATCCTGGAGAGGCAATAAACTCCCTCTATTCTACTGGCTGGTGGAGTCTGTCCGTGCCATTACGGGGGTGCAGGAGACGGGGAAAACCCCAACGTGCCATCACAAGGGGGAATCAGTAGATAGAACTATAACCCATGACAGGTTTGTTCCTAAGATGCAGGCCTGTGAGCACAGCCTCCCTCTCCACTCTGGGAGCTGCCACTCCACCTCCAGTGATGCTCTTTCCCTTCCACGCTTTCTCTCCACCATCTCCTGCCTCCCCCTCTGTCAGCCTGGGCTCACCCCTCTTGCTGTTCTTTGACTCATCACTGCCCCTCTCTTCCAGGGCTAGAATGGATTTTCTTGTGGCTCACTTTAACCTGTGGCCTAGGGAATCTTTTTGTCTGGCTCTCCTTTCCTTCAACCATTCAGTGCAGCCTGCAACTCACCAGACCCCACTTATAATGGAACCAAACCTGGGACCTCAGTGCATGAGCCTCCATGGGTTGAGTTAAAAGCCAGCAGGCTCTCAGCTATGGCCATAGAGCAGACTCACTCTCTCGCTCTGTAACTGGTCTAAGAGCCACTCCATGCGACGATGAACCACCCCTAGTAGGTCACACCATGATATCCTGGGGCTGTTGCTCTGGATTTCTTGTCTTTCAGACTGGCTGATTCTCCAGGTCCCTTACTATGCAGTGTTCGAAGGGGACCCACTGCTCCTGAGGTGCTGTGGATGGCAGGGAGACACTGTGTCTAATATAAGATTTTACAAAGATGGAGTAGACATCAGACTATACCCTGAGAACTCAGTGCTGACCATCAAACAAGCAAGGACAAGTGACAGTGGCAAATATCACTGCAGCGGACGCATAAAAAATACTATGAACATTATGGCTGCAGAGACTTCTCATGTGGCATCTATTTCTGTCCAAGGTGAGGAATTGTTGTGAATGAGGGGGACTGGGCAGAAAGGGGCAATCCTAGCACACAGAACGTACTCAGAGCTTAATTTGCACTAGGGCTCAGTCCTGGTGTCTCTTGTGTCAGCAGTGCAAGGTGTGACCTCACACACACGGTGTGGGTGAGGTCATGTGGTGTGAAGGACGCCCTCACTATTGCTAGAACCTGGCACTTCTTTCTTCACACATTAAGCAGGGGACATCCTGCCCCTTGCTCCCTTGGAGGGGAAGGCCTGGCCTTTAGCTAGATGCCATTAGGAGGGTCGTAATTTGGCCCAGTGTCTTTAGTCCTCAGTCTGGTCTCCCCTTGCCATGGGTGGTGGGTGAAGGTAGGGCTAGGGGAGGCAAACCCCCAAGCCTGCCCCCTCTGCTCAAGACCCCACCCCCCCTGCCCAGGCCCTGCCCCCAGCATCTCGGATGGGTGTGGCAACATGAGGCCCAGGTTCCCCAGCCCTGGGGCACAGGGAGGGCGGGTGGTGCACAGCCCAAGCCTCTCTGCCCCTAGTAGGCATTCTGGGGGCATAGCATGGGTGGGGCCAGGCTGGAAGTTTGGGAAGGCAACGCCTCCCCCTGCCTAGCATACCCACCACCCATGAAGCTCCACAGTGCTCACTCATTCTTATCCCTCGCTGTAAATGGTCTAAGTGCCACTTCACCCATGCTTTGACATTGGCCTAACTGCACTGGCTGCCACATCTGTACAGAGGTCAAAATCCAGCCCTTTACCTCTCGCTGTAGGGGCAGCAGCGTTACAGCGCAGCAGGCAGGGAGGGGCGTCAGCGTGAAATGGAGCCATTTTAGGAACGTGCCGAGGTGCTGGCTTGATTTTAAAGCTCAGACCCAGCAATGTGATAAGCACTGTAGCCAATATAGGGATGGGATCTAAAGAGGATAACCCCTTCTGGAGAGTCCAGGGAGTGGTGAGCAATTCGATGCTAGACTCTTTTCAGGTCAACTTTTGCCTGGGACAGAATTTCTCACATGAGGTCAGCTGGTTATTTGTAACCAATCAATAATTTATGAATTCACTCAGGGCCACATCCATCTACCATTAACCCTGCAATCAATGTTCTAGCCATGGACTGGACATACCTTTACAGTCTTGCAACAGTCATAGGCGAGTGTGGAGACTCATTGAGGAATAGTGCGGAAATTTCTTATGACGTTTTCTTACTTTCGTCAGTTCTTTAGTCCCTCCAATACATTTCTCACACTGTCAGGACACACTTGTCTGAAAGGCATTTTTAAAGTCGTCCGTCCCTGCTGTTTAAATGGTTTCCCATGAAAGGGACAAGTTTAAAATTCCAAAAGCAATTGCTTCAAGGTATTGTTTTAAATCTCTCTTGGGCCCATTTGCTGGGACTTGCATTGGAGACCCTGCACATGACAGTAGCCTCACAAAAAAGCACAAACTCTGCAGTTTGTCATATTAAAGGATAGCAGGAGCAATACAATTGTGGAAATGAAATCTCATCATTTCGCCTGGTAGCCCTGGAATAGGGGAGGTCCCTTTCCACCCGGCTTGTCCGGGCGTTGGTCACACTTCTGGGTTTGGCAGCTTATTAGTGAGTTCAGTCAACCCTGCTTCAGGCTGTGACTGTGATAGGGAGGTGAGTTTGGGTGGGAGTGGGCAGGTTTAGCAAATCTCTGAGATCCACATGTGGTCACAGGTTATATCCCCTGTTATTTCTATCTGGCACTCCAGTGTCAGCTCTCCATTTTCAGCTGCTTCCATCACTATCCAGCAGATGGTGTTTGTAGGCAGACAAATTTCTTGTGACAAAAAACAGGACTGTGTAGCACTTTAAAGACTAACAAGATGGTTTAATAGGTGATGAGTTTTCGTGGGCCAGACCCACTTCCTCAGATCAAGGAAGTGGGTCTGGCCCACGAAAGCTCATCACCTATTAAACCATCTTGTTAGTCTTTAATGTGCTACATAGTCCTGTATTTTGTTTCAGCTGCACCAGACTAACACGGCTACATTTCTACCAAATTTCTTGTGGGCTTCTATGCAGCGCTGTAGCCTTGTTGGTCCCAGATGCTAGAGAGACAAGTGAGGGTAAAGTGATAGCTTTTGCTGGTGAGAGATAGAAGCCACACAGAACTCTTCCTCAGGGTTGGGAAAGGCACTGAGAATGTCACATATAAATACAAGGTGGGAAAGATGGTTTAGTATCAGGAGTTAGCACATTTCAAGGGACTATTCAAGGTGAAATGGCTCAGTTAAGACTCCTCCAGTCAGAGAGGTAAATGAGGAGTGGGGTTAGTGGGCTGTAGATTTTTGTCTTGCATAGTCCGGTGGTTCGACAAGGATGTTTTCACACTCTCTTTTTGTGAATTCTGGAGTGACTCTCAAGTCCCAACTGTATCGCACATACTGGTGAGCAGGTCGGGCAGACAAAGTCATTGGTGAGCATCATAGTAGCTACAGCAGTGGTAAGGCACTTTTCCCTTGCCGCTAACAACTGATTATTTCTGTCCTCTTCAAAGCTTGGGTAGCTCTGAGTGGTGTGTACCACGAGGCCGATCGATTTGAAATCATCCAGTTTTATTGCACCAAAAGCGTGTGCTGTTCTTGGAGCTGTCCTTGTAGTGTTTTCTGGAGCGGCCCTGATCCTGTTATCCTTGTGCCAAATCTGTAAAAAAAGTTTCTGGGGAGTCTACATTTAGGCATCCTAATGATGTGTCAAACCCTACATGGTTGGACTTGTGGCATTTGACTTTTGGAGAACCGCCAGACTGGTAATTTTGTCTTGCCAGTGGATCCCCATAATGGTGTAAAAAGACCTCATATAGAAGACCTCTAGCCCTTTGACATGCCCTTTGTACGGTGGCCAGGTCTTACAGCTGAAGAGAGATCAAAAAGCATTGAAAAGTTATATTTTTGTTGATGGAGTTATGTTGCGGGAATTCAGGACTTTGTTAGTTAGCTTTCCTAGTGACTGAGAAGCTTTCTGTAGCCTTTGTCAGGAGATCCACCACTGGAGATGTTGTAGCCAAGATAGGTAAAATTGCCAACTTGCTTCAGTTGGACTCTCACAATGGATATGCGAGGAGAAATGGCAGGGAGAGGTGGGGATGACTGATACAACACCCTGGTTTTCTCTGATTGTGAGGTCAAACAATGTTGATGCAACTATTTTGGGTAAGAATCCGTAAATCCAGCATCTATATCACTCTATGCCTTTTAGGGTGTGTCTAAACTACATGGCTCCATCGATGGAGCCATGTAGATTAGGATGATCGGCAAAGGGAAATGAAGCCGCGATTTAAATAATCGCGGCTTCATTTAAATTTAAATGGCTGCCGAGCTGAGCCGACAAACAGCTGATCAACTGTTTGTCGGCTCAGCGCGCTAGTCTGGACGCTCCCGTGCTGACCTGAAAGCCCTTTATCGACCTCCCCGTTATGCCTCGTAGGATGAGGGGACAGGCCTGGATAGGACCCATGGATCTTGACAAGTGTTTTGTGAGGGGTGTTGATGATTGTAGCCGTGGAGCTATATCTGCAGGCTTTGGACCTGTTGTTCTGGCAGAGCCTGGTGCTGCTGTGAGTTGGCAGTTTCTGGGCAGCTAAAAGATTCCAGAAAGAAATGCTTCCTAAATCTCCTCTTCCAGATTCAAATGGCTCCCCAGGCTCTCTCCAAGCTCATCATCACCAGCTCCTCACAGAACCACCAACCCAACCTAATATTTGACTGTGACACTCTCAGGGTTTGTCCAGACAGAAATGCTACAGGGACGCAGCAGCATCAATGCACCTGCTCGGCTGTAGTGCTTCAGTGAAGACGCTACCTACTAGGGATGTTAAAAAGTGGGTTGTTTGGTAAACGTGTAACTGCTGGTCACATGTTTACATGCAAAGGGGAGGTGACTGTGTGTAAGTCAAAGAGGGGCTGTTGCTAGGTATCAGGATTCCAAATGAGACAGAAATGTTCTCTCCTGGGGAGACAGGTTCATGGATGGGAGATTTTAGGGATGGGGAGCACCATTAGACGTGGGGCAGGGGATAGATCCTCATCTGTCTACCAGTAATACATGCTAGTTTCCAAAGCCCATCCTGGACTCTGGCACTGGACACTGGTGGTGACTATATCTGATATCCTTCTAGAGTTGTTTTCGTCTCCTGTGCTGAAGATAACAGGCTCAGGCGACGTTATAGAAGGAAACCCGGTGACCCTGAGGTGTTTCACACAGCTCAACTCACAGAAATCAGACATACAGCTTCTAAGAGTCTTCTACAAAGACAGTATGGCCCCGATTGGAACTGGAATCTCCCCTGACTACCACATCCCAGCGGCAGGCCTGGAAGACTCAGGGTTTTACCACTGTGAGGTGAAGACGATGACCTTAAGTGTACAGAAACAGAGTTCCAAGTTAAAGCTTGATGTTAAACGTGAGTGTCTGGGACAGGGATGCTGGAAGGGGCTTGGGATGGAAAGAAAACAACATGGAATCTACACAGAGCTTCCTGTGGCTTCTGAGCCCACAAGGGGCCAACCTGCCCTTGCCACAGTCCAGTGGCACTTGCAGGCTGAAATCTGCGGAGCGGGGAAGCTCCGATGAATTCCATGGTGCAAGACAGAGCTTCAGAGCCCAGTGGCTGGAGTCAAATAAGCTCTGCTCGCACAGGGCCAAAAGAGCACAGCATGTTGAGCGCATGAGGCCGTGCAGAGCTTGTGGGAGAACCTGACCAGGCTGGGGAATGCCGAGGGCTGAGTTTGTGTGGCAATCTGGCCTTTGAAAGGCCTGAGGGAACAGGGCCAGCTAACATCGTCTTGGATTGTTCTGATTTGTTACTTTCAGGCAGTGCAGGGCATGGGTGGGACTGACGCCAACATTTCGGTATATTCACATTTATACCGATAAACACACCTAGTACGGATACCAGCGGATGTTGGCCCCACAATCTCTGGTGATGCCCACACTCATCTCCTGTCAGATCGCTGCGCCAGGCCCCATGACCTGCAGTGCTGGGAGCATGTGGCCCCATGACCCATATTGTGGGCCCAGGCCCTGCATTCTGTCCCTCTGCACACAGGATCTCCATCCTCACCTGGGGGCAGACGTGCTCATCTGGCTGGATGGCACCGAGCTCCTCCCTTCAGTCACAGCAGCATGTCCTTCCCTCCTCTTTCCCTCTCCCCCACAGGAATCCCGGTGTCCAGAGTCTCCCTGGGGGTCCAGCCCCAAGGGGGGCGGGTGACAGAAGGGGAGCAGCTGGTGCTGAGCTGTTCTGTGGAGGTGGGCACGGGGCCAATCACCTTCTCTTGGCACCAGAAGGGATCCAGGCAGGCCCTGAGGACAGAGACTCAGCACTCACAGAGGATGGTCTATGAAATCCCTGCAGCCAATGAGACCGACATGGGGGAGTACTACTGCATGGCCTCCAATGGCAACCCTCCAGCATCAAGCCCGGGCGTGAAGATTGTCGTGATGGGTGAGTGGGGTCCCAGCTGACTCACAAAGACCGGGTCTACTCAAGGGAGTTAGTTCAAAATAACCCCCCTGTCAAAGTTAGACAGGACTCACAGATTGGTCAGACCGCTCTGTTTATTCAGCAAAGCTGCTCTGCTAAATTAACCCTGAAAATGTGAGTACCATACAAGGTTCAAAACCCTTGATTTATACAGTCAAAAGAAAGTCAAGTTAACAGGATTAAAAGGAGGGGCAAAACTTCACATGATTAGTGTGAGACTTAGTCAAGTATCTTCATTTCAACATCAAGCACACAGTAATCTCTGGTCCGTATCTCCCTGGTTATTTTAATTGCTTTCTGCTTAACACTTAATGTTCCTTTTCCTGTTAACTCAGGGCCACCTGGCTAGCACATTGATCTGCATAGCTACAAACAACATGAACATACTTTTCTTCTTCCTGTTCAGAGACAAACAGTATTCCTCCAACTTATTCAATTATTACAGCACAATTCATCTTTCTCTTACATCAGTGGTCCCCAACCTTTGGAGGCTCCAGGGCGCCCGGGGATGGGGCCACTCATGTGCCGGGCGCCCAGGGACGGGGCTGCACATCCGGGGGCACGCCAGGGGACGGGGATGCCCTTGCACCCAGCGCCAGCATGTGCCCCAGGGCCAGGTCTGGGGCCGCCCGAGTGCCTTGCGCCCGGGGCCAAGGCTGCCTAAGCGCCTTGTGCCATGGGCCAGGGCCGGCGCCGCCGCCCGAGCCACGCGCCTCGGGCCGGCACCGGCGCCGCTCGAGCGCCGCACACCCGCATGTGCCCCGGGGCTGGGGCCGCCCGAGTGCCGCGCAGCCCTCGCTGGTGCATGCAGCGCGCCTGGGACCGGCGCCTCCCGTGCGCCGCGTGCTGAGGCCAACCCAGGTTGTTGGGGGGCGCACACAAATGCCCCGGCGGGCGCGATGGCGCCCGCGGGCACCGGGTTGGGGACCACTGTCTTACATTATAATTCTTTCTACTTTCACACCCCTTAGGCCGAATTTATAAGTGGAGAGTCCACAGTACCAAGCCTGATTATTTTGAAATCCGTACTCCTGCTTTCCTCAGGGAATAGCGCTAATTTCAAAATAGTTGTTTTGAAATAACGATAGTGTGGACACCCCAGTACCGCTATTTCGAAATAACAACTTCCCAGAGTAATTCAAACTAATTACTTCCCAGTGCCTCCCGGGGCTCTACGTCAAAGTAGTGCATCCACATTAATGGAGCCTGCCTCGTACTAATGTCCAGGTGTCCACATAATGGGAACATGCTATTTAAATTCTGTAAAATCGGGACTTAATCAGTCAAATTTAGTTATTTCGAAATAATTTCCTAGTGCCAGGGCTTTAAACCTGCCCAGGTGGGCATGAGAGACTCTGCCTGGCCATAAGCTCAGCCACAGGGCCGCGGCTATAACTGCTGGCAGCTCCAGGCAGGGATGCACCCCATGGTGGGGCTGCGAATGGAGCTGGTTGAAATGTTTTTGTCAACCCCCCCCCCCACCAGGGTTGAGGAGCCCATCGCACACACCCCATGGGGTCCCTCTGCCGTCCCTCTCTGCAGAGCGGGGGACTGTTACACTGCACCCTCAGGCGGATTGTTGGCAAACGGGATCAGGGTCGGATTAAGGGGGGGGCTAGCCAACCTATGGCGGGTGCCTGATTGAAGTGGCAAGGGGCGCCGTGCGCCCGGGGGCGGGGCTGCACATGCGCCGCATGCTCGCTGCCCGGGGCGCAAGTATGGCTCGGTCCGGCACTGAGTGGGATTGAACTTGGGTCGGGCTCTGAATGCGTGAGCCTCTCCTGCCTGAGCTGAAAGACCGAGCTCTACAGCCATGGCACAGCTCCCACTAGGGGGAGCCAGAGTGCCAAGATGGTGGGCAGACCGTCTCGGCGATCCAGAGAGGCCTCCGCCACTTCCAGCTTTTGAGGCCCCCGAGCTATAATAATCAAAATAAAAAACAACAACACTGATCCAGCCATTACGAGTGGTTAGTTTATATAATCCGCCGATCTGAGAGGCCACATTCATCACGGTCTAATCTTGTGCCATCAGACCCGGATAGATTTTCATTAATATGTATGACCATTTTAAACTCTCCCATGTGACAAAATCTGTGTCCATTAACAAAACAGTTGTGGCTTTTGCCAAATCACATCTCTGGTTTGCTTCAGAGTGCAGCTCTACGCTGTCACGCTTTGGCCCTGTACGGATGGGCATAAAAAACAGTTGTGAAACGTACCTCATGCCAAAAAATGAACACGTGTCTAAATTGGAGGCCCCCTTTGAGCTTGAGGCCCAGGCCAAATAGCCCTCCTGGGCCCCCCCTCTGATTGGCCCTGTTGGTGGGTGTGGGGTCCGCCTGTCCTCAGTGGGATGGCAGATGGGCCTCAGAGCAGCCTGGTGCCCCAGGGACACAAGGGGCAAATGCCAGGTCCTTAGAACATAACGACCCTTCCCTTTGACCGTCCTGGTATCTGCACTGGGCAGTGACAAGGATTCCAATCAGAGACCCCCCCGCCCTGGTACTGGGTGCTGCAGACACAAGGCCAGAGATGCTGTTGCCCATTCTGCTCTCAGGCCTAGTGACTTCCCCACCCCTCTTTGCAGCTCCCTGGAGTAGAAGCTGAGCCCTGACCTGCCCCGATTCTCTGTCAGTTCCAGTGTCCCCGCCTCTCCTGACCATTAGCGTGGCCGACGCCTGGGCCACCGTTGGGGACGTGGTGGAGATCTGGTGCGAGTCGTCCCGCGGCTCCGCCCCCATCCTCTATCGGTTTCATCATGAGGGGGATGCTCTGGGGAACCGGACGGTCAGCTCCCGAGGGCCAGGATCCCTTGCCCTGAAAGTGACGTCTGAGCGGGATACTGGGACCTACTTCTGCGAGGCTGACAATGGCATGGCCCACGGCTCCCAGCGCAGTGCCCCCTTCCGCCTCTCCGTGCTCGGTACGCCAGCTCCGTGCGCTATCTCTGGGGGTTGGGCGCAAGGTCTCTGCCTGCTGACCAGAGTGATGATGGGACGAGCAGTGGTGGTGACTGTGGGGATGAGACATGCTGGCGTCCTGCCTCAGATCTGTAGGGGCTCCTCAGGGCTCTGTCCCTAGTGTGACAGGCAGGATGGATGCTTGTTGGGCTGAGTGGTTCTGCCTTCCAACCCCCATCGTGGGAAGGCAGCCCCCTCGGGCGCAGGAGGTCCAGACGCTGCTGCCTCCAGAGCCTGTTCTCTGCTGCTTTGCCCAGCCTGACTTACCCCCCTCTGGTGTGTCAGTGGTGGAACATAACTCCAGCCTGGGCTCTGGTCTCAGGCTGCCTCCACTGTTCCCTGTAAGCTGTGTGCTCAAGAGAGATTCCAGTGCTGCCCAGGTGATTGGCAGAACACCCACAGCTGGCAGCATGTGTTTCTATTGGTGGTGCACATCTGCACACGTCTTGGTGCATGTAACAAAATTTATTCTGTACACGGATTGAAAAAATGAGAGGGAATCCTGGCTGTCTTCTTTGTGCTTGCAGTGCCCGTGTCTGGGGCCACCATCACTGCAGATCCCACGGGGCTAGAGGTCATGGCTGGAGAAAGCATGAATCTCAGCTGCTCGGTGGAGTCTGGCACCGCCCCCTTGTTCAAGTGGCTCCACAACAGCGAGGACCTGGCTGCAGCCTCGGGGCTCAGCCCACCCACAGCTGTGGGGAACATGCTGCATTTCAGGTCGGTGCAGCTGGGCCATGGAGGGAATTACCAGTGCATTGCCAGCAACCAACTCAGCCCCCAGCAAGTCTTCCAGGCCCACAGCAAGATCCTGGCCATTGCCGTGATAGGTACTCACAGGGCTGGGCTCAGGGACAGGGGAGGGAGAGGCCCAGCTGGGATCTAGGCTCGGGTCTGGTTCAAGTTCATAATTCAGATTCCAGACCCTAGCAAGGCTGATGTCCTTGTGTAACTCCCTGGCCAGCGTGTGCTGTGTCCCTCTTGGGCTTGATCTGCAGAGGATCTGGGCTTGGTACAGCCCTTGTAAGGGAGACTTGGATCAACCTGTAGCAGTTCCTGCTCTCAGCTCTGGAAGTGCCTGGTCCCGGTGTGTCAGCCAAGGTAGTGGCCAAAACCTGATGGGCTGGGCTGGTGCACCGTGCGGCAGAACACTCACATGATCAGCTGTTCCCCTGAGATTCCAGCCATGCTGGAACGGAAGCTGGGTTTGGATCTGACTCAGAACGAAAGCCACAGAGGCAGGCTTGGATGCTGAGATTCAAATCTGAGCCTCCTGCACTTCAGTCCTCCCTCAGCCATGGAAGGGCTCTGGTTGCTGGGGGTGGCCCTGTTCTCACAGATGAGCCTTGCAATAATGCCCAGAACCGAACTCCCCATCGCTAGATCCCAAAGAGCAGATCAAGTCATTGGTCATATGTGCTAGTTGAAAGGGGAGTTATTTGGGGGAGGTTCTAGAGCCTGTGGTGTACAGGAGGTCAGGCTGGATGGTCACAGGGCCCCATGTGGCCTTGAAATATATGAATTGTACAGATGGGGAAACTGAGGCACAGACCTACAGCTGCACAGTGAATCGGGGCAGAACCGAAGAGAACTCAAATGCCCTGGCTCCCTGTGTGAGGCCCTGGTTCAACAGGCTCAGTTGGTTTCTGTTGGGAAGTCTCTTCTCCAGGAGCGCGGTGTTTATCTGGGCATGTTCCCTTTGTCTTCTCCAGAGGGCCCCAGTTCCCAGGTGGCTGTGGCTGTGCCTGTCTCCTTCCTGTGCGTGGGTGTCACTGCGGCTCTGGTATTCTACTTCAAGTACTGGAAGAAAGCAGGTGTGTGGCTCCGTCCACTGAGTGTAGCTAGCACAAGAAACTCACAGCCACTTCCAAGCGTCTCTGGAAGCCTCGGCCTTGCTCCTCCGGCAAGTGAGCTTAAAATGGCCAGATCCGGGCGGATTCCAACTTCCTGCCAAATTCACCCCATGAATTCTAGACCTTTGTTCCCACACTGGCTTTGCTGTCACCCAGCCCTTTTGCCACACCGATCCCACCCAGCTTTAGCTCTGGAGGTTCCCGTATGCAGCAAGGCTGATCCCTTGGTCACATTCGGCATCTCGTCTCTTGCAATGAATCACTGGAGCAGGGCTGTTCCTAGCAATGCTGGTGCCCTACTCAGCTCAGCACATGCCTCTCCCCCTTGGCGGTGGGGATGGGTGGGGAAGAGGGGTTGGGAAGCTGCTGGGGCAGAAGCTGTGGGGTGCAAGAGCACGGCGGGGCAGGGAGGCTCACCTGCAGCCTCAGGGGAGTAGGCAGGAGGCGTGGGCAGCAGTGAGCACTGTGAGCTTCTGTCAGAGGACTCAGGAAGAGCAGTGGGGGGGCCACGTTGCCAGCTAGAGACCTGGGGGTTTCTGTTTGCACCCTCCTCTCCAGCCAATGGCGTGGTTGCCCTCTGCTCCTCCTGAGTCCTGCGAGCCACAGCTCACACAGTGACTGGGAATAACCCCTGCGGATGGGAGCCAGGCAGGAGCTGGGGCTGGCCTCTGGAGCTCACACAGCTGCTAGAACACTATAAAATTTGGGACAATTTCAAGGTGCCCTATGTAGCAGTGTCATTTGTGTATCAGGAGGGACAGCCCAGCACCTGAGCCCGCACACTCTTCCATTCGCTCCCCCCAAGAGTGACCCAGACCTGATAGCCAAGGTGACATGTCTGGAGACATTAATGCGCCTTCTTCTTGTTTGCTTTGCAGAAGGATGGTTTTCCAGTGCCCAAAGGAGGTGAGTTGGGCACAGACCCAGGGAAGCATGTCAAAATGTAATAATTAATAGCCAATGTGGATTTGTCAAGAACATGTCATGTCATACCAACCGAATTTCCTTCTTTGATAGTTACTGGCCTAGTGGATGGAAGGGAGCATCTAGCTCAGTATCTTGTCTTGCAACAGTGGTCAGTGCCAAGTGCTTCAGAGGGAATGACCAGAACAGGGTAGTTACTGAGTGATCCAATCCCAGCTTCTGGCAGTGAGAGGCTAGGGCATGGCGTTGCACTCTTGACCACCTTGGCTAATAGCCATTGATGGATTTAACCTCCAGGAACTTATCTCATTCTTTTTTGAACCTCATTTTAGTTTTGGCCTTCACAATATCCTTTGGCAAGGAGTTCCACAGGTTGCCTGTGCATTGTGTGAAAAGCATTTCCTTATATTTGTTTTAAACCTACTGCCAATTAATTTAATTAGTTGACCCCTGGCTCTTGTGATATAAAAAGGGGTAAATAACACATTTCTTTCTCCACACTGTTTGTGACTTTATAGACCTTTATCATATCCCTTTTTAATTGTCTCTTTTTCAAGCTGAAAAGTCCCAGTCTTTTTAAGCTATCCTCATAAGGACACTGTTCTGTACCCTTAATCATTTTTGTTGCCCTTCTTTGTACTTTTTCAAAATCCAAGATGTCTTCTTTGAGATGGAGCACACAATCTGCACACAATATGCAAGATGTGGGCATACCATGGATTTATATAGAGGCAAGATTATATTTTCTGTATTATCTGTTCCTTTCCTAATAGTCAACATTCTATTAGCTTTTTTGACTGCTGCTGCATACTGAGTGGATGTTTTCAGAGAACGCTCCCCAATGACTCCAAAAACTCTTTTCTGAATGTTAACAGCTAATTTAGATCCTAGCATTCTGTATGTATAGTTGGCATTATGTTTTCCAATGTGCTGTACTTTGCATTTACCAGCCTTGAATTTCATCTGCCATTTTGTTTTCCTTTCACCCAGTTTTGTGAGATCCCTTTGTAACTCTTGACAGATGTGATCTATCACGATGTTAGAAAGGCTTTTCACATGATCCGCATGACATCCTCATAAGCATGCTAGGGAAAGGTGGTTGTGGACGAGTGGTGGGGTGCGAGCACCCCCTACCGGGAGGGCAGGGCGACTCAGCGAACCCCTTCATCCTCTAACTGGGCCCCTGCCCGAGATTCTCGGTCGTGGGTGCCGTAAGTTGGGTGCGATCACACCCTCCCTGCAGGGCAGAAGAGGGGGGTTCAGCGGACCCCGGGTCTATACCCCGGCTTAGCGGGGAAGGCTTGCGCCTGAGTCTGGCCCCTCAGAGGGGCGATAACCTGGCCGGCCCTGCCGTCCGGCCGCCGCTGCTCGCCCGTTTGCGTGCATTTCAGTTCGGGAAGGGGTTGGGTACTCAAGAGGATTGGGAGGGGGACCTGGAACCACCCTCTCTCCTGGTCCCAGCCTGGGGCCCTAAGTGCAGGGGCTCGCTGTCGCCCCTGCACGGCAGATGAGGGGGGTTTCCTCCCATAACACGTCTGCCCACGGTCGCCAGAAGGCCCCCGCCCCGGGCTGCTTCCTCCCTTCCTTCGGCTCCCGGAGTACCCCTGCCATTTCCCAGCGCCTACCGGGATTCTGTGGTCTGGGTCCGGGGTTGCTCTGCAGGAATCCGGTCGGTCTTGCTGTTTCCTCGGATCTTGTCCGGGCCGAGTCACTCTCTCTGCGGATGACGGGATTTGTCCTGGTCATCCTCTGACCCTGGACTGGCCGACCACCAGCCGCGGGGGCCGTCCCGGGAGCCCCTGGGACGAGGCTGGGCTGCCTGCCGGTCTTGGGCATGCAACCAGTCCGTCCTGGGCCCCGGTCCTCGTCTACCTCTCTGGGAGGAGGCTGCCCCCTCCCTCTCTGCTGGCGGGCCCTTTTGAAATGGCCTGCCAGTCCGGACGCGATCTGGAGGTCCCGCCCCTCCAGTGACGTGGCGGCTTCCCCAGCCACATCCCGGCTGTCACTCCCCATAACTGCCCCTCCCTGAGCCCTCCCGTGGGAGGGGCCGGCAGCCTGCCACTGGCGCAGGCGCAGCGGCAGGTTCCAGCCCCGCTGCCATTCTCTGGCGGCCCCGCGGCGCGAGGAGGTTCTGCCCACGGCCCCGCTTCTCTCCCGGCGGCTCTGGCTGTCCGGTGTGTGGGCCGTTGGCGGCCCGTCACACAGGTCTTGATGAAATTCCTGGCAGCTGGGAACTTACTTGTTTGAAAGACAATACTCAAAGAGTAGCTATCAATGGTTCACTGTCAAACTGGGAGGATATATCTAGTTGAGTCTCGCAAGGGTCAGCCCTGAGGCCAGAACTAGTCAATATTTTCATTAAAAGACTTGGATAGTGAAATTGAACGTATGCTTATAAAATTTGTGGGTAACAGCACACTGGGGGTATGTCTACACTGCAACTCTTTCCCGAAATAACTAGCGATATTCCGAAATAACTTAGTCCGCGTCTACACAGTAGGCAGTTATTTCGAAATAGTGTCAAAATACCGTCAAGCTGGAGGACTTTTTACTCCAATTCCTGTGACTCTCATTTTACAAGGAGTAAGGGAAGTCAGAGGGAAGAGGGCTCTGATTCGAAATAAGATACGCAATTGATATAGCTCAATTTGTGTAGCTTATTTCAAGTTAAGCCCTGCAGTGTAGATGCACCCTGGAAGGGGTTGCAAACACTTTGGAGGACAGGATTAGGATCCCAAATGACTTTGAGAAGAATTGGTTTGAATTCAGCAAAATGAAATTCAGTAAAGACAAATACAAAGTACTCTACATGGGAAAGAAAAATCAAATGCACAGCTACAAAGTGGAGAATAACTGGCTAGGCCGTAGAACTCCTGAAATGCATCTGGGACCAGTACAGGATCACATATTGAATGTGCCAACAGTGTGATGCCTTGCAAAAATGGCAAATGTCATTCTGGGAGGCACTGAGAGGACCGTGGCCATTCTGGGAGGCATTAACAGGAGTGTGGGCATGTCAGAGACAGGAAGTAACTGTCCCGTTCTACTCAGCATTGGCGAGGCCTCAGCTGAAAGTGTTGCATAAATTGCAAGGTTTGTCCCCTGGAGGCTAGTCTAATTTGCCCACAGAAGAGAGTCACACTTTTAGGCTGGGTCCAACTCAATTTTATTACTTTCAAGTAATGTTCGGCTAAGAAGCTCAGTGCTCAAAGCAAAGCCGACCCCCAGCATCGGGTAAGCAAGGGGTCTTATAGGGTTAGCATCCTTCCTGGTTTATGTGCCTTAACATGATTGGTTACCTTATTTTGCTTCTAATATCCTTGGAAGTCAGGTTTGTCTCCAAATAAGGTTAGCTGCACTATGCAAACCTGCTGACTCCGAGGTTACAGTTGTTTGTTACATTTATTCGCTTGCTGAACAATAGGTGGGTTACACTTCCTACTTGCCTGTTTGACCCTGTCACAAGTGAAATATATATCTACATTCTTACTCAAGAAGGAAACTGGTTTCATTTCCTGCTACAAAAGTACTGTGCCCGATTTTGAGTGCCACACTTTACAAAGATGTGGACAAATTGGAGAGAGTTCAGAAGACAGAAAAAAAAAAAAGATAAAACCTGGCTTTACAATGAATCTTCGGGGCTCTCACTTGTTCATCGATTGGAGTCAGCAGACTCTCTGCCTCCTTGGAATGAGATGTAAGAAACCAGTTTTTCTATTCTGGAGTTGGCTTCTTGGATTTTCCTGGCCTCTCCAGTTCTCAGCAGTAACCGCTGACACAGGCTGGGCAGCAGCACCATGGCCGATTATGTCTTGGAGCCTAAATATCTGGCTCCATAAGAGTGTGCGGCTTGGAAACGACCTTTTCTCTACCTGTTACAATCGCCCCTCTGGCTGATCAGAGGCCAGCAGGCTGATGTCCGTCTGTCCATCCCACAGCCCCATGGAGCCCAGGACGGGATACCATCCCAGAGAAAAAGGGCCACAGGACAGAATCCCAGAGGGGAAGGAGCCAAGAATGCCAACAGGCCTTTATTAAGGGTGTGGTTTGACAGAGGGTCATGGCTTGGTAGCTGGGGTTTAGTCTGGGATTTGCCTGCCAGGAAAGGGGCGGTGACGGATTGCTAGGTGTATTTCTGGCACTGGTTTCACATTTAGCGCAGAGTGGGGGAGGGCCGAAGACCCAAAAAGCCGTAGGACCCCTCCTCCCACCTCCTTCCCCTGGCAACGTTCACGGCTGGATTCTTATTACGTTCATCTCCATCGCTCCAGCCAGGCCTTCTGTCTGAACGAGTGCCGATCCTCAGCGCTTTCCTGCATTCTCCATCTCGTGACAGCTCTTCCTCTCTCTGGTCTTATGTCTGCCCTGGTCCGCTGTACTCACTGTGCTTTCCTATCCCCAGGGACGTGCCGCACGAACCCCCTCCCTCCGGGAGAACCGGCCTCCATACAGAGGAGCCATCTTATGACAATGGTAAGGGGAAATAACCCGCCCCGAGGGGACATGATGCGGCTTGTGGCCTGTGTGTGGCCCACACCAGAGAGGGGAGGCAGTGCCCTGAGGCCTGGGTGCTCAGCTGCTCTCTCTGTTGCTGTCCCTTTGTGCACACACAGCCTGTGGGCCCGCTGGGAGGCCCTGGTCTGACCCTGGCTGCTGTTCCAAGGGGGCCAAGGCCTTGTCTGTACTAGAGCACGGTTCTCTGCCTTCCCTGGAGCAGGAGCTACATTTTCATACCAGGACCCCTTGAATTCCCCCATCCCTCCCTGCTGAGATCCTACCCCACCCCTCTCCTATGAGCAGGGAGCAAGCGCCTGGTTGAGAACCCTGGTGCTAGAGAGCTGAGCTGATGCTGGCAGGGTTGAGTCACTCTCTGAGTCCTTGCCTGCCCACGCCTCTGTCATCCTTTCAGTGGCAATGCCCATGGGTCTGGGGAGGGAGGAGGGTTTGGGCCACTTCAGGAAGCTGGCTCTACCCTGGCACTGAATGGGGGCAGGTGCCAAAGGTCCGACTCACTCAACACTTAGCCCTGCTGTAGCCTGGTCTGATCCCGCTGCGACCTGGCGAGCCAGCATGGGTGGCAGGCACAGGACAGCAGCTGCCGGGAGAGCAGATGATACCTAGTCCAGGCACTTCCTCGAGGGCCATAAGGTGTAAGTGAGGCCCGGCTTTGCTTTTACAGTGTATCCCTTGGCTCAGGAGCATGAAGGAGACGTGGTCTATACATCTGTCGACATCTGGAAAAGAAATGGGGGTGAGTGGAACAAAACGGTGTCTTGCCTCAAGAGGCCACGAAGGATTGAACAGCTATGGGAGGCATGAGCCAGCCAGATACAGCTGGCATTTTGCTCCCTTGCCCTGCGACTTTCTGGGCCAAGTAACTGGTCCCAGGTGAAAGCCCGTGCCACTGTACAGGAGTAATTCATAAAGTGTAAAAATGGCTGAGAGCTGACAAATGGACCAGAACAGTCTGTGAGCCCCAGTGATCTGAACAGGGTGAAATCAGGGCCAGATTAAGGGGGGGCGGCTAGCTGGACAGCTGCCCGGGGTGCCAACCTATGGGGGCACTTGATGGCAGCTGTAAGTGGGGCCATGCGCCCGGCTGCATGGCGCCCCTTAGAGCTGCCATCAGGTGCCACGTGCCTGGGACTAGGGGCCATGTGGCACCCCTTAGAGCTGCAATCAGGTGCCGCGAGCCCGGGACCGGGGCCCGCGTGGCGCCCCTTAGAGCCGCCGTCAGGCACCGCACGCCCGGGGGCCGCATGGTGCTCCTTAGAGCTGCAATCAGGCACCGCGCACCCGATTGCAGCTGTAAGGTGCGCAGCGCGTCGGGGGGCGGGGCCACGTGTGTGCCGGGGGCAGAGCCGCGCATGCATCGCGCACCCGCTGCCCGAGGCACAGGAATGGCTCGAGCCGTCCCTGGGTGAAATCCTGAAGAATAAGAGCTCTCACTCTGGCTTGTATCTGTTTCCATCACCTCGCTCAGACTCCATAGACACTTTAGGCTTCCAAGTGACCCAGAAACAAGCCAGGCTTCTAGTTGTATTGGTTGTGTCAGTGACTGGTTTCCGTGTGTGCCGGGCCAGAATGAACACCGCTATTATCTGCAGGGTTGTGTTCCTCGAGGGAGGAATTCCCTCTACACAAGGCCTGGGCACTTCTCAAGTCACGTTTATAGCCTACCAGGCCACACACTTTTCTCCAACCACACCAGAAACGCAGTCACTTGGGAGTAGTGCACTGCTAGCTGTGTAAATGACAGAGCTTCAGATCAGAGTAGTGAGAGACAGGAAACGGAGGACTACTACATCCAAATCACCTCTTAGAGGGGTACTACTGTCAATACGAATTTTTAAAATTTGATTTATTTTAAACAATTTTGTTTTGGGAGAGAGCCTCCTTTAAGCCAGTGGTTGCCAACCTTTCTTATACCGGGAAATGGCAAATCCATTCACAAACTTTTGGCAGATCAGTAACATTTTATATGCACATTTGCATATTCATTATGCAAATTATGAATATTTCAATATGGAAATAAAATGTTGCTGGTTCACAGTATAAAAAAACTTCGCCCCCAGAGCCAGCCCTAACCCCTAGAGCCCCTCACTCCTCCACTACCCCCCAGCACCAGTCACTGACCCCAGAGTCCCAGGATGGGAAAAGTGACCCAGACTTTTGACACCCTTCAGTGATGGGCTGGCAGGGCAGGGTTTTGACATCTTGAATAGACTCACCCTGTTTAGCATTTAGGTTGGTGGATGTAACTTCCCAGGTTCGGGCATGGCCAGCGCCCCATGTCAGAGCCCTGGGATCCTGAGCACCTCAGCTTTGTGTCTCACACCCATCCCGTCGCAGAGAGGCAGGGGATGGGAGATCAGGGTGAATGTTAATGCCTAGTTCTTATCCCTCTCCATTCCTCTTACAGACAAGCCCGAGGGAACTCTGCCAAGGGACAATGTAAGTGCAACACCCCACCCCTACACCCCAGCTGTGCTGCTCCTTCTGTTCTCTCTCTTGACTTTATCCCTTGGTCCCCTACTGATTGTCCGTGTGCCGTCTCCAGGAGGAATACTGTGTCACCTACACTGTGCTCTCCAACTGCAAGCCCACCGGGGAGTCAGCTGCAGGAGCGGGGGCTCCAGAAAGGGGACCCCTACCCACGAGTGACATTTATGAAAACGTTCCCCACCTGTGACCTGCGAGTGACCCTCAGCCCATCCCCTGGTCCAACCCGGGGAGCCTGGCTGCCTTGTTAACCCTTCGCTTCCCTGCATGGCACGGAATGCAGCACATGCAGGCCGGGCCCATGGGGACCTTTTCCCTGTCTGGTCCTCTCTGCCTTGGGAGTGACGGCCAGAGCCAGGACAAAGGCCAACGCTCTGGGACTGCACGGCTGCAGCTGCCCAGTAAGGAGATGATTTGGTGACGTGCTACGTTAATCGCCTCCCCGAAGAAGGTGCCTGGACAGCAGCCCTGATCTCTAACAACACCTGTGATGGGTCAGTGCCTCTCGGGTGTTCATCCCAGACGGTTGCTGGCGTGGCCTTTGTGCATGGAGGATCTGGATGGTGGGATGTGTGACATCTGGGCTAGTCCACTCTGGCGCCAATAAAGATTGGATTGGTTACATGATTTGTCTTTGAGATTCTTGCATTGTGGGGGACTGTCCCACAGGAAGTGCCCTCTGCTTGTCCTGCTCTCCTAGCCCAGGGCTTCCCAGCCAGTCACGGCCCTGTGCAAGGACATGCTGAATCGAAACCCATCCATGGCCTTGGCCTGGAACTAAAGAGATCGGAGTCAGTAAAGGATCAAAGTAACACCCAGGAGGCAGGTTACTTGGGCTGATCATTCAGGGACTGCAGAAAACTGCACGTGGGAGAGAGATTTTTCCACTCGGCTTGGCTATCATGATACAGCAATGATACAGAGAGTCGCTGGGACAATAACCTGTTAGCTCTCAAAGTAATAACTAATAATTCTTAAATAAACTATATAATTAATACACAATCTAATGATCAGGCAACACAGAGTTTGACTGATAATGGTTTTCAGCTTTGTGAAATCGATCCCATTAAAGCAAGTATAGATATTACTGATCTGAATGTTATTCTGCTCGCACATCAGAAATATTATCAAGATCACTGCATATATAGATGCGGATATTTGTGGATATAAAGTCGATATCTGCGGATTTGCAGAACTAAAGATAGGATAAGAAGCAATGAGTTTAAAATGCAGTTTAGGTTGGACATTAGGAAAAACTTTCTATCGAGGTAGTTAAGCGCTAGAATAAATTGCCTAGAGAGATTGTTGAATCTCCATCATTTGAGATTTTTAAGCACAGATTAGACAAACACCTGTCAGGGATGGTCTAATAGTCCTGCCATGAGTGCAAGGGACTGAATTAGGTGAATTCTCAAGTCCTCTTTAAAGGGTGCATCTACACTGCACCATAACTTGAAATAAGAGACACAATTTGAGCTACACAGCACCAAAATTAGAAATAAAGCGCTGTTCTGAAATGTCCCTTACTCCTCATAGAATAAGGTTTACAGAGACATCAGAATAGCGAGCCCAAAATAACGGGTATCCCAAAATACTCGGGTATCCCAAAATAGCGTTGCAGTGTAGATGTAGCCTTCCAGTCCTACGATTCTATCTTAGAGCAAGCCCTTGAGTAGCAACAGAGGATAAACAAGGCATCCAGCATTCCTCTCAGCCTCCCTCCTGCTCCCCAATTCCCTCTGCTCCCCCACAACCTCCCTGCTGGCCCCATACCCCGCAGCATCTTCTCAGCACCCCTCCTGCCCATCACAAGCCCCACCATCCTGTCAGCCTCCCTCCTTTCCTCTGCAGCCTCCTGACCGTCACTTGCCCCTTTTTTTATCCCATTCCCCTGCACTCCCTAAACTTGCCTCCTGCACCTCTTAGTGCCCTACTCCCCTCACTCTACGCAGCCCCATGATTAGGGTCTCTGTTTCTCTTTACACTATCTGTGCAGCCCCCTGTACCATAGACCTGCAGTCATGTTGCCTGTGGGCTTGTCTTCAGTCTAATTAAATGCAGTGCAAGGCATCAGCAGTATTTACTCAGTGCCACATCATACCCCTGGCAAACAAGTTGCAGGGCAATGGCCATATTTTGCTGGCTTCAGCCCCACTTACAGTAATGGGAGATGGGGGCCATCTTGAATAAGGGAAAAGTCACCACCTGTTGACGCCTTTCATCCTGTTTTCATAAGGCAGGTAAAACCCCTCCTGAAAGTGCAGGAGTTGTGATCTCTGGCCTCCTGCTGTCTGGAGGCAGCAAGGCCCCAGGCTCCACTTGTGCCACGCCCAGTGGCTCTGTTGTCCCAAGACTGACTGACCATCTTTTCAAAAGGCAAAAGCAGGACACATGCAGGAGCCCTGGCCCCTCTGTGTCCTCACCCCCACTCCCACCTCTTCCCCAGAGGCCCTGCCCCCAATCAAGCCAGAAGCTGGAGCAGGGCCATGGTAAGAGCCTCCCAGAGAGCCCCAGGCTGCTGCGGGGAGTTCCAGATCCTTCATCTGCCTTGGCAGGGGGCAGAGACATGGGCTGCAGGCTGCTCTCAGGCACCTTGGCCTCCCAGTCAGGACAAATGGAAGGTCTGGAGCTCCTCGCAGCCACCCAGGCTCCGTAAGCGGCTCATACCATGGCCTGGCTCCAGCTTCTGCCCTGGTCAGGGGTAGGGTTTGGGGGAAGAGGAGGAGCAGTGGTGGGGCCTCATGGCAAAGGGAGCCTAGGTTCCACCTCATCCTCCCCCGAGGAAGAGGCTGGCGAAGCCCCCGAGCCTCAGGCAAGCACAGAGTGGTGCCACAAGGATCCTGGGAAAACTCCTGTCCCGGAGTTATTCCGACCAGGACTCGAACTCTCAATTTCAGGACTGTTCCACATTATTCAGGACAGGTGGTCACCCTAGTGTGGTCTGAGAGCCCTCAAGTAAAGCGATACCTCTGCACTCATCTCCCTCCCTCCTGGGATTCCCAGCAGCATGAGTACACCTGAGACCCTCCTATGGCCATGAGGCAACCTCTTGGTACCCACTGTTGTTTGCAGCCATTGCTCCCCAGCTTCATTTCCATGGGACCCACATCATATTGAGCTTTTTGGTTTGTTGTCTCTGCCTCATTATATGTCCCCACATTCCTAGTGACGGACTTTGGTTTCTAACAGTTTCTGAGGGGTAGCTATGTTAGTCTGTAACTTTAAAAACAACAAGTGGTCCTGTGCCACCTTAGGGCACATCTACACAGCAGGGCAAAAGTCAAATTAAGCTACGCAACTTCAGCTACGGCAATTGTGTAGCTGACGTTGAAATAGCTTAATTTAGCTTTTGGCGGCAAACCCTCTGTCCCCCTCCTGCACCCATATCCTTTCCCAGATCTGGCACCCCAATCTCCTGCCCCAGATCACAATCACCTCCTACCCTAGGTCACAACCCAAACTCCTGCACCCCGGTCCCCTCCCCTAGGTCACAAACTAAACTCTTGCACCCCAGTTCCCTGCCCTAGGTCACAACCGCATCTTTCACCCAAATTCCCTCCCAGTCTCCACTCTCCCTTCTGCACCCCAATCCCTTACCCCAAGCTCCCTTCTGCACCCTACCTCCATCACAGACCCCGAACCTCCTCCTCCCTCCTCCATGGAAGAGGGCAGCCCTCGATCACTTTCCAAAATCTTGGAGTGACCCCCTCTCAGAAATGATTGTCACCCCTACTTTAATGTTTAATGTTTTAAACATGCTTTGCTGAAATTTTATTTTGACAAACCACAATTGTGTATATCACACAAAAAGTCAAAACAAATTGCACCACAATTTTGCCTAAAAAGGTGCAATTTTTAATGATAAAAAAGAGAGTTGATTTTAAAAATTGAAAGTGTTTAAAAACACTTAAGCACTCTTTTTAGAACTTTGAAACATATCAGTCAAATTATTTATGTGTCAGTGTTATTCTTGTTTTTTGAAAACATTTAATGGAAAAACTGCTCACTGCACTAGATTTTTGATAGAAATAAATTTTAAGATGAGGCTCAAAGTAATTGATAGATAATAAGGGCAGCTTGAACAGCAGGTGTGGCTAACCTTCGTTTTGTTTTCCTGCAAATTACTGCAGTCTGGGTTTTTTGCTCATCCAAAACAAAGTACATTTAGATTCAAAATAAGATACGTTTCTTAGCATCCTCCCAAGAGTATTATTATCATGAGCATATTATTACAGATTGAACCTCTCTAATCCAGCACTCCCTGGTCCAGCAACATCCTTGGTTCAGCATGATTTTAGTTAGTTGGTTGTCTGTTTATCATGGGCGTTGCCAAGGTTCCCATGGTCTCATAAAGTTTGTTTATAGCCACCGGTTCTGGCTCTCAGTGGTCTGTGCTATTATTTAGCTCTAATTTACACCTACATGTCTTCTAAAAGCAATGTAAGCAGTGGAAGCGTGGGTAATACTGCTACAAAATATTGACCTCCCACAGTTCAGCAAATTCTCTAGTTCAGCACCAGTCAAGTCCCAAGGGTGCTGGACTTGAAAGGTTCAACCTGTAGTAATACTAAGCAGTACTCACCTACATTCATCAGGGTATTTCTTGCTGCTTTTGCAGCACTCGGCAACTCCTGCTCTTGTTGTATAGAGACTTGTAATAAGGAATGGAAACCCTAGTTCTGCGAGATCTGCTGGATCCTGGCCCCTCTGCAAGGCTCTAATAAACCATGGCACCAGGAATAGTCCGATGGTGACCTGGGTGCAGAACTCTGCAGTCCCTCTGGAATCTCTGGTTGAGTATCTCTGGATGACAATATAGCTAGCATACTATAGCATAGCCTGGAAGTGCCAAGCACTTTCATGTGGGCTCAAAGAGCTCTGGTGCCACCTAGTGCCTAAGAAGGAAATGCTGCCCACAATGCCTCTGCAAAATGCTGCTTATTCAGCTTGGCTCAATCCACACAGGTATCCTGTCCCTACTCTCACCAATTTCAATGGACATTAGGAGCCTAAATAGCATTGAGGATTTTAGCCTTAACGTGTCTTGGCCTTTACAGCATCCTCTAGTGAAGAGTTCCAAATGTGGACTGTGAATTGGGTGAAGAAGTACTTACTTTTGTTTGTTTTAAACCTGTTACCTGTTAATTTTTTGTGTGACCTTAGCTCTTGTAAAAAACAAACAAACAAACAAACAAAAATAACCAGTGGGTGGTCTGTAGCACCTTAGAGGCTAATATATATATATAGTATCATGAGCTTTCACGGGCACAACCCACTTCTTCAGATGAGTGGCACAAAAAGGAGAAAACACCCAACTTAAAGCAGAAAAAGAAGGGGGGAAACTCTCTCAATCATAGTGTCCATGCTAAATGAGGCTAATTGAGTGGGCTATAAGTGTCCCATAATTAGCTCTTGCTGTCATTTGGGTGTTGAATATAACAGCCCATCCAGTTAGGACTTTGTTCAATCCCTGATAATGTCAAATTTGAATATGAAGGCCATTTCTGTGGTCTCCCTCTTTAGTTGGTTTCTGAAATTGCTCTGTAGAAGAATGGCTATTTTTAAATCCATTAATGAGTGCCCAGCCATGTTAAAATGTTCCCCTATAGGTTTCTGTATGTTACCATTTCTAATATCTGATTTGTGTCCATTGATCATTTATCGTAGACTGTCCAGTTTAGCCAATATACATGGCAGAAAGGCATTGCAGGCACTTGATGGTATATATTGCATTAGTGGATGTGCAGTTGTATGAGCCTCTGATATTGTGGCTTATGTGGTTTAGGTCCGGTGATGATGCCGCTTGTATAGATGCGTGGACAGAGTTGGCAATGGAGTTTATGGCAGGGGTAGGTACCTGGGTGAGTATGTTTGAGGGGTGATGCATAGTTGCTGGAAAGGATTTGCTTCAGGTTAGGGCAGGGTTTCCCAACCTATGGGTTGTGACCCAAATATGGGTCGCCGTTACATTTCAAAAGAGTCTCCAAGTGTCTCCCCAGGTGGCTCTGCCCCTCATCCTACCCGTTTTTTAATTGACTTGGGTCAATTCTTCCTGAATTGTCAAAGTGGATCCCCATCTAGAAAAGGTTGTGAACCGCTGCATTAGGGGGTTGTCTGTAGGCAAGGATTGGCCTGTCTCCAAAGGCCTGTGACAGTGAGGGATCATTTTCCAGGATAGGTTGTAAATTCTTAATGATGTGTTGGAGAGGTTTACATTGGGGGCTGTAGGTGATGATCAGTGGTGTTCTGTTATTTTGCTTGTTGGGCCTATCTTGAAGAAACAGATGCCTGGGTACTCATCTGGCTCTATCAGGTTGTTTTTTCACTTACCCAGGTGAGTATTTAAGTTTTAAGAATGCCTGATAGAGATCCTGTAGGTGTTTGTCTCTGTCTGTCAGATAGGAGCAAATCCGGTTGTATCTTAAAGCCTGTCTGTAAACGATTGTGTAACGTGTCCTGGATGGAAGCTAGAGGTATGTAGCTAAGAATAATGGTCATTAGGTTTCTGATGTAGGGTGGTGGAAATGTGGCCATTGTACTGTAGTGTCAAGGAAATGGATCTCTTGTGTGAACTGGTCCGGGCTAAGGTTGATAGTGGTATGGAAGTTGTTGAAATCCCTGTGGAATTCTTCAAGGGTTTCGTCCTGTGGTTCCATATAACAAAGATGTCGTCAACTTGAAGATATAAATGGTCCCAAATTGGAAATAGTTGTGGGTGAGGACAAAGTCACAGTGCACAGTAACCAGGTGTGCAGTAGCATCATCAGGGATAGTGTTCCTGACAGCTAGTAATAATCATCATGTGGAAAGTTGGAGTAAAGAGCTTCTATATCCATGGTGGCCAGGATGGTGTTTTCAGGAAGATTACTGATGTTCTGTAGTTTCCTTAGCAAGTCAGTGATGTCTTGAAGGTAGCTAGGAGTGCTGATAGCATAGAGTCTGAGGAGAGAGTCAACATAACCAGATAATTCTGCTGTAAGTGTGCTGAAGCCTGAGATGATAGGACATCCGGGATTTCCAGGTTTATGGATCTTGGGTAGCAGATAGAAAACTCCTGGTTAGAGATTTAGCAAGGGGTTTGTATAGATTTCATCCCAAGTTTCATGAGCAGATGGTGTAGGGTTTTTCTGAGTATTCTTCAGTGGGATCAGAGGAAAGAGGCCTGTAGAATGTGGTGTTGATGAGTTTTCTTGCAGCCTCCTGTTTGTAATCTGTCCTGTTCTTGATGACTATAGCACCCCCTTTGTCAGCCTCTTTGATTATAACCTTAGAATTGTTTTTGAAGCTGTGTATAGTGTTGTGTTCTGCATGGTGGAGGTTATATGTCACATATTGTTGTTTGTTCATGTCAACCTGTGCATGTACATGAAAGAGTAATTAACACTTCCTTATTTACTTTCTCCACACCAGTCATGATTTTATAGACTTCTACCATATCTCCCCTTAGACTGTGCCTACACTGTGTATTTTACAACAGCATGGCTGTGACACTGCAGCTGTGCCATTGTGAAAACCGCAGTGTAGCTGCTCTTTGTTCCTGGGAGAGAGCTCTCCAGGCAACAAAATACACTCTCCCCCAAATGAGGGGTCGTGGCTTTGTCGGTGGGAGAGCATTTCCTTGCCAATGAAGTGCTGTCCACTCTGGCGCATTTAATCGTTCAAACTTTTGTTGTGCAGGGGGTGTTTTTCAGCAAAAGTGCAGTGTAGACATGGCATGGACCTTTGGAGTTGGAAAAGACAGCTAAGGGCCGTGGGCTCTTTCCTGGTCACAGAGGGCTGCACTGTGTGCTTTACAACAACGTGGTTGCAGTAGCTCAGCTGTACAATTTTCAGGTGTGCAGTGTAAACGTAACCAAGTCTCGTTAATCTCCATCCCCCTCATCATTTCTGTTGCCCTTTTCTGTACCTTTTTTAACATGAGGCAACCTGAAGTACAGAAGTTGATTTTAAAAACAGGTTACATACCGGTTAGTAGTTCAATTTCACATTTGAGTTACTTCCGAACTCTTGGGTGATACCATCTGGTGCTGGTGACTTATTAATGTTTATCAGTTTGTTCCAAAACTTCCTCTAATGACACCTCAATCTCAGACTATTCCTTAGATTTGACATCTAAAAAGAATGGCTCAGGTTTGGGAATGTCCATCGTATTCTCAGCAGTGGAAAAATTAAATGATTTCTTAATTTAATTTCTCCACTATGCTTTACCCACCTTGAGTGACCCCATTGATTGTTTAGCAGGCTTCCTACTTCTGATTTTTTTTTTAATGTTAAACTTTCTGAGTCTTTGGCTAACTGTTCTTCATATTCTTTTTTATCTTTCCTAGTTATATTTTTACACTTCACTTGCCAGAGTTTATATTCTTTTCTGTTTTTCTCAGTAGAATTTAATTTCTACTTTGACTTTATTGCTTAGCCACAGTAGCACTTTACTATATTTTTTAAATTGGGTTATGTATTGAATTTAAGCCTCTATAATGGGGTCTTTAAAAAAAGCTTCCATGCAGCTTGCAAGGATTTGAGTTTCACACTAGCTTTTCTTTGCTGTATAACTTCTCATGAAAACTCAAATATCAAGCAGGAACACAACAAGGGTGGGAGGGCAGGCAGAACAGCACCCCCTGACTAGAACTGGCTGGCATAATGGTAGGGCACCCTCTTTAGCAAAATTCTAGTTGCCCCCTTGATGGTGGGGGAGGCTGTGTGACTGATCCAAGCAAGAGGGGAAGGAAAGGGTGTGGGATGCCAGGTCTGGTGGGGGTGTCAATCTCTAAGGGGTGGGTGATAGTCCCTATGGTGCCAACCCTGGCAAGGGCAGGCTGCCAAACTTGGTGGAGGCAGGTGGCTAATGCCAGGCCCTAATGGAGATGAGTGAAGGTGCCAACACCCAACAGGGGTGCCAGGCCCCGGAGGCAGGAACAGGTGATGGGTACCAGGCTCTAAGGAGGGTGGGTGGCAGGCAAGAGGAAGCCAGGGCCTGTGCAGCAGGGAGAGGGGGACAGGTAGCTGTCTGGCCCTAGGATGGAGGCTGCCAGTCCCTAGGGAGGCAGAAAGGAGGGAGCCAGACAAGGGGTGCCAGGCTCTAAAATGGTAAGGTAGGTCCGGAAGTGCCAGCCCCTGGTAGAGGCGGGTAAGCGGTGCCAGGCTCTAAGGGGTAAGGCAGCTCCTAGGGGGAGTGGGAGGACCCAGGTAAGGGATGCCAGATTCTAAGGGGGGGGGTGGCAGGTAACGGTGCCAGGCTCGAAGGGGTAAGGCAGGTCCTGGAAGGGGGGGGAGAGACAGGTAAAGGTGCCAGGCTCGAAGGGGTAAGGCAGGTCCTGGAAGGGGAGCGGGGGAGAGAGAGACAGGTAAAGGTGCCAGGCTCGAAGGGGTAAGGCAGGTCCTGGAAGGGGGGCAGGAGAGACAGGTAAAGGTGCCAGGCTCGAAGCGGTAAGACAGGTCCTGGAAGGGGAGCAGGGCAGACAGGTAAAGGTGCCAGGCTCAAAGGGGTAAGGCAGGTCCTGGAAGGGGGGCGGGGCAGACAGGTAAAGGTGCCAGGCTCAAAGGGGTAAGGCAGGTCCTGGAAGAGGGGCGGGGGAGACAGGTAAAGGTGCCAGACTCGAAGGGGTAAGGCAGGTCCTGGAAGGGGAGCAGGGCAGACAGGTAAAGGTGCCAGGCTCGGAGGGGTAAGGCAGGTCCTGGAAGGGGAGCAGGGCAGACAGGTAAAGGTGCCAGGCTCGGAGGGGTAAGGCAGGTCCTGGAAGGGGAGCAGGGCAGACAGGTAAAGGTGCCAGGCTCGGAGGGGTAAGGCAGGTCCTGGAAGGGGAGCAGGGCAGACAGGTAAAGGTGCCAGGCTCGGAGGGGTAAGGCAGGTCCTGGAAGGGGGGCGGGGCAGACAGGTAAAGGTGCCAGGCTCGGAGGGGTAAGGCAGGTCCTGGAAGGGGAGCAGGGCAGACAGGTAAAGGTGCCAGGCTCGAAGGGGTAAGGCAGGTCCTGGAAGGGGAGCAGGGCAGACAGGTAAAGGTGCCAGGCTCGGAGGGGTAAGACAGGTCCTGGAAGGGGAGCAGGGCAGACAGGTAAAGGTGCCAGGCTCGGAGGGGTAAGGCAGGTCCTGGAAGGGGAGCAGGGCAGACAGGTAAAGGTGCCAGGCACGGAGGGGTAAGGCAGGTCCTGGAAGGGGAGCAGGGCAGACAGGTAAAGGTGCCAGGCTCGGAGGGGTAAGGCAGGTCCTGGAAGGGGAGCAGGGCAGACAGGTAAAGGTGCCAGGCTCGGAGGGGTAAGGGGCCCTGGTGGGGGGGCCAGGCCCTGGGGGAGGCGCGTACCGGGCCGGCAGGGGAGGTGCCGGGCCGCGCAACGCCCAGCGGGGGGAGGAGGGACGCTCCCTCCCCTAAGCTGGCGGCGGCGGCCGGGCCTGCCCCCAGGAGGCTCCGGGCCGGCCAGCTCCGCCCCGCGCAGGACCGGACGGGAGGCGGCAGCGAAGATGGCGGCGGCGGCGGCGGGGGCCGGGCAGGCGGGCCCGGACCGGGAGCTGGACGAGCTGCTGGAGAGTAAGGGGCTGGGGAGCGGCCCCGGGGCTCTCTGGCGGGGGAAGGGGAGGATCCTAGCCCGGGGGGGGGGGCTGGAGGGGCGAAGGGCTCGGGATGTAAGATCAGATGGGGGGTCAGGCCTGGTGTGGGGCTGATCGGTGGGGGGGGCTTCCATCACGTGGGGACCCCTGTGGCAGGACAGGACTGTATCTAGCAGGGCCTCGGTCTTGAGACACCCCGTCACTTGTATTCTCGGCCAGCAGGGCCCCAGGGGCTCCACCCCTCTGGCAGCGTTTGAGGGAGCTGCTGGTAGAGGTGCGGCTGGGGTGGCTCTCCTGTCAGGCCCTTGATTGCCCTGCAGGTTACTGGGGGGCTGGGATTTCAGGGGTGCTGCGGGCTGCGCCCTGCCTCCCTCCAGGGGGCTCTGAGTGACCAGCAGCTGAGAGGGCCCATCTACTAAAACATTCAAAGTTGAGATCCAAGTGCTTGAGACCCAGTGAATGTGGGGTGGAGACCTGCCAAACTGTGGTAAATAAACATAATCTTGGACATAACGTGGGCTGTATGATGATGGTGTGAATGGGGGCCTCTAAAAGTTGCTGGGTTAGGAAGCATTATTATTTCTGAGTGCTATCGGAGCGTGGCATTCATCTGAAATAGGCGTTCTCAGCCGACTAGGACGCTCTGTTCACAACAGCTGGTCTTTGACCCTCTTGGCTTGAGGCTGCCAGGTTGACCTTGGTCCATATTTGAGTTTGGGGGACTTAAAGGGAGATTCATTGGGTGTCGGGTGACTCTCTTGTCAGTTATCCAGGGCCCAGTGCAAGGGTGGCAGGTGCTGGTCAGAGGGCTATGTCCTCTGGAAGAGAGGTGAAAGTTACCAGCCATGTGTGTTTGTTTTGGGCTGCCTGGCCACTAACTCTGTTGGGGATGAATTGCTGCTTAGGTGATCACCCTGCACAAATTTCCCTGCAGCTTTATTTAGATACAACATACTTTGTCCCTCATTTGTCCTACATTTACTTACATGGCTGTTAAACAGCCACCATGCTTCACCCCGGCATTTCAGTGGATGAACTGATTTCTGTTGTAGGCATGGGTGCGGGTGGCTTGCTTTATATTGCCCTAGGGCCCAGAGACTAACCAACCTGAGCTCCGTTGTGCTAGATGCTGTATATAAAACATGGCAGACTCCACCCCACAAAGCTTATAACCTAAAAGCCAAGGCATAAAGCAGGGAACCTTTTTTGGGGAACCTTTTTTGGGTCGGGGACCACTGACCCCCAGAAAAATCAGTCAGAGGCCCCGCACAAGTGAAAAGCAAAGTCAGAAACCCCTCACTGAGAAGGAGAAAGACATTCTCCACATTCCCCATGCACACCAGAGCCTAAAGGGGCCCAGGCTAGTAGATTTTGTGTGCTCCAGCCCTGTTAGGAGTAGGCTCAGCACCTACTATGTCCCAATGCTGAGCATCGGGGGCCAGAACTAGGCAAGCTGGGGGCCGGATCTAGGCAAGGGCCCACAGGCCTGAGGTTCCCCACCCCTGGCATAAAGCGTGGATGAAACAAACAATTTGTGGTGGGGAAAGAAGGTAACAAATAATAAGATGTGGGTAATTTTTAGCCAGGAGCAGAATCTGTGAATCCTTAAAGGGACACTGTCACACTAAGGAAAAGTACTACAAAGTTTTCTCAACTATGTCATAACATCTCAGATCACTAACACTGAATGAATGCTAAGAATGTTGAGCCCAGTTTTGCACAGCCTTAGTGTTTTGTGGCTTTATGCATAGCCATTCTTCCACTGAGTAAGAAGTCAGTGGTGCAGCTAAACTTGCTTTCAGGGGTGGTGCCAATCTCCTAATTCTTTGTGCTCCTTGTTGGTAAAGGTTGGACTTCCCTGGTCCAGCACCCTCAGAACTGGACTGGTCCTGCATGAGGGAATTTGCAAGACTTGGGGAGGTTCCCTGCCACTGCCCCCCAACCCACTGCTGGCTCAGGTTACGGCCCCGGCCGGTCACCCTACCACTGGCCCTGGGCAGGCTGCCTGCCGGGCTGCCGCAGCCCCATAACCCCTGCCGGGCTGCCGCAGCCCCATAACCCCTGCCGGGCTGCCGCAGCCCCATAACCCCTGCCGGGCTGCCGCAACCCCATAACCCCTGCCGGGCTGCCGCAGCCCCATAACCCCTGCCGGGCTGCCGCAGCCCCAGCCCTCCTGCCGGATTGCTACGATGTGGCGATACTGGCTCCTCTACTGGGCTGCTGTGTTGCTACACCGTAGCTCCTCAGGTAGGCTGCTGCTGCCTCAACCTTGGCTCCTCTGCCAGGCTATTGGGTTGCCACAGTCCCCCCTCACTTGCCAGGCTGCTGCCAGCCCCACTGGGCTCCCAGGGCTCCCAGCTGCTAGCTGTCCTGCTGCCCAGCTCCCAGCCACTGGGGCTCTCTGGCCCTGGGATCATCCTTGGCCCTCAAGGGATACCATCCGGCTTGTTTGAATATTGATGCAATCTAGCCAAGTGCTCTTCTGGTTCACAGCGAGTTTTTGACCAGTTTTCTTTGAGATTTTTCTGGTGCCAGCCTTGTGCTGCACAGCTTGGTTCTCATAGAAATAATTTTAATTGAATTTTAAACATTTCATTAGCTCTTTATATTAATTTTGAAACAATCTTTCAGGCCATCGAAACCTGCAGCTAAATTTAACCCGATTGAGTCCCTTTAACTGTCCCTCACCTAGGTGTCTTGTGTCAGTTCATCAACGTGAGCCCTGGAGGGAGGGGGAACTTGCCCCACAAAGCTGGATCTTCAGGGATCACGGCTATGCCGCCATGCTGCGTGTGCATAAAATAAAGTACCACGCATAGGCTGAGAACTGGAGGGTCCTCTCCCTCTGCCCTTCTCTCCTGCAACGTTAGAATTGGAATGATCATGCTGGGAGGACAGTGGCTGGCAAATCCATGAACTACCTGAGGCCTCATGAGGTGTGGAGACAACATTTGGGAGCGAGCCTCCAAACCTGGACCAACAGACTCCGGCTATCTGGACTCTAGTGCTCAAAGCGGTATCTGTGCAGCTGTTTTTAGAGCATTAGCATGAGTACTGCTAGGCCAAGATCATCAAAGGAGAGGCTGGAAAGCTGGCTACAAAATGCTGGGTTGACAGACCTGTAGGCTTCTGAGATGCTCATGGTGCATTTTCTCCTTATCACCAGGTACATGACTTCCCTTGGATTGGCTGTCGTGGCTTCCTGGTGGGCTTGGTGTAACCTCTTTTGTCTCCATCTCCTGTGGGGCCTGCATGGTTCTACCCACTCAAGCGAACACTCTCTGCTTCTGTTTTTAAGGTGCACTTGGTGATTTTGAGAAGACCAAGCCAGTCCTGCCACCGCCCCTTGCTGCTGGAGCTGGGGAAGTCTGCAGCTCTGAGATGTCGCCTGGTGATGCAACCCAAGTACGAAAAGTCCACCTGCGTGCAGGGCAGAGGGGGTTTGAGGAGCAGTTTTCCTTGCTTTACAGATCTGGTAGAGTTCCTTGCTCTTGTAGGCTGGGCTCTTGTTTGAGGATTCTTGGCCTGCTCCACATCAAGCCTTCCTCCCCAATGTGGTGGCCTGTCAGGGTTGTGGCTTTAACTGCTGAGGGAAGTAGAGGGGCTTGGTCACATGCCTCAGGATCTGCATCACCCCAGTCAATTGGCCAGAATGTTCTTGCCACATGTCTCCAGAATGAGGTGCCGGAAGCCACGTGGCAGGGCTGTTTGGGTCCAGCCCTCTGCCTCCGGAATTCATGCTTCCTGTAGCTTGGTCAAGACCCACAGTGGTACCTGAGCTGGACTGAACAAATGCAGTATTGGAAAGGTGCTCCTAGTGGGTGGAGGTGGTGGGGAATGGGCTAGTCTGGGACCACAGGTCACTGTTTCTGATTATTGTAACTTACCCAGACGCAGCTATAGTGGGGGCCTATAGCTTTGAAGGCATTTTAATGACTGGAGCTGGGTCTATTTCTGGCTTAGTGCCTGACTTGCTGCATGAGCCCAGACAAGTCATGTGCCCCCAGGTGTAAACTTCCCTGCCCATAAAAACATCCAAATCTCTCCCTCAAATTTGAACCCAGCCAGAACACTTTGGAGGATTTGAAGGCTTTGGTGCATTTTGTTTTTCGAGTCTTTGCTTTTGCTGTGTCTTTGTGTTCCCCATTTCTGGGAGCAGAGCAGCAATTGCACAGGAACTTGTTCTCTGGGGACTCTCAGCTCCGTGTCACCACCTTAGCAAGCTTGGATCAGCACTGGAATTGGCCAGTGGTTCTTCCTGGATTTTGGTTCTAGCCAGTTTCCTAAGGAACACCCACATCCCCAAGTTATGAATCGGTTACGGACCAAACACTTGGCCGTAACTCGAAATGTTCGTAAGTTGGATTCCATTGAGTTACATTGTGACTATGCTGTTTGTAAGCACAGGTCGCATTCGTAACTCGGGGACCGCCTTTACAACTGCTTAACGGGAGGTTTGGTCGTAAATGCGAACGGTTGTAAATCGACCGTTGATGACTTGGGGACCGGCTGTATCTGCATTGCATATCCCCTGCCTGTCAGTACTGATGGGAAGACTTTGTTCTGAGTGGGGCTCAGAGCTCTGTGACACCCTGGTTTGCTTGTTTCCTTCCAGCACTCCCTCTTTGCCTCTCAGGAAAAGTTCTTCCAGGACCTGTTTGACAGTGAGCTGGCGTCGCAGGCCACGGCGGAGTTTGAGAAGGCCATGAAGGAGCTGGCTGAGGAAGAGCCCCACCTGGTAGAGCAGTTTCAGAAGCTGTCTGAGGCAGCGGGCAGAGTTGGTGAGGAGCAAATGTGGCGCTGTTACTCTTGGCATGGCATTGATTCCATAGGCACTGACTCCCAGAGTGCTCCAGGGCTGGAGCACCCATGGAAAAAAACCAAACAGTGGGTTCTCAGCACCCACTGGTAGGTCCCACCAATCAGCTCCTTCCCCTATCCCCAGGGCGTCCTGCCTGCCAATGGGCCTTGCTGATCAGGTCCAGTGTTTGTTTCCAGCAGTGGTTGGGATCAGCTGTATCAGAGGAAGGTACAAGAAACCCAGCAATGATGGAACATCCTGTCCCAGGAACAGTGAACTCCTGAGCTCAATAGGCAGTGGTTGGCTTGTGCAGGTGGTTAACAGCCCTTGCAAAATGTTTTAATATTTGCTAGTCTAACTGGATAAGCTCAAAAACCCCTTAAAACTACAAGGGTCCTGCAGCACCTTAAAGACTAACCAAAAATATAGTTAGATGGCATTGTGAGCTGTCTCACATCCACTTCTTCAGAGGATAAAATATGCACATTACTCATATAAAGTCTTATACTCTTTGATTCTTCCTAAGCTCCTGTCCTCAGTGATAGCCTGTGGAACTCAAAGCCACCAAGTATTCATGGCTCACATGGAAAAAGTTTCTTTTGATCAGTTTTGGATTTGCCAGCTGTCAGTTTCATGGACTATGTAACCCAGCCCCATGATTTCTGTGAGTGAGAAGATCCCCTCTTTAAGTAGCTGCTTTCAGATGTCTCCTTTCATTGTGCGGACTCAGATTACTTAAGCATGCAATGAGGAATCTCTTTGAAACTGACGCTGAAGGTGTGTTTCTAATCCCATCTCCTGATCACGAATAGCACCAGGCGTGCAAGCTATTAAAATGGAGCATTAAATAAACCAAACCACCGTCACTTCCCTTAGTGATGTTGGCTGGCTGTCATGGCAGAGAGGGCCAGGAATAATTGTCATAGAAATCATGCAGTCATGGCAGAAGATACTTAGATGCACTTGGTTCACATGGAAGCCTTATGGAGCTGCTAAAAGCTTAGGGGAAAGCTACACTAGACAGCTTTTGCCCCTTTAATTTGGCTAGGTCTACACTAGAATCACTTTGCTGGTGCAGCTATGCTAGCATCACTCTACTGGCAAAGTGCTCCTAGCATGGATGCTACTTTTCCTGGCAAACCTGTGCTTTTGATGCTGTAGCTTATTCCACTAGCAGCATGCTTTTCCAGGAGCAGCCCGAGGCCGGATGCAGCAGCTGGCGCCCCAGGCGGAAAGTGCGATCGCGCCCCCGCCTGCAGGGCTGTCAATGGCCATGACGTAATCATCGGGCACCCGGGCCAGCGGCGCCCTAGGCAACTGGCTAGTTTGCCTAGGCTCACGGGCTGCCCGTGCTTTTACCACACAGCTGTACCTACCTAGATGCTTTTACCCACACTGCTACATGGGGAGGGGGGAGGGGAGGGAGAGACAGAGACAGAGACACCCCCCCCCCCCAGATGCAGTTATAACGTTTCAAGTGTCTATACCAGTACAACTTATTCCAGTTCTGGAAGCAAAATCAGCTGTCCTTGTATAAGAAGCCTTTGTGTAGGTATAATGGAGTCACACTGGGGTTGTAGTGGTGTAACTGGAAGGGTAAAAAATCACCCCCCAACCAACACTGTTCTCCTAGTAAAAAAGTCCCAGAGGAGTAGCCATGTTAGTCTGTAACTTTAAAATCAATGAGAAATCCTGTGGCGCCTTAGAGACTAACAAGTGTATTAGGTCATGAGCTGTCCTGGGTAAGACTCGCTTTATCAGATGAGTTGGAGTAAAAATTACAGAATCCAAGGTGTGTATAAACAGCAAAAGCAGTTACCTGCCAATTGTAGGACCAATGTTAATGAAGCTAATTAAGTCAGGATAGATGTGCCTCATTCACAGTATTTGATGTAGAGATGGGAATAGCAAAGATGGGGAAATTGTCCTTGTAGTGTGTTAGCCAGGTAAGAACTTTGTTCAAGCCAAAGTTGATCGTATTGAATTTGTAAACGAACTCCAGTTCAGCTGTCTCCCTCTGAAATCGGGTGATAAAGTTCTTTTGTTGAAGGATGGCAACTTTTAAATCCATTATTGAATGTCCAGGGAGGTTAAAATGTTCCTTGAATTCTGTAATTTCCACTCCAAGTCCTCTGATGAAGTGGATTTTACCAACAAATGCTCATGAGCTAATACATTTAGGTTAGTCTCTAAGGCTACATCCAGAGGTATCCCGCAAAAACCCTGCCGTGTCCAAGGAACGCGTTTGCTCTTCTGCTTTTTTTTGCGGAAGAGCAAACAAGTTCTTTCAGGGAGCCCTGTATATCTCGTTTCATGAGGCATAAGGGCTCCGCCAAAAGAGGAGGCTTTTCGGGGCCAAATGATGGAAAAGCCTTCCCCCCCCCCCCCCCCCCCCCCGAAAAAAAGGCAGAAAAAGCTACACAAAGCAAAGAGTGCATTTTGCGTAGCTTTTTCCGTACAAACACTACAGTCTAGACCTAGCCTAAGGTGCCACAGGACTGCTCGTTGTTCTACTGGTGTAACTTTTCTAGTGTAGACAAGCCCTTACAAGAGAGCAAAAAAACCCACTTGAGGAAAATCTTGTCTTTGAGCAAAGCTTCTTTTTACATCTGGGCTGTGGGCTCAGGTGCTGAGATGCATGGGCTGCTGGGGAGTTTGGGTTTCCTCTGTCCCTGACCCATTCCTGTTTCACATTGCTAATCCAAGGGTGGAAGAGAATTTACATAGAGCTGGGCATGGTGTCCACAGCATCAAGAAGCCTCTTGCCAGTAATTATCGGGGGCTCAAGGCTCCAACTCACTCCAGGCATGCAAGGAGAGCAGAGTTTGCCTTGCAGATCTGAGGGCATAGGGATTTGCCCTCATTTCCATGGAGCAGCAAACATCTGCTCAGCAAGACACCCTACAGCTGCTCTGCACCATCCTAAGAATCTGGAGGGCAGAGTTCTCCCATGTCTGCCTTGGTCTGTGACCTGGGTAAGTTGTGTCCTCTCTCTGTGCCTGCAGAGTTAGGTGAGATAATCCTGAGGCACCTTGATGGGAGCACCCTGAGATCTGTGGATTTAGAAGAGCAGCAGACACATCGTAGTGTTGTTATGGAGTAGCCCAGGTCCACAGTCCCATCCCTGCTGTTGGAAATGCTGTTTGTCGCTTACATAGCTGGGATGGTGTTCTGAGCCTCTGTTTGTCAGAGGGTGGGAATGGGTGACGGGAGGGATCACTTGATGATTCCCAGTTCTATTCACTCCCTCTGAGGCCCCTGGCATTGGCCACTGTTGGAAGAAAGGATCCTGGGCTAGATGGACCTTTGGGCTGACCCAGTGTGGTCATTCTTATGTTCATAGAAGTGCCAGTAACTTAGGGTGTGTCTAGACTACAGGGGTTTGTCGACGAAAGTCCACTTTTGTCGACAAAACTATACCTGCATCTACACCGCCACTGAGTTCTGTCGACAGAACGTTGACAGAACTCAGCAGTTTTGTCAACGGCTGTAAACCTCGTTCTACGAGGAATAACGCCTTTTGTTGACAGTTCTGTCGACAGAAGGCGTTATTGCATTTACATTGTCCTTTGCGTCTACGCTGTCATGTCGACAAAGCGGCTTGCTTTGTCGACAGAACTGGATGTCGTCTAGACACTCTTTGTCGACAGAAGTTTTGTCGACAGTATCTGTTGACAAAACTTCTGTCGACAAAAACCTGTAGTCTAGACGTACCCTTAAAGCCATAATGTAACCTGCTTAATAACACGGCTATTTGCCTGATCTATCATCTCGCCCTTGGTCTCTGCAGGAAGTGACACGACGTCCCAACAAGAGTTCACCTCCTGTCTGAAAGAGACGCTCAGCGGCTTGGCCAAGAATGCCAACGACTTGCAGGTAAAGCATCCGCTCAGGCATTTTCTGAGGTTCCCAGAGCCTCTGCCCATTCTGACCCAATCCAGGTGAGGTGACTCTGACTTCTCTGGGGCTGAGATCCGGAAGGGAAATAGCTTGAAAGATGCCAGAGGAGGAAGCAGCAGGTTGCAGAGGTGTTTGGGGGCATGACAGTCTGGCTTCTGCATCATGGGAGACCATCCGCTTGTAGTGATGGTGGCACAGTAGGGGGCGCTTCTCCTTCCACCAGAGACATTCTCTGCCTATTCTTTCTGGCCCCCATGATGTGGTGGATGCAAATCTCATTTGCGGGGTTTGGTTTCCCTCCCCAGAACTCCAACATGTCGGAGGAAGAGCTGGCGAAAGCCATGGAAGGCCTGGGCCTAGAAGAGGGCGACAGTGAGGGGAATATCTTGCCCATCATGCAAAGCATCATGCAGAATCTCCTGTCCAAGGATGTCCTCTACCCCTCCCTCAAAGAGATCACGGAAAAAGTAAGCGGCTTGGAGCTGGCGGAGTGGTGCAATCCTCCCCCGGCCTCGAGGGTCACCGTATCCCCATGTCCTTTGCTCCTAGTACCCAGAGTGGCTGCGCAGCCACCGTGACACCCTGCCTGAAGAGCAGTTCGAGAAGTACCAGGAGCAGCACAGCATCATGGGTAAAATCTGCCAGCAGTTTGAGGCTGAGCAGGCTACGGACAGTGACGCTGAGCAGAAAGCTCGCTTCGAAATGGTGTTGGATCTCATGCAGCAGGTGAGCAGCTGTGTTCTGGTAGAACGCACCTCTGGGGGTCTGCACGCCCTGTCCAGCCATGGGCTCTGCTGAGGGGTCTCAGTCCTGCCATGTCATTATGGATGGTGGCTCTCGAGAGCATCAGTCCGCTAGGAACCAGACTAGGAGCCTGGACTCGCATCACTCAGGCCACAGAAATACAAGCCAGCTCACTCCTGACCTCTGCTGGGCCTGAGGGGTGAGATTTTTCCTGAGCCATCCCCTCGCCAGAGCTGAGCTCTGCAGCTAGACACAGTTGCATGGAACAACTCCCCTTAATGCTGTTATCTCTCTTCCAGCTCCAGGACCTGGGCCACCCTCCCAAGGAGCTGGCCGGAGAATCGGTGAGTACTCCTCCTATAGATGCTGCCTGATCCCAGCCCTGGGCTCTGCACCCTTAGCTCCCACTGCAGCTGAGTGAGAGTTCAGGGCATCTGCATCTGGAGGTGGGCCCTAGTCTCAGCCATTCAGGGGGATGGTAGAGCTGTGAGGTGGTCCAGGACCTGGTCTCTAGCTTCTCCCCCATTCTTCTTTCTATTGGCTAGTACAGGGGTGGCCAACCAGTTAGACACTAAGAGCCAAAAGAGCTGTGGATAGTGGTGCAAGGAGCCACAGGTCCCTCCCCCAGAGCCAGGCAACCCTAGCCCCTCCTCCTCCAACTCTAACCCAGTGCCCTCCCCCTCGCACCCCCAGACCCCCTGACTCTAACCCAATGCCTCCCCCTTCTCCAGAGCCAGGCACCCCCAGCCCCTCCCACTCTAACCCAATGCCCTCCCCCAGGCTCCCTGACTCTAACCCAATGCCTCCCCCTTCCCTTAGTGCCAGGTACCCCCAGGTCCCTCCCATTCTAATCCAATGCCTGGGTCCCACCGGAGCTGCCACCACCACAGCCAGGCACTTCTCCCTCTAGGCACTGGGGCACATGTACAAAGCGGGCATGCGGCTCTGAACAAGCCATAACCCTGAGAGCCACATTTCTGTGAGCAAAGAGCCGCATGCAGCTCAAGAGCCACAGGTTGGCCACCCCTGGGTTAGTATCTAGCAACAAAAGGCAGCACCCCCTAGCTACTGACTGGCCAGTGCTGAGTGTCATTGGGCTGGTGGGGACATGGAAGGGCTGACTGTCCTGATGGGATCAAGCAGTGTCTTGATGGGATACAGGAAACCTGGTGGCTGCATCTTCCCAGCAGGGACACTCCCTTGTGGCTAGAATCCAGATTCAGTTCTGTGCTCTGGTTTGACTCCTGGCTCGAACACCAATGTGCTGTGACCGTGAGCAGTCACTTCTGTGGCTCCTGTCTCCAGTGTAAAACGGGGGTGATGCTGGTCTTGAGCAAAAGGGACATGGGAGGCCTCATTAAGGTCTGACGGGCTTTGAGCAGCAGCTACTGGGTCTGATTGACACTTCTGGGGTCATCTGCTCTACTGACCTGCAATGGCCTAATTAGCCAGGTGTGACTCCCCTTCATTTAGTGGTGTTGACTCCCACCTGGCCTGTTCCAGCCAAGGGAAAGGAGAAGATGGGTCTGCCCAGGAGAACAGTGAAACAGGATTTTGCAAGGAAAAATCTCCTAGAGCAAATCCCTTGGGAGCTGCTTGACTGTGTCCCCTACTTAGATATGTGCCTTGGGCAGCCAGGGTGACTGGCTGGGGATGGTTCAGTGGTTAGAGTACTAGGCTGTGATGTGGGAGAGCCAGGTTCAATTCCCTGCTCCACCTCTAGATCCTTTCTGTCAGCTTCAGTGAGATGCCCCACAACTATGCCTCAGTTGCTGGGAAGGCAGGGATAATACTTCCCTGTCTGGTGGCTAGGGGCTTTGAGATCCACTCGTGAGCTAAGTGTTTATTATTTCTTGTTGGGATGCCATGCTGGGCCAGCACTGACCTGGGCTTGCTTCGCTGAGCTGGAAACGGCTCCAGGGGCCTAGATTGCACTCAGTGTTTGCTTTCTGCTTCTCCCTGCAGCCGGCGTATTGTTCCTGACCATACCGCTCTGCTGCCTTGCCGCCACTGTGTCTGTGCATTGGCACGCCTCTCCCAGGGCCCTGGGGCACGTCCCTTTCCAAGGCTCTGCATTATGGGGTTACGGGTGGCTGATTTAGGGCCACTGCAGAGTTTGTGGCTTGCTCCCCACACTGGGGAGAATCCATTATAGCCAAGGCTGGCCTTGCAGCTGGTGTCTGGGACACGCCTGGGGTGTATGCATGCGAGGGGTTACGAACATGGCTCCCTTGCCAGTGCTGGATCTTTGCAGTTCTCCCAGTGTCTCTGCACTGGTCAAGTTGGGCCATTCTCCTGCTGTTGGTCTGGCACCCACATGGTCCCTCAGTGTCTAGTTCAGAGTGATCGCTCTGCCCTTTCCATGCCGTTGTCACTGCCGGCTGGTAGACCCATCAGCAGCCGGTCTGCGCGTGCACACTCACCACTGCCAGCGCTGGCACTAGCCCAGCGGTGGGAGAGGCCTGGAACATCCGTGGAGCAGAGGAGCCAGTGTCCGGCCCCACTGCAGCATTCTCAAGACTCATGCTCCTGGAAAGGGCATGCCTGCATACAAGCTGTAGGGCTTTACCTGTCCTGGTTTGATTAGCCATGTGACCCTGTAGAGCAGCCGCAGCGAGATCCACATAACGGTGCTTGTGCCCTGGAGGGAAGGGGAATAACTCTTCCAGTGGAAGGCACCTCGAGACTGGTCGTCCCCACTAGCAGCAGATCTGGTGTCACTATATTTGTAAAATCCCACACATCTGACTGGTAGCATTACTCTGGTATGAAAGGTGTATAGACCGGGCCATCACCTGGCAGCTTGGAACCGCTCTGCTCCCCTGCTCTCTAGCTGTGCAGTGAGGCTCTCTGCTCTCTGCTTTGCTGGTCGCCTCCAGGTGCGGGAGCAATTGCTTTCCCTGCAGCCTTCCCCCTGCAGAAGTCTCTGTCCGGGACCCTTCCTGGCAGAAGAGGGCTTCTCAAGGGAGTGGGTGTGGGGAGGAAGCCAGCAGTGCACTAAACTTCTGTCAGAATCAAGGGCACACGTGCTCATCTCTCATCCTGCACAGTCTCTTCCCGCTGCCAGTGCTACCTTGGGGGCGGGGGAGGAAAAGGTGCCCCCTGTGGAGTCCCATATGTGGGGCTTAGCTCTGTTAACTGGCAGGCCCCAGCACTAACAGAGCCCAGGAGCCAAAACAGTCTGTTTGCTAGAGCAGCAGGCGCAGTGACATTTAGAAATAGCTGTGACTTCCAAAACAGCCGTGAATCAGCCCCTGGCACTTCCCCTTAACTGGGCATTACAGAGCAGCTGATGCCGGGTGGGAAAACATTCTTTCCAGGAGCTGTTCTCTGGCACAGAAATGTGCCTGCGAATCGGCTGCTCTTAACCCTTCACTGACCATGGAGCTGTAGTTTGTGGGGAAAAAGGGGGGGCGGGGAGGATTATGTTTCACAAGCCATGGCATCTTTAACCCCTTAACTGCTTATCTTCCACCTGCCTTTGCTGCCAATTGGTCTAATGCTATAGCTCTTTTCTAGGCAGCGTAAAACTCTGCAGTCCAACACCTTTTCCCTCTCCTAGGAGAGCTGGATTTCTTTGGAAGTATAACAGGAATAAGACCCAGGAGTCCCAGTCCAGTTTCTTGCTGGCTGTAAGATCCTCCTAATCTGAGCATGGCTGAGTTGAGCCCTCCAAAACAGGGATGGTGCTCTAATCAGCTGGCTGGTGCACCACTGCCCTCTGCTGGGTTGCATGAGAACTGCTCAGTTGTGTCATAAGTACTACACTGTGGGAAGTTAATGGAGAGTCTCATTTAGCACAGGTGAAGGGGGTGATGCTTTTGCCTTGAAATCCTGAGATGTGCACCTGGGACATGCTTAGACAGGCTTTAGTTCTGAAATTACATGGATTGTCCCATCCACCCCTTGTCAGTATCTTGTCCAAAATCTGCCTGAAGAAATATACATTACTTTGTCTATTATGCATTACGTTGTCTATTGCTTGTTCTGCTCTCAAATTCACCTGGTGTGCTGGGGGTTCTTGGGAGAGGATTTGAGGGCAAGACTGTTTGGAAAATCCTTTTATAGTTGGTCATGCGGCTTAGCCCTTTTTTTATTGAGCCCATGCTGGGGTGTGGGCTGGGTGGGCACCAAGCATCAATAGCACAGTCTGGCCTCCAGGGTGAGGAAGCCTCTGGCTTCCCTGCAGTAGGAATCCAGGCTGCCTTAAGAGTGCGTCCCCAGGAGTCAGTACTGAATGCATCCTAGAGTTTGTTCGTATGTAAGCTTAGCATTAGCGGCTGGGCTGAGATGTGCCTGAAAAACAAAACCATAGGGTCTGTTTGGTCTGGGATTTGAGCTTTGCTCTTTGGGCCCACTGCTGCTTAGCTGTTAATTCTCCAAAGTCCTCCAAGCCTGAAAAGAGTTTGTGGAGAGCTAACTGGGGAAACAGCGACTTGGCTTTTAGTTTCCTGTTTTTTGCATAAAATCCATGGGGTTGTGTCATGTTCTGCTGTGATTGGATGGGACTTTGTTCCCTTCACCCTTGTGTTCACATGGCTGAATCACAAACACCTTCACACTCCCAAGACTGAAACTGTCCTGCTGAGGTTTGCTTCCTTCCCCCACCCCCAGCAAGGGAGTCCTTCCCATTGAAAATGTTGACCATGCCTCATTTCTGCAGCTGCTAGTCTTGCTTCGTGGGGTGGGCGAAGGGATGCAGGAGAGGATCTCCCTAGCATTGCTCCAGAAATAACTTGGCACATATGGATTGCAGAGGCTTGGCGTTGTACCAGGTCAGAGCTTTAACACAGCCACCAGGGTGTAGGCAGGTCCTAAAGAGGGATGTGAATGGGTAAGAAGTTAACTGATTAATCGGAAAGCATGAGACTTACTGGTTCTGGTTAAACAGTGGGGGTTGGAGCATCTGGGGGCAGTTCCTGGCCAGCTGGGGGCGGTTCCAACCCAGTTGGGATGGACTGTTCCCCCATCCCCTTTTAATCGATTAACTGGTTAAACATGATGTTTAACTGGTTAACTGATTAAATGGGATTTTACATCCCTAGTCCTAAAGGCGGCTGATAACGTTGCGGGAAGGGAAATGTCACCATGTAAGAGCCCAATCCAGCCTCCTTAAGCGCTGCATTACCCAGACTGTGACACAAGGCTGCTCCTAGGGGGTGGGGTAGAGCCACTGCTCTGACTCCCCCTCCCACAGACCGTTCTGGCCTTATTTACTTGTTCCCATAGCATAAGAACTAGGGGTCACCAAGGCTATGTTTGCACTGCGGAGCTATTTCAGGATACCTCCAGTATCCCGAAATAGCTGTTCCGCGCCTTTAAAGACACCCATTATTTCAAAATATGTTTCCAAATAACAGGCGCACTATTCCAGCATCCCTTAACCCTCATTCCACGGCGGTTAAGGGATTTGTCAAAATAGCGTTTTATTTCGAAATAATCATGAAATAAGCTATGCAATAGCGCAAATAGTGTAACTTATTTTGAGGTAAGGGTGCTGTGTAGATTCACCCCAAATGATGTTAATAGGTAGCAGGTTTCAAACAAATGAACGAACAGGAAGTTTTGTGGAACCTTCCAACCTGTGGAACTCCTTGCCAGAGGATGTTGTGAAGACCAGGACTTTAACAGGGTTCAAAAAAGAGCTAGATAAATTCATGGAGGATAGGTCCATCAGTGGCTATTAGCCAGGCTGGACAGGGATGGTGTCCCTCGCCTTTGTTTGTCAGAAGCTGGGAATAGGTGACGGGAGGGATCACTTGATGATTGCCTGTTCTGTCCATTTCCTCTCGGGCACCTGGTATTGGCCACTGTCAGCAGACAGGATACTGGGCTAGGTAGACCTTTGGTCTGACCCAGTGTGGCTGTTCTTATGTTCTTAAAACCACTCCCGGAGCAGCCAAACTCTCCCCATCTCTGCCGGCGCAGTGAGGACGAATGGTGGCGTGATGTGCTTTATTGACAGTCACGTTGGTCGCACCTCGGAGCACTTTGCAGACACAGCCTTGCAACATCCCTGCGTGGCGAGGTGGCAACGTCCCGATCTGCAGGCAGAGCTGTGTGTCATTGGCGCCCCAGACGGCTCTTGGGAGAGTGCGATGTCTCTCAGGATGGCATGTTAGCAGCACTGGTGGGGGCAGAGGCGTGTGGAGAAACACAGCGGCGGGGAAAGGGGGTGTCACTTTTGCTGCTGGATTTCTGCCAGCTAAAGGAAAGGGCCATGGAAGCGCCTTGCTGGGGGACTCTGATTACCAGGCTGCAGAGCAGCGGCAGGTCTGGGAGGGGAGCCAGGCCAGGCACTGAGCTAAAAGGTCACCCCACCTGGTGCAGCGGGGAGGGGCAGTTGTCAGCTTACTCAGCTCTGCTGGAGGAGTAAGTGCAGCCTCCCTTTATGCTGCAGGAACACAAGGGGTGGGCGGGAAGCTGTTCTGCAAAGCGGGGCTCGCTCTTGCTCCATTCTGTTGTACGTTAACCCTTTACAAGGCAGTAAAACCACATGGCTACACTCTGCTCCGAGGCTGGAGAGCCTTTGCTGTTACCAAAGCCGCGCTCATGGCCGTGCTAGTGGCTTAGTGGTGCATAAGTCAAGGGAGCTAGGTTCTGTTCCTGCCTCTGTGACCTTAGACAGGTCCCTTCCTGTCTCCATGCCTCAGTTTCCCCTCCCACCCTGGGTCTATGTAAGACAATTGTAAGAGACTGTCAGTGCTGGCACAGCCCCCTTTCATTCAAGTAATGAGCAACTTCCGGCAGGCAGACAGGTCCATAAAAGCCCGGTACCGATATAGGGTGGAATGCTAGTGTCATGCTGGGGTGCAAGGGATGCAGAGGAGGCATGGCTTGAGGCCATAATGATGCTTTGCTGGATAGTGTATGGGACGGGCAGCTAGGCTAACAGCCCGGCACAAGGAAGCAACCAGCTTGGATGCTCCTGGCTGGAAGCGGGGGAGCAGGATTCCTGTTCCATCAGGAATGTAACTGATGTCAACACTGAGCCGTCTTCCTGCTAGAGTGCAACCTGGGCATGGTGCTGACCTGCACCCCCGCCCCAGTCTAGCTTACGGTTGGCTGGAGGTCGATACAGACCCTTACAGCTGGTACCTAGGAAGGCTGAGGCATGAATGGGGAGCTTGTACTGCTGTTGCCCACGTCCCACCTGCTGGCTTAGAGCCTCTCCCATCCGAGTGCCCTTCAGGTTGGGCCTGGTCGCTCCTGGGTGCGTGAGTGTTACCCTCCCCTAGCATGAGGCGGAAGGAACTGGAGTCGCTGAAGCGCCATGTGCAGGAGTAGCCTTGCGCTGAGCCAGCAACAAAGCTGGGGGAAAAGCGCCAGCCTGGGAGCCAGAGCTGCTGGGTTCTAGCGTCTTGCCCGCATGCCATCTGTCCAGCACCTCCGAGCGCTCTGCTCGCAGCCAGAGGCTCCGGCCCAGAGCACCAAAGCTAGGGAGCAGGTGTTGGGGCTTCCCAAGTGCTAACCCTTTCCCTCTTCTTTCCTCAGCCACCTGGACTGAACTTTGACCTTGATGGACTCAACATGGCAGACACAGCCAGCGCTGGAGGCGACCAGTGTCGGATCATGTGATCGCCGCCTGCGGCCAACTGACCCAAAGGAAGGGGTGTGATGGGTCTAGGCGGGGGGAACAGCTCCCTGGAAATGCTGCAGTGCCCAGAGCACGCCACGTTCATTAACATACAATTAAAAATCCAGATAGGATGAGACTTTCAGCAAGACTAACGAGATGCCAGTTGACGAGGGAGCACACCCGGCAGCGATGCCTGGAGCTCTCGGACCATGTGATTCCTCCCCAATGCCTCAGAGCTAGGAGTCCCCCAAACTGGTGTTCTCATTCTATATATTTAGCCTCTGGGGGGCTGGAGTCCCATGGAGCAGCCCCAGTTGTTCGGGGGTCTCTCTTGGAGTGGGGGGCCAGTTGCTGTTTGCCTGTGTGGCTTGAAATCCAGTCCTGGGACAGGAGTCACCAGCTTCCCCTTGGCCCGAGAGCTTTTGATCCAGGCCTCTTCCTGCTACATCTGATCCCCTGGGACTGGTGTGTGTGTGGCAGGGAGGAGGGTCTGCTGTAGCTGAGCTAACCCCTAGGCCGGTCTCTGCCTCCTGTGCGCCCAGGCTGTGAGTGACTGAGCCAGTCCTGCCTGGGGGAGAGAGTGGATGGGACCATCAAAGGACCTTGGTTGCTGTGGTGCCATTAGCAACACTCGCACACCCTTGCTGCTGCTGAAATGGGGAGCTAGGCCTGCACTGAACTCTGTTCCTTTTCTCTCACTCACTCCCCTTGGCTCTGATTTCAGCAGTCATCTAAAGGCTGGTGCCCTGCCAGTGGCCATCTCTGCTAGAGCAGCCGCTGTCTGACTCCCTGGCCAGCGGCTGAGAGTGCCTTGCACGACCCTTCCCTTAGACCCAAACTCCAGTCACTGCCCTGATCCCCCATGACACTTCTGCATCCAGCTGTCTACTACAAGCCTGTCTCCTCTGATCCCCTCTCAATAATGTGCAACCTGTGCAGGCCTCCCAGGGACTGGGGATCTGCCACGAATTTACACTACCCCTCTGGATTTGCTTTCCACTACCCTCCCACCTGCAGACCCCACGCAGTATGTGCTGGTGAGCCCCCTGAATTTCTCCAAATGCCCCCTTACAGGCAGCTGCACGGAGCCCCTTGCCATGGAAGCTCTCCCAGAATAATTTGCCACCCGCACTCAGCTGTCTCTCCTCTCCCTCCACCCAAAGTTGTAATTAACACCTGGCATTAATTAACTCGGAGCTGTCCTTGTGAGCTGCCAGAGTGCCAGGTGGAGACTGAGCATTCTAGGGGAACGGTTCCACTTTGCCCTGGCTAAGCTTAGGAATGCTGATCCCTTTGGAGCGGCTTGCGAAAACCCTGCTGGCTGCTTCCAGATCCTGTTGGGGTGCTGCTGCCCCTCCCCTGCCGGGTGCCTCCTTGGACCTGGGCTTCCTGTCTGGAGCTGGGGCAGAAGCGATCGCCAAGGCAACACTGGCAGTTACCAACTCTGGGTTGTGAATTTCCCCTCTCCCCTGTTGGCAGAACCTGATTGTACACAATGGGCTGTCTAACTTCCCCAAATAAAGGTGGTGGCAATCTCCTCGGCCATCTTCGGTCCTCCGTGTCTGTCTCATGGGCTGGAGGTTGGGAGTGGGGGGGAGGAAATATGCTGTCTCGGGAAATGAAGGGGGAAGGAATAGAGCACAGAGGCCCGAGGGGAGAAGGTGCAAGCACATCAGCCCTTCCTGCTATCCCCCTTCCTGGAATCTCCCTAGCGAATTGTACAGAGCAGTGCAGCCAGGCTCACCCCTGGCAATCCCTGCCCAGGGCAGTGATATGTGGGGCTCCTGCAGGGACACCTAAGGACACCCTGGGGAGGGGAATGTTTCTGAGATTGCTAATCTGGCAGCAAGGCTATTTAATCCATCTGTGCAGAGGTAGTACCATGTGGCTGGAGAGAAGTTGATGTGCCTGTATTTAAGGTGAGTGGGGTGAGATCAACCCAAGTACAGACCTGTAAGACTATTTTTCTTGATTCTTTTACCGATCTTTTCCTGTTATTTACTGGCTTTTTCTCAGCTTCTCAACTTTTTTCTCTACTTTTCCTAGATTTTTTCTTGATTTGATTTGATTCTTTCCCTCATTTTTTCCCAACATTTTTCGCAATGTTTTTCCAACTATTTTTCTCAGTTCTTTTAACGACCTTTTCCTGATTATTTACCGTCTTTTTCCCACTTTTCTTCTCAACATGTAAGTCTGACCTCAGTAGCAGGGAAGGCTGTAGAACAAATTGAAAAGTGGAGGTAATGCAACAAGAGTTTATCAAAGGGAGATGAAGCCAAACTAACCTAGTTGCTGCCTTTTGAGAAAATAAGGGTTTCGTTTTTAGACAAGCGCACTGAAGAAGATCTAAAACACTTGGCCTTCAGTAAAACATTTGTCTGGGTACCAGCTGGGAATCTGTTAGTTAAATCAGGGACGATGGGTTGTGCTAAAAGTAGAATTATTGGAGGTTACTAATGGAGTTCCTCAAGGAGTGCTCTTGGGCCAGTCTCAATATTTTTATTAATGGCTTTAGCACAAAAAGTAGGCGTGTGCTGATGAAACAAAGTTGGGAGGTATCCTCAATGCAGAGGGAGACTGAAATATCATGCAGGAAGATCTGGATTACCTTGAAGCCAAGAGTGGCAGAAATGGGATGAAATTCAATAGCGCAAAGGCATGCAGTTAGTCTAATAAGGTTTCTACTACCAGCTGAAGCCTCATCAGTAGGACGCTATGGAGGAGGAGGAGCAAATCCTGTGTGTGTTTGTTGATCACAGGATGACTGTGATCCAGCAATGCGATGCAATCCTAGGGCGTATATTGGCCAAAGTGGACAGTCTGTACGGGAAAGAATGAAGGGACACAAATCAGATATCCGAAAAGATAAACACACAGAAACCTGTTGGGGAACATTTTAACTTGCCCGAGCGCTCATTAATGGATCTCAAAGTCACTGTACTGTTTCAGGGCAAGTCCACAAGCCAAATACACAGGGATGCCTTGGAACTTAACTTCATTTATAGGTTTGATTCCTAGTACAAAGCTATGAATAAAAATATCAGCTGGATGGCCCGCTACATTCCACCTCCTAATGACATAAACAAACCAAACAATGGGTACTCAAGAACAATTTGCAACGCCTCCATCAGCTTCATGTAGCATGGAGACTCTGTCTCTTTCCCTTTTTTTCCTTCTCTCCCCCCACCCGTTGCCTATTTATTTTGACAGTGGACCTTTAATAACTCCATTCATCTGAAGAAGTGGCTTGTGCCCACGAAAGCTCATGATACCATCGACATGTCTGGTTAGTCTTTAAGGTGCTGCAAGACCATTTGTTGCTTTTTAAGTTTTTTAATTTACTGTGTTTGTCAACAGGACCTTAGTTTAAAATTTGCTTAAAAATATTTCATGATTGTGTTGCTGAAGATTTTAAAAGAGAACTTAGAGATTATCACATCTCTAAAAAATGATCATCCCTTGGAGCTGCCACTGGGAATAGGGGCACCAGTTTAATAGTATTGCATGGGGCCCCATAAATCCTAAAGACATCCCTGACTGGACAGAAAAAATGCTATGGAATCTCTTTTTGGTCACATTATTGACTCCTACATACGTGTCAAACATGAGGTAGACTTGGACATAGGTCCAGGAGTTTCTCTGTAGCCTCATAATGGTGTGTTCAGCCCCAAAACTCGGTAGGTGTTAGGTTTCTAGTTTGCTAAGAGCTCGTAACTAAGGCATGCCCTCTGTGATTGCTACATGAAAGGCCTCTGCTGGCATAAAGTACCATGGTGTTAGTAGCTGCTGGCTTGCACGGAGCATGCAAGATGTGCATTAGGACATCTACTGTAGAGCTACGTCTAGACTGGCATGATTTTCCGCAAATGCTTTTAACGGAAAAGTTTTTCCGTTGAAAGCATTTGTGGAAAAGAGCGTCTAGATTGGCACGGACGCTTTTGCGCAAAAGCACTTTTTGCAGAAAAGTGTCCGTGCCCATCTAGACGCGGTTTTGCACAAGAAAGCCCCGATCACCATTTTCGCCATCGGGGCTTTTTTGCGCAAAACACTTTTTAGCTGTCTACATTGGCCCTCTTGTGCAAATACATTTGCGCAAGAGGGCTTTTTCCCCAAACGGGAGTAGCATAGTATTTGCGCAAGAACACTGACTATCTTACATTAGATCGTCAGTGTTCTTGCGCAAATTCAAGCGGCCAGTGTAGACAGCTCCCCTGGTCGCACTGCTCTGGCTTTTTAAAGCCTGCTTGCCTAGGTCAGGCCTGCCCCCTTCTGAGTCACACAGGGGAAGGCTGAGCCTGAGGCTAATCAGAGGCAATCAAGGGAACAATGGCAGGCTCTCAGTCCCAACTGCCACAGAAGCTGAAACTGAAACTGCTAGCACTCACCTGGAATCAGACTCTCAATTCACACCACTTCAAACTGTAAAATTCAAACAGTCAGGCACAGGCACACACTCACACCACAGCTTGTACTCTCACCGGGTAGCCTCTTCGGCGGTGGGGTCGCTTTGCTCTCCCTCTTCAACTCCCCTGTCTGCAGTCCCCTGTCCGCTTACATGAGATCGTCAGTGTTCTTGCGCAAATTCAAGCGGCCAGTGTAGACAGCTGGCAAGTTTTTCCGCAAAAGCAGCTGCTTTTACGGAAAAACTTGCCAGTCTAGACACAGCCTGTCTGTTTGACCAAGAACTCCTCCTAAAGAGTAAGAGCTAGGACCACCATGTGGTATACAGCCACCTCTTATAACTCAGCATTGGTGCAATACACAGGGAAACTGAGGCACACAGTATTCATGCAAAACAGTAAGATTCACATAGGCTCCTGTACAACATAGGAAAGGAAAATCCCCATTTGTTCACACAAGCCTTCAATCAAATCTAATCACAAGGCATGTTTTTGTACCACCAATTCCTATTTTTGACAATACTAACACAGGGGAGCCAGATGAGTGCCAGCTGTGTGTGTGTTGGTGTTTGGCTAAGAGATGGAGCCTTGAGTTGAGCTGTCCCCGGCTCTGTCAGCATCATGCGCATTGCAACTCTTTCCCCATCATACACAAAACTGGTGAGCAACTCCACCGAAGCGCATTTTTGCTGATGATGGCAAATCAATTTGAAGCACTCCTTCCATTAGAGTAATCATACCATTAAAAAAATGAAGCGGGTATCGTGTTCTGAACATTAACTGGTAACACAATACTCTCAGGAGAAGACCGCAATTTAGCTGTGGGAGGGCAGCAAGTTGGTTTGACATGCCTGCATTAAGGTATAATTTAGAAAACCCTTCGTTTTTAAACATTTTTTTCTGAGATATATTTGCATAATTGCTCTAGGTTTGTCATGTTTGGCGCCACCATGTTCCTGGGAGAAAGGGCGCTGAAGGATCCCTGCCTCGACCCATTTCCAGTGACGGCATTATCAAAGTTTCCCCTAACCTGAGACCCTGGAGCTTAGAACGGGGCAGGGTGGACAGTGAGCCCTAGTCTACACTAGGGAGTTATTTTGAAATAACTCCCCTTATTTCGAAATAACAAGCAGAGCATCCACACTACTAAGCCCGTTATTTTGAAATAACTCCTGCTTTCCTTGGGGAATAAGCTTATTTCAAAATAGTTATTTTGGAAGTTATTTCAAATTTAGTTATTTCAGAATAATTTCCTAGTGTAGACATGGCCTGAGTGACAGAAGGGGAGACCAAGAAAACTATGATTCAGTAGATTTTTACAAATCAGCCGACATTTCCTCCCCCTTCCTATTGCTCACTTGCCCATGGAATTACATGTGCTCCCATGCCACTGGTCAGAGCCTTAGATTTCAAACAAAAGATTCTAGCAACACAGCCCCATTTCCCCCGATGCTCTGGGGCGTTCACTGGCTTTGTGCAGCAGTAGCGTGACTGGCCTGCACCACTTCCTGAAAAGGGGCTGTTTGCCAGGTTTGGACTGTGCCAGACTTGTGGAAACAGAGACTCACCAGCTCTGCCTGGCCTCTTCTGCTGCAAGAGTGACACTTTTCCATCAGGGCTGACTAGGGTCGCTGTCCAATCACACAAATCCAAACACCCCTGCCCTGCCCCTTCCTCTAGGCTCCGCCCCTTCCTCTAGGCTCCGCCCCACTCACGCTATTGCTCGCTCTCCCCCACCCTCATTGGGCTGTGGCAGGAGGTTGGGGTGTAGGAGGGGGTGCAGGCTCTGGGAGGGACTTTGGGTGCGGGAGCTCAGGGCTGGGACAGGGAATTGGGGTGCAGGCGCTGGGAAGGAGTTTGGATGAGGAAGAAGAACGTTCAGGGATGGGGCAGAGGGTCAGGGTGCAGGCACTGGGAGGGAGTTTGGATGAGGAAGCATGTTCCGGGCTGGAACAGGGCTTGGGGTGCAGGAAAGGATTGGTGGTGTGGGCTCCAGCCAGGTGGTGCTAACCTCCGGCAACTCCCAGTGAGTGGCACAGTGGAGTTAAGATACGTTCCCTACCTGCCTTGGCCCCACACTGCTCCTGAAAGCATTCAGCTCGTCCCTGTGGCCCCTGGGGGGTATGGATCTTCATACACTGCCCTCCCCTATAGGCACTGCCCCCATGGCTTCCACTGGCCAGTTTCCTATTCCCGGCCAATGGGAGCTGCAGAATCAGTGCTCACGGCAGGAGCAGTGTGCACAGTCCCCTGCTCTCCACCCTCCAGGTGGCAGGGATGTGCCAGCTGCTTCTGGGAGCTGCAAGGGGCCAGAGCAGACAGGGAGCCTGCCTTAGCCCCACCGTGCCACCTGACTTTTAGCGGATGAAAATCTCCTTGCTGATTGGCTGCAGTGGCCTCTAAGAAGTAGAGCCTGATTTCGGGAGACTTCTGGCGAAACCAGGAAAGTCGGCAGCCCTGGTGCTGAGCTTTGTGGTAGAGCAGCACGAGCCAGTCAGTGAGGTTACTGCAGGGTGCAGGGGATGGGATGAGCTGGGTTCCACAACCTGAGAATCCAAGCCCGCACAGAGGGCAGCAGGTGCCTCGCTCCCCCCCCCCCCCCCCCGCCTTGCTCTCTCTTCCCTCTGTTTGGCAGAGCTAATAAGCCTCATACCCTGCTCAAGAGGGAGGGAATTAACTCACAACACAAATGACTGGAAATCACTTTTAGGAAAAGAACCGAGTGGTGAATCTCACAAATGTCTTTAGGTGCCAAAATCCTGGCTGGATTTTCAGAGCAGCTGAGAAGGTTCCTTGTGAATTCCCTGGCCTCAGGCTAGGTTTTTTAGAGGTGCTGCTTTCCTGTTCCCTGCCTTTCATGCTACCCTGTGGGTACCTTGCTGGTTGCTAGGCTTGGGTTGTGAGTGACCTCCACTGGCTGCAGCACGGCAGGGGATGAGTCATTATGCAAGAGGGCTTTGAATCTGTCTGACCAGTTATCTCCCAGGGAGCGGAACAATGGGAAGAAGGGGAGTGGAGCCCTGGCTAGAGGCAGGGCTGGAAGGGAGGGTATGTCTACACTACAGCGCTAGTTCGAACTAACTTAGTTCGAATTAGTTAATTCGAACTAAGCTAGTTCGAACTAACGCATCTAGAACTAAAAACTAGTTCGAATTAGCGTTTTGCTAGTTCGAACTAGCAAGTCCACATTGAGTGGACTCTGAACAGGGCTTAAGGATGGCCGGAAGCAGTGCCGGCAGGGCATAAAAGGAGGACTTAGAGCGTGGAGATGCTGTCTCAGGCTAGCCGAGGGCTGCGCTTAAAGGGTCCCGACCCCCACCCCGGACACACAGTTCTAAGGGGTGCCTCGCTTGCAAAGAAGTTCTGGCTTGGAGTGCCCTGAGTGCCCACACTGGGCACATCACACCACTCGGCCATCAGCCCAGCTGCACTTGCCGCAGGCTGCCATCTGGGGAGAGGGAGAAATTGGGGGGCTGCAGGAGAGCTTCCACCCCCAGAAGCCCGCAGAGCCAGCCCAGTCCTCCCCATCGGGGGCTCGTACCCCATTCCTCCCTCACCTCCTTCCACTTACCCTTCCTTAGCCCCCCTTCTTATTGATGTACAAAATAAAGATAACGTTTCTTCCAACATTGACTCTGTCTTTATTGAAAAAAAACTGGGGGAGACTGGGAAAAGGAGGTGGGAGAGGGGAAGAGAAAGGCTGGGAGAGGGGAGGGCAACTAACATGATCAGGGGTTGGGAACAGGTCCCAGATGAAGAAAGGCTACAGAGACTGGGACTGTTCAGCTTAGAAAAGAGGAGACGGAGGGGGGACAGGATAGAGGTCTCTAAAAGCAGGGGTTGGGTGGAGAGGGTGCATTCAGAAAAGTTCTTCCTGAGTTCCCATCAAGAAGGACTAGAGGACACCACAGGAAAGGAATGGGTAGCAGGCTTGAAACTAGTAAGAGAAAGTTGTTGTTGTTGACAAAGCAAATAGTTAACCTGTGGAACTCCTTGCTGCAGGAGGCTGTGAAGGCTAGAACTAGAACAGAGTTTAAAGGGAAGTGAGATAAAGTGATGGAGGTTGGGTCCATGGAGTCCTATTAGCCAGAGGGTAGGAGTGGTGTCCCTGCCCAAAGTTTGTGGAAGGCTGGAGAGGGATGGCACGAGACAAATGGCTTGGTCATTGTCTTTGGTCCATCCCCTCCAGGGTCCCTAGGGTTGGCCGCTGTTGGCAGACAGGCTACTGGGCTAGATGGACCTTTGGTCTGACCCAGTACGGCCATTGTAAGCTCAGGGCTCAGGGTCGGGGGTCTCAGTGGACCCCCTTGATTTTCATGCACACCTGGTCCTGGGTGGCCAGGCTGGCAGCTCTCCTGCCCTAGACGGCCACTTTCCTGTGCCTAGTGCGGAGATCGTGGACGAGGTCCATGATGTCCGCACTAGCCCAGGAAGGTGCCCGCCTCTTGCGGTCCAGGGCAAGCTCCCGGGAGCCGCCAGCCTGGTCCCGGCAAGAGGGGGTGGGCTGGGGGGCATCGGGTGGGTGGCTCTGTGCCATGCCAGGTGCAGGGTCTGCTAGCTGGGTGCTGGCAGGCTTGCACCTGGCACGGGCACCGTAGCCAGCCCGTGCCCCTTTAAGGGGTCCGGGGCCGGGAGGGGGGCATAGAGTTTCCCTGGTGTTGGCCAGAGTGGCCACCAGGGAAACCTGGGGAGGGCTAGCCTCCCACTAGTTCGAACTAAAGGGCTACACAGCCCTTAGTTCGAACTAGCTAGTTCGAACTAGGCGTTAGTCCTCGTAAAATGAGGTTTACCTAGTTCGAACTAAGCGCTCCGCTAGTTCGATTCAAATTCGAACTAGCGGAGCGCTAGTGTAGCACCTATTAAAGTTAGTTCGAACTAACTTTGTAGTGTAGACATACCCTGAGTTAGTTAGGTTCTGGCTGGTTTCATGGAGGAAGCAGCCTAGGCAATGGGCTAGGATTTAGAGGCCCAGGCTCCCCCATCTCAAGGGGGGCTGAGGCATCCTAGGCCTGCCCTGTAACCAGATTACATCTGTGCTGTGCTGTATCCTGGAGAAGCAATAAACTCCCTCTATTCTACTGGCTGGTGGAGTCTGTCCGTGCCATTACAGGGGTGTAGGAGACAGGAAAACCCCAATGCGCCGTCACACCCTGGCACTGCTGTAGCCTGGGAATGGAGTTTTCTCACTGCTTGGAGGCTTGGTCAATGCAGGCAGCAGCATGCGAAGGCTTTTCAAAACCACTCGAGCCAGAAGCCCACCCCTTCCTTCCCAGCTTCCCTTCTTTCAACTCGGGATGGTCTCCCCTCTCTGGCTCTGACCTTGCTGTTGACACTGGAACGGGAAGCCAATGGCTCTTATTAACAGAGCAATGCTGCTGTTGGGACTCCTTGTGAGATCTTTCCATGCTCACCCTCTGTTTACAAAGGGATTTTATTCTTTGAAGGAGTGGCAGGAATTAGATGGTCACAGGAACGAGAGCGTGAAACTGGAATAACGAGGGTGACAGTTTCCTTGCTTACAGTGTAAAAGCATCTTCTACCCTACCCCCACCCCAAGTGAAGAGGTGAAGATAGGGATTTAGAATCTTGTTTAATTGGTTAGCTGGTTAAACATATTGCACATCGAGAAAAATAACCCCAACTATACGTACAGTATGATGGGGGCTAATTTGGCTATGACAAATCAGAAAAGAGATCTTGGAGTTATTGTGGACTGTTCTCTGAAAACTTCTACACAGTGTGCAGCGGAGGTCAAAAAGGCAAATAGGATGCTAGGAATTATTAAGAAAGGGATAGAAAATAAGACACTGACTATCTTACTGCCCCTGTATAAAACTATGGTACGCCCACATCTTGGATACTGAGTACAGATGTGGTCTCCTCACCTCAAAAAAGATAGTTTGGCCTTGGAAAGGGTTCAGAAAAGGGCAACTAAAATGATTAGGGGTTTGGAATGGGTCCCATATGAGGAGAGGTTAAAGTGACTGGGACTTTTCAGTTTAGAAAAGAGGAGACTGAGGGGGGATATGATAGAGGGATACAAAATCATGAGTGGTGTGGAGAGGGTGGATAAAGTTATTTATTAGTTCCCATAATAGAACTAGAGGACACCAAATGAAATTAATTGGTAGCAGGTTTAAAACTAATAAAAGAAAGTTCTTCTTCACACAGCGTGTAGTCAACCTGTGGAACTCCTTGCCAGAGGAGGCTGTGAAGGCTAGGACTATAATAGAGTTTAAAGAGAAGCTAGATAATTTCATGTAGGTTAGGTCCATAAAAGGCTATTAGCCAGGGGATAGAATTGGTGTCCCTGGCCTCTGTTTGTCAGAGGCTGGAGAGAGATGGCAGGAGACAAATCGCTTGATCATTGTCTTCAGTCCACCCTCTCTGGGGCACCTGGTGCTGGCCACTGTCGGCAGACAGGATACTGGGCTAGAAGGACCTTTGGTCTGACCCAGTACGGCCGTTCTTATGTTCTTATTGTTTAGCCAGTTAAACATATTGGCCCATAGCTACAGGGCACAGCCAGACTCATTGCTTGTGTGTCATTTAAAAAAAAATTCCTCCTTGGAAACTGCTTTATTTTATAGCACATTTAAAAATCACAACGGGAAATGACACTGGTTGAAAGGCAAACCCTGTATGTGTTGGACTAAACCCTGCCCTGCTGCTGGGTGGTGTCTGTGAAGCCTTTAAGCAGTTGACAGAGTCTATTTTTCCTGCCTCGAAAGGGTGAGACTCAGATCTCCAGCAACTATAACTGCATGGAGCAGGGCTAGTTTGTGACCACCTGAAGATCCAGCTTAATGTCTTCCCTGCGGTTTTATCCTGGTCTCTAAAATCGAAGCTATTGCAGGACTTGTGAGGATATAAACCAAACCCTCGTGTGCCCCTCTTTCCTTCCCTTGGGGTCACTGGTGTCAGCATCCCCTTTTCAAACCGAAAAAGCATGTCTCCTGCATCTCGCAGGCAGGGAAGCTGGGGTGGACGTGTTGCAGCAGATGGACTGGGCAGCAAAGTGGAAGATCCAAAGGTTCTCTCTGGATTGCAAATGAATGTGGCCCCCTGCATGTTAGTATTTACCATCTCAGGTCGAGGGGTTGCAAGTGGGTATCACACAGTGAGCATGTGCTCTTGGAAATGGGCCCACCCTCTGCAACAAGCAGAAGTGACTAGCTGGAGAACAACGAGCTAAGGAGCATGGTGAGGTGACCATGTTTCCTGGGAACAGGAACAAAAGCCCGAGGAGGGACCAGGTGGGGTTTTTAAGCATGAGGCTGCTGAAAGCAGGGAACCTTCAGGACCGGTCCAGAGGAGATCTCTGGGCTCTGAACAGACCCGGACGGACTATGCTGTAACCTTCTGTCCTCTGTACTAAGGACTTTCTGTCCTGTGCTCCAGACATCTAATAAATCCTTCTGCTCTTTTACTGCACTGGCGGAGAGTCATTCCAGATGATTAAGGAAACGGAGCCTATGGGGGCTGACACGCTAAAGGGGTTCTCTCAGGAACTTTCCACAGCTGTACAAGAGCACCAGACCTGTGGATCCATGACAAGCCCCTCCCCTCTAGTCCTTGGGCTACCAGCAGCAAAGACCACCCCAAGCTCCTTCCAGATGTGGCTGTGAGCAGGGAAATCCCACGCTAGCGAGTCAGGGATCCCATCCTGAGGAACGGACAGGAGAAGGAGAAAGGATCAGGTCAAGGGGGCTGAGCCACCCCTCTGGGATCCCATGCAGAGGATGCAGCCCTGAGTTGTACTTAGCATCCTGGTGGGAGTCTGGTTGGAAGAGGACTGGCCTGTGATTGATCCAATGAGCAGCTGTTTGGCTCTTAGTGAGGAGGCAGCAAGGAAGGAAGCCAGCCACCCTGCCATTTACTGCATTGGCATTGCCACGGATGGAGGGATTCAGTAATAACACAGGCCCTGCTAATAGCCACAATGTACACTATTAAAAACCCTGATGGCATGAGAAATCACCACTGTGCCTACATGTGAGGTACTAAGAAAGCAGAATGGATCGCTCCATGGCTCCAGATCACACAGACCTTTCCCAGACTCTGCACCTTCTCCTGCACCCCAATCCCTTGCCCCAGATCACAACCCTTCCTGCCCTAGGTCACCTCCCAAATCCTCTGCACCCCCTCCTGCACCCTGACACTGGTCACAACTCCCTCCCAGACCCTTCACCCTCTACTTCACCCCAAATCACAATCCTCTCCTTCATCCAAACTCCCTCCCAGACCCCACATCCCCTCCTGCACCCCAGTACCTTATGTTGAGATCCCTTCTGCCCCCAATATCCATCCTAGACCATGCACCTCCTCAATTAATATCATAGACGAGTGCCACCCTTGACCACTTACCAAATTCTTGGAGTGCCCCCCCAACTTAATTTGTAATGCTAACAGGAAACAAAGCCTTTCAGCAGAAACAGGGTGAAATAGAAGCAGACAGAACTTATAAGCAAGTCATTATACATCAAATCATTATATATCATATTTATAGTCTTATAAATACGCAATATTAAAATATACATTTTTGCTACACATCTAGCCCAGTATCCTGTCTGCCACCAGTGGCCAATGCCAGATGGGCCAGAGGGAGTGAAGAGAGCAGGGAATCATCATATGATCCCTCCTCTGTTGCCCATTCCCAGCCTCTGCCAAACAAGAGGACAGGGACACCATCCCTGCGCATCCTGGCTAGTAAGTGTTGCTGTGGCAGGGAATAGGGGCCTGGGACGGTGGATGACAGGGGGGTGGGGGAGCTCCCAAAGGAGCATGGCTGCGGCCCCGTCTCAGGGGAAGTGGCTGGTGTCACTAGACGAAGCAAACGCGCCCCGGACACGGGGAAAGGGGCAGGTGAGCAGCTAGAAGGGGCTGAGTCCTGGCCTTAGAATGACACACCAGTGTGTGCGTGTGTGTGAGTGTGAGTGTGAGTGTGAGTGTGTGTCTTCCATAACATGGGGGGAGACCCTACAACAACCCAGGGGCAACAGGGGGGAGGGGTCCCCAGAATAACCCAGAGGGCTAATGCGGGGAGGGTTCCTACAATAACAGTGGATCTGGCGCGGCCGGGCCGTTCCTTAACGGGCTGGCGGGGTCAGGTCCCAGGCCCCACCCCCGCGACCCTACAATAACAACCCCCAGGCAGCGAAGGGAGCGGGTGTCGCGAAGCCGCCGCTGCTGCCGTAAAGCGCGGGCGGGCGCCGCAAAGCGTCCCCGGTGGAGGGAGGCGGCGCAGTAAGATGGCGGCTGGGCCCGGAGCCGCTGGCGGGGGAGCGGCCCGGGGAAGCAGGATCCCGGCCTGAGCGGGCCCGGGGCCGCCGGGAGTAGGGTCCGTCCGCGCCCCGCGGAGCCGTGGCCTGAGCGGGCCCCGCTCCTGGATCGCCCGGGACAGGCCCGGGCCCCGGCCGCGCCCTCCCCCTCCCCCTCCCGGGACAGGCCCGGGCCCCGGCCGCGCTCCCCCCCTTCCCCCCCCTCCCGGGACAGGCCCCGGCCGCGCTCCCCCCCCCCCTCCCGGGACAGGCCCCGGCCGCGCTCCCCCCCCCCCCTCCCGGGACAGGCCCCGGCCGCGCGGCCCCCCCCTGCCCGACATGGCCTGGCGCTGCTCCCCTCCCCCACCGGTCCCGCTCCCGTCCAGGACAGGCGCTTTTCCCCTCCTGCCCCCCCCCCCCTTTACCTAAGATGGTCCTAGAGCTCCTGGACTCTGATCCAAGGCCCTTGCTGGGGGCTGGAACCCTCCCCCTCCCCCTCGCCGTCCCCCTGGAGTGGGCTCTGAATCTAGGCCTCCCCTCTGCTTAGGGGACTGGGCCTGGACCTTCCTTGCTGTGTCGCAGGGGCCCCGCAGCCTGTCCCTGGCCAGCTTTCCTTTCCTGGCCTGCAGGGTTCTGACTCTGCTTCTTCCCCGCTACCTGATTATTCAGCCTCGTCCTGCAGGGAGAGACTGAGCCTCCAGCTTTAGCTTTAACCGTGTCGAGCCCGTGTGGGAGACTCGTGAACTGTATTTGGGGGGCTGAGAGCAGGTGTCATTTCTGGGGTTCACTGAATGTGTCCACCTTGGGCCCTTCATCGGGGCTCTTGCTCGCGCATTCATGCCAGTCTAGAGAAATACCTTGGCTGCATTTTAATTAAAACATACCTATGTTTTGGAAGAGGGGGGAGGTTGAAGTTGCCTCAAAGCTATTTTTAATTCAGAGTTGTAAAGTGCAAGGGGGCTGAGATTAGTTCTAAATGGCACTTCTTGAACTTAAACGGTACATTTTTCTCAGTCTCTCAGCAAATCTACAGAGCCAGTTTCCCAAGTGCTGCTGGGCCTGAGTGGTGAATAGAAGTGGGAAAGGTGAGTGCTTCTAAAACTTCCTTGTGTTTGGTCTAATCTATTTCAGCAACTTTTTGTGTTGTTTTTATTTTGGGACCAGTGAGTAAAATATTTGGGGTTTGTTGCTCTAAGATGAGCGATTAGATATGTCTGGTCTAGTAAGCTGGTGTTCACTTGCTTGAATCAGTGTTCTTTAGTAGTTAAAGCAGTAGAAAACACAAGAATTGCCATACTGGGGGTCAGGCTAGTGCAGTGCCCTGTTTCCAGCATTACCTGTAATAGATAGTTGGTGTAAGAAACCCTGTAATGGGCAATGTGGAAGAAGATTCCATTGAGTAGCTTATGCTATAAACCCAGCAGTTTGGCTCATGTGCTTCAGTAACAGGGCTTATATCTTTCCTCTTCTTATCCTATGTAGTGTAACTGGATGTTCTCATTATCCATGTAAATGCTTAATCCTTTCATAATCCTACTAAACTTTCATCCTCCGTGATTTCCTGTGGCAATGAGTTCCAATGTCAGTCATGCTGTTTTGTAAGTGTGTGTTGGGCCTACAGTGGGTTGCTGTGCTTTTATCTAAATTGGATGTCCGCTTCTTGTAATGACTCCAGAAATGGGAAATAGGAGCACCTGATCTATGCTGTTTCTTAGTTGCTCCATCCCACACTGGCCTCGGCCATGCTCCCAACCCCTATCCCATAGTCTGGGGTGGTTCTAGAGCATGTCTCCTCTTGGTTGAGGGAAGATAAATAAGGATTGTCAACATTATAAATCGTATTGCTTCATTTAAATATACTGGTACTATAAAGTAGGTACAATCACCCTCTGCCTCCAGATGGGCACAGTTATAAGCAGGGCTCGACAAATAATGCAATCTACTCGCCTGTGGCGAGTAGATTGCAACCCGGAAGAGCCGGGTTTGGGCAATCTGCACATGCACAGAATGATCTGCACATGCTCAGATCGCCGGACAATGCGGCTGGCGAGCAGAGCTCGCTGCGGTTCGGTGAGCCCTGGTTATAAGTATTTTAATTGATCTACCAGGGTAACTAGGGGTAACTACCGGGGAATAATAACTATGCCAGTAGAACTGTATTTATGATGGATCCTTTACCTGAATCACTTGATCCCATCTCTAAGTGACATAATTATGCTATAGATTGGACCTTCCTGGTCTGGCACCCTCAGGACCTTCCTGGTCCCAGATGAGGGATTTTGCTGGACCAAGAGAGGTCATATCTGATGACCCCCCCCCCTTGCTACCGGCCCTGCCAGTTTTGGCCTGGTCTCCTGGCCGACTTCCCCCATGCTACTGGCCTCGCTGCCCTGCTGGTTCCCCCCCCTGGTCCCTTCCTTGCTGCGCTGTGCTCCTGGCCCTACTGTAGTGCACTGGGCTGCAGGGCAGCCCTGCTGGGTTGTACCTAGTAGCCTAGTTACAGCAAGTCGGGCAGCCCAGCTGCGGGGAATCCAGCTGCCAGCCCTCCACCAGGAAGGTTCTCTGGTCTTGGAACATCTGTGGTCCTGCTGGACCGTGATATTGCTGGACCAGGGAGTCCTGGTTAATAGAGGTTCAACTTGTAGAAAAGTTTACAAGTACAGATAGTTGAGGTCTGTGAGTCCCAATCTTCATTCTCCTTTCATAATAGAAATCTTTCTATGCCTCTGACTCTCATCATTTACTTTAAACTTCCTCTTCCTGGGAGAAGGTGGCCAGAAATGAGCACAGTAATGCAGGTGAAGGTGTCCCGTTGACTTCTGTATTGGCTTTATAATACTTGCTATCCTGTTTTGTACATAGCACATTGAAGTGTCCAAAATTATACCCAAGTCTCTTTTGTGGGTGGTTAATTAAGTCCTCATCTGCACTTGACAGTTGACCATTCTTTATTTTGGTTATTTTCTTTATTTTTTTTACTGAATAACTACATCCACATGAGTGCTTTAGTGGGTATAACAATGATGCATACTGGTATAGTTGTACCATCAGTTGTGAGAGAACACAGTATACCAAAGCTAAAGTTACGTTACTGAGCCTGTGCCAATGTAGCACCCTAGTGTAGATGCAGTGTACAATGACAGGAGGAGGAGTTCTGGCTTGTGTAGCAACACCACTTCTCGTTAGCTGGGGTGATTAGAAGTGCTCTTTTGTTGGTATAACTTCCCTTATGTTGGGGCTTTTGTCAGCCTCTCTGCGTTGCAAGGGTGTGTTCTGGTTTTGTTTTTTCCCACATTCCTGCCTATACTGATATAAGTTTAAAGTGTAGACCTCATGGGATAAAGCATCTTTTACTCTGACTGCGCTCATGCGAGGGGGTTGAACTTTCATTGTACTGGTACAACTAAAGGGGTACAAGTGGTGTGTGTGTGTGTGTGTGGACACTCACACTTACTTCTCGGATTAACTCAAGGATTGTTCTTTCCAGTGTCTTGATGCTGAATTTCATCAGCCATCGTGGTGCCCGGTTGTGTGATGTCAGGGCAAATCACTTTTCCTCTTCTGCCAAATGGAGTCAATCTCTCTGCACAGTGTTGGGATGAACCTGAGTGGAGGGGGTCTGGGTTAGGGATATTATAGTTTAACCAATTAATGCGTTATCAGTTAATGGTACCAGTTACACTCACAGCTGGATCCCGGGGAGGTGGTTTTCTGTGGCAGGGGGACTCTCTCTCTACACAAGTGCTTCCAAACTGTAAGCTCTTCGTGTCTGTCTCTGGGTTGAATGCCTTGGATATGGCTGTGCCACTGTGCTTCAGATCTAGCACGTTGTGCAGAAATTAAAAGGTATCTCATGGTGGCCTTATGAGAGTTTTTAACCCATTACATAAAGGTTTCCTTTAGAGATATCTTTCTCTCCCATCCCCAGATATTTAAGGAAAAGAGTAACCAAGAAATGATATTTGCCTAGTAGTAGTGCAAACGGTCCTCAGTTGTAGATGAAGGACCCATTGTGCTAGGTGCTGGACAAACTTATCAAAAGCTGATTTCTGTCTTGAAGTGCTGACAAGCTTAAGTAATGTTTGTTACTGATGTGCACCTAATCAGCACAATAACCGATTTCCAGTCTCCTCAGGCTTTTGGTAAAGTCTTGTCACTTACCTGCGATCAGACTGGATTGGGAAAGCTCAACTAAGAGCAGTCGCCTCTAGTTGAGAAGCAAAGTCCCTTTGAGTTTATTGAATTGTTTTCTTTTATATGTATCAGAGGCAGCATTTGTCCAGGGGAAGAGTCTCCAAACTGGTGGTAATAAGCAGGGCCCTACCAAATTCATGGTACATTTTGGTTAATTTCACAAATTGCATAATTTCAGCTATTAAAATTTGAGATTTCATGATGTTGTCATTTGGGGAGTCCTGACCCAAAAGGAGTTGTAGGAGGGTGGGAAGTTGCAGTGCTGCTACCCTTACTTCTGTGCTGCTGCTGGTAGTAGCACTGCTATCAAAGGTGGGCAGTTAAAGGGAGGCAGCTGCTGACTAGGAGCATGATATGGTATTGTTGCCCCAACTTCTGTTCTGCTGCCTTCAGAGCTCGACCCACGATCAGCAGCCATCACTCTTTGAACACCCACCTCTGCAGGTAATGCAGATGTTAAGGATGGTCACCCATAAGTATCCTGCCGATCCTTCTGGGTCAGAGTGCCTCCATTTGAGAGAGACTGGTCTTCCCCTGTGAAATATGTATAGTATAGGGTAAAAGCATCTGAGAGCAGATTTCACAGTCCATGATGTTTGTTTTCATGGCTGTGAATCTGGTAGTCATAGGATATTGGATGTTGTAACTTACTGCACTCAGGAAGAGGGAGAAAGTTACAACGCAGTAAAGTGACAGTGTAGAAATCTGCCACTGACTTGCTCTGCCCTTTGGCAAGTCACTCCCCCTCTCTGTGTCTCTCCTTTCCCATCTTACAGATGGGTGTAATGATACTCATCTCTGACTGTAACAGATCTGAGATTGGGAGGTGCCATGGAAGTGCTGTGACTTTTAAAGCTAAAAGGATTATCTAAGCATCTAACATACTGTATTCCATGGATTCTGTTTACTTTACTTTAGTTTCATTGCCTACCCAGAGCAGTACTAAGTCTGGTCAATTTCACTGTCAGGTTCTCATGCTCTAAGACAATGTAAATCCCTGTCACTCCAAGGCAAGGCTTAAGACCAATCAAAATATTTTCATGGAAATAAAATCACACAACTATAAGCTGACATCCCCATTTCTCTCTTATTCCTGAATTGTTTTTGTAACATGGAGGGGCAGTGTTGGTGTATGAGCTGTCGCTGGAAGGATTTGAGATCCAGTTTGAACAGTAGTTATCTTGCTAGAATGCCATTAGTTGCTGTGCTGCCTGGCAGAGGAGCTATACCCTGGAAAGGAGTCGTGATGATGGAGATGGGGATTTCTGTCTTGTGGCTTTCATCCTGTAGTGTTGAGTTTTGCATATTGCACACCTCTGAAATGTAACTCGGTGCTCAGTAGTCGTTTGGAAGGTGCAGCTATTTCCTGCGAATCAGAATGCTGCCTTTTTCGGATGTACTCCTAAACTGGCATGTTGGGATGAAAGGGCTGTGTGAAATCAACAGTTTCCCTCACTCTTAAAGGAAAACTGTTTTGCCATGGAGTTGCAATGTATTAGTCAGGTTGGTATACTTCAGTACTTAGGAGAAAAACCTGCTTAAATATAGGAGGTTTGAGCGTACAAGTACACTCAGGCCACGTTGTATGCAGCCATACAGGATTGTGTTCACAGCCGGGATCTGTCTGCAAAGACCCCTGGGACTCTCTGTCTGGTAAAGCACACTGAAATCAGGATGATTTTGAAGGTAGGGAGTTTCTAGAAGACTAGAGAAATGCCTGACATTTTTCACAGTGCTGCCCTATCTGCACATCCTCTGTGCCTGTGCTGCTTAGTCCAAATGTGGCTGTGATGCTGTGTGTTCTGGCGAAGCTAGTCCATTAGTCTGTTTATAGCTACGTATCCATTATAATAATGGATTGTTCAGTAACTAAGGAACTATAAATATCAATTCAACACTCTTAAAATGGGCTGGTCTGCAGTATTTTAATCATGTTATTGGGCTCTGTATTGAGTACAACTGAAGTGTAATTGAGTGTTTAACTGTCGTTTGCAAGGTTGGGGCAGGGCTTTCTACTGATGGACATTACTAGATAGCTGCACTCTTCAGAAGTCTGCAATGTCAGATATTATACAGAACACATATCACCTTGCATGCAATGTCTTGGTTATAAGCTCTTTCTAGGAAACAGATTTCCAGCTCCAAAGTGACTTGCATCCTGTTGACTTGTACATTTTAAAAATACCAGTAGATGTTCTTCATAGCAGTCCTGAAGATTTTGCCACACAACTTCCAGGCTAGTTAGTCCATTATTATAAGCCCCTGCACTGCTTCAAAAATCTCAACCATCACCTTTCATTGAGGTGATCCCAAAGCGCTTAAGCCTCAACTCAAATCTGTGAAATAGGCATCGTCCTTGTGTGAGCTGTGGGGTGCTCAAGGCAGAGTGCCTGGAGGTGACTGTGGCAGAACTGGGACTAGAATCCAGTTCTCCTCTCCCACTCTGGTCCTGACCATTAGCTAGCTTTCCTCTCCGATCTGTTAAGTAGTATTGGGTAACATGGAAACCCCACTTCAGTGGGAATAGTGTTCCACCTGCATGATGTGCAGGGTGTGAGGTAGGGATGTAAAAGAGGAGTTGACTACTCAATAAAAGCCTAGGCTTATTGGGTAGTTGATTCAACTACTCACCTTCTACCCTGCTGCCTCTATCAGGGGATGGGGGTGAGCAACAGCCGGTGCTGAGGAGAGCTGGCTAAAAGCTGGCTTCCCCCAGCTCTGTGTGTGTGAGAGGGGGAGGCAGAGGTGCAGTGGGTAACCTGGCATAAACTCTTACTTTTAAAAGGTAGAGCCGCAGCAGTGGGGAACCCAATGCGAGCAGGGAATGAAGCAGTCCCCCTCTCTGCTGGGTTCCTCACTGCGCCGCCTCCTTCTTACCGACTTATCGAGTAGTCGATGGGAATTCCATGGACTAGTCAATTAGCTGATTAGGGATGTTACATTTTGAGTAGTGCAGGGTAGCCTCCAAGTATTGTAACTTTCAGGCAAATTCATCAATCGAGATAAGTCTCCTAGAGTCTGTTCAATGGCAATGACTCAGTTGCTGGAAGCTGGGCTAGCAGTGAGGGCATCCCAGAAGTGAGAGACTCCTGCCCACTTTACAAGAAATAGACACTGCTAAGGGACAAAGGATGATCTGTTGGTTAAGCACAAGCACTAGATGGTCTGTAACGGACTTTGGGCCATGGCCTTTCCGTTCTTAGCCCCACTGTACACTGGTGGAGAAAGAGGCAAATAGGTGCCCCGCAGGGCAGATGGGGGCTGGATGTACTGACACTTGTAGAGTGCATATACTTCCTTGTATGGGAGGTGTTGGATGGCGAATGTTATTTCACTCAGGCTGGTGTAGGAGGGATGCCAAAAACTACCCACATGCTGCAGCATCACATGCATTATCTGCTTGTGCAGTCTCTTTTCCTTTGGCTTAAGAGATCTGCATGGTGGTCCCCTGGCCAGAAGCTGTGGAGTTTATTGGAACAAGGCCTAGTACAGTAACACCTTCCTGCATGTTGTGGTTTGGCCCTGGACCTCCTTAAGTTGAAAGGCTTGCTGGCTTTGAATATAGAGATCTAGCTATTGTGCTGCACAGCGTCCTGGCAGTGCTGCCTGATATTGGAATCTAGTGCATTGCAAATATGAGATATTGGTGCCATAGCCTATTAGGGAGACAGCATCTCTTCAGCTCAACATGAAGAGGAGATTGGCTGTAATTAAAATCTAGGTGGCTCAGGATTAGTTGAGGGTCCTGGTGTCTGTTCACAGGCGTCTGGCATCATGGCAGCCTCTTTTGGGCAGGGGCTGTCTTTCTATGTGCTTGTAAGACACCAACTCTAATTTGATGCTCTAGGTACTGTTGCAATGCAAATCATACGTACCAGAGTTAGAGACAGCATGCTTAGCCCTGGCAGACCAGGGAGCCAGCGAGCGCTTTGCCTTAATGACAGTTCCATCACCTCATTTCTGGTCTAGCTATGTAATTAGTGGGATCCCAAGATGCTATGAGTGTGTATTGGGGTGGGAGGGAAGAGTGGGAGCAAAGCAGGGATGTAAACTCCTGTTTATATTAAATTGCTTAAACAGGAGAAAGGAGTGTGGGGGGGGGGGGGGGGCTGGTCTGGCGTGGGGGGGGGGGAACAATTAACCACATCCCTAGAGCAGACAAGGAGTTTCTTTCCATTCTGATTCCACTAAGAGAGAGACTTGTTTAGGATGCTAGGCTCTGCGGGCTCTCCTGCCGGTCAGACCAGTTGAGGGAGTTAGTGACTTCATAGCAACCAGCTGGTACTCAACTGAAAGGCTCATGCTGTGTTGCAGGGATCTAGAAGGCTTTGTGCACCAGTGCAGAGAGAGAGAGAGAGAGAGAGCATCAAGTCTCCGATGTGCCAGCCATTGGGCTCTTGAAAGCTATTGTAATTGTGTGGAATACACAGCTTTGAGTAGCTTAACATTCGGTTCCCTCTCGCTCTCTAAAGGCTGAACACTAAAGAGTTCCTTGGGCCAGTACTTTACTCCCGGTTTCTGCCTTTGGCTGAGTGAGGACGCTGGAGCTGTTGCTATCGTTGCAGTGAGACTTGTGTTGGTGGAGAACAAAGATCCTACGATGCTTTTTTTCCCTACTGACAAGATATTCTCTTGGACTCATGGCCAGTTTCATCACTTAAGTCTTTCTGATCCCAGTGTGGCATTTAAGCACCAGCTGTGCTAATTGTTTTCTCCATGAAGATTCAAACAAATATGGCTGCCTCCTTCCCTCAAGCTGTTGTTCAGTGTTGCTATAGCAACTGTTCAGCAGTCTGTTCTACCCTAGAGGTGGCTGCATTCCATTCTGGAGGGAAGTGATGCCCCTAATTTTTCTAACCTGGAGGCTTGTTTTCTTTAGCGTTGACCTCTGTCAGTTAACTCCAGGCTGATAGCACCTTTTTTAAAGGTTGTCCTGGACACTCCCAAAGGGGTGTTCCCAGGATACGTTTGCCTACCCTAGGGCTTTGTCTGCACTTCGAAGTTTAAAATACAGCTGCAGCAGTGCTTTAACCCGGTAGTGTGGTTAGGGCATCAGGTAAACCACCTCCTTGGGGGAGAAGTTAACAAAGCTGGGAGCCTGTTTACGCTGATGTCACAGTTTTGTAACTGGCTGCGTTTGGTGTGGGGGGGGGGGGGGAGAGCAGTGTTTTTTCACATCACTAAGGGAGAAAGTTACAGTGCAGTTAAGTGGCAATGGGGACAAGCCCTTTGTCAGTGGTTTTCATCCTGCGGACCCCTAGGTGTTCGCAGATTAGGGACGTTAGATAGCATGTAATGGAATAGTCGTGTAACCACAAAGCGTTAGCAGCTACACAACTGTTCTATGGACCCCAGTATGCTCCCAGGCTCACACCTGGGGAGCCCCCTGCTACCAACGCTGCTACCTTTGTATCAGAGGCAGCCGTGCGAGGTGACAGGCAGGAGCTGATCTGCGACGAGACCCAATTTAAAAACTAGCTTCCCGTGTAGACTGACTCCACCTACTGCCCTAGGCTGCTGCCGCTTACACAGAGGCTGCTGCCTGTCCACGGGGAGTTTGAACCCCGCCACAGACAGGGACTGCTGCTGTGGAGCAGCCTCATTCTGTGGCGGACCCACGTTTGCTGCGGATAAAGGCTGCTTCATGGGATGCGGAGCGGCCTCTGTCCATGGACCCCCTGCAGATGGGCTGCTGTTGTGGTACAGCCTCCCCTTCCTCCCTGCTGCTGCCTGTGGGGGGCGGGGGAGGGGAGAGGCTGATCCAGTGCTCGTGTGGAACTGGCTTAAAAGCATGCTCTCCATGGACACTGGCTCCTGTTCTCTCCCCCCCCCCCCCCCCCCCCCCCCCCCCCCCCCCCCGCCTTACTGCCTCTACTACTTTCTTCTGCTCATCTATGCCCAAACTTTCCTCCTGAACCCCTGAGAAGCTGCTGTTGTCCTTCAGTCCCTACCTCTGACTGCACCAGTGGTCTCACTAACTCTGGCTTTCGTGTTGCTTCACTAGGCCAGGAAATCTTGGGAATCACCTTTGATCTGAGCTGCTTTCCTCCTCTGTTACCCTCTTCATATGGTCAGTGAAACATTACTAGGACTTGTGTCCTTATCTGCATGTCTCCAGGACTAAGTCTTGGAGCTGTCCGATTCTTTCCCTTTCTAGGGAGAGGGGGCTGAAACGCTGCACTTTCCCCTGCGTCGTGGAGTTTGCTTCCGAGTGGACTGGTTAGAACGGTGGGAGTGTGGCATTGGGCTCTTTGAGAACCAGATAGAGCGTCGGAGTGCAAAGGTTCTGCTGCAGTTGGAATCTGGCAGTTGATCGGAAAAGGTGGGAGTAATGGCTCCGTGGGATAAGAGGGGATTGTGCCTCCAACCAAGGGCAGATGGGGTAGGAGACGCCAGGAGAAACCAAGTGAACCTAGGAAGAGCAGGGCTGTGCTGTGACTTGCAGCTGCAATGGCCCACGTTAAGAAGTACAGCTCCAAAAAGGGTCTTGTCAACCCACTGCCCTCCCTATAAAATTAGGGAGAGGCAGCCCCATGGCAGATCCTTAGTCTGTGCCGAGGCAATGGTCTGGCTTGAACTCCCAGCTTGCGTATGTGCTCCAATAGCTGAGAAACAGGCACCAGGAGGACTCCAGGGTTTTATTCCCAGCTCTATCTGGGCATTGTGGCCTTACGTGTAACTGACAGCAGCGTTTGTGAATCACTTTGAGGGCCTTGCATGGAAGGTGTTATACTAACTAGGCCCAGGTACATCTAGCAGAGCTTTGAGTAAACCTTGCTTCTCACCTGGAAGTGGCAGTAGAGGTTATACAGGGCATAAAAGCATGTGGCAAGAACAATGTGGTAACTCTATTGATCAGACACCCTCACCTATTTTACCTGCCTGTTTGTCCCCACTGACCTAAGCCACTGAGAGGCTGTTTTTAGTCCTAAATCTTGAGTCTGGCTCTGGTCCTGTATAGTTATGTTCAATGGCCACTTCCCTTTCTTTCCAGCAGTGCAACGCATTGGTTTATGCCCTTTTCAGGCTGGACCGAATATCATTGCGTTGCGTACTCTGAAGTCCTTTTAGAGGTATTAAAACCAGAGATGCACTCATGGGGTTTTTTTTGTTGTGTTTTTAAACTAATGCCTGTGGGGCTGGACTTGTGGCCCAAAGGCATCTGTCTGGCTTTACAGAGGGATGTGAAAGTGAGTGTCAGTAAAACTTGTGTGGCTTAAATAAAATACATGATGGCAAAGGTCTGACACTAGTTTGGGGTGACCTCTGTAGCTCTGTTATGGATAACATGGCCATCTCCAATGTCAGTAGAGCAAACCCAAACCTTTATTCCATGCAATTGGGTACTACAGAGAAGTAAGTCAAATAGCTGCCATCACGTAATCTTTCCCACGTGATGGCTGTCTGTCTGTCCGTAACAGACAAAAGCCAGAATGTTAAATGAAGAGTAACAGGTCCCTGATGCCGTCAGGTAGTGTCTTCAGGCATCCCTTTCTGCAGGCTCCACCATAAGAGTCCCTGCAAATGAATAACTTTTTGGACTAAACTTGTAGTAGTCTCTTGTAGACCTAAGAAATCATTCCCCTCAACTAGGGATGTTAAATGGTTGTTCTTGTAACCATGTAGCCATTTCAGTGGTTACATGCTGGCTCCCCGGAAGTGGGGCCACTCCTGGGGAGCCAGCTGTTGCCCCATTCTGCAGACTCTCCTATGGAGTCAGCAGCATAGGGTGGTAGCTGGCTCCTCCGGAGCTGTTTGTCGGCTCCCCATGCATGTGCCTGCCGCTCCTCTCCTGGAGTGCTGGTGTGTGACTGTTTGGGTAACTGGTTACTCATCTAAATGGCTACAATCTTACATCCCTAATTTACACCACTTGTTTGAGATGTGCCTCATGTAGCTGTGACCAAGATGGGAGGAAAAATCACAGCCGAAGCCTACCTTCACCTCCCCCTTTGGCCATGCTAAAATCATAGGACTGGAAGGTACTTTGACAAGTCATCTAGTCCAGTCACCTGCACTCCTGGCAGGACTAAATGTCATCTAGGCCATCCTTGACAGGGGTTTGTCTAACTTACTCTTAAGTCTCTAACAATGGAGATTCCACAACTTCCTTAAACAATTTATTCCAGTGCTTACCCACCCTGACAGGAAGTTTTTCCTAATGTCCAACCTAAATCTCCTTTTAGGCTGCAATTTAAGCCTAACATGACTTGTCCTATCTTCAGAGGAAAAGAGCCATTTTTATTCTTCCTCTTTGTAATCACCTTTTATGCACTTAAACTGTTGTGTATGCTCAGTCTCTCCCCCCACCCCCCCAGACTAAACAAATCAATTTTTTTCAATCTTCCCTCATAGGTCATGTTTTCTAGCCCTGTAATTATTTTTGTTGTTTTTTGGACTTTTCCCAATTTGTCCACATCTTTCTTGAAATGTGGGGTCCAGAATTGAACATAATACTCAGTATTCTAGGATGCATTTCATCAGGCCCTGGTGACTTGAAAGCATCTAAGTAATTTTAGCTTGTTTCCCTAGTTTAGCCTCTGATCCTTCCTCCCCTTCACTGGCATTCCCTATGTTAGATGTCCAATCACCACCAACCTTTGTGTGAAAATGGAAACCAAAATTATTAAGCAAATTGCTGGCTTTGTCAGACCTCAGAAGAAGATAGACTGGCGACATATGCCCTCCGCTGGGACTACCCTGCCCCCAGAGTGCCCCATGGTTTAAACAGCTCACATCTAGTACAGCAGCACAGAGGAGAAGAGGCATAATGTGGCAGTGCCCAAGAGTCAGTTGGCCCAGAAGCTGCTAGGGGTTGCTTCTAAAGGGGACAGGCTTGGAGTACCCTAGTAGAAGGTTTAGTGGAATTTAACACAAGATCTGTAATTGCCTGCAATCCTCAAGAGGGGCTAGACCTTCTTCTGCAAAAGTCCTAGTTTGCTTCCCTATTTGATCTTTGAGTGCTCCTGTTTAATCTCCATTATTATTATTGAGTGGTATATTCAACTCTGTACACCCAGAAGGAGTTCCTAGTCTAAGTACATTGTAATCTCATTGTCAAGTTAAACTGTGTATGAATCAGATAGCTAATAGCCAATTTCAGACAGGCTGATGGAGAGTCTCTGGAGCTGGAGAGAATCCAGCCTGTGTAAATACAAATCAGTTTATAGAGCCCTTGCTTTGAACTCCTTCAACTGCCTTAATGTAAAAGAGATGGCTAAAGGCTACAATCTGTCTTCATCTCCCCAGCAGCTGAGTTAATACCGCCGGAGGAAGCAGGAGATAGAGGCAAGAGGGCAGCTGAGTGTTTCCAGTTGCTTCCTTATTTCTTAACTAGATTTATAATTAGAGCAGTTTTGAAATAAAATGCAAAATAATAAAGTAGCCCAGAGCGACAGTGCCTGTGGCTCTTGTCCCATGAGGCTGAGCCTGCCTTGCCACAGCAGGTGGTGTGACCTGGTGCGCTGGGTTGCAGCACCACCCAAATTAGGCTCAGCTGCCTCTCCATCCTCTTGCTAAACCTGAGCTGTGCTGTGACCCTAGCCCTCTGGGCTAGGTTGCAATGGCTGATGTGAGGAGCTGGGCTTAGACCTGCAGGACAGGAGCTGTCACTGTGGGGTGAGTGCCGGGTGGGCTTGTCCCCCCACCGCTGACCGTCCCATCCCAGTGTGGCTAAAATAGGAAACTCCTGATTAAAAAAATGAACATTTTTATTTTAAAATAAAATTATTTTGCAGAGCTCTGGTTGTAGTCCTCCAGGGTAGATGGGTGAGGGAGTTAGATTAATTACCCGGTAGTGACTACCTTTCCTCTTGAAGTGGGTTTCTTTTCTATGCCTTGATGAAAAGGTTACCATGAAATGGTATTAATGATGGATTTCGGTAGGTAGTTTTGGGAGGAGAGCAAAACTAGCTCCATAGCAGCAGAGGCCAGACCTACATATTCTAGTGCCATTGTGTGTCTCCTAACCATCCAAATTCATATGTCCACTGGCTGTGAAATTACTTGAACTGCCAGGCTCTATAGGAGTATTCATCAAGTGGAAATGAAGAGAAGCTATTAAGTAGCTCTTCAATCTGCTCATTGCTTGAGGAATATAATTAACAGTATCCCTGTATAGTCCTACCCCACTCCTTGCAAAAAAAAAAAAAAATCTTCCAGCTAAGGCTGTTCTGATGGCTCAGTGTAATCCTTGTGCATACCACATATCCAAAACATTACAGAAAGAGACCAACAGCTCGAAATATGGTCAGATTAAAAGTACTTGTCGTACACTCACCTTGCCGATAGTTGTCATGTTTATAAAGTGTGTGTGTGTGTTTCTTGCCCCATCCTGAATGGAAGTAGCCCACGCAAACAAAGAATGGATTAGAAAGAACACCTAAACTTAATGATTTTAGATGCTCAAATTTAGGGCCCAATTTTCAGAAAGTCTGAGCACTCGCTTCTCAAAATCTCAAGTCTTAAGTCAGGCAGCCCAAAATTGCTGATTGCCATTCAGGGTTTATGTTGGAGAAATGGCAAATGCATAGACAGACGTAACTTCTAAATGACTAGTCTTTAAAGAGGGCATGTGGGGGAAGCAGAGCTCTGTCTATTTAAAATGACAGGAATCTGTTTGTTTCGTTAGCAGCTGTTTGAAATACTGCCCTGGTGATTCAGTCTGAGAGTAATTAAAGTAATATTTCATTCTGTCGTAAAAATGCACTGAGCCAAATTCCATCCTTACTTAGTGCACTCTGAAACCTCATTGACTTCAGTAAGCTACAGAGGGGTATACATTGGGGAAGAATTTGCTGTGACATATTTCCTAGAGGATGCTGTCACATGGATTAGTCTGAGAACTTGGTACAATGTTTTAGGCACTGGTGTAAGGCATAATCTGAAGGTCCTAAAGGAGGCTAGTGACATTCATGCTGGTAAAATAGATTTTATGGAAACGGGTGGGGGTGTGTGTGTGTGTGTCTTTCTCTCTCTCTGTCTCTCTCTGTCTTTCTGTCTCTTTGTCTTTCTTTCTGTCTTTTTCTTTCTCTTTCTCCCTCTCCCCCTCCCTATCACTGTATCAGAGTACTAACCTAGAGGTGTGACGTTGGGCATTGGGTTTCCTTGATCTTTCTGTACTACGGAGACCTACAAAAGAAGCCAACTGATAATGTGCAAAGATCCAGATCCATTGACTTTGTGTGCCACGGAGCTGCCAGCAGGTGGCAATAATCAGGGTGGAGCAATTTAAATCAAGGCCATTGAAATCTGACTTACATTGCGCTTTTCTAAATCTCATTGGGTTTAAAATCAGGTTGAGATCAGTAAAATGTGCTGTTGCAATTTTTAGATTCCAATTTACAAATTCTCCGAAATTCCTATTCGGGTATCTTATAGAAATCTGTAAAATTCAGGTTGGTGCCAAAATAAAATGTAGTGAAAACCAAGGCCCTGCTCCTGCAGTCATTTGCATAGCCACTAAACTTATTCTTACGATTAGTTCCACTTACGTCAATCCGTGTGCTGGAAATTAAGTATGTGCGTAAGTATTTTGTAGCATCAGGGGATAAAACTGTATTTTTTTTTTTATTAATCTCTCGTGTCAAATCTGTGACTTCAAACCACAATTGCTTCACTGTTAATGAGAAAACTATTCAGACTTCAATAATGTTTTTTGTTGAAAAAATTCGCCCAGGCCAAAATTTTAAAAATAGGAACATTCCATCTTCTAAGGACACACAAGTCTGATTTCAAACTGCAAGCCCTGATGGAGGAATGTAGCCTGGCCGAAATATTTCAGCTTTCTTGACATTTGGCTATTTATTCCGTGCATCTGAATATGGTGTTAGCTATAAATAGACTATTGGTTAATTTTGTTTGGATTTATTTTGCTCTCACGGTAAGGATGTTGAAGCCCTTGACATGTTCATTTCTGCATATAAGCATTTTAAGTGTAAAAATCTAAAAAAGAAACTAAAGAAGTATAAAACACCCCCACTAACAGTTTAAAATGGGAAGGAAGTAAAGGATTATCAACACGTAAATAAAAATAGCCTCATCCACGTTGGTAACATTTGTCACTTTTGACTTCAGTTGGAATTGTGACTTAGCTATGTGGTGTGTAGGGTTTTATTTTTTGGGAGGGCTTGGGGGTGGGGACAGCTAGAGGGGGACTTCTTAAACTATATAGTGTCACTGTTTTTGCAGGTGTCCCATTGAACACTCTGAGCTTCTTCTGTGGAAGAAGCCGGGGCTAACTGATGGGGTTCCCACAGCACTACCGAAGGCAGATAAGTGCCATATTCAGGCATCATTGATCCTGTTGTACAAAGGAGCAAAGCACAGAGAGCTGTTAATTACTGACTCTGTTAGCAGCCCTGGCAGTGGCCAATAGTGGAGTACCTTTCTAAATACTACAGAAGGTGAGACACTATGCTATTAAAACCAAAAAGCCACTAAAATCCAGTAGGAGGGGGACATACCTGCGGTGCAGACCAGTATGATACGGTCGGCTTTGAAGTGAAAGCCTAAAAACAGCTTTTACTCATGATGGCTTCATGGAAAGATCAATATTGAATAGTTCTGACTTAAGCAGTTTACAAACTGAAATTTCTCTGCCATGGGGAAAAACTCTGACTGTTGAACTATTTTTTTTTTTTTAAGCTAATGAATTAAACATTTTCCCCTCATGGAATTAACATTAAAACATTTGGTTGGGGTAGAGGTGGGAGGTGTGTGAGGGAGAACCCTGTGGAAGACCTGACAAAATAGGAAAGCTACAACCGGACTGGGGTTTTTCAAAGGATACCCCAGTGAGAGGGTTTAAGATTGCATTAAGGAAACTGAAAGTAGCCATTGCTAGCATGAGATCTTGCATGATGTCACTGTGGGTAATTAAAGATCCATTTCACGATGTCTCTGGAATGGATGGAGCAGGGAACATTGGAGCACTAGTTCTCTTCTGTTTTGGATTTCTCATGCACATATAAAATTAAACACTGCTCAATTAATTGAGCAATGGCAGCAAGTGTTGGGGAGCTTCCAACCTCACAACTAAGCTGCCAATGCACTGGAGTTCCCCGGTGCTCTGGGAAAAGCATGGGAGGATAAATGAGCCCTGAAGGTCAAGCTTTGAATTGTAAACCCATGAGGGGCAAATTCCAGAGCTTTGGGGCTTCCAGTGGGAATGCTTTGTCATCCTCCTATGTACTGCAGACTCAGCGGAGTGTGCTTGAGGCTTGGGAGGACCTTGTGCGTAGGAAACTATTTAGAAATCTTATTTGAGGTTTTAAAAAAAAAAAAGCTTTTTGAATAGCTTTTTACCTTATGATCTTTTGTGGTGCGAACGTGACACACTGGTCTCTTCAGTCATTGCTGGGTTTTGTGCAGTTGTTATTGCAGTGTGAACATCAATAAGTTGTCATTGCTTTGAGAGTAGCTGGGGATCACCAGTTGGGTGGATAGAACTTGCTTCCTGATGGAGTAAGAGTGAAAGGGAAATCAAAGGACCAAGGCGGAGAGACGGGGGAGGGTTCACATAAGGGAAATATGATGGGAGGCTTTAACAAATTGAGCAAATGCTTTGGGGTCACATGACCATCACTTCCCTGTTGGGTCAAGGCACTCTTCATGGGAGAATGCAGCTGGAGGACTATGCAGATTTGGAAATGGTTGGACAGGGGAGAGGGGAAGAATTAACTCCCTTGAGTATCAGAGCCTTGTGGAAGTTATGCTTCAGTTAGTTTGGGAATGCAATGGGAGCAGCCATAACTGCCCTGTAGTGTATCTTTCACTGACCTAGTGTGCTAAACAAGGTCAGTATTTGGGTGGGAGACATGCACGGAATATTTAGGCCATCAAGTAGTAAGGGGCATTCTGAACCAGTGCCCCTTACTACTAAATGAGCTTCCAACCATAATAGGCATCACTGAAACCTGGTGGAATGAGGAAAATCTGTGGGACACAATCGTACCGGGATATAAAATATATCGGAAGGATAGAGCAGGCCGGGTGGGTGGCGGAGTGGCACTGTATGTGAAAGATATTGTAGAATCAAATGAAATCTTAAATGAATCAACATGTTCAGTAGAATCACTATGGTTAGTAATTCCATGCTCCAATAAGAATTTAGCAGAAGGGATATATTATTGACCAGCTGACCAGGACAGTGATACTGACATTGAAATGCTGAGGGAGATTAGAGAGGCTACCAAAATAAAAAAAACTCTATAATAATGGGGGATTTTAATTATCCCCATATTGACTGGGTACATGTCACCTTAGGAAGAGAAGCAGAGAGAAAATTTCTCAATGGCTTAAATGACTGCTTCTTGGAGCAGCTGGTACAGGAACCCACAAGGGGAGAGGAATTCTCGATTTAGTCCTGAGTGGAGTGCAGGATCAGGTCCAGGAGAGAACCATTACAGGACCAGTTGGGAATAGTGACCATAATATAATAACATTTAACACTCCTGTGGCGGGGAAGAACACCTCAGCAGTCCAGCACTCTGGCATTTAATTTCAAAAAAGGGAATTACAAAAAAATGAGGTTAGTTAAACCGAAATTAAAAGGCACAGTGACTAGAGCCAAATCCATGCAAGTTGCATGGAAACTTTTTAAAGACACCATAATAGAGGCCCAACTTAAATGTTTACCCCAAATTAAAAAAAACATACTAAGACCTAAAAAAGATTCATCGTGGCTTAACCACCATGTAAAAGAAGCTATGAGGGACAAAAAGGCATCTTTCAAGAAGTGGAAGACCAATCCTAGTGAGATAAATAGAAAGGAACATAAACACTGTCAAATCAAGTATAAAAATGTAATAAGAAAAGCAAAAAAAGGATTGAGGAATAGCTAGCCAAACACTCAAAAAGAAATAGCAAAATGTTTTAAGTACATTAGAAGCAGGAAGCCTGCTTAAAAAACCAGTGTCCCCCCCTAGATGATAGAGATATAAAAGGAGCAATCAAGGACGATAAAGCCATTGCAGAGAAATGAAATTATTTCTTTGCTTCAGTCTTCACGGCTGAGGATGTTAGGGAGATGCCCAAATCTGCACTGTCCTTTGTGGGTGGTGAATCTGAGGAGCTGTCCTGGATTGAAGTGTCATTAGAGGAGGTTTTGGAACAAATAGAAAAACTTAACGTTAACAAATCACCGGGACCAGATGGCATTCATCCAAGGGTTCTTACAGAACTCAAATGGGAAATTGCTGAACTATTATCTGTGGTTTTTAACCTATCCTTCTGTTAGCTAACATGACACCAATATTTAAAAAGGGCTCTAGAGGCCATCCTGGCAATTACAGACCGTTAAGTCTAACTTCAGTGCCAAGCAAATTAGTTGAACAGTAGTAAAGAATAAAATTGTCAGGCATGTAGAAGAACATAATCTTTTGGACAAAAGTCAACATGGTTTCTGTAAAGGGAAATCATGTCTTACTAATCTATTGGGCTACGTCTACACTGGCATGATTTTCCGGAAATGCTTATAATGGAAAACTGTTCAGTTTTAAGTATTTCTGGAAAAAGAGCATCTACATTGGCAGGATGCTTTTCCGGAAAAGTGTCCGTGGCCAATGTAGATGCGCTTTTCCGGAAAAAAGCCCCGATTGCCGTTTTCGTGATCAGGGCTTTTTTGCAGAAAAGACTACTATGCTGTCTACACTGGCCCTTTTCCGGAACAGGTTTCCAGAAAAGGGATTTTTGCCCGAGCGGGAGCAGCATAGTTTTTCCAGAAAAGCAGCTGATTTCTTATAGTAGATCGTCAGTGCTTTTCCGGAAATTCAAGGGGCCAGTGTAGACAGCTCGCAGCTTATTCCGGAAAAGCGGCTGATTTTCCGGAATAAGTGGCCCAGTGTAGACACAGCCTTAGGGTATGTCTACACTGCCACCCTAGTTCGAACTAGGGTGGCTAATATAGGCATTCGAAGTTGCAAATGAAGCCCGGGATTTAAATATCCCGGGCTTCATTTGCATCTTGCCGGGCGCCGCCATTTTTAAATCCCCCTTAGTGCGGACTCCGTGCCCGCGGCTACACGCGGCACGGAGTAGGTAGTTCGAATTAGGCTTTCTAATTCGAACTACCTACTCCGTGCCGTGTGTAGCCGCAGGCACGGAGTCCGCACTAAGGGGGATTTAAAAATGGCCGCGCCTGGCAAGATGCAAAGGAAGCCCGGGATATTTAAATCCCGGGCTTCATTTGCAACTTCAAATGCCTATATTAGCCACCCTAGTTCGAACTAGGGTGGCAGTGTAGACATACCCTTAGAGTTCTTTGAAGGGGTTAACAAATATGTAGACAAGGGGGATCCAGTAGATATAGTATACTTAGATTTTCAGAAAGCCTTTAACAAGATCCCTCACCAAAGGCTCTTGTGTAAATTACATATTCATGGGATAAGAGGGAAGGTCCTTTCATGGGTTGAGAACTGGTTAAAAGACAGGAAACAAAGGGCAGAAATAAATGGTAAATTTTCAGAATAGAGGGGGTAACTAGCGGTGTCCCCCAAGGGTCAGTCCTGGGACCAATCCTGTTCAACTTATTCATAAATGATCTGGAGAAAGGGGTAAGTAGTGATGTGGTAAAGTTTGCAGATGACACGAAACTGTTTAAGATAGTCAAGACAGAAGCAGACTCTGAAGAACTTCAAACAGTTCTCACCAAACTGAGTGATTGGGCAACAAAGTGGCAAATGAAATGTAATGTGGATAAGTGTAAAGTAATGCATGTTGGAAAAAATAACCCCAACTATACGTACAGTATGATGGGGGGGCTAATTTGGCTACGACAAATCAGGGAAGAAATCTTGGAGTTATCGTGGATAGTTCTCTGAAAACTTCCACACACTGTTCAGCGGCAGTCAAAAAGGCAAATAGGATGTTGGGAATTTTTAAGAAAGGGATAGAAAATAAGACCCAGAATATCTTACTGCCACTGTATAAAACTATGGTACGCCCTCATCTTGAATACTGTGTACAGATGTGGTCTCCTCACCTTAAAGATATTTTGATCTTGGAAAGGGTTCAGAAAAGGGCAACTAAATGATTAGGGGTTTGGAGGAGGTCCCATATGAAGAGAGGCTAACGTGACTGGGACTCTTCTGTTTAGAAGAGACTAAGGGCAGATATGATAGAGGTCTATAAAATCATGAGTGGTGTGGAGAGGGCGGATAAAGAAAAGTTATTAGTTCCCATAATAGAAGAACTAGAGGACAGCAAATGAAATTAATGGGTAGCAGGTTTAAAACTAATAAAAGAAAGTTCTTCTTCATACAGCGTGTAGTCCACCTGTGGAACTCGTTGCCAGAGGAGACTGAAGGCTAGAACTGTAACAGAGTATAAAGAGAAGCAAGATAATTTCATGGAGGTTAGGTCCATAAAAGGCTATTAGCCAGGGGATAGAATTGGTGTCCCTGGCCTCTGTTTGTCAGAGGCTGGAGAGAGATGGCAGGAGACAAATCGCTTGATCATTGTCTTCAGTCCACCCTCTCTGGGCACCTGGTGCTGGCCACTGTTGACAGATGGGCTAGTGGGCTAAATGGACCTTTGGTCTGACCCAGTACGGTCATTCTTATGTAACCATTCGTGACTATTAACAGGACTACCAGAGTTTGCATGGTGTTCCCAATAACCTGGCTAAATGTGACCTTGAGTGATTGCATTACATTTCCTGAGTGTCCTCTGTGGACTAAGGATATGAAAGACTAGTCGACTATCCGATAAGCAAATGCTTATCAGATAGTATTTTGACTAGTCAGCTAGTCGATATCTCCCGTCCCTTCCTCTCCTCCCCCACTGCCTCTATGAGAGAGGCAGCAAAGCGTGGGGAGAGGGTACTTCAAAGGGGCAGTGCCACATAGTGATGTTGCCCCTTTGAAACCGCGGGGCAGCCAGTGCACAGCTGATTTGCATATCAGCTGTGCAGCGGCTGCCCCTTTAAAATGCAATCTGTGCACCTTTCAAAGGGGCACTGGGGTCACCTGGGGATAGTCCATGGCATCTCCGTTTTAAAGGGGCAATTAAGCCCGGGGTCAGCTGGGGACTCCCCACAGCATTTCCCCAGAACCCAGGATCAGCTGGAGAGTCCCCGTCTGACCCCGGACTCCACAACTGCTTTTTTAAAAACACCATCTCCATGTATTTCGAAGGGGCAGCTGCCGTGGAGCCTGGGGTCAGCTGGGGACTCCCTGGCTGACTCCAGTCTCCCTGTGGCATTTCCCCAGAACCCGGGATCAGCTAGGCAAGTGCCGTGCAGAACCCAGGGTCAGCTGGGGGCTCCCCTGCTTACCCCAATCTCCTAGCAGCATGCTGTATAGCATGGAGCCCAGGGTCTGCGGAGGATTGAGTGTCCCCCGCTGACCTCTGGCTCCCTGGCTTTGAAATGCACAAGAGCCCCTGCTGGGGACTCTTGTGCATTGCAAAGCAGGCACACCCAGTGCAGTCAGGAGTCAGCAGTACTTCTGTATGCCGAGTTCTGCATTCCTCCTTTGAAGTGTACAAGAGCCCCGGCAGGTGCTCTTGTACACTTCAAAGGAGGAATGCAGAAAAGTGCCTATTGACTATTAGTCAATTGCATTTTAACATCCTTACTGTGAACAGCCAGCTGCTATGCAATGTTGCAGTTTTTAAATAATGCACAGCCACCTTCCATTCCAGAAATGGTGAGCAAAGTTTTTCCTCTGTATAGCTTGGGCATAGGTTTGGGATCCTTTTGAGGTAGAAGGTGCTATGGATTTTGTAGACATTTACTGAGGAAATGTCGCTATTCACAACACACACTCACACTTGTCTGTCTCTTGTCAATCTAACTCTAGAAGCCTTGGAGAAAATGTTACATTTATCACTTCTATATTGCATTGGATAGTACATACCCTGTGGTAAACAGTCAAGTTTAAGTATTCTTCCCTGTTTGAAAAGTGGTATTGTTTCTCAGTACACAGGGCCAAGCCACTGCAGCTTGCTCCTAGGAGATGCACACTTACTAGACGGAGCCTGTATTAGAAAGCCATGGCCTTTATGAAATGATCTCAGAGGGGATCTCTTGTCTTGCTGTTTGCCAACTCTTGTTTTTTAATCTCTCCTATTCAGGCTGGGCCCACAAGGAAACAAGATGTCGGATAAGGGGAATAGCGCTGATGGAAAAACAGATATAGCCAATGGTAAGGGTAGGGGTGAAGACCCCCTTTGAGTTGTCTGTGCTTAAGCCTAGCACTCAGTGAAAGAAATTTGGAAACCTGCAGTGGTTTCATTGAGCATGTTCACAAAACTCTGAATTTGCCAGTTGTGAATACTTATTCAAAGAGCTTTTAGTGTCAGTTTTTGTACAGTGCAATATTGGACGTAGCACTAAAATACATGTTGAACAAAATGAACACCGGGACCAAACAAATTCTTCATCGGAGTGTTCCATAAAATGATTTGAGTACTAACCATCGCTCTGTAGGCAAGAATTTGTAAGCACAAAGTATTAATTAAATAGCTTTGGTTAACGTATACTCTGAAAAACAGTACAGGCAGTCCCCGGGTTACATGGATCCGACTTACATCGGATCCCTACTTACAAACGGGGTGAGGCAACCCAGCACTAGCTGCTTCCCCCCCAGCAGACCAGGGAGATGCGAAGCTAGCGCCTCCTCCCCCCCCTCCCCCCCCCCCCCCCAACAGACCAGGGAGACGCGGAGCGGCTTTTCTCAGCAGACACCTCAGCTTGAGAATAAAGGACTGAGGGAAGTGAGGTGTGGGAGAATAAAACCGAGCTCTGGAGAAATGTTTGGCTAGAGTTTCCCCTACAATATGTACCAGTTCCGACTTACATACAAATTCAACTTAAGAACAAACCTACAGTCCCTATCTTGTACGTAACCCGGGGACTGCCTGTAGTCTATTTATGGGCAGCAAAAGAGGCTACGTTTATCAAATGTGACGTACTCTGATTTGTTCACTTAGTTCTATGGAAGCTGATTAAGGTGATATGGGAGAATCAGATCTCCTAACTAAGCATCCTGCAATATGGGAAAACTCTCGTTCTGTCCCTATATCAGTGTTTTCTTCCCCATCAAAATTGCATTAGGATAGGATCTGTGGACTAATTCCTGGTTCCGCTGAAGTCAGTGACATAACTTCTATTGACTTCTGGAGACTCACTAATAATCTGCTCCACTGTTGTCTCCTCCTACAAAATCCTTTGAATCAGAGGATGGATGGATCTTCTTCAGGTGGAGGAGGATCAGCAGAGAAACCCTTAAAAAGCAGAACTGGCCTTCAGATAGCCTTTGTCATGAAGAAGCCGCAGCGTATGTCTGTGTAAGCAGGATTGTTGCCTAATACATTAGAGAACCCCCCGAAGCATGGCAAAGCTAGCTGTTGTTCGAATACCAGGTAACATCCTACGCCTGCCTAGACTCTGCTCCTCTGTACGTGGGAGTCGAATTTTGTTTAAAGCCCTTGGGCAAGGTATTCCAACTGGGGGCAGACTTTTTTTTTTTTTTGGCATGTGTGAAATGAGTGGAGGCTTCAGAATCCTGAGCTTGTGTGTAGCAATCTTTGCTCATATTAACGAACGTGAGAGGAAGGGGTGAATTTCATGCTTCGAGGAGAGTTGGGAGGAGAAACGAAAACAAGGGTGGGTAAAAGGGTTGAGGGGAATGGAAAAATAACAGGAGGCACATTATGATCCCTGGATTGAGCTGCAATTAAAAATGTAATAAATGGGAGCAAAACAATTGCCGAGAGGCTTGTTCCTGAGTTAGTTACCCAAGGGGGATGTCCTAGTGATCTAAACATCAGGTGTGAAAAGCAGAGATTTCTGAGAATAGACTCTAGCTCTGAAAGTTAAGCCTTTCAGGGAGCTAAATGAAGGCTTATCTAACGGAGGTTCTGGGTCTGTTGACCAGACCATAACCTCATGTCTCGTTCATTCTAAATACGTGCTGTGTACCCTTCATAAGTATAGGGGCTTGGCTGGAATTTCTTCCCCCTTCTGTAGTGCTGGTCTCCACCTTGGAAGTGGCTGCATTTCAACAGTGGTTTGTAGATACTTGGGGATCCCTTGGTGCTGTAGAGATGTGACGTTATTTACCCTAGAACTAACCACATTGTCTGTACTGTGCAGGGAGCTTGTCCAGCAGCCCAGAAGAAATGTCCGGAGCAGAGGAGGGGCGAGAGACCTCCTCAGGCATTGAAGTGGAAGCCTCTGACCTCAGCCTGAGCCTTACTGGAGACGATGTAGGACCCAATCGCACCAGCACAGAGAGCCGGGACACAGACACCGAGAGCTCAGGAGAAGAAAAGGACTCAGACAGCATGGATGACACAGGCCACTACTCAATCAATGAGGAAAACCGGGCCCACGACCGGTCGCACTCGGACGAGGAGGAGGAAGAGGAAGAAGAGGAGGAGCAGCGGTCCCGGCGACGTGCCCAGCGCAAACGTGCCAACCACGATCAAGACTCCTCGGATGATGAACGAGCACTGGAGGACTGGGTGGCCTCGGAGACGACTGCTCTTCCTCGGCCCCGCTGGCAGGCGGTGCGTGCCCTCCGGGGGAGAGAACTGGGCTCCAGCTCACGCTTTGTCTACGAGGCCTGCGGGGCCAGGGTCTTCGTGCAACGTTTCCACCTCCAGCACGGCCTAGAGGGGCACGGCGGCTGTGTCAATACCTTGCACTTTAACCAGCGTGGCACGTGGCTGGCCAGTGGCAGTGATGACCTTAAGGTGGTAGTTTGGGACTGGGTCAGGAGGCAGCCGGTGCTGGAGTTTGAGAGCGGCCACAAGAGTAATGTCTTCCAGGTGAGAGGGGCTAGGGGGAGTGTGAGGGAAGGTGGAGGTGGCTGCAGGGACTGTAGGTGCATCTACCCCCACCCACTCCCACTCTGCTCAAAACAAGGCAGAAAAACTTGGCCCTTTGCTACATTTGCAAAGAGGTGAAAGTATCTGAATGTTGAAACTGCTGTGAGTAGGTGTCTTGTGCTAGTATTCGAGGGTCCTCTGCCGTTGATTTGCTGGAAGGCTCTGTGTAAATCGCTGTACCTCAGCTTGCCCCAGATGTTAACTGGGGATAATACCAAACTTCCTTACCATGGTACAAGCCCTTCTTTCCTCCCTGCCTGTCTGAAGTGTGGAGCTGCTGGAGGTGGCAGTAGATGCGCTGCATTTTTCAAAGCCACTAGCAAATCAGAACCTCTCCCTGGGAAGAGAGCCAGTGCCAGCCCTTCCTGCAGAAACTGAGTTTTTTCATAGTGTCTCCAGCCCATGTGGCTGTGAAGAGCCTCCCAAAGGCAGACCCTCTATGGGATTGTCTTTCCAAGTCTGCTAGTAGCACCTCAGCTGTGTTTGTAATTCCCCCAGACTCTGGTTCTTGCAGCTGCTGCTCAGAATTTGCAGTCAGGTCGTCTGCTCCTTGGGGGAAGCTGGAAGCAGAGGCAGGTCTTGTTGGGGGAAGAGGAACGCAAGAGGGGTTGGGAAAGGCCATGTGGAACAGCCACCACCCCCGCAGAGGGCTCTGCAATGGCAGGGAGAGCAGAGAACTTGGGCTTTCTAGTAGCTCAAGGGGGAAGGGACTTCATGTTCTAGCCCACCTGCTCACCAGCGGCTCTTTCATACGAGTCCGGAGCAAATCTGGGCATCCCAGCTTCTCCGTCTCTTCAGACTTTAAGCTGGAGTTAATGCTGGGATTCTCAACTAGGGCATTGCCACTGCACTGTGCAGTGCATCTCTCTGGCTACAGTAGTGTTGCTGGTGAATCATTCAAACCTTGTTTGAAGTACTGCATGATCTCCAAACCAGCCCTTGCAGTCTCCCCCTGCCTCCCCCCGAAGGGCAGTCTTACTAGTCGTTCTCCTGCCTTACACATAACACACAGGCAGAGAGCTAGTGACCTGCAGTGAGTTGCCACTGGTGCTGGCACTACAACTTGGGACTGGTTTTGGCCTGTATACACAGTCTACAGGTCCTGCTGCATGTTTGGGGTGGAGGGTGAGCAGGGGTTCCACCGAGAAGGGTTCCAACCCCAAGGACTGTGGGAAGGCAGCTGTTCCCAGGCCTGGAGGGACACAGTATCTCCTCTTGCTCTCCTCCAGGCCAAGTTCCTTCCCAACAGCGGCGACTCAACTCTAGCCATGTGCGCTCGGGATGGCCAGGTCCGGGTAGCCGAACTCTCAGCCACCCAGTGCTGCAGAAATACCAAGCGTGTGGCACAGCACAAGGGAGCCTCGCATAAGGTGAGCAAACTAGCTGCGGTTTCTGTCTGGTGTGCAGGCGTAGGTGTAATTGAGGTCCCAGTGGATGGACTGCTCTGTACATTTGGTGGTGTAAAAAATTGTTTATACGTGAGTAACCATGGCACTGGCCAGTACCCTTCTCTAGCCCCTTCTATTTTCAGTGTTTGCAAACATTCATCAAGGTTAAAGCATGATTTGAAAGGTCTGTGCCTTCCGCTGCTCCCTTGATGCAGAGGTTTCCTCTGAAACTGCTGTGTTCCTTTAACTCAGTGGTGTGTGGCTGGGAAAAACTGGCGTGTCCATTCTCCAGTCACTGCTAAGGGAACACCTGCCCCTGGAAATTGGGATGTCTTGTACTTCCAAGGTGGTAAGATTTGGACTGTCTCCTTGTCCAGGGCTTTCCTCTGAAAACATTGGGCTCTGAGGATTTCCTTCTGGGCTCTGTGGAGCACACTATGCCGAGGGTTGCAGATCATTTTCATCTCCTCAGGCCCCTCCTCAGTGCAATTGTAGCATCTTTCTCTTGATTTGCACACAAGTCCCTTGTGCTCCCTGTGACTCCTAACTTTGAGATCAGAACAGTTTACCTACATTGAATGCAGTCTGTAGCTGTACTGCCCAGCACCCAATCCCCTGAGGAGTCCTTAGGACTGCAAAATACTTCCCAAAGGAAGAGTTCTGCCCCCCTCCCTTGCCCATTGCTTCCCAGTAACCGTTCTCTCCTGGAGTTCATGAGGCTTGTTGCTACGCCACTTATTTTTATGGTCACTGTGGCAGGAATGCATTTATGCTGGGGGCGGGGGGAAGCTGAAGTGCAGGTTAAGTGCAGCATGGGGAGGTAATCTATAATATGGCCTGTGGGCCATGAAAATTGCATATCCCAGCATGCTCTGTCTCAGTCAGTTTGTGGCTCCTCCGCTTACATGCAAGATACTGACTAATGGAGCATGTCATCTGGGCTGAAGGCAGGATGGGCTGCAATCTGCTTGGTGTCTAGCATAGCCACTGGGCACCTATACATTTACCACTGTGCCTTTCCATTGGGCAATGTGTGGAAATGTTGACAGGGTGGATCTCAGTGACACTCTTGAAGCACTTTCACCTGTGAGGTTAAAGTGTCAATTATATTGGCACAGCTGGTCAGAGGAGCAAGTGACTGAGCCCTGATCTCCGGTAGTAATGCCTCAGGACAGGGACTGTGCCTCTGGGTAGCTCCAAGCACAACGGCGGACGGAGCCTCTGGGCACTACTGAAATAGCTAAACAACCGCCACCTCGAACACAGGAGGGCAGGCAATGAAGGGTGTGCATTGTCTTATCAGTCCCATCTAGGGGTATGTCTACACTACAAAGTTAGCTCGAACTAACGTCCGTTAGCTCGAACTAACTTTCATAGGCGCTACACTAGCGCTCCGTTAGTTCGAATTTAATTCGAACTAACGGAGCGCTTAGTTCGAACTAGGTAATCCTCATTCCACGAGGATTAAGCCTAGTTCGAACTTACTAGTTCGAATTAAGGGCTGTGTAGACCCTTAATTCGAACTAGTGGGAGGCTAGCCCTCCCCAGGTTTCCCTGGTGGCCACTCTGGCCAACACCAGGGAAACTCGTATGCCCCCCTCCCAGCCCCGGAGCCCTTAAAGGGGCACGGGCTGGATACGGTGCCCGTGCCAGGTGCAAGCCTGCCAGCACCCAGCCAGCAGACCCTGCACCTGGCACAGATCGAGCCACCCACCCGATGCCCCCCAGCCCTCCCCCTCTTCCCGGGACCAGGCAGGCGGCTCTCGGGAGTTTGCCCGGGACTGCAAGAGGCGGGCACCCGTCTGGGCTAGTGCAGACATCGTGGACCTCGTCCACGATCTCCGCACTAGGCACAGGAAAGTGGCCGTCTAGGGCAGGAGAGCTGCCAGCCTGGCCACCCAGCAGCAGGTGTGCATGAAAATCAAGGGGGTCCACTGAGACCCCCAACCCTGAGCCCTGAGCTTACAATGGCCGTCCTGAGTCAGACCAAAGGTCCATCTAGCCCAGTAGCCTGTCTGCTGACAGCGGCCAACCCTAGGGACCCTGGAGGGGATGGACCGAAGACAGTGACCAAGCCATTTGTCTCGTGCCATCCCTCTCCAGCCTTCCACAAACCTTGGGCAGGGACACCACTCCTACCCCCTGGCTAATACCACTCCATGGACCCAGCCTCCATGACTTGATCTCACTTCCCTTTAAACTCTGTTCTAGTTGTAGCCTTCATAGCCTCCTGCAGCAAGGAGTTCCACAGGTTGACTCTCTGCCTTGTGAAGAAGAACTTTCTGTTACTAGTTTGAAGCCTGCTACCCATTCCTTTCCTTTGGTGTCCTCTAGTCCTTCTTTATGGGAACTAATGAAGAACTTTTCTGAATGCACCCTCTCCACCCAACTCCTGCTTTTAGAGACCTCTATCCTGTCCCCCCTCCGTCTCCTCTTTTCTAAACTGAAAAGTCCCAGTCTCTTTAGCCTCTCTTCATATGGGACCTGTTCCCAACCCCTGATCATGTTAGTTGCCCTCCCCTCTCCCAGCCTCTCTTCCCCTCTCCCACCTCCTTTTCCCAGTCTCCCCCAGTTTTGTTCAATAAAGACAGATTCCATTTTTGAACACAATTGTCCTTTATTTTGTACATCAAGAAAAGGGGCTAGGGAAGGGTAAGTGGAAGGAGGTGAGGGAGGAATGGGGTACGAGCCCCCGATGGGGAGGACCGGGCTGGCTCTGTGGGCTTCTGGGAGTGGAAGCTCTCCTGCAGCCCCCCAATTTCCTCCTCTCCCCAGATGGCAGCCTGCGGCAAGTGCAGCCGGTCTGATGGCCGAGTGGTGTGATGTGCCCAGTGTGGGTACTCCGGGCAATCCAAGCCAGGACTGCTTTGCAAGTGGGGCACCCCTGAGAACTGTCTGTCCGGGGTGGGGGTCGGGACCCTTTAAGTGCAGCCCTCGGCTAGCCTGAGACAGCATCTCCACGTTCTAAGTCCTTCTCTGATGCCCTGCCGGCACTGCTTCCGGACATTCTTAAGCCCTGTTCAGGGTCCACTCAATGTGGACTTGCTAGTTCGAATTAGCAAAACGCTAATTCAAACTAGTTTTTAGTTCTAGACGCGTTAATTCGAACTAAGCTAATTCGAACTAAGTTAGTTCGAATTAGCGCTGTAGTGTAGACATACCCTAAGTGATGTGCTAGGACTAACCCTAACCAGCATGGATAACCTGAGGTAGGCGATGCAAACTGATCTCCTTCCACCTCTTTCCTTACAGATCTCAAAACTGTGATTGATCTGCCCTAACAACTTGACTAAATGCTCCCTCTCCCCCCGCCAAGGTCTGCTCAGCCTGCTGCGCTCTAGAGTACCCTGTGAAATGGGCCCTCATAGCTAATTCTGCCCCCTTTGAAGTAGGGGATGCAGCTCACAGCCCATTTTCCCTCTTCAGTCTAAAGGCAGCTGCGCCTGTCCCGCGCCCACTGACTGATTAAAAATCAGACATCACCCTGTTCCAGGTTCTGAGGCCTTATTGACATGCTGTACGACTTCAGGTGGAAGGGAGGGTGGTCTACACAGAGAAGGAGTCTTGTCCGGCATGTTGGTTAAAGAAGGGAGCCAATCCCAAAGCATTTATCTTCCAGCTAGCCCTAGAGCCGGATTCTCCATGCACTTTCTTATCAGCTGGCGAAGATGCTGTGGTCTTCACCATCGACCTGAGACAAGACCGTCCTGCTTCGTGAGTATCTTTCCTTGATGTTTGCTGCTGCTTCCTGATGAATCAATGAAGTGTCTAAGCGCCTAATGGTTTCAGAGGCCATTTGAATGTGGTGTAGGTGAAATGTGTACTTGATCATTTTAATTTGGCCTTGGGTCTTGCTAGCTGTCTGTAGTGCAAGGGTTTTATCAGCCTGGCCTAGAGACAGGCTTACCTGACAGCAATAAAGTTGGCAAGGCAAACTGTTTACTCTGCTGTAGAGAATCATTTAATGACTAAATCACTATCCCCTTTGGACTGGAGGGCTTAAGGCATTTGTTAATGGCTGGGATATGCAGTTTTTATGACTGGTCTGAGTCCACCCTGTTGCTGTCTGAGCCATCTGGCAGATGTTTGATGACCCACATGGATGACCCATCTGTCTGCTTCTCCCTTTGTCAGCTTCTCTGAATTAGACTTTCTGTCCTCCTGGGGTCCCCCTACTCTATCGTGATGCTACAGTGTGAGAGCTAGCTTCCGCAGATATCTTTGCAGTGTTCTATGGGCTTCGTCCAGGGCTGAATTGCATGCATGTGCAAACAGTGCACATCTGTTTTCTTCACTATATATCAATGTGATTGTGTCTGAAAGAGGTTTTGACAGGTGCAAGAGACTGTTACCTGGTCTGTTTGATTCATTACCACGCTTCAGACCCTTCATTAGTCTTGCACTTGAAAAGCTTTTAGCCGAAGCCTCCTTTGCTAAACTCTGTGGTAGTTCATTGAAAAATAATAATTTAACTAGCAGCTGGTTGTGGTGGGTAAGATTTTTAACCTCGTATCACATGTTGAGCTGTCGCTTTGGACAATTTTCCAAAATATGTAGGTTGCTTTTACAGCAGTTTTCTAGTTTAGTAACATTAGTCCTTTTCTGATGAGCCGATTTAAAGAAGTTCAAAGTAAACCACATCTGAGCATATCCTCTTACATAAACCGTTCTTAGTTTGTACATATCATGCATTTTGATTGCTTTGTAATCGAAGTAAAAGGTTTGAGACAAGATGCTTTTAAACTATATATATTCCTCTACATCAGAACGGCCATACTGGGTCAGACTAAAGGTCCACCTAGCCCAGTGTCCTGTCTTCCAACAGTGGCCAATGCCAGGTGCCCCAGAGGGAGTGAACAGAACCGGTAACCATCAAGTGATCCCTCTCCTGTCATCCATTCAGAGTAGGGATGTTAAATGGTGTCTTACCAGCTAGTTGATGGAATTTCTATTGACTGGTTGATATGGGTTGGGGGTGGAGGGTGCAGACCTGCAGCAGGGTTAGCTCCTGAGCCCAGGAGCTAATCCCGCTGTGGCTCTGCCTTTTAAATGTATTAAGAGCTGCTAGTTTTATCAGTCAACTAATTAAGAGCTAACAGGGACACCATTCCTACCATGCTAATAGCCATTGATGGACCTAACCTCCATTAATCTAATTCTTTTTGAACCCTATGAAGGCCTTGGCCTTCACAGCATCCTCTGGCAAGGAGTTCCACAGGCTGACTGTGTGCTTACCCTTCTAGCTAGAATAATTTTAGCATAACTGTTTCTGCTGTTGGATAAAATGGTATGTACCATTTTGGATCCCCTCTACTAAATTCTGTTGGAAGGAAAAAGCCAGAAAATGACTTCACTCCACTGTTTTATTAGGAACTGCTATAAAGTTTCAGAGAACAATATACTTCAGTTTGGAATCCTATTGTTTTGGGGGGGGGGGTTCCCTCCTAATGTGAGCATGCTGAGTGAGCTTGGAGACATGCATGCATTTGCCATCTGGATACTGTTTTGCATTAACACATGGATTTTCTTCTCTCCCCCTTTAAAGGAAACTGGTTGTGACTAAGGAGAAAGAAAAGAAAGTGGGTCTCTACACCATTTATGTGAATCCAGCAAATACGCACCAGTTTGCTGTGGGAGGCAGGGATCAGTTTGTCAGGTAAGTCTTTTGCCAGAAGATATGAGAGAGGCAGAGTCCCTGCTCCATATTGGGTGCTGGAGCATTGGGGTTTGGGTTCTGGTACCCTGGAGAAAGCAGAGCAGCTCTGAAGACACCTGTAACTATACTTTATGTAGTGCTTTATGGACATTGCTTCTTCCACAGGGCATCGCTGAGTGCAAGGAGGATCTGTGGGAGCCAGAGATTAGACTTCTATATGAATGTTGGCTTCTGCACTTACATCATCTAAGGCAGGGCTACTCAACACGTGGCCCGCGGGTGTGAGCCAAAACAAAACAGTAGTCGATATAATGGTCTTCTGTTAATATGTATTTTAATAATTACATTCCTGGACTGTCATTGTTCGTTAAGTGCTGTTGTATGGGTGGAAATCGGGTAAATATTGCATTGTATTAATATAGGCAAACTGACTTCAATGGGGCCTGTGTGTTGTGTAGTCTTGCCTTAATCTATGTATTCATGCCCATCAATGTGAAAAGTTTTTTGCATGTATACACAACCACACTTAAGTTGTGGCCCTTGGCATGTGCTGTGAGTATCATTGTGGCCCCCACAGCTTCCAAAGTTGAGTAGCCCTGATCTAAGGGTATAAATCCACATGTGTGAGCTGTGAAACAGCCTCGCCTGATAAGTGGAAAGCAAGCCACCATTACAGGCCGGTTCTTCTGTTAGGCTTCTGGTGCCTTTCTCAGAAGCATCTTTTTCAAGCTGCTGGCTGACGAGGTCTGACAATTCCAATGTACCTACACCCAAGTATTTTCATCTGCTATATTTTAAACATGCAGCCTCACCCTAAAAGCATCAGAATTGCCTCACTGGGTCAGACCAATGGTCTTGTCCAGCCCAATATCCCATCTTCCTACAGTGGCTGGTGTCAGATGCTTCAGAGCAAGTCAACAGAACAGGACATTTTACTTTTTGATTCATCCTTTTATTTAGTCCCAGCTTCTAGCTGTCAGAGGTTAAGGAACACCCAGAGCATAGGGTTGCATCCCTGATCATCTTGGCTAAGGGCCCTTGATGTACCTCTCTCCATGATTGGGGGGGGGGTGGTGGTTGTTTTTTAAACGCAGCTATACTTTTGGCCTTCACCTTGTCCCCTGGCAACAAACTTCAGGGATTGATTGGATTACATGAAGTACTTCCTTTTTGTGTTAAATCTGGTGTCTGTTAATTTCACTGCATGATCTCTAGTTCATGTGTTACGGAAAGGAGGAAAATAACACTACTTCCTTGTGTTGAGAGAGTGAACCAATCATGATTTTGGAGCCCTCCTATTATATTCCCCACTCAGTTATTTATTCTTAGCTATATAGTCCCACTCGTTTTAATCTCTTCTTGTATGGAAGCTATTCCAAACCAGTAGTAATTTTTGTTGCCCTTCTCTGTACTTTTTCCTATTCTTATGTATCGTTTTTTAAATGGGGCAATTAGTACTACACAGAGTATTCAGGTTGTGGGTGTATGATGGATTTATATAGTGGAATAATGATATTTTGTCTTGTCTTATCCCTTTCCTGCTGGTTCCTAACATTATTAGCTTTTTTTGTCTGCTGCTGCACATTGAACAGATGTTTTCATAGAAACATCCAAGATGACACCAAGATCTTATGTAGTAACAGCTAATTTAGTTCCTATCCTTTGTATAGGTAGAGCTGAGATTGTATCGACTACACGATTAGCCACATAACCACAATTTAACACCCTTACTTTGTAAGTGACAGCAGTGCACATTAGAAAACAATTTGTATTGACTACACGATTAGTTGATAAGGGCTGCTCTGCAGAGCTGCAGTGGGGGGTAGCTCCAGGAGCTGGCTTGAGCCAGGACTGAGCAGTCCCAGCGCGCGGCAGCTCTGGGAGCCACCCACGCTATAACTTTGCATTTTATATGTAGTAAGAGCTGCCAGGTTCTTACTACATTTAAAATGCAGAGGTGCAGTGTCCTGGACAGCTTGGTCTCAACTTGCTCAGAGTCTAGCAGTCCCTGTTCACAGCAGCCTTCCCTATTCTCCTCCCCACTTCTCCGTGCCCCCCCCCCCCCCGCCACGCCTCTGATAGAGGCAGAAGGGAGGGCAGGTGGCACTGCAAAGTCTGTGCTGGGGGCAACTGGCTTTTAAGCCAGCTCCCCCAGTACCTGTTCTCTCCCCCTCCCTTGCTGCCTCTCATAGAGTTGGAAAGGGAGGAGGCAGAGCTAGCTGATACTCCACTCAACTACCCAATAAGCACTACTCGCTAACATCCCTATTACGAAGTTGAGTTTAATATGCTATTTTGTTGTGCGGACCCCCACTTTCGTTAGATCCTTTTAACTCTTCAGTCTTCTTTGGGCTTAATTATCTTCAGTAACTTTGTGTCACCTGCAAACTTTGCCACCTCACTGTCTACCTCTTTTTTTCCAGATTAAGACTGTCTTGAAGTGCATTGGTCTGGTGCAGATCCTTGGGGTACCTTACCTTTCCCCACTATGAAAACTGATCATGAAAGCCCTTTTGTTTCCTGTCTTTTAACTGGTTACTGATCCATGAGAGGACCTTCACTCTTATCTCATGGCTGCTTCCTTTGTTTAAGAGTATTTGGTGAGGGACCTTATCAAAGGCTTTCTGAATATTCAAGTACACTGTGTCTACGGGATTACCCTCTTTCAAGATTGCTGAGGCATGGAGGGGTCAATCTGTCAGGATTCTTGATTTCCCTTGACCAATGCTGTGATCTCCTCCCCTCCCCCCACAAGAAATCATGTTCATCTGTGTCTGATCATTGTTTTCTTTACTATAATTGTAATCAATTTGCCTGGCTCTCAAGTTAGGCTTATCTACCCTGTGATGGGCAGGATCAGCTCTGGAGCCTTTAAAAAAAAAAAAAAAAAAAAATCACATTAGCTATCCTCCAGTCATCTGGTGCGAAGGCTGATTTAAGTGACAGGTTACATACCCTGTGGTATGTCTAAACTACATCCCTCTGTCAAAAGAGGGATGTAAGTTAGGCAAATCGAAAGCACAAATGAAGCGGGGATTTAAATATCCCGTGCTTCATTTTCATAATCGCGTCACAGCGATCTTTCGAAAAAGGGTATTTCGGAAGGGAAACCATAGTCTAGACCTGGTTCTTTTGAAAAAACAAACCCCTTTTTCGAAAGATCCCATACTCCTTGCGTCTAGACTGGGCTCTCGCTTTTGAAACCCATTCGACAGAGGGATGTAATTAGACATGCCCATAGTTACCAGTTCTGCATTTTCCGAGGAGTTCCTTCAGAACTCATGTGGTACCAACTGACCCTGGTGATTTTTATGGTGTTTAATTTATTGATAGTGTGTTGTGGTGTTCCACAATTACGCAAAGCCTCTTTCTGTCCTCCACAGGCTCCCCACTCTTGTTGCCCAAGACCTACTTAGCCACCCAAGGGTTTTTCCAGTTGAATTCCCTTCACCCACTCAGCAGTAATCACCAGTGTTCCATGTAAGCTGAGCCCTTGGGTGGCCACCCAGGAGAGATTCAAATGCTGCCCAGCTGATTGGCAGAGTGCCCACAGCTGGCAACAGCTGTCTCTACCAGTGGTGCACATCTGCACATGCCTGGGTGCACATCATAATGTAATCTGCACATGCATGGAAAGAATTAGAGGGTACATTGCTAGCCACCTCTGTCCTCCTTTTCAGGGTAAGAGCCTTTTCCCTTTGTAGCTCCTGCCAGCTGAAACAGTCTTGTCTCTTGCCACATGGTGTCTCTGAGTCGTATCAAATCTCAGCTGAAAACCTATTTTCTTCTGTTGTTCTCTCCCCTATATCCTGCTCAGTTAAAACTCCTATCTAGAGCAGTGGTTCCCAAGCTTTTTGGCATCACACCCCCCTTTTTTATTTTTTGAGAACCCCTCCCCCCCCATAGCAGCAAAACTTGTTGGGGGGGGGGGGGGAAACTAACCAGGGCCAAAAAAAACCCCAAAAATAGCAGCACAACTTCGGGGGGGAAGGGCTGGGTTGTCTCTCACCCCTCCCCCTGGAATTTCTTCATGCCCCCAAGTTTGGGAACCCATGATCTAGAGTGTAGTAGGTACAAATAAAACTGTTCCAGCATGGTATAAGGAGACATTAGCTCCAGGTGGTGCTTTCTTAAATGAGACTAAGGCCCCAAACTCTCACTGTCCTTAAAGATTGCCTGATTCCACTTGCAAGACGGATGCCAGCCTGTCGTGGCCTAATCCCCATACTGATACTTGCATTTTATCTACGTTCCCTCTAGAGTTTGCGTTGATAGCAGTCTTAAACAGTCACCGCATTCCATCTCTGAGGTGGTGCAAGTAATCGAATGTGAAATGACTTAGATACATCTAATCTGCATCGTTAGGAGATGTAGGCCACTTGAAAACTCATTTGCAGAAAATCACTTAATGCGTGTAAGAGCTTTACTCGTGTTTGAATTTGGCATTAATCTTACTGCTTTCTGTCTTCATCTAGGATTTATGATCAGAGGAAAATAGATGAAAATGAAAACAATGGCGTGCTGAAGAAGTTCTGTCCTCACCACCTGGTAGGAAGCTGCTTTCATGATGTATTGGAATTGCTTCCCCTAGCCTACCGGTATGAGGGTTAGAGGGGGCTACTCCTCAACCAGTAATGCTTGCAGTATCCCATACACCATCTACACTGCAGGTGTGGCATGGGAAGGTGCATGCTTATGGGCAGGGCTCGACAATTAGGGCAATCTACTTGCCCATGGTGAGTAGATTTTAGTCTGGTGTGGCCACACAGCGTGATCTGCGCATGTGCAGCATGCCAAACCGTGCGGCTGGCAAGCAGGGCTCGCTGCTGCTTGTCAAACCCTGCTTATGGATGGGTCAGAGGTTAGGTACTCTTAGGTGCCTTAACTCATTTCCTTATTCTTGTGGGTTTGTCAGGTTTGGGGTGGGTGGGTATGAAGCAACTCGAATCGCCTCACAGCAAAGCAGCTGGTACATCCTGGTTTCCTAGATTTTAATGATTGGGGGCTGGGCTTTGAAGAGGCGCTCACAGTTGTAGTGGGTAGAAAAGTAGGTCTTATGTGCACAACTTTTGTCAGTCAAGGTTGCATGTTCCCAGCCCCAGCCCATCACGTTTGTATGCCCAGTGCACAGTGATTCTGCTGCTGTTCACATAACTGAAAAGGGCCCCTAAATCTGACACTATGAAGTGTTGATCCAGATCTACTGTACTGTAGGGTCTTGTGTGCAAAAGGAGGGTTGCCAAGGAAATTACACCCAGAGCCTAATTTCAAAGACTTTGTATCTGAAAAATGATGGAGCCAAAGCAATAAACTGTGAGGCACATCTCGCCCTTCGAATGCTGGGCACAACCTTGCACAGATGGGCTAACAGGCTCCATTTTGGAGTCTGTTGTAGAACACAACCGGTTGCTGTCAGGCACCACCATAATACAGTATGGTCAGCATAACCATTAGCATTTGGCAAAGGCAGTCTGACTGGAGCTATCTGGTCCATCCCCTTTGCTTTTAGGTAAACAGCGAGTCCAAAGCTAACATCACATGTCTCGTGTACAGCCACGATGGATCAGGTACGTGAAGCCACCTCCCTCTGCTCGTGTGGGGTCCTCTGAGAATATCATGTCCATGAGTTGAAGGCTTCCTATTGGGACTCCCTGGGTGAGTGGGTGGCATCTTGAGCTGTCCTAAAGGACATCTTGGAGCAGGAGAACCATGTCCCCAAAGCTAAGACTTCACCACCACAGACATCCGCTACCCGGGGTGGGAGGGTGTATGTTGACTAGAGTAAAGGCCTGGGATTTATGGGATCCAGGCTGTGTGCAGATGAGTCAGATTCTTGTGCTCTGGGATGAGTCACAGCTCTGCCTCTGATTCCCTGACAGCTCTGCCTCTGATTCCCTGAGCGTCAAATGGGAAGGACTCCAAACTACCTTCTTTACAAGGCTCGGAGACCCAGCGTAAGAGCAAGGCCTTACATCGGCACCACGTGGGCAGTTCAGTTTAGCCCTAACTCTTGGGCTTAGATAGAGCCTGTTTCGGGCGGCTCCTGGGTAGGGATGTTAAAATTAGTTTAATAAACGAATCGAGTAGTCGATGGAGTTTCCATCTACTGTTTGATTAGTCGATAAGGGTGCTTCCGCTTTGAGCCGGCTGTACATATCAAAGGCGGAAGTTCTGCACGGCGGTTATCAGTCGATTAATCGCTTACATCCCTACTCATGGGTGGTGTGCTGGCACAAGCTGCTGCATAGCTTGTCCATCCTACCCTTTGTTTCAGGGCAGTGACCGTCTAGCATGTTAAAATTGACGGGCTGATGCTTACGATCCTGTGTGCACATCTCTTGTTCTGTGGCAGACCTCTTGGCCAGCTATAATGATGAAGACATCTATCTCTTCAACTCGTCTCACAGCGATGGAGCAGAGTACGTCAAGAGATACAAGGGTCATCGCAATAACGCCACAGGTAAGGACAGGCCATTAATGGGCATCTCTGTCTCCTGCCTCCCCAGAATTGTTCACTAACAAGCATGCTCAAGTCCCTTGGCCTCTAAAGTGGCAGGGATGCTTATGCCATTACAAACTGCTAAGGCTTTTCAACTGAGCTCTTTCAGGTTTGCTACATCTGCAATCTCAGCTCTGAAGAGGCTTTGTGGATATTGCGGGCTTGGGCTGAGAGGCTTCTGTAGAACTATGTGGGAAAAAAAGATCAATGCCTGTTACTGCCTCTTCCTTTGTCCCTTATTTCACAAGTACCAAATTCACATGCTCAAATCAACTCTGTACAAGCACGAGAGTGAGGTGGGAGGGTGGACAGATCCATGCTGGTAACCTTGGAAACTTGTCGTTTGCCAGGCATAAGGTAGACAGATCTCACCAGGAAAGCTCCATGGACTTTTGAGCTGTCCTTGAGCTCTCTGCTTAAAATCTCTCTCCTTTCAGTGAAGGGTGTGAATTTCTATGGCCCGAAGAGCGAGTTTGTGGTGAGTGGCAGTGACTGTGGACACATCTTCCTATGGGAGAAGTCATCCTGCCAGATTGTGCAGTTCATGGAGGGCGATAAAGGAGGAGTGGTGAGTGCTCTCATCTGTTGTGTGTGTGCCAGATGCCCCAGACCTTTTGCAAAGCCCCCTCTTGTCGGAACTGCTTTGGGCTCCCTCTGCGATAGACAGCGGCTTTGGAGCTGTGGCACATGGATTCTGATCCAAACAGTGAGGGCAGAATGGGAATTGGGAGATCTGGGTGTCAAGGAGTCGTGGGGGTGGGGGCGGTAATGCTCCGAGAGGCCAGTCCGGAGTCTGGAACAGCGCCTCCTGTTGGAGCACGCTGTTGCCAGGGCAAGAAGTTCACACAACTTCAACCTTCCTGGCTGTGACCTCGGAGCAGTCAACATCCCCATCCACACGGCATGCTCTGCGCAATGAGTTTCCCTGGACAGGACTCCTGGAGCATTACCGCCCCCACCCCCATGACTCCTTAACACTCAGATCTGCCCTCCCATTCTGCCAGATCTGGGGCTCTGACTTGCTCCACAAGCCAGCTGAGATGGACTCACTTCCAGCTGTATGGCCCCAGCCACGCCCATTGCTCCTTTTCTGGTCTGTCTTGCTTCCTGGGCAAGAGGTGTTACCTGGATGCATCCCCCTCCTGGGGCTCAGGCTAGGAAGGGCATCAGCCATGGCTTGCGTACAGGCAGCTGGGCAGTCTTGCCTGCCCCCAGGTGTCAGCAGAAGTCCCATACCCAGTTCCCATCAGGCCTTGGTGCAGCCTTCAGGGAAACTGAAGTACACTCCGTATGGGACAGTAAGTTGCACATACACAAGGTGTATGGCTTTACTGGCTTATTCTGCTGCTGTCTTGCAGGGCACTTCCCTGGGTCTGCAATCTGTGAAGCACTTAGATCTTTGTAGAAATGCCAATTTGAACAGCTCCTTGACCCTCTGCATAAGAATGGCCGAACTGAATCAGACCAGAGGTCCATCTAGCCCCGTATTCGGTCTTCCAACCCAGGCCAATGCCAGGTGCCTCGGGGAATGACCAGGACAGGAAATCATAGAATTAAACATCCCCTGTTGCCCATTCCAGCCCTGGCAGTCTGAGGCTAGGAACACTGAACATAGGGTTGCATCCCTGACAATCTTGGCTAATAGCCATTGATGGACCTAGCCTCCATGAATTTGGCCAAGTATTTTTTAACCCAGTTATAGTCCTGACCTTCACAATATCCTAACATAAGAACGGCCACATTGGGTCAGACCAAAGGACCATCTAGCCCAGTATCCTGTTTTCTGACAGTGGCCAATGCCAGATGCCCCAGAGGGAGTGAACAGAAAGAGGTAATCAAGTGATCCCTCTCCTGTCATCCATTTCCAGCCTCTAACAGAGGCTAGGAACATCATTCCTACCCATTTTGGCTAATAAGTATTGATGGACTTAACCTCTGTGAATTTACCTAGTTCTTTCTTGAATCCTGTGAAAGTCCTGGTCTTCACCACGTCATCTGGCAAAGAGTTCCACAGGTTGACTGCGCACTGTGTTGAACTTTCTTTTGTTTGTTTTTTAAACCTGCTACCTATTAATTTCATCTGGTGACCCCTAGTTATGTTATGGGAACAAGTAAATAACTTTTCCTTATTCACTTTCTCCACACCAGTCATGACTTTATAGACCTCTGTCATATTCCCCCTTAGTCTCCTCTTTTCTAAGCTGAAAAGTCCCAGTATTTTTAATCTCTCTTCATATGGCAGCCATTCCAAACCCCTAATTGTTTTTGTTGATCCTGTGCTAACATGTGCCATAGCTTGAATGTATGTTGCGTGAAGTACGTTGTTACGGTTTTTACACCTGCTGCCTATTAATTTAATTGCATGACCCTGGTTCTTGTGTTATGAGTATAAAACAGCTCTTCCTTATTAACTTTTTCCACACTGTTCACGACTTTGTAGCCCTCAATCATCTCTCCCCTTAGTTGTCTCTTCCAGACTGAAGAGTCCCAGTGTGTTTAATCTCTTCATATGGAAGTTGTTTCATACCCATAATTGCTTTTGTTGCCCTTCTAATCACCCCTTTGATCACTGCGTAGCAATCGTTTCTCCTCTTCTCCTCTCCTCTTCCCCCCCCCGTCCCCCGGGTCCATGTCGTGCATAACATCTGACAGATGCTCTCCCAAGAGTCTGTCAGCACTGCTTCTGAACTGACATTGCATCGTGTCATAGCATATTGGAGCAGCTAGATAGGGAAAGATTCCTTCTCTTCCTGTGCCCCGGATAAAAGAAAAATCAAGTACTTCTCAGTTGATCATGGTGGCAGTGTCCAGAAATCCTCTGAAGCTTGTAAATCACTGGTAGAGGACAACTTAAAGTCTTTGGCCCTGTTTCCTGCACCTTCTTTCTCTAGGGACTGAGATGTGAAAGACTTGTATCCCGTTTAAAGCAGGCCCTCAGGCTGTTTAGGGACAGGGGTACTTCTGGCTGTGTAGGATAGATCCTGCTACATAGCTAGAATGTTGACTTAGAATTGTGTAGTATTACCCTACCTTTCCAGCCAACCTCCTAACTGTAAGATTTCCATCACTTAACCCTCTCCCTCTGGGAATCTTAAGAGTGCTTCAGAAAATAGCAGAAATATCATTCGCTCCATTTTCCAGACAAGGAAACTAGTGTCCAGAGAAGAAATGACTAACCCAGGTTCACACAGTGAGAGCTGGGAATAGAACTTAGGTCTTCTGACCCCTGATCCATTGTCCTGTTCACTAGATCACCTAACCTCAGCCTGGGAAATCAAATGCCTTCAGCTTTATTTCCCCACAAGCTTCCTGTCTTGAGGGATGTATTTAAGCTATCTTGTTGTCGTTGGCAATCCAAACAGGACTGTGCTGGGCCAGTGCCTGGAGCTTGGGGAGAGAAACTGACCTGGTAATGTAGTTGAGTAGTGACATGCAACTTCAATGGGGAAAAGTCAAATATTCAGGGTTGCATATCTGCTAGTAATTGAGAACTACACTGAGAGACTTACCTGGCAGTATCTCCAGCCAGGGATTTGAATCCGTTATGTTTGGTAAATTTCTAGCTCCATCCAGTCACCTGCTAACCAAATTGCTCACATCTGCCTAACACCCCTATAATCTGTCAGTGGGTTCCCTTTCAGAGGCAGTTTAGCAGAGCTGTGTTCAGAGCTACAACATTGTTTATCCTGTAGTTTAAGCATGGGTCACTGGGAACCACTCAAGAAAACATGGACTCTTCAGAGCAGAAGTGCTCTAAAGAGCGTTGGAATCCTGGCTGTACCTCCTCACGGGCAGCAAATATTCTCCCCCCTTCCCCCCTCCACACACTCCCCCAGCCACGCAATTACAAACAGTGGCACCAGTGAGTGGGGCAGCAGCTGCTAGGAACAAGCCAGGTTCTGGGCTTAGCAAACTGCTGTGATTGCAGATAAAAATTGTGCCCCGTCGGCATCTGTCATTCAGTCCCAGCTCACAGCACAAGCTTATTAGCACATCACTGCTTTGACTCAGAGCCGAGTAGGAAAGGGCCTGAACTGTTCTGCCAGACTGAGCCGGAGCAGTCTGGTACTTGGGTGGATAGCAGCTTTTGGATCTCCGTGCATTGTTGCTAGATGCCCTAAGCATGGAGGCGTCTGTAGTCAATACTCAGGCTTGTTCCTGGCAGGGGCACCACTAATGCATTCCTTCCATTTGTGTGTCTTCTGCTGATGGCTAAGGAAACCAGGGGTTCCTGCTGTGGCATTGGGTCTTGCTTGCTGTCTGGTATGTGCCAGGTGTGGGTTAGTTGTGGCACTTGAACAGGCATGGCAACAAGGGCCAGATAGTGCCACTCTAGGGAGTGAGGCCTGGCTTAGGACAGGAGAGGGCAATAAATTTTTTTCGGGGGGGGGGGGGAGACACTCCAAGTTTTTGGAGATGTGGTCAAGGGCCACGCTTTTCTGTGGAGGCAATGTGGGGACTAGGATGGAGGTTGAGTACAGAAGGGCGCACAGGGTAAGGGACTGGGGTGCAGGAGACGATGTGAGGTCTGAGGAGGAGTTTGGAGGAAGGAGGGAGTTGTGACCTGGAGAAGGGGATTTGGATGCAGGGTCTGGGAGGGGGTTTGAGTACAGGAGAGGATTCTTGCCTGGGGCATGGATGGAGGGACGGGGTACAGGGTCTGGGAAGGAGTGGTGACCTGGAGCAGGGGCGTGCAAAGGGTTTGGATGGTTCCCTGGGGGAGGGAGTTGGGGTGTAGGAGGGGCAGAGGTGCCAGTCAGGCTCTGGCTGGAAGGCTCTTACCTAAGCACCCCCTGGCCAGCAGCCTTGCAGCACCCCCTGGCCAGCAGCCCTTCAGCACCCCCAAAGCAGGCTGGGCTCCATGCCTGTTGTAGCCCCAGACTATGTAAAACTGCAGCTGCTTCCTCTACGTGGCTCTCCTCTCTGGGAGGTGGGAGAGGCATGTGCTGCCCCCCTCTCCCCTGCTTGGGCCAATCTCTCAGCTCCTATTGGCCGATTGTTTCTGGCCTCTAGGAACTGAGAGATTAGCGGGGTCAGTTCGTATTGGCCAGTTTCCGGCCAATAAGAGCTGAGGATTGGGCTGGGGGCAGGGAGATCACAAGAAGCCTCTCCCTCCTCCAGGGCAGAGAGGCTCAAGGAGAAGCCCTGCGTTTAAAACAGCAGCTTTTGCGTGCCTGAGGGTCCCAGCAGGGCCGAATCCAGTGGCTTGGTGGGCCGGGTTTGGCCCACAGACTTTTTCCCACCCCGGCAAAGGATAGTGAGTAGTTGACTACCTGATAAGCATAAGCTTATTGGATAGTCGAGTAGTTACTCGTCTAGTCACTTCCCCCTCCCTTGCTCTGTCTGTCAGAGAGAGGCAGCAAAGAGGGGGGAGCAGGAACGGGTGCTGGGGGGAGCTGGCTTAAAAGCTGGTTTCCCCCACCAGTACCATCTCCGGGGGGGGGGTTTGCAAAGGCATCCCTACTGCTGTGCCTCTCCCTTTGAAATGTACAAGAGTGGGTGGCTCTTGTACATTTCAAAGGGAGAGGTGCAGCAGAATAGTGAGCGCCCCCTTATCGAGTAGTGGCTGAAAATTCCTTCGACTACTCAATTCGTTGATCAAAATTTCACCCCGGCTTAGGAGGACCCTCCAGGCCACTTTCTAGAGCTTTCAACCCACAACTTTCTTTAGTGCTTAATGTTGGAGGTCTGAGCCAGCAGAGCAGATTTCACTGGCTCTGTATTTTGAATAGGACCCCAACATGCTTTCCCAGAACACTTCTATTGACACCATGTTGCCACCTAGCAGTGGGGGGCCATTGTGCCCTTCTCCTTCCCCCCTCCAAAACGTACAGGACCATACTTGCAAGTTCCTATGATATTTTTTTTTCCATTGGCCTGTCCTTGTTTAGCTTTAATCTGCTCCTGGCAGGAGCTCTGAGCAGTTTGCTGCTACAGTGCTGGACCAACTCTGCTTCCAGTCAGTGCTGTCATGGCCAGTGACTCGCTCAGAGCTCCTACGCAGCTGGAGGCTTGTCAGTGTTTGTTCACCAGCAGGGCAGCAAGTCCTGAGAATCTGTGATCCTCCGTGGAGGCAGTAGCTGTGAAACCATAAATGTACAAGGAATCTTTCTCCTTCTCTCCCTGTAGCGTTGCCTTGTCTGCCCTTCACTTTATGGCAAGGGCTGAGCACCAGACATGTTTATTCTAGATTGTTGGGAGTGGTCTTCTCTACCAGGCTGCTGGCATGAGACCCACCTAGTCCCACTCTGCATTTATCTAGCATCTTCTCACCAGGGATCTCTGACAGCCTCCTGTCTTACGAATACGGAGAGTCCTTCAACCCTTTACCGCTACCCATAGGACAGCACTACCCAAATCTGTCTCCCGAGGTCCTTACAGTGGTCTGGCTGGACATTCCATTAAAGTCCATTTCGGAAGGCCATCAAAACCGTGATCGCAGGTCTCTTTAGTGGCATTCCTTGGTAAACGCCCATTGGAATACAGTGACCTTCCAGTCCAGTGTGTCTGTACCAAGAAACAGAACCGGTGCTTTAAAGAGCCTCGCTTCTCGTTCTGTGCTGCCATTTACCCAGCTCCCGTAGCAGGCTTGTTCGCCTTTGCTAACTGTGTGCTGAAGTCATGACAGCCTCTTATCTCTGAAGGTAAAACTCAGATCTGCAACCACATTGTTAGCCGGGGGTTAGTGGGCCCACTTTTGGCAGTGATAGGTTCCCACAGCTCAGTAATCCCTTGCCAATCCTGCAGTCCTTCCTGGGCAGAAGTACCACAGCCGGAGGCTGACTGTGTCATCCTGAGCTTTCTCTTTTCACCGCGTCCCAGCCAGCACATTTCAGGCTCGCTGCCGCGCTCCCCATTCAGGCTTTGCAGCCGCGCGAGGAAGGTGGCTACAGCTGGCTTGGCCAGTATTCCAACGTTCTAGGCACCAATTTTACATTGGCCCCCAACAGCCCAGGTATGGGAATGGCCCTTTTGTTGGCTGTTCTTACCTCCATGTCAGAGAAGTGCTCCACTGTGTTCTAGAGGAAAATTGACCAGATTGTCCTGGGGTAGCTTGTCTAGAAACACCCGCGTGAGGTGAGCTTGGAGGGCCAGTAATGGGCTTCCAGCCCCTGTCTCTGCACTCTACCCTGTGTAGCTTGCGGACACAATTATAGGTGGGCTGCCACAGAGGGCCTCTTGGGCTTAACACTGGGAGTGCGTTCAGCTATGACCTGCCATCTGGTCTTGTACATGCTGCTTCCCCCTTCAACTATGAGCCCAGGCAGCCGAGCCCAGCACTGAAGAGCAGAATCCAGTGTGGCCATCTCAGCAGGAGCTGTTAAGTGGTGAGTTCCTGGGCAGCCCTGGGGCGGTAGGGATGGGTAGCAGCGGCTGGGGAGCAGGACTTCAAGTCCTGTCTCGGCTCTGTCGCAGACTTCGCTGGATCAGCCTGGCTGAGTTGCAGACACTTCTCTGCCTTGTAGGCTGCTGAGGTTTGATGGGCGTCCTGGTGACTTTCTGCGCCTCAGACAGCTTTTTTATCAAGGCAATTGCTGCCCTTCCCATTAGTTTGTCACAGCAGCGACTCTGGGCTACTCCCCTGCCCTACCTGCTCTAGGTTTCTGGGCTGCTGTTCTCTGCTGCCTCCCTTTGCCTCATCCATTCAGCCAGAGCTCTAGAATACACACCCAGCCCGTCCAGAATATGGATGCTGGGCTGTGAATGGAGTACTCCTCTCCAGAGGAGAGGCCCCCGAACTGTGGGGCATGTAGGGGCTTGGGCCAGCCCGCATGGGGCAGGGAGGGAGCAGCATCCGGCCCCACTCCACTCCCAGCTCTGTTTCCACCAGCGCCTGGCTCCACCCCCACCCTCAGCCTCTGCCCTAGCCACTACTGTGTGGCCCTGGCCTCAGCCTGCTTACCCGTGTGTGTGTGTGTGTGTGTGTGTGTGTGTGTGTGTGTGTGTGTGTGTGTGTGTGTGTGTGTGTCCGTCCCCTGCCCTCCCATAACCATGGCTCCACTGCTGCCCCGGCTCAGGGAGGATGTGGAGAGGGGTAATGGGAGGGGGGAGAATGTGTCTGCCTTACACTGAGTAAATATCGTGACTTCCAGTTGTTTCCTTGGCTCCTACTTCAAAGTTGAGCTGGGGGCCTTGCGAAGGTTTCTGTTCTGAAGCTGGCTCCCCATGGGAGTGAGGTGACCTGTCACGATACTGAGGTGCAGTGGAAGGGGCAGGGAGGCGGAGGAGTTTCATTACTGGGAGCTGCTCAGAACAGCTCACTGAGAATTTTGCAGTGTCCCCAAGTAACGCCCTGCGCTGAAGCAAACCTCAAGGGCTAACTGAGCCAGGCAGAGGGGTTCCTGGTGCAGCAAGTTCTAGCTCCGCTCCTTTCAGTGCAGCACACCTGCCACCCTGCTGCATGTTGGCCCAGACTTGCTCTGCTGCAGATTCCTTGGAGCCTTTGACTGGGACCCAGTCAGCTAGCTGATGCGCTGTGACGTTGGAGCGGCAGCCACCCGTGAGTGATAGGAATGTGCCTTGCATCCCCTTTCGCTCCCTTGTTCATTGCCCTTCCCTCTCCCCCAGTTTTTCCTGCTCGTGGGTGTTCTTGGAAGTAAGGGCCAATGCCAGGGGTTTGAGAGGCTCAGGATGTCTGCATAGCTGGAACACCTGTCAGGGCTGATCGTTATTTGGCAGGCCTCTGTTTTGTGTGTCTGACTGCTGGAGGCACTGGATCCCCTCGCTGGCATGCCAAGTGTGCGAGAGGGAAAGTGACTTGCCAGAGCCCCTGTATGTGCTATAACTGCCCATTTCTGTGTGTGCCAGACTCATTCTCACGTGTCCCGTGGATGCTGGAGAAGATGCAGAACCCACAGAGGGCGAGACCGTGCAGTTAAATATGCGGATGTACTCGACTGCCCGATAAGCCTAAGCTGCTTGGGTAGTTGAGTTGAGTACTTGACTATTCACTTCTCCCCTCCCCCTTGCTGCCTTTGATACAGAGGCAGCAAGCAGGAGGGCAGGAGCCGGTGCTGAGGGGAGCCAGCTTAAAAATTGGCTTCCCCTGGCACCATCTCCGTGTTGCCACCTGCTGCTGGGAACAGCATCTGCCTGCGGCCAGCCCAGGCCACTGCGAACAGTCCAGGCTCTACCCCTGCTGTGGCCCTGCAGGAGAGCCGCAGTGGGGGTAGCTAACCAAGACAGAGCACCTTCCTTTATCGCCCAATCTAGTAGTCACGTACAAATTGTATTGATGACCTGATTAGTCCGTTAGCCGCCTCTTAACATTCTTAGTTGAATCTCCCCCATTGGTGGGGTGCAAGTTAACTTCCCCAAACCTGTGCAGGATTATTCCCAACAAGGCACTGTCTCATGCCTTCTCGAGGCTTGTATTGAGAGTCCCAAGTGATAGATTTTCTGCCACTCCCCAGGAACTCTGTGCTTTGGAACAATACATTTTGCTGTCAGGAAGATGCATGGTTCAATACACAGTATGAAATGCTCCTTGAAATGTTGAATCTTGACTGGGTTTAGAACACTCCCTGACTTGATCACTGATGCTTAATCAAAAAACCCTGTCACTGCTGAAACTGGCTTGTTACTCATGTCCGATATTTCGTTCCCGGTAAGGCTAGCGCTGTAATTACAGCCGCAGTAAATCATAGGAGTGATGCAAAATAAGATGGCCTTTTTTCTATGCCTAAAGACCTAATCCAGGTGTCTGATATCACTGAAACACAAAGCCAGTCTTTTCAGTGGGCTGACTCGGTGACTACCTTTCAGAGACCATCCTTTGTCGTGAATGTGCAGGTATCTATTTCTAGTTCTTCCCCGTTGATGCTGGCTCATGACAGCACTCTGAGCTCTCTGGAGGTGCGTGTTACTAGACCGAGGTTTGGCTTGTTTAGAAAGTAGAGCCTTGCTTGTTGCTTTCACTGCTTGACCACGCTTAGTGGCAGGGTCCCATGGCTGGATGTGCATTTTTGTCGCGTTACAACCACCATGCACCCTGCAGTCCTGCAGGTGGGTGTTAAGTGGGCACCGGGTGGATTCTGAATTTGAATGAAACTCTTGAATAAAGCACATGCTAGTGGAGCTGAGTTTTTGCTGATCTTTCTAGCCCAGTGATTCCTGTCTCTCCTCCCCTCTTCTCTCCCCCCCCCCCCGCTCTATGGGTCATGGCTTGCTTTTGATCTTATTCCCCAGGCACTAAGGGAGTGAGGGGAAGGTGCTTGCATCCCGTACATGCCTTACTCACCAGCCAGGCATGAGAGGCATGCAAGCACTTTTTCCCACACTCCCTTAGCTTCTGGAGAACAGGATCAAAAGCAAGTCATGTCGCAATGTGCATGGCTGCTGTCTCCTGCACTCCCGAAATTCCACCCTTGAGCTGGCAGCTCTAGAACTCCCTTTGGCCACAAGAGCCCCCTCGCTCTGCAGATGGGTAGGGGATGGGAGCTGAGGAAGCAGTGTGGGTGAATGGCAGCCACTGGGACCCAAGAAGCTCCGTGCCCTGCAATCCTGCATGTCCCTCAGCCCACGCTGAAGCTGACAAGCTGCGACTGTCCTCTGGAATTGGCTTATAAATGGGTCGGTCACTTTTACCCTTTTTTCCCTCTTTTGAATACGTCACCCTGCTCTTAACCGTTCAAGAGCAATTAGAGTGGCGGGAAGGGGTTAGGTGGGCTGTTGGCTCCACCTATCCATTTTTGCTAATATCTTTTTACTCAATAAAATCGTATGGCACCTCTGAGTTGGTACATTCCAACATGGACAAGCTGTATGATCTCTGTGCTGCTATATTGTGTAGATGACACGAACTCTTACACATTTCACATGATTATCAGGCAATGGAATGTTTGGAAACAGCTGTATTGTTTGGAGGGGCTGTACAATTGTAATAGATTGTAAAGGGGTCCGTGTGCTCAAGAGAGGCTGGGAACCACTGCTCTAGTCCCTACCTGGAACAGGTCCGCGTTATCCAGCTAGCAGCGCTAGTCTGTGTGGCCAAGCAGGGCCTGTCCGGTAAGCGCTGCTCTTAAGTTGGTTCTGTCTTTGATTTGCCTGAATGATGCATTATCTCTGCACCTCTAGCCAGAGAGCTGACTCAGCATTTCAGTTGTGGTGGAGAGAGACTCTGATTTTAATACTTAGGGTTAAACTAATTGCCAGATCAGTTAGATTGTTTTGCTGTCTCTTGTAGCCTAATTTTGAATCTGGAGATCTGGGCTAAAGACTTGTTTCCAGGCAACTTACACGAAGCGATCAAGCTTCGGCTTCTACCCTTGCATTTGCTATTCAGTGTGTACTTCATCTCCCCTGTTCTTGAGCTAATTCACCAGCGTGTTGAATAGTCTCCTCTGGGCTTCAGCCTACCCCTCCTTTGTCACCACAGGAGACGTGTGATCTTGCATGCCTGCTGGTTGGAATTCAGTTGTCTTATGAATTATTGAAGATGTACCAAACTGTTTGGGAAGAACTTAATTGGCAAGCGTTAACTCCCCTTAAGCTATGTCTCTCCCTATTTCTGTCTGCTGCCTCCCTTCTTTTTGGGTGTCTGGAAATCGGAGTTCCTTACTGTCAGCTAGACCAGCTCTAGGAGCAAACAGACTTCCCCATGGAATGGGCCTGAAACATTCACAAGTGGAAGCGGCTTCCCCAGTGTCGTGCTAGAAATAGGAATGTTAACATGTAGTCGAGACCACGATTAACTGATAAACCAAGGCCTTCATCTTATTGACTGCAGGCATCCTCCTCCCACCACCCACTGCTTCTGTATCAGAGGTAGCAAGGAGGGAGAGCGGACTCCCCACTCGCACCAGATCCACAGAGCTGCCTGTGAGAGAAAGGCAGCAGGTTGTGGGGAGGTAGGGGGGAGCAGATATACATGGAGAGCCGGCTTTTAGGTCACTCTCTTTGTGTGCTGGCTCCATGAAGCCACTCCCAACGCTGCTGTGTATCAGAGGCAGCAGCTGGAGTGTGGGGGGCAGGGGAGGCTGCCATGGAGCAGCCTCTGTCCTCAGTGGGCCCAGGCTCGCTGTGGGGGGAGGCTGCTCCGTGAGATGCTGGCACAGTCTTTGTCTGCAGAGAGCTCGGTCCTCCCTCCCTCCCTCCCTCCCTCCCTCCAGACTTAGGCTGTTGCCGCTGTAGTGCGGGGTGACGGGGCTTCCCCAGGATTGGGGCCGGAAGCGCACTCGCTGCCAGCCCCACCCCCGGGGACTATCGAATGGTCATACAACCACGAATATTATGTGCAAGTTACATGACTCTTCTGTTAATCACGATCGAACATCCCTAGCTAGAAATAATTTTCACCAAGGCCTCTGACTAATCCCAGTAGAAAGTCAGAGCAGCCTTTCGCAGCGTCCCTGAGAAGAAGCTGTTTCAGCACCTCTTTTTGCTAATCACGTGCAGGGACACAGTCTTGCTCCAGCGCACCAAGCCTGTGAGTCAGCCAGCGACAGCTGTAGTCTGCAGAGAGTGAATAGCTGTGCTTATGCCCTTACTGTGTAGGGCACTTCCCGTGTCCTCTGCACTCTGCAGACAGTTAACGACTTGAGTCTCCTGCTGGCCTGCAGTAGGACAGATGGGGAAACTGAGGCACGAAGGTCCGGCGGCTTGGCCAGGGTCATGGAGCAGGGTGGTAGCATAGGTGGGAGTAGAATCTAGATCTGCAATTGTAATGCTGGGGCTTGTTCTGCCTACGAGCGTGCTCGGCGCTGCACAGCTTATCTGTTGATCTCGGGGCATGTTGGAATAGGACATGTTGAGTAGTGCTGACTCCAGGTTACAGATGGGGAAGTCAAGTCACAGCGTGGAAGTGACTTTCCCATGGTCCCCAAGTCGGTGGCAGAGCCAAGATTAGACCAGGAGGGTCTGTGCCTGGGTGCAGTCTCCAATATACAGTATCCTGGGGAGGGGGGAGAATCTGCCTCCATCCTCTTCCTCAACTGTGCTGCCTTCGCTGGCTCTGCCCACCAGCCTGCTCTCACTCCAAGACTGTTTCCACTGCAGGTAAATTGCCTGGAGCCTCACCCTCACCTTCCCGTCCTGGCCACCAGCGGGCTGGATCACGATGTCAAGATCTGGGCACCGACCGCGGAGGCGCCCACTGAGCTCGCTGGACTGAAGGAGGTGAGAGCTGGTGGTGACTGGTGATGCACACGCCCCTGGGTGCTGGCCTGCTGCTTGCGTGGCCCTTGGGATGAATTGTCATAAGAACAGAGCAGCCGGCCTGGGTCAGCCCAGGGTCCCATCTCCCCCAGTGTCCTGGCTTCCGACAGCGCCCGATGCCGCGTGATTCGGTGGGAAAGGACAGAGCAGGCTGCCACTGAGCGATCCCGCCCTGTCTCTTAGATGACCCCTTGACCTTCCAAGTCACCAGCTGCCACTGGCGTCTGTTGTGTTGGGAGCCTTGAGTCGGCAGGGCGGCCAGGTAGCGACAGTCCCGTACCAGCAGCACCCAGGCAGGGTTCGGATGGGAGATATCCCAGAACCGCCCCGATGGCACAGGTGGCCCAGCCCTGGCGCTCTCCAGTGACTCACTGCCCGCCACTCCGCACACTGTGGGGCCATGCTGTGAGAAGGGCAGTCCCTTGGGACGGGTACAACCAAAGGGCCTGCCCAGTCGGATCCCTGAGCTGCCCGAATGCATGTCAGACGTGGCCGTTCCGCTTCCCGGGACACTGGTGAGATGTTCACGTCCAGTCCCTCCTGCCCTGCCCTGTGTCCGGGGATGTAACAGACGTGTGTTTGTGCAAACATGTCACTGGTGGCTTTTTTAGCGCTTACGTGTTCACGTGCGGGGGCCAGGCAGGAGTCGGTGCTTGCCTGCATCTCTTTACTGCTGCCTCTGGGAGGCAGCCGGGATTAGGGGGAGAGAGCAGCTCTGTGGGAGTCTGTATGTGTACGGGCTCCTGCCAGCCCCTCTCCCCCATCCTGTCTATCAGAGGGCAGGGGCACGGTGGATCTGCAGGAGCTGGCTTAAAAGTTAGGCTTCAGTTAGGATTAACTGAAGAGCCCAGGCTTATTGGTTAATCATGTAAACGGCGACATGCTCCCTTCCTGCTGGCGACCTCCCTGAGTTGGCTGCCGTAATGCTGGGGAAGGCTGAGGGATCTCTGACAGGACTGCAGCCTGATCCCTCCAGAGCTGTGTGCGCTTGGGCCAGCTGCTGTGCTTTTCAGTCAGTCTTGCTTGGCTGCCCTGCGCTCTGCCAGGAGGGGGCTGGAGAAGCGGGTTAGGGAGGGACTTGCCCCGGGGCAGCTGCTGCACGTCCCCTGCCAAGCTGGGCGAATAGCGTTGGGAAGTGGAATCCTCTGTCCAGCTGGCGCTGCTCTCCCAGCAGCGGCCGAGGAGCTGCGTGTGGAGAGCATCCTCCGCCTGGGAAGGAGAGGCCAGCCACGTGGCACTTCCTGCCTCGATCCCAGCCCCGGCTTGGTGGCACCCGAAGTCCGAGGCAGCTGGCTGCTCTCCTTCCCTGGCACTGTCTGGATCACGGTGCTCGGGCTGATGCCCTCGTGGCGGGGCTAGTCCCGTGGCAGGATGAAGGGCTGCTTGGTCTGGGGCCACGACCTTCTGCCTCGTCACTTTCCTGCGGCGCTTTGGTTTCTAGGTGATCAAGAAGAACAAGCGGGAGCGGGACGAGGACAGCTTGCACCACACCGACCTGTTCGACAGCCACATGCTGTGGTTCCTCATGCACCACCTCCGACAGAGACGCCATCACAGGGTAGGTGTCCATCCCACTTGCCTGGGCTTTCTGGTCGGCCCTAGCCAGGAGGGATCTGAACATTTGCCTGTCCCCGTGGCCCTGCTGAGTGGCAGGTGCTTTCTGTGTCTCGCCCCAGCACGTGGGGAGCAGAGAAGGACCAAGGCGGCTTCTGACTTGGCCGACTCTCCTCCTCCTTCCCAGGCTTTTCCTGCTCCCCTGCATGAGCCTGCCTAGGAGACGGGGTCTGTGCTGCCCTGTGTGGAACAGCTGGATTCTCCGTCTCCTGCAAGGCCACATTGGCTGGTGCCCAGAGCACGGGGCTCCGAAGGTTCTTTTCCTGGCTTGGCCATTAACTGTCAGAGGAGGAAAGCTGGGTTCTTTCCATTAAAGCTCCAGCCAGCTGGGCCAGCCTCCTGTGACTCCCCATCTCCTCTGCAAACCCGGCCCCCTTGTCTCCTTGGCTTGTTTGCCCTTCGTAGGCGGCGGCAGGCCTTGCTGTCTGCTGAGGGCGCTGAGCTGAAGGGGACGGGCTGACCTCCTGTTCTTTGGTTTGGCAGCGCCGAAGAGAACCCGGAGCAACAGACGGTGACTCGGACGAGTCCCCCAGCTCCTCTGACACCTCGGACGACGAAGAGGAGGGTCCAGACCGGGTGCAGTGCATGCCTTCATGAGACCGCCAAGGCCGCAGAACCCGTGAAGGGTGGGGTGAAGGGAGGAGACACACACATCTCTACTAACAAACACCTTCAGCTTTTTATTGGAATGTTAAGGAACCCCCCAGCTCCTCACCCCCCACCTCCCTGGGGCGACCAGCCTAGCAAGATTGCACTTTGGACTCGCCTTTGCTTGTGGGGCTCTAGGAGCCCTGGCCGGGAAGGGGTGGGGGGCGGAGTGTCAGAGAACCCTGCATTAAGAGACAGAGCATTAGACCCTGTGTGGCACGGCCTGTGGAGAGGAGGCCTGTGCTGTTTGGGTACTAGAAGATTTTTCTGGAGGAGGGTGCACTTGGCTTCCACGCCAGCCTCCTCCCAAGAGCTTCTCTTGAGCCTGCGTTGAGTTGTTTGGTTTTTCCTTCCTCTTCTCGAGCTGTTGGTGTGAGCCCGAGAGGCATTCTGCAAGCTTGTGCTTTGGGGGCAGGGTCCCGTGCGACTCTCTTGGTTTGGTTTTGCCCCTCCAGCCGAGAGATCTTTGACTCTGCTTCTCTCCAACTGGGGCCTTCCCTCCTTTCCGTGTTGGGTTCCTCCTCCCTCCCCGTGCTCCCTGACCTAAAAGTCTCCACAGAGCTTGTGTTTGGGATCCCTCCTGCAGAACCTGTTGTCATGCCTACTTCCCACCCCATCCTCCCCCAGCCCGGGGGGCTTGCGAAGAGATGCTTGCCTAGTTTGTACATATCAGTGATTTGCACTTGGTTTTGCTCCTTCTCCTGACCCCCTCGAACAATAACACAGAGAGCGAGGGCTCGGCATGAGACTCCAGCGGAGGGGGCACGTTTGCCAGAGGAAGGGCAGCAGGATCAGCCTCTTCACGGAGAGGGGAGAAAAGGAAGGTCCTTTAATTTTCTGTTACTTTTAAGAAAATCTCTTGTTTTGGGAGCTGTGGCCAGGAGTTGCCCCATCACTGTTTAGAGGCCTAATTTTATATCTATTAAACACCAACCGAACCAAATTGAACTTGGATGTTATCAAGTTAAAATTATTGTCAAAGTTGAAATATATATTATATATAAATGCAATAAAAAATTGAGAGCTCGCCCGTGGAGCCTGAGCGGCAGTGCGGGGGGCGGCGGGGGTCTGAGTGTCACTTCCAAACCAGCCTGGATGCCCAGCTGGGGCACGTGCTTCTGCTTCTCCTTAGCGGCCGAGCAGGCGCTGCTCCCTGTTGAGGGTGCCGATGTGGCCCCGGCTGGAGCAGGATTGGGCCCCTGTGTGTGCCTTGGTGGGAGCTTGGAGGCTGCCTGGGTCCCCCAAGGCCAGTTCCCTGGTGGGCTGGGAGCAGAACAGCCCCATGGAGCACTGGGGAGGTGCCTCCCCCCGCTGTGTAGAGTGCCCTCTTCTCTTCAGGGCTGCCCTTGAGAGAGCGGGAGGCCTCGAGTAGACACCCACCCCTTCTGCTCTCCTCCCCCAGGACAATGGGTCCCTCTAGTCCAGCTGCCCTAGGGCTGGGAATTGTCCCCTGGGGTGTTCACTGCCTGGAATCCCAGCTGGGCCCTTCTTGGGCTCGCCACCCTGCACCAGGGCAGGGGCAGAGCCCAGTGCTCTGTTAGCATCTCCTGCCTCTTGCCCTTAATGGCATGGAGGGAGGAGAGATGGCTGGGGCTTGTCGACATCCTGCCCTCTCCCAGTGCGTGGGGCTGCCCTGCAGGTCCCTGGCAGCTGGAGCTTGTGCTGGGCAGAGCCTGGCAAGTGAGGCCCAAAGGGGCAGGAGCAATGTGGCCCCTCCCAGCATTTCCCCCTCGCCAGCTCTCGGAAGGGGGCTCTCCTGGTGCCTCCCTAATAATTGGGTGTAGGAAGGTCTGGGCAGCTGCCCCACTCCCATGTCGTCAAGCCCAGGCAGGGTGAGATGCTGCTGGTCCCTGCTGGGTGATGCCCTGCCCCTCCCTGGGGAGCTGGCTCACCTAGTCTTAGGCCTCCCTAGTCCCGGGGAGGTGTGGCCAGTGGATCCTGCCCCACCCCCAGCTCCTGCTTGGTGCCAGGTGCTGGATTGTGCCCTAGGCTGGGGCCAGGGTGCCCAGCAGGAGCTGAGCAGCCTGCTGGAGGCAGGACTGGCCCTTGGCACACAGGAGTAAGTTTGGGGGGGGGGGGCTTCCCTGGATTCGCTTGGTCCTGTTCCCTCTCCCTAGGCTGGGCTCTGGGAGTTTGTATTTAAAAGCCTTTAACAGCTGCCAGGCCCTGCCACTTGCCTTCCTCTCCTGCGCCAGGCTCCTGCTGCCTGCCAGGGCTTGGCCTGGCCTGCGGGGGTCTGGGCCAGGCGCATGGCCCCTGCCTGTCGCCATATAGCCCTGCCAAGAGCCAGGGCAAGAACTGTTCTGCTGCCTGGGCTTTGCCACCCCCGACTTCCCCAGGGGAGCAGCCAGGGCTTCCCTGCTGGGCCACCCCTTTGGCTTCTGGGTGTGTGAGAGCAGAAGCTCCATGGATCTGAGCACCAGGGTTGTCTCGTCTCCTCTCCCCCCCCCCCCCCCCCCCCCCCCCCCTGCCAGAGCAGCTAGGGCCAGCTATAGCATCCTGGGTTGGTGCCCTAGCTCTGTGCCCTGAAAACTGGCTGCACATTTCCCCCTCTGCTGTCAGGGATGAGCACTGGGCTCTCCCTTCTCCTTCCCTCAGCTGGGCCTAGTCCCACTCACCCCAGGCCATGCCCCTCCAAGGCCCTGTGCCCAGCCAGGGCTGGCTAGTACATAAGGGGCCCTGCCAGCTGATGCCTCCTGCACAGTGTCTGGTCTGGAGGGGTGGATGGCTAGTGATTTGTTCTCCCTGGGCCACTAGGCAGCACTACCGTCTCCTCCCTCAGCATTTCTCTCCCAACCCCCTCAACCTCTGCTCTTCAGGGCAGGGTGCTGCCTGCCTCACTTGTCCCACCTTGGCTGGCCCTGCTCTCTCCAGTCTGTTCAAGTCCCTGCCCCATTCCCTAGCCTTAGTTTTCCCCCTTCCTACATGGGATAGGAAGGGCTGTGGGCTGCTGAGCCAAGGGGGCTGCAGCCTTAGCATGGGGCAGCTGGCCTGCAGCTTCTACCTTTCCTACCCCTCCAGCTGGCTCCTCCCCCACTGTTCTCAGGGGCTTGGCTAGGCACTTTACTCCCTCAATTGCCGGGGAGTTGGGGCAACTGGAAAGATGGGGGGGGGGGAAGGAAACTGAGGCCCAAGCAAAGTTGACCTGGGCTAAGGCTACTTTTGATGGAGCTAGCGCTGCAGCCCAGGGCCCTGCTACTGGAGACACAGTCCTGCTGCCAGCACCAGTGGGAGCCTGTAGCCCTAATGCATGCACCTTCCCTCCTGTTCTCTCCCCTCTGCTCTGCCCCAACCCTGGAGGTTCCTTGTTACTCCTCAGTGGCTGAACCTTGGAACCAGGGCCTGGGGTCTGTTCCTGCCTGGGCGTTAATTGGCTGCAGAAGCTGCTGCTGGTGCTGTGGTCCTGGGCTTGTAGGGCACGGCTACAGCTGCAGACCCTGCCAGGGGCTTGGCTGGGCAGTGTCGTTGCTCCTTCCCTCAGTCCTAATGCGCTCGAGCCATCCGTGGCCCTGTGTGCTGTTGGGGGATCTGCAGCGCCTGGCCCTGAGCCCTTTGGCAGAATCCTGCTACTGCTGCTGGGAATCCCAGGGCTGGGGGAGCCAGGTTGCTGCTGCAGGCGTGTGGGCAGGGCCAGGCCTTGGTCTGGACCCAGCCTCTGCAGCCTTTCTCTTGGCACGTTCTCTGGTGTCTTTCAGCTTTGTCCCTTCGCCGCCTGCTGCAGCCATCCCTCCTCCCAGCCCCGGCTTTGCTGTGGGCTGTTCCCTCGGTCCTGGCGTCTTCCCTAGTTCCATCGATTGGCTAAACGGCGGGAGCGTCTCCTGGGACCACAGCGCTGCTTGGTCATCCTGCACCAGCACTCGGGGACAGGGATGTACTGTCTGCCCCTGCCCAAGGAGAGCTCTGCGAGAGCCTGGCCCCAAGGGAGGGACAGGGCTGAGCCGCTTGGCAGGTGCTGCCAGGACTTGGCAAACCAACCACACCCAGGTCCGACGGGAACCCTCACAAACACTGGAGACAGAGAAAGGTCTGTGCCCTGGAGCCTCCGGAACTACCTGCCACTGGAGGCTGGTGTCCACATACTGGCGCTGCTAGTTGCGTAGGTCACAAGAACGTTCACCTCAGACATGATCCTGGGCTGGAGGAGACTCAGGTTTACTGTGGGTGGGGTGTAACTCCCGCTTTAGGGTGCCAGTAGAGCCCCCCATTTCATTATTGTGCCCTATGTGAGGTCAAGGCCCCATCAGGCCTGCAGAGACAGCCAGAGTGAGGCTGTCCCTGCCTCAGGATCCCATCAGGCTGGCTGCTGCATGGCCACAGGATGGGAGCTATTCCTTGCCCCAAAAAGGACTCAAGGGCGCTGGAAGGAGGTGCCCAGACCCAGGAAAGGGTAGCAACTGCCCCAGGTCCCCTACATCTCAGCAGCTGTCCTTGCCCAGGCAGGCTTGTGCTCACCCCACTGCTTGTAGGGGGAAGGGGTTGGTGCTGGTTAGGGGCTGGGACAGCTTCTATAGGAGGAGAGACTGAAATGCCAGGGCTGGCCCTGCTGGGAGAGGAGATGCTTGCGGAGGTGGGGGGCGGGACAGGACTTTATAACACCACGACGGGGTGGAGGAAGCGAACTCGTGGCCAGGGGCTGTAGTGAAGGCCCAAAGCATCACTGGGCTTCACAAAGCATGAGGCAAGTTCTTGGTGGGTAGATCTTCTGATGGCCATGAGCCAAGGCGGTGAGAGGCACCACTCACAAATCTGGGACAGGCGCACGGGATGGATCGCTCCCTGCTGGCCCTGTTCTGTTCGTTCCCTCAGATGCAGCTGGCACCAGCCACTGTCAGACGGGGCTCAATGGGCCATTGGCCAGTCGTGTGGCCTGTTACTGGGGTCACTGTGGCAGGAGTGGGGTGGTGGCTGCGTGGGCCAAGCCAGCCTGCAAGGTACGGAATGAACTGTCACAAAAAGCACCCCCCAGAGTGTGAGCCCTCCCCTGGCCCCCAGAAAGGGCAGCTGTGATCTTACACAGGCACCGGTTAGAGTCAAGACAATTGGTTTTTATTTGATCACAACAACTGGTTTGTACATCAGCTCTGGACAGACCAAGCGAAGCGACTCTGGGTGTTTGACCCTTTCCCCTCTCGCAGTTTGCTCCTGTTTTCGGAGCGGTGGCTGAAGACTGGGTGAGAGGGCAGAAGGTGGGGCACGTTTGAACAATCAATGCAAATCAGGGGGCAGGGAATCAAACCCACAACCTCACAGATACGATTCACACTTAGGATGCCTGCACTGCCTGTGGCTGGTCCCAGGCTACTGCTGGCCTTGCACCCTCTGCACTGTGGCTATATCCGGGCAGGGCCCCAGTAGCTGGCCTGTAAGGTTGGGGAGGGTTTGGAGCAGCTCCTGGCAGGGGAGGTCAGATCAGTGGGCCCACTTGCATGTCTGTGGCTGCAGCATTCCAGCCCTCTCCCCATGGATGGAGACCAGGCTGTGGAATAAGGTGCCAGGGTGCATGGCAGAATTTGACCCAGGCGCCAAGCCTGCAGCACAGCTGGTACCCGCTGCGAGCCCATCACTCTGGGATTCTGGGATTCAGCAATAACCTCCAGTTGCTTAGAAATGCTAGGCCAGCCCATCTTGCTGGCAGAAAGCGGGTCCAGCCAGCACGGCCATGAGCATCTCTCCTGCTACACCAAAAAGCCCCCGGCTGGGCTTTGTGGCTGGGTGGGGGGGGGTGTGTGGAAAAGGCTGGTGGGGGTTAAGGCAGGTTCCGACCAGCCGGGCTTGTGCGACTCCGTGAAGAGGTGCAGGTGGAGTTAAGGCAGGTTTGTTGCTGTGTTGGGAAGCGGGGTGGTGGAGTGGTGCAAATCCAGTGCAACATGCAAGCCCTGGTGAAACTGGGTGTGTCAGCCCCCCCGGGAACTCTTGGCCCCACCAAGCCTCCAGTGTCAACCCCAGGTAATCCAGACACTTCCCTCCCCGCCAAGTCCCCCCAGCCACAGATGTCAACGTACATTTTTAAAAACGGTTTACAAAAGAGTTGTTATTTTGCATGAAAGCGAATACCTGGGTCTCGTAACAATACTGTTTATTTTAGCAAAACAACACCAAAAAAACCCCCAAAACCTTCCGCCGCCTCCATCACTAGTTCTGGTTGCTTCTGTTTTTGTTTGTTGTTTGCTGGCAAAATAAGTTAACACTAAATAACAATAAGGAAACATTCAACATTATAGTTACTATACATATATTTATATTATATATGTACACACAGTTAGCGCGGTCTGAGCGTTAGAGGCTGAGCAGGCGCTGGCGGCAGGGGAGAGCTGGCAGAAAGCAATCAATAGCAGCCCAACCCCTTTCCCGCAGTCCCTTGTCCCCTTAGCCCACATCTGAGCCTATTTGACAACACGCAGGCAGTGGGATGAAATGCCCTCTGCTAGCCATCGGGTCCTGGCCTGACTGCTCAGTGCAGGGCGCTCCCATGGGATGACACTGGGCAGCACCAGTCTGAGAGATCTCCAGGGTCTGTCTGTACCCAGCAGCCTTGAGACTAATTGCAGCTGAGGTTAACCCTGAAATCAGCCCCCCCCCCCCCCGAGGGAGTGAGGGGGCTCCCAAGAGGGAGATCCTTAAAGGGCCAAAGCTAAGGCTGGTACTCGGCACAGATTCGAACCTGCAGCTGACCAGATCGGGCATGAGCTGACATTTTCACCGCTTCCTCCCAAAGGGCGTGAGGCAAAGCAGGACCTTAGCAGCCCCAAGCTGGTCACACTCAGCAGCTGGCAGGAGCCACTGGGTCCTTTTGTCAGCTCTTTGCACTGTTTTAATTAAGCCTGTGCCTAGCTGGCATGCCTTCTGGCAGGAGGGCTCCTTTACAGCATGGCTGCCAAGTCAGACCCCTGGCAGGGTGGTGCCATAATGATATTAAGGAACCCTCATGCTCCTGCTTCTAAGGTGGGTTGGCACAAGCACCCCTGGGGAAACTGAGTCACAGAACACCACTTGCTTGAGCTGAGTGTCTGGCAGGATTGGAACCCGCGACTTCCTGGCTCCCAGTCGGTTGCCATGCTAAGCTAGGCCCTTCTGCCAGATCTCCCCCACCCATAGGGGTGCAGCTCGCCCACAAGGTGTGGCAGGGATGACTCATTTCACAGTCACAAACCAAGAATGGGGGTGGGGGGGTGCAAAGTGGAGCTTGCGCCTCATCCGTGCCCCCCCCCCCCCCAGCCTCCAAGTCACTGTGGCAGAACTTCCCCCAGTCAGCCCTATTTCTGGCAGAGCGGCTTTTGCTCTGACCAGGCCATTAAACAGACAAAAACCACAGGCTGGCTTGGCTCTCCAGGGTGCTCGCTGCTGGGACTAAAGGAGAACAGATGAAGGGGAGAAAGGAAAGAGTCTGGGAGAGGCTCTAGGGGGAACGGGGCGTCCCGCTGAGCCATAAGGGATAGCGCTGCAGGCCTATGACACGCACCATCACGCTGGGCTGGGAGGGACACTGGGGCAGGCACAGCTCTGGCTAACAGACAAGATGCACACGGCAGATCTGAGCTTTTATTAAATAAAATATATTAACATAAATTCGTTTCAGTCGCTCGCCAAGAAGCCCCTATTTGTGTCCCACGCGTCTGGCTCCCTCCTCTCCCGGGAGACTGCCAGTAACTCGCCAGCTGTGCGCGGGAATCTCACGTGTGTCTCACCCAGCCACGAGAATCTGCACCGTCCCCGCAGGCTCGCAAGCCCAGGGGCTGGGCCTGTGTGGCGCTGAGTGGCTAAGGTGCTGGGTGCCGCTGGCGTGTGCCGAGCTGGGGGAGCGCAAGCTGCTCAGCCAGCCAGGGGGTCATCTCCAGTTCAGGGGAAAGCTCTATGCTAAGATCACACTCCAATCCCTGGGCTCCTGTCAGGGCGGCTGGGGGGAACCAGCCGCGATGTCAATGGCGCGGTTTAGGATGGTGCACAGTTGTAGGCGTCAGGGAGCAGAAATATCCACAGGGGTCTCTACCCCCTGGCTTGCTGCTACATCGCACCCCCCGCCCCAGCTTTTGGCTCTGGGATCCGCACCACAACCACCCTCCCCACTAGACACTCCGCATGTTCCTGGCCCAGGTTTGCGAAGCGTCTATGCTATTTTGTGCTGTACGGAAGGGATTTTTGTTCCCCCATCCACAGCTGCTCCTCCTCCCCCTCTGCAGGCCAGACTGGTGGTGTTCTGCAAGACCCACCATTTCTCCCACTGGACGGGAGGGAAGGTGTCACCTGGGAATTGTCGCCATTCGGGGGGGGCCCATTTGATCTCCATTTGCTATACAGACCGAGCTGGGTTATGGGAGATTTTTGTGCCCAAATCGGAGGAGTCTCTCGTGGCCGAGGCAAGAGTTGGATTTGCTGGAGAAATGGGGTCTATTCTAATTTAGAAAGTGGATCATTGTCAGGGCCGCCCCTCCTCCTGCCTCTCCCTCCAGACCTTGGTCACCTCCCCACTCTCAGAACTTGGCCACCTTTCCTGATGAACTTAAGTTTCTGGACTCAAGGCAAGAGATGCAAACTCTTGTCAGTTTCACTGAGTCAGTTTCAACACCATTTGTAATTGAACCCACTGGGGCCTTGCCAGGGACTCAGTGACTTCCAGCTGCAACCTGTTCCCAACCCACAAGGACCCTAGACTCCCTCCTGCACTGGGGTGGGAGGCCCAGGACTGGGCTACAATCTCTAAGCCCAGCCCCAGCGCAGGAAAGTAAAATCCCTGCCTCCAGCTGCAGGGTCTGCTTTCTCTCCACTCCCACCAGCCCGCTTGGCTGCGCCCCTCTCCCGAGCTCTGGGGAAGCTTTCGGCACTCCCAGGAGAGCAGCCGTAACCCGCGTGGGCACTGGATCATGGGGCTACTCCAGCACCACGTCACAACAGCTGCCTGGGCGGACTCCCTGTTACTGGCTCTCCCCACCAAGTTCTGTGCATCCTTAACTTCTCCATGTGCTAAAGAGATAAGGGGAGCTCAGCACCTCAGAGGCCTAAAAGCATCCCAGGCCAGCGTGGACCCAAAGGGCCGCTCTAGAGGCAACCCAGGGCAGCTCAGCACCTGGCAGGATCAGCTCATGGGGAGCAGGGGTGTTTGGGGGTTGGCTTGGCAGTGAGATACCAATTGGAGAAGGAACCCGGGGCCTGGCCCTGGCTGATTCCCCCCCCCCCACACACACACACTCCTGCCTTCTGGAATCTCCCCCCACCCCCGAGCAGCCGCTGCTCCCGGCATTTCCAAAGTGGAAGGAACTTTGGCTGAACATTCCAGAACCTTCAGGCTGCGAATGTTCCATCCAGCAAAGGGGTGCCGGGGTGAGGGGGGGGCAGAGGGGTGTGATGAAGGGCAGCTGCCAGGCTGGAGAGGAAGGCCTGGGGGAGGGAGGCAGATTTCCACTCGTGATATGGAGGAAAGGCACAAAGTCAAGAGGGGTCAAACAGGGTCATAGCAAAGTGGTAAAGCTCCCCCCCCCCAACACACACACATCCCCCCTCCCATCCCCAAAGCTGCTGTGAACACAAGGGTGTGAGCACTGATCCAGGGCAGCCCTGAGCAAACAGCTGTGGGGGGAGGGGGGCCTCAAATGGAACATCCGCCTCCAGGGGCCCATGTGCTCAGCCCCCTCTCCCCCCGTCTTCTGCCAACACCCACAGAAACAAACTGAACTGGTGTCAGTTCAGCTGGGTCATCCCCTAACCCGGTTCCCAATTCCCAGGCCCCTCTCCCCCTCTCTCTCTCTCCCTCTCTTTCCGGAGCCTTGCTCTGTCCTCCTGGCCCTGCCTGCTCCCCACCCCAGTGAGGAGGGGTGGGGAAAAATAATGAGTGGGGGGCTGTGTGTGCAAACGCACAAGCACGTGTGTGCTGGGTAGGGTTGTGTGCGCGCAAAGGCACGATTGTGTGCACATGTGACTGTGTGCACGAGTGCGCAAAGGCAAGAGGGCGTGTGCTTGGGTGTGCCAACACGAGGGCCTGTGCACAAGTGTGTGTGTACCTGTGTGCAAAGGCGTTGTGTGTGGCTGAGCGCACGAGGGTGCGTTCTGTGCCAGCACGTGCACAAAGTCCTGGGGGTGTGCTCAGGGGGTGAAGGGAGGTCTGCCTGGAGAGAGGACAGGGCGCAGCCCCCTTAGCCTCACCATTCCCAATGCTGCCAGGGCAGGTATCTCTCCCCGATCCTCCTGCCCCACCAGGGACCTGGGGCTTTATCCAAGTCTGGAATCCCTAGGCCTCTCCCGCACCCACAGCAGGGACCCCTCCTCAGCTGTGGCTGGGAGAGGCCTGGCAGTTCTTTCTCATGGTTTCGGGGGGCTCCTTGGTGCAGGAGCAGAGTGGGTGCCCAGCCCTCCTGCTGATCCAGACCCCAGGGAGGCTGTGCAACTGGCACAATGCTCCAGTGCCTGCCCCCATTGCTTCTAGGGCAGCTAACGGGCCTGATCCTGAGAGGGACTGAGGCTGCCGGGGGAGGGGCTGCAGGGGTGTTGGGACAGCTGCTCCTAGTCTCAGCAACTGGGGTGTTTGCACTCCCCTCCCCCCCAGTGCCCATCCAGTCAGAGCCCTTTAACCACCTCTTTGCTTCACAGTGAGTTACCTGCCTGGGGACCCCACTGGCCCCTGCCTCCTCCCCTCCCCCACTCTCCTCTCCATTCCTACTTTCCCTGCTCCCTCTCTCCTCCTTTTCCTTCCTGGCTCCCTTCCCCCTTCCCCCCTCTCCTGTGGGGAATGTTCCATTCGGATCTGGCCCCCTCGGCCCGAACGAGGGGGCGCACACGAGTCGGGTGCAGACCCGGCTTGGGGGAGGGGCAGGCCTGGATCTCCGCTTGCATAGGAATGTCCCTGCTACCCCATCCGGATCCAAGCAGCCCAGCCCCACCCCCAGGACTCATCACCATCAGCCCTCCCATCCCCCGGGGCCAGACACACGTGGCGGAGGGGGGCGTGAACACTGTGTTAGTGGCCAAGGCTCTTCCCCTCCCCCGTAGGGCAGGAGATGAGGAGTGGCGGGGGAGGGGAAAGAGGGCTGGTGCGGGGGGGGGGGGTGACGATGGTGGAGGAATGGGGTTGGGGGTAAAGTGGCGGGCCTGGCGGGCGACCCCAGCTTCCTCCTCCCCCCACCCCACTCAGGCTTTCTTGGGCGGGGGGGCCAGTTTGATGATCTCTTCTTCGGAGGGCTGCCGGATGATGTCTGCAGAGAGAGAGGGGAGGAGCATGAATGGGGGGACTGCCCCCCTGGCCCTGCACTTACCCCATCGGCTGTATCGCTGGCTTGCCATGGGCTCTGTTGGGCTGTCGCCCCCCTGGTGGGGTCCCACACAGCAGCTACTGCAGCTGCAGACTAAGAGAGGCTGCTGAGTGCACCCTCGGGCGCCAGGCCCAGGAGTGGGGGTCTAGGCCCGGGAGCCAAGCTCTGGGGCCTTTGATACATGTGGGGTTCAGACTGGGGAACCCCAGGAATGGCTCCCCTTTCTCTGCTGCCCACAGACCCACTCGGGGTTGCCCACAGAGGAAAGGTGGGTCCTGAGACCATAGAGATCAAGGGCAGGTGGGGGACTCACTCCCCGAAGGATGCTCAGCACCCCTGGGAACCGGGGGGCTTGGTGGGTGGGGCGGGATTAGGAGCTAATTGCCAGTTCCCCACAGAGCCGTGTCCAGCTCTCTCTCCCCTGCCTGGCTGGGTCACCTGGCCTCAGTGCTGCCTGCCGGGTTTGTGCTCCCAGGATGGCAGGGGCAGAGTTAACTCCGGACAGCGGGAAGGTGGCCCCATCCCAGGCCCTGGGGTCAGGTTCCCAGGCCCAGGCCAATTGCCCCAGGAGAGCGGTGGCCTGGCCAGTCACCCCACCCCCACCCTTAGCCAGGTTGCCCAGAGAGATGCTGCTGCTACTTGAATCCCAAGGAGCAAGCCCTGCTGGCCACTGCCAGGTGTCGCGGGAAGAGGGGGGACTGTCCTGATTACTGGGGTGTCATTCTGCTGGGGCCTGGAGGGGGAGCCGAGGCAATCACAGTGGGGGAGGGCAGAAAAGATCAGCCCTGTCTCCCTATTGCCTGTCAGTCATCCTGCCCCCCCCAAAAAAAACCCCAGTCTTGCACACTGCACCCCCATGTCCTGGGAGCTGGCAATCGCCCACGACCCCAGCATCTGGACTTTCCCAAGACCCCCCCAGCAGGGACCAGCACCCCACAGCACCTGCTGTCCCTCCAGCAGCACCCAGGAAGGGACGCGGGGGGCACCTCACACTCCACACTGAGGGGAGGAGGCACGGAGCCTTCCCTGCCCCACGGGTGGGGATGGTCTTGCCCTGGGTGCGTGTAGGGGGCTCTGACCTTTGTACTTCTTGGCGCTGGGGATGCGGGTCAGCTTGGTGTCCACCTCGTCCTCCTCGGAGATCTTCAGCACCTGGGTGCGGTACGCCACCACCGCCGTCAGCAGGTCCGGGCGCCGCGAGATCTCAAAGATGTGCTCGATGTACGAGAGGTTGTCTGTGTGGGCACAGCACGGGGGGTGAGGGCCTGGCCGGGGCAGGGCCTGGCAGGGCTGGGGGTGGGGTAAGAGCCCGGTGGGGATGCGACAAGAGATGCTGTGCTCAGTCTGTGCCGTGTGTTGGGAAACCAGCAGTCCCGCCAATCAGTGGGGATCTCTACTTAGGGCAAAGGCTGACAAAGCTGGGGGGCTGCGGGTTGGGATTTGGGGGAACCGGCAGAGCTGGGAGGAGCCCAGGTCTGGGGCAGCGGGGGGCTGTGGGTCGGGATTTGGGGGAACCGGCAGAGCTGGGAGGAGGAGCCCAGGTCTGGGGCAGTGGGGGGCTGAGGGTCGGGATTTGGGGAAACCGGCAGAGCTGGGAGGAGGAGCCCAGGTCTGGGGCAGTGGGGGGCTGAGGGTCGGGATTTGGGGAAACCGGCAGAGCTGGGAGGAGGAGCCCAGGTCTGGGGCAGCGGGGGGCTGCGGGTCGGGATTTGAGGGAACCGGCAGAGCTGGGAGGAGGAGCCCAGGTCTGGGGCAGTGGGGGGCTGCGGGTCGGGATTTGAGGGAACCGGCAGAGCTGGGAGGAGGAGCCCAGGTCTGGGGCAGTGGGGGGCTGAGGGTCGGGATTTGGGGAAACCGGCAGAGCTGGGAGGAGGAGCCCAGGTCTGGGGCAGCGGGGGGCTGCGGGTCGGGATTTGAGGGAACCGGCAGAGCTGGGAGGAGGAGCCCAGGTCTGGGGCAGCGGGGGGCTGCGGGTCGGGATTTGGGGAAACCGGCAGAGCTGGGAGGAGGAGCCCAGGTCTGGGGCAGCGGGGGGCTGCGGGTCGGGATTTGGGGGAACCGGCAGAGCTGGGAGGAACCCAGGTCTGGGGCAGCGGGGGGCTGCGGGTCGGGATTTGGGGGAACCGGCAGAGCTGGGAGGAGGAGCCCAGGTCTGGGGCAGCGGGGGGCTGCGGGTCGGGATTTGGGGAAACCGGCAGAGCTGGGAGGAGGAGCCCAGGTCTGGGGCAGTGGGGGGCTGCGGGTCGGGATTTGGGGAAACCGGCAGAGCTGGGAGGAGGAGCCCAGGTCTGGGGCAGCGGGGGGCTGCGGGTCGGGATTTGGGGGAACCGGCAGAGCTGGGAGGAGCCCAGGTCTGAGGCAGCGGGGGGCTGCGGGTCGGGATTTGGGGGAACCGGCAGAGCTGGGAGGAGCCCAGGTCTGAGGCAGCGGGGGGCTGTGGGTCGGGATTTGGGGGAACCGGCAGAGCTGGGAGGAACCCAGGTCTGGGGCAGCGGGGGGCTGCGGGTCGGGATTTGGGGGAACCGGCAGAGCTGGGAGGAACCCAGGTCTGGGGCAGCGGGGGGCTGCGGGTCGGGATTTGGGGGAACCGGCAGAGCTGGGAGGAGGAGCCCAGGTCTGGGGCAGCGGGGGGCTGCGGGTCGGGATTTGGGGAAACCGGCAGAGCTGGGAGGAGGAGCCCAGGTCTGGGGCAGTGGGGGGCTGCGGGTCGGGATTTGGGGAAACCGGCAGAGCTGGGAGGAGGAGCCCAGGTCTGGGGCAGCGGGGGGCTGCGGGTCGGGATTTGGGGGAACCGGCAGAGCTGGGAGGAGCCCAGGTCTGAGGCAGCGGGGGGCTGCGGGTCGGGATTTGGGGGAACCGGCAGAGCTGGGAGGAGCCCAGGTCTGGGGCAGTGGGGGGCTGCGGGTCGGGATTTGGGGAAACCGGCAGAGCTGGGAGGAGGAGCCCAGGTCTGGGGCAGCGGGGGGCTGTGGGTCGGGATTTGGGGGAACCGGCAGAGCTGGGAGGAACCCAGGTCTGGGGCAGTGGGGGGCTGCGGGTCAGGATTCAGGGCAGCCCAGTAGCATGTCACATGTCTCCTGGCTGGGCCTGCTGAGTCACTGTCTCTCCTGAGAAGTGGGACAGGCTGGGCTGCTTTCACCTTCAGCTCTCCCTGGGCTGGTAGAGACACTGTGGGTGGGGGGCGGGGCTGGCAAGCTGCTTCCTGGCGTGGCTGGTTCTGTGCTGTCCGGGGGGTGCTGCAAAGCGCCATGTGGAGACAGGGGCCATGCCCCAGGCACAGAGCTCCTGAGATCAGCCCTTGGCAGGTGTGAGTCAGCACGGGACCCTAGGCTACATGGGGCTTTGGCCATTTCCACCAGGCTCTGAGGTACCAAGTCCCAGCATGCACTGGGCTCCCCATGGATTCTCAGTGTGGGGGGGGGGGCCACATCACTTTGCTTGGAAGCCGCAGGCAGGAATTGGGAGGGGCACCTGCCTCCCCCCAACGGGGCGCCCCTCACACAGGGGTGGGAGCCTTCGAGTGATCTGCAGTGTTGGGGACCCAGTCTGCTTAGGCAGGTGGGTGCTGTCCTATGAAATATAAAGGCATCGGGAGGTAGGAACCCAGGTGTCCTGGCCATGTTCTAGAGGGGAGAATCAAATGTGATAGGGGACTATTTCCCATTCCCCGACCTGACCTCTTGTGCCGCATCGGTGACACCTGTGAGACAACTGACAGGTCCCACCCCAGAAGTAGCCGCACCTAGGGATCCCTGCATGTCGGCTGCAAGTTACCCCCGTCAAAGAAATAAACTATGGAAATATCCGTCCTCGCCTGTCATTCGCTGAGGGCTGGTTCCATGCCCAGGGCACAAAATACACACGAGCCATGGCTCCGAGAGAGAGCTACAGGGGAGGGAAGCGGAGAGGGAGAGGGACGGATCGTGGAGCCATCCATCCATCCACCCATTGGACTATCTGTCCCTCCCTACTCGGACACCCATCGCAGTATGGCCAGGGACACAGCCCCAGAGAAGCGTGGACAGAACAATAACTGTGTCGGGCAGCCTGGACACTGGGGCTCACAAAACAGCCACAGCATCCCGGCTTGGACACTGGGGTCAGACCTGTGGGGCACGTGTGGAGCTGTGTGCAGGGGTGGCTAGCGGGCTGGGCCAGAGCTGTGCCTGCTCTTACCTTTGTCCAGTTTGTTGTGCTTTTCCAGGAAGCTGAACCAGTCCTTGCACGTGGTGATCTCCTCGTGCTTCTCACTAGGGATGTCCTCCTTGCACGCCGACTTCAGCTGGTCCAGGTCCTCGTTGGTGATGTTCTCTGCCAGCTCCTCCAGCAGGCTGCTGTACTCTGCCATTTCTGCAGAGGGCGCACAGGGACAGCGGCATGGTTAGACCCAGCCCTGGTAGGCTGGTTACCAACCCGAGCTGGAACTCCAGAGCCATCTCAACCTGCCAACAGCACCAGGGTGCTGAGCTGTCCCGTCCACTGGACGGTTCGGGGCAGCCGCTTCCGGCCCTGCAGGATTTAGGGGATTACTAGGGGACCCAGTGCAATGAGGGAAGAAGGGGCAGGAAGAGATGGGTTCGGGGCAGAGCAGGAGGGATTGGGAAAGAGGTGGAGTGGGGAGGTGTGGGGGCAGAGCAGGAGGGGCATGGGGAAGAGGTGGAGTGGGGAGGTGTGGGGGCAGAGCAGGAGGGATTGGGAAAGAGGTGGAGTGGGGAGGTGTGGGGGCAGAGCAGGAGGGACATGGGGAAGAGGTGGAGTGGGGCAGGAAGAGGCGGGGTGGGGGCAGAGGCAGGGGTTGCTGCAGACCCTGTACTCCCTAGCCTAGGCACAGTGCTGCCGGTTGCAGCCAATTGGGAAGGTTTCAGCCCCATGCAATTAATTTTGGGTGATCTAGGCCCAGGTCCCACATGTCCACTTTAGAAATGCTGGGCCCCAAGCCCAGATACATTAACACTGTCACTGGGCTCTGTCCCCTGGAGGTGCCCAGGATCGGAGCCCAGGGCTCCACTGTTCCAGTCCCTGCCCTGGACAATTGGAACAGAGACGACAAGCAGGGTGATCCCAGGATGCCCAGCACAGTGCCTCCCGCCCCCTCTGAGCACCACTGCACGTCTCCCTCAAGAGGGATTAGCAGAGCGCCCCAAGATGGCTTATGTGTTTCTATTGGTGGTGCCCACTCACAATGCCTCAGTGCACAGGGACATTTATTCCGCACATGGATGGAAAAGATTAGTCACACTGGTGGCTGCCTTTAAAAATTAAACCCTTAGTGGACAGATTCAGCAGCTGCTATTCCTGCCCTCCCCTGTCATCGCGGCATTGGGAGCCAGCAGCGCCAGTGAAGGATGCATCCTGGCTGAGATGACAGAGGAGGGCAGGGTTAGCAGCTCCCACCCACTGACCTGGCCTCCCCTTTCCCCCAAAATCAGTCCAGGGGGGCCTCCACCCCACCCCCTTGTGCAGTGCTTGAGATGTGCGGGGGTGGGTGGGTTGTGGGTAACGCACCCAACAGGGAGCCCAGCTAGCTCGGTCATCCTGCCCCAGCTTTTCAGACTCAGCCTCTGACGCTGTGTGCCGTCCCGCCAAGCCCTGCGTGCTCCACCCAACCCCCTTCTGCAGATGGGGAAAGCAATGGCAGAGCTGGGACCTGGCCCCTGGTGTCCTTAGCCCCCAAGCCCATCCCCAGGGTGATGCCAGCCCATGGGGGTATGTGCTGATCATACACTCGCCGGCTCCTTGCAGCAACCGTCTATGAGGCTTCCTCCGAGCCTGAGAGAACCCCAAGGCCTATCTGGGCCCAATGACCCCACTGCAGATTCCCCCTTGTCTTCATTTCACCAGGGGCCTGTTGCCTCATTGCCACACACAGAGGGCACATGAAGGAGGATGCTCCAGCCACAGACAAGGAGGACCAGAAGAGCAGGAGGGCAGTAGGCAGGCAAAACTTCACTGCAAAGGAGGGCTGGGAGGCAGGGCCTGCTTCACCCAGGAGACGGCAGGGCCAAAGTCCTTCCATGGCCCCCATTCCATGGCTCCCTTCATGGCCAAACCTTGCCCCTACAGCAGCCTACTACTGCCGTGCAGCTGGAGGAGCGCCACAATAGCAGTGGAGGCCTGTGCTTTGAGGTGGAGCAGGTTCAGGTCCTACTTAGACCATGGGACCTGGTGTACTAAGCCTGCAATGCCATGGGCCCAGACTGCCATGGTCTGTGCCACTGAGCGACACCCTCTCCAATCAGGGAACAGATTGGATCCAGTCATGGGACAGGCTCCCTGCGGTCTCTGGGAGGCTGTAGTACATGTCTGATTGTTTGAACTCCGTGGGTTGTGTCTGTGTCCAACACCAGGTGGAGGGTGCTAGGAACCTGGGGAGACTCTTCTGAGGAGAGACAGAAGAGATTAGAATTGTTCCCACGGGCAGCAGGTGAAGGCCCAGCTAAAGAAGGCAAGCCCCAGCCCTGCCCCTTCTGCTTGAGGCCCCTCCCCTCGAACCAAGTCCCGCCCACCCCTAGCCCAATACTTCCTAGCCACCTGGAGTATTGTGTATTGGGGTTGTAGATATAGATCTTGTTGTTATAGTAACTGAGCTAGGTCACTAAGGGTCAGCCCAGCTGGTTTGGGCTGGTTCTAGTTCTGTTATGAAATAAATGGACACCTGCAACTGCTCAAGCGCTCTGGCTGTGTCTACATTGGCACCCTTTTCCGGAAAAGGGATGCTAATGAGACACTTCGGAATTGCAAATGCCCCGGGGATTTAAATTTTCCCCGTGGCATTTGCATGAACATGGCTGCCACTTTTTTCCGGCTTGGGGCTTTGCCGGAAAAAAGCACCAGTCTAGACAGGGATCTTGTGGAAAATAAACCCTTTTCCAGAAGATCCCTTATTCCTACTTAAAATCAGCAATAAGGGATCTTCCGGAAAAGGGTTTATTTTCCACAAGATCCCTGTCTAGACTGGCGCTTTTTTCCGGCAAAGCCCCGAGCCGGAAAAAAGCAGCAGCCATGTTCATGCAAATGATATAACATGGAGGGCTGGGGTTGCCGCGCTGCAGCCCCAGCCTTCCCCAGTGTCCAGGGAGCAGGGCTGCCCCACATCCCTCCCTGGTGGCTAAGCATGTAGGTAGTGTTAGGAAGGCTATGCCTTCCCTTGCCTACATTACTGGCCATCCATGCCTGTTCGCCTAAGAGGGGGATGAGATAAAATCCTGAATGGGATGATGGGAGAGCCGATGCGTCTGTTTTCCCTGTTTCTAAACAGTAAACAAGAGGCAGTCTCTGACATCAGAAAGGGGGAATCGGAAAAGTGATCAAAGGAAAAGCTTTTTGACAGAACATGTGATTAGCCTGTTCCTTCCTCTCAGCAAGGGGATGTGCTGAAAGGTGAATGATCAGATAGCAGGATGGTTACTAGTGGAGATCCTCTAGCATCAGTCTTCATATTTTTATGAATAACCTTGCAGGAAATTCGCGGATGGTTCAAAGTTGGGAGGCATCGTCCATACAGAGGAGGGCCGGAATATTACACAAGAATTGCTGGATGACCTTGAAGTGACAGAAATGGGATGAAATTCAATTGTACAAAGTGCGAAGTCATGTACTTAGGGGCTCATGATAATAATTTCCACTATAAGCCGGCGGCTTATCAGTTGGAAGCGACAGAGGAGGCGGAGAGAATTGAATTTAGAGCATTAAAGGAGGGTAATATAATTAGTGCCAATCAACATGGGTTTATGGAATACAGCGCCTGTCAGACGAACTCGATACCTTTTTTTGATGAGATTACATGTTTTCTTGATAAAGGTAATAGTGTTGCTGTAAGATACCTAGACTTCTCTACGGCGTTTGACGTGATCCCCCCTGACATTTTGATTAAAAAAACACGCTAGCGAATTAACAGTGCACACAGTAAATGGGTTACAAGCTGGCTCAGGGATGTTACTGTAAACGGAGAGTTATCATCACCCAGGTGAGTTTTCAGGGAGAGTCCTGTAGGGATCAGTTCTTCACCCTGCATGATTTGATATTTTTATCAATCACCTGAAAGAAAACATAAAATCCACCTCTGATGAAGTGGGCAGCGAACACAAAAATTGGGGGAGGGCTACAAGAAGAAGGCAGGCCACTGTCGTAGCAGTCTGGATTGCTTGATAAACTGGGTGCAAGCACACAACATGCATTTTAATAGGGCTCCATGTAGGAACAAAGAATGTAGCCGTACTGACAGGATGGGGGACTCTACCCTGGGAAAGCAGGGACTCTGAAAAAGATTTGGGGGTTGTGGTGGATAACTAACATGTTCTTCCAGTGCAACGTTTTGGCCAGAAGAGCTAATGCCATCCTGGGGTGAGTAAACGGGATGGAGCAGAGAAGAAGCCGAGAGGTGATTTTACTTCTCTATCCGGCACTGGTGTGATGGCCACTAGAATCCTATGGCTAGTTCTGTCTTCACCATTCAAGGAGGATGGTGATAGCGGGGAGGGGTCAGGGAAGAGACAGGGTTAGCAAACCTGCCTGACTGACTCAGGAGCTCGATCTGTTTAGCTTAACAGAGAGAAGACGAAGGGGGTGACTTGCTCCCAGCCTGTCCGTCGAGGTCGCACATTTCGTGTCAGGCTTTTCAACCTGGCAGCGAAATGTTGCGCACGATGCAATGGCTGGAAGTTGAAGTGGGACAAATGCAGGCTAGAAACAAGGAGCACGTTTTTAATGGTGGGGGGTAATTAACCATTGGAACACCACAGCAAGAGCTGACGAGCTTCCAGGAGGGAGAGTGAAGCACTAAGGGGTAGTGTAAGCCCTGGGAGACCCCCTTGGGAATACTGTGGCCAGTTCTGGCTGCCTACATTCAAGGAAGATTAATTTGACCTGGAACAGGTGCAGTGCAGAGCTACTGGGATGGATGTGGAGAGGAGGCTGGAAGACTGGGGCAAGACTCAGCTTTAGCATGAAGGAAGCTGAGAGGGGCTGTGATTGCTCTCTCTAAATTCACAGGGGGTTAATACCTGGGTGGAGGAAGAGCTATTAGGCTAAGGACAATGTTGGCATGAGAACAAGTAGATATCAATGGAGGAACAAATTCAGACTGGGAATTAGAAGACGGTATTTGTCGGGAGCAGGGCAGGGGGGAGGGATTCTGGAACAGCCGGCCTATAGAAGCTGGGGGAAGGGAGCAATTAATTTTGAGAGAGCAGGGTACATTCATGAGTACAGTTGAGTGATGGGGTTACTTGCAATGGTGGAGAGCAGGGCTGAGCAGCTCACCTCTGTCACTAAAAGCTCATGCTTCAGGGTTTCAGCCTGAGAGGGTCAGGAAGGGATTCACCTTTCCCCGCTACCCCTTCAAGGTATTCTCTAATTGTCTTTGATATCATCTTCCTCTGAAGCATCACCAATGGCCACTTCTAGGGAGAGGGCACTGAATGGGGAGGGCCAGGGCTGACGTTGAACTTTCTCTCTCTTGGGTGCCTAGCTGGCTGGTCCTCGCTCTCCCTATATGTGGAGTCAGGAAGGAACTTGCCCTCTGCTTAGACCGGCAGTGACCTGGGAGGAGGGGGGGGGGGTATAGAGTTCATCTTCCTCACTTGCTGGGATTATCTGGGTATTTCTTAATCACCGAGGCTACGTCTACATGATTTTCCGTAAATGCTTAAAACAGAACAGTTTTCCATTATAAGTATTTCTGGAAAAAGAGCGTCTACATTGGCAGGATGCTTTTCCGGAAAAGCCCTTTTTCCGGAAAAGCGTCCGTGGCCAATGTAGACGCGCTTTTCCGGAAAAAAGCCCCGATCGCCATTTTCACAATCGGGGCTTTTTTGCAGAAAAGACTACTGTGCTGTCTACACTGGCCCTTTTCCGGAACAGTTTTCCGGAAAAAGGACTTTTGCCCGAGCGGGAGCAGCATAGTTTTTCTGGAAAAGCAGCTGATTTCTTACAGTAGATCGTCAGTGCTTTTCCGGAAATTCAAGGGGCCAGTGTAGACAGCTCGCAGCTTATTCTGGAAAAGCGGCTGATTTTCCGGAATAAGTGGCCCAGTGTAGACACAGCCCCAGGGTATGTCTACACTACAGAGCTGTGTTGGAAAAGTGGCCATTTTTCCAACAAAACCTGAGTTACGCCCACACTGCAATCGCGTTCTTCCGAAAGTACATTGAAAGAACAGAGGGGTTTTTCTGGCGTTGGTAATCCTCTTTCTATGAGGAAGAAGCCTTTTTCCGAAAGAGGAAGAGGGAGTTCTTTCTAAAGAAGAGGAAAGAGGAAGAAGTACAGGTGCCCTGGTGGCCACTCTGCACATAGTATTCACCAGGGCTTGACAAACCGCGGCGAAAGCCAGCCCCGCACTGTGCATGCACAAGCGCTGGTAAACGGGGCGCTGGGCTGAAATCTACTCACCATGGGCGAGTAGATTCAATAGATTGTCGAGCCCTGGTAATCACAGCTTAAATGTGAGATAGCATCCCTTCAGTGTGTACACTATCTGTCAAAAAAGCAGATCGCTTTTTTGATGCACTTTTGTGTGTGGATGCTCTCTTTCAGAAGAAGCTTTTTCGGACCACTCCGGTAAACCAGCAGTTGACAAAGGCTTCCCTTGTCGACGGTGCCGCATCTGGACCACTGCGCTGTGCCAGATCAGCTGATTGTCGGCACACCGTGGCGGCCATTTTTAGTTTAACGAAGCGGGGAATTAAATAATCCCCGCTTCATTGACTATGTCGAGTAAACTACTTTACATGGCTCCGTCAATGGAGCCATGTAGTCTAGACACACCCTGAGTGCTGGTGCAGTTGATGGCTTGTGCTATGAAGAAAATTAGACGAGATGATTTGTAGTCATTATATTGCCTTAAACTCTTAAGGTAGTGGGGTCCACGGGGAGACCAGAGACTTTGTGAGTAACCCCATACTCTGTAATAAAAAGCCAAGTGGCCAGAACTCTATAGGCAAGGAATGGTCTCTCCGAGGAGGAGTGAGATGTCCCTTGGGCACAGGATATTGGGGGGCAGCCACTGGGCAGTATTTTCCAGATGTTGCCCTTGGCAGTAGGCACAATTCCGGGCAGAGATGGTTGGTGTGTTATGAAAAGAAAAACAAGATCCCCAGGGATTTCCACACCGGCAGCTGGACTCGCCTCAGCTCTGTCACTTCCACTCAGCAATTCCAGCAGACGCCGACCGGTCTTTCTTATGCACAGGATTAAAGGGCAGGTTTGACAGGTCTGCCACCCGCCCACGCAGCTCACTCTGAGCGCCAGGGCCCTTTGGGTGCCGACTCCGGCAAAGCGTTCAAAGGAACAGGCTGTCAGGCAGTAGCAGCACATAAGCAGCATAGAGCAGACATATGTGATAAGCATGAGGATGTGTAGAGATATTGAGGGCGGTGGGTGTCTCCCTATAGGAGTTTGCCTATGGATGCAAGTGCATGAGAATGGCTACCAGGTGAACGTCCTGCAGAGCAAGGGAAAATCTCTTTGCTCCAACTCCATTTACAGCCACTCCAGGAGCTTGTTCCTATCTTAAAGCCAAAAGCTTGGGCTGCTGGGTTCGCCACAGCACTGAACTTGTTCTCTTGACATTTCCTTGGCCCTAGCAAACGCCTCTGCACTGCTTCCAGGTCAGCACCCTCCTCCCCCCCCTCCCCGCCCCGAGGCCCTGTATTCCACTCGGAGGCCCAGGCGTGAGAGCAGAATTCAAATCCCGGGGCTGGCTCCAGGATCTGTGCAGAGGTGTAGGGCCTGGAGTCCCAACCACAACAGGGTTCTATCTGCATGGTTTTGCACTAGTGGGCGTGGAGGATTTCATGAGTGGTGCGGGTCAGCCTGGCTTTCCTGGCAAATGCAGCCCAGAGCTTCTCCACTGCTGAGTTTTGTTCCAGGAGGCAAAAATCTGCCAGTTTCCTGGGGAATTGTCACGGGTTTTGTCATTCAGATGAGACTGCTCAGTAGGAACTTGTAGGGAGGGGTGTGTGTGTGTGTGTGTGTGTGTATACACCTACGCACCCTGAGGAGGGGTTTAAGGGAAGGGCTGGAACAAACTGCTCCTCCCCCCATCCTTGCTATCTCTCATTATACGGCCACCCTGTTACTTCTGCTCCAATCCAGCCATTAATGACCCAGGGATTTGGGGGAAAAGCAGGATTTTCAGACAGTCTTTGGCAGATTAAGAGTGAGGCACGGAACCATTGACCTAAATAAAAATGACTCCCCTTCCTCCCTTGCTAAACACAGCTTTTGGTGACTCTTGTTCTTGTCTGGGGGGGGGAGGGAGGTCTGCTGAGCAAGGAGGAGTCACCAATGCTAGTGATCAGACCCAGGCATTCCAGTAGCCCCATGGCAAATACCAGCGCTCTCCCACCTCTCCCAGCTTGCTCACATACCCCTACACTGCTACTCTGATGGAGAACTTCAGCCCTGCATACTCACTAATTCCCCATACAATCACATCCCTTCCCACACAACCCTGTCAAATCAAGCTCACCCAAGCACAATCACACCCACAGCCCTGTTAAATCAGCCACACCCATATTCCTCATTTTCGCTCATACCCCCATCAGTACATGACACAGATACCCACACAATTATTCTTATGCACAAAACCTGCACTGTGCAACACATTCATACACCTCTACCAAATGACATCCACATCCTAGACACCATCCATAACTCTGATGCTGTCCTCCTCTTTTCAGCTTAGGCACCACACCCCCACAATGACACAAATCCCAAGTGAGCACACACACAAACACACATACACACACATGCATGCACACACACACACAGAGCAAACAGCATCCCTCTTCTCTCCCTAGCCAATCACTCCTCTGACTCAGTGATATACACTCTCCACAATCACACACACAGTCATGCTGAGGCACACATTGTGCATGCACACACACACGTGACACACACACACACATAGTGCAGCCAGCACACTAGGGCTGTGGCATCAGTGCGATCAGCAGGCTGGGCGGTAACTCCTGTGACACTCATTGGTTCCGACACAGAAAGGAGCTGCTCAGAGCAGAGCGCTGGAGACACCGCGGCAGATACAATCAGATCACACTTCACTGCACACTCACCCCAGTCTACCTCTCCCCCCTAAACGCTGAGCACCCCAGGTGCCTGCGGGAAGAGAGGAGAGAGGCACAGAGCAGAATGGATTCTGCCCAGCCACTCACACCTATCCTGATACCCTCAAAACCCTGCCATCACCTGACACCTCCAAAGGCAGCAGATACACACACACACACACACACACACACACACACACACACACACACACACACACACACACACAGCCATCTACTGACATTCCGCCAAAGGCTCAGACGCACAGACACAGACAGCCTCCACAAATAACACCCCCGACAGACACACACACACACACACACACACACACTCCATCTACTAGTGCCCCTAAAGACATATCCCGACACCCCCAGCACACACACACATCTACTGCCAGCCCTAGTAGACACACATCACCTCTGATACCCCTCAATAAAGTCACACACACACACACACACACATACACACACACGATTTATAGATTTATGGAACTGTATCCCACTCCTTCCAGGCACACTGCCCCCCCTGCCAGCCTCACCCCTCTCCTTTCCTCACTCCAGCGAGGCCACAAAGACGTGGCCAAGTGAGGGGAGTGCAGAGAGGGAGTGGGGAGAGTGGATGAGTTATGGGGAGAGATAAAAAGGGCAGAGGGGCAGAAGCATCTGCAGAGCTCGGGGGCGAGCCCCTGGGGGAAGGGTGGGGAGCCCTGCTCCTCAGTAATGGGCTGGGAATTCTCCCCCTGCAGGAAGGGACTGGACCCCCCTCAATCCCCGATAGGGGGACAGATCCGGCTGCAGGGCACAGGCTCCCCAAATGGGGTCACGGGGGGCCCTTGGCGGCAAGTGATCGGGGGCAGGGCTGCTAGGAAAGTCCGACCTCGTGCTAGGCCCTGGGTGGGAGAAGGGACCGTAGGAGGCTTCCTTGTGCCTGAGATCTGGGGTCCAAACTCTGGCAACAGGGCACAATATCACCCCTGAGCCCAGCCCTCCCCCCATCCCTTTGCTGAGCCACCGCCTTTCCTCTTGGTTGCCCTGGAAACTACTGCCAGCCACCATGACGGGAAAGATGGTCACCATGGCAACCACTATTTCTTTCACTTAATGTTTTCTTCTTTCTCGCTTTCTCCCATGGGGCAGCACCTCTCCCCCCCACACACACACTCTGATCCTGCACACCTGGAGCCTGGGGAGACATGGGGTAGGGATGTGGGGGGAGGACAGTGGGGGTTGGCTCTGTCGGGACCCAGATTGTCCCTGGGGCAGAGAGGCCAGCAGCCAGCCAGGCCATGCTGGCATGGGGATAAAGTGGGACACCATCCATCCGCAGTGTCCATCTGTCTGCCAGAGAATCTGAGTGCCAATCTGTCCATCCGTCCACAGTATCGACCCATCCATAGTAAACAGCCAGCTATCACCTATCGCAGTATAAGATCTCAGAGGGGGAGCCGTGTTAGGTTGTAACTTTAAAAACGAGTAGTCCTGTGGCACCTTAGAGACTAACACAAATATCTATAGTATCATGAGTATAAGTGGCCACGGATCTCCAGTGCCTCAATATCCCCGCCTCCTTCCCCAGAAACTACCCGCACCCCTGCATATTCCCCAGGGTCCATCCAGCTCCTTCATCTCTCTAACCCATTCCTCCATCCTCACACCTCTGGGGCTGAGGTTTCTATAGCACTCTCACCCAGGCTCAGCCCCACCCATTATGCACACAGATTCGGGACAGAAACCTTGGGCTTTGCTGCTTAATAACCCAGTGAGTTTTATTTTGTCCCCTCTCAGGAGGCATTTCCTGTGCTAAGAATGACTATCCAGGGCACAACCACTGGAGAGCGCTGAAAGCTGGGTACCCCCATCACTACACTGTCACCAGCAGTGGCAGCCCGTCAATACAGGCGAACTAGGGCGCCAAGATAAACAGCCGTTGAGGGCTTTGGAGGTGGGGGTGCCAATCGCGCGCCGATTGCATGTTTCGCCTAGGGGACCAGTTGCCGGCAGCTCGTCTAGGGCTGCTCCTGGTCACCAGAGCATCAGCCCTTCCACAAAACCCCGGTCCATTGAGAACAAAGGTGGGAGCCAAACTGGGATCCCAGCCTGACAGTTGCAGAGAACCCATCTCGAGACAAGACGCTCAAGCCACAGATCAAGAGCCGAATGCACCTGCGCTGCAGGATCCCTGAAACCCGGGCCAGCACCCAAAGCCAGTCCCTACAAAGCCCTTTGGCCTGCTGCTCCCACCTGCCCCTTTAGCAGGGAGGAGCTCAGAGCACTCGCATCTGGCGCAGGACAGCCCAATACGGACCGGAAATGTTCCCACATCTGGTATGTAGGGGGACCAGAAGTTTATACACAATTGAAGGCAGTGAACTAGACAGACACACCCATCCTCAGATAACCCCACTTTCTGCCTGCTCCGTTCAGGAGCTCCCCATTTACTCCATCCAGGCTGGGATCCAGCCAGTCCCTATGCCCTTACCCCTCCCTGGGTATCCAGGCATCTTCCGTCTTTCTACCATCAGCCTCCTCCCTCTTCTCTAGCCACACCCTCTACCCATGCAGAGGTAGACTACAGAGTCTCCTCCACTGTAGTCCATCTGCCCCACATCTCTCCAAGGACAGAGCCATATCTGTTTTTCTCTAGACATGTTATCAGGACCGGCCCGAGCTCTTTTGGCGCCCTGAGCCCGGGAGCGCCGCACCGCCCCCGGGTGCACGGCACATGCGCGGCCCGGCCACAGCCACTGGCGTGTAGGCCGGTGCCCGCCCACGGGCTGCACGGCGCATATGCTGCCCAGCCCGGCCTAGCCAGTGCTGCTGGCGCACGTGCCGGGCCATGCAGGGCCCCGTGGCTGTGGGGGGAAGGGCGCTGCTGGCTGGTGCTGCGGGGCCGGTGCTGCAGGGCCAGTGCTGTGGGGCCAGTGCTGCGCGAGTTGGGTGCACGGCGCCTGATGGCAGCTGTAAGGCATTCCGCGTGCCCCTTACAGCTGCCAGCAGGCGCCCCCCATCGGTTGGAGCCCCGGGCAGCTGCCCAGCTCGCCCATGCCTCAGTCTGGCCCTGCATGTTATCTACCCAAGCCCCACTGTGGGGCGCAGAGATACAACCTAAGGGTATGTCTACACTGCCACCCTAGTTCGAACTAGGATGGCTAATGTAGGCATTCAAACTTGCAAATGAAGCCCAGGATATTTAAATCCCAGGTTTCATTTGCAAGTTCGAATGCCTACATTAGCCACCCTAGTTCGAACTAGGGTGGCAGTGTAGACATGCCCTAACCCTTTTCTCGAGCCGGGATTGTTTTGACCAGCCCCATCCCACCTCTACACAAACTGTTAATTTCAAGTGGACATCACACCATCTCCGGCCACAGGCCGGTCATGCCCCAGGTGTGCACATGCCACGGGGGAAGGAGGGTGTATGTGTAGCATGCCCGCGGAAGTGCATTTCCTGGCCCCTTTCTCTCTCCATAGAAACTTCACAGACCACCCTCTTTCCCAGGCCTGCTTTTCAATTCTCCGGTTTTCACTGGGAAGGGGAAATTCCTGTTGTGTTTCTTTAAAGGAAGACTTTTCCCAGCTGGCCTGTCTTCCTGAAACAATGACTCACTGGTTGGGTTCTTGGCCCGGTCTCCTGGGTTCTTTTTTTCCGCTGTTGTTCCGAGTGGAGTTTTTGCACTCAATATTCCAGGCTGTCACTGAAACTTGTGACTCTGCGTGCACAAGGAGATCTGTGCCTTTCTCTGCCACTCTCCCCCATTCATTCCTTCGCTCCTTTCACTCCATCCCAGTGAAGGTTTCCTCCCCATTCATCTGTGCCTTTCACTTTTCATTCCCTCACCCCGCTTTCGTTCAGACTAGTTTGCTCTCTTCTCCCTTTGCTTCTCTCCTGCTTTTGTTTCATGTATTCCTTTCTCTCACTTTTGTCCCGTCGGCGTAACACAGCCCTTCAGGAATAATAAACTGCCCAACCTGGCTTCCTGCCCGTTTCCCAGGCAAGCTGGGTGGCACAAAGAAAAGAGCCTGGTATGGAGACGGCTTTGTGCTACTAGAGGAGGGGAACTGTGGGTTAGAACTTGTGGGTTCTATTCTGAGATTTGGGAGGGCAGTGCTGTCTAGAGGTTAGAGTAGGCTCAACAGGCAGAGGAGTGGTTTCCATCTTTCCCTAGGATAAGCTGCCCTAATACAGGCCTCTCCTTATGCTAGAGAAGTATGTATTCGCTAGTGCAAAGAACTCGAGGAAAGGCTTGGCTCAGTTCTCTGACCCTGTCAGCCCCGTGCAGCCCATGTTGTTCCAGCTCCCATCTCTCTTTCGCAAGTTGCCCTGGCCAGGCCCTGACCCTTCCAGTCCTGTGCTCTAAAAACTCTAATGGCAAGTACCCTCTGGGCCAACCTCCATTGACGTCCCTAGTCATTTGGTCCGAAAACTACAGCTGCAGGGCAACATGGCTGCCTCTTTCAAGTCCTCTTCCTCACTTCCTGGAGCTTTTCTTTCACTTTGCAAGTTGTAGAGAAAATCTTCTGAGGTAAGCTCCACCAGTTCTCAAACTGAGAGAAAAAAATCACCCCTTTCCCAGCACCCAAGCCATTGCAGGTCATGGTGGACTGATACTAAGACAGACAGTAGCTATGAATCAATAGGAAAGGGGTCACCAGCAAAGTTCCCACTAATTTTTCCATCTTTGTGCGGGATAAATTTTGTTGTGTGCGCCAAAGCATATACAAATGTGTACCACCAAGAGAAACAGATACCTCCAGCTGTGGGCGGCTGTGGGTGCTGTGCTAATCAGCTGGGCAGCACTTGAATCTTTCCTGGGCAGTCACTCAAGCGCACAGCTTACAGGGAAGACTGATCACCAGCCAATCTAAAAGCAAGATGCTTCACAGCATCCTCTACTGCTCATTCAAGCCTGCACCTTCTCTGTGAGAGCAGCTTGTGCAAAACATCCTGAGAGGTTCACTGGACCAGTGGATAAGTTTTGGCTAAGCCAGGGCACCTGGGTTCCAGGCTTGGCTCTACTCGATGACCTTAGATGAAGCCCTATATCTCAGTTTCCTCATAGCAAAAAGAGTATAATGAACCCGATCTTCCTTGTAAAGCTCTTGGAGGTCCATGGAGGAAAAAAGCTCTGGAGCTATTATCCCTGCCTAATGCAGTGGATGAAAAACAGATCCCAGAAATAGTTTCATGGCAGCTTACCCAAGAGTAATCATAGTATCTGATGATATCTGGTGATCAGTAATATCTGATTGGCAGCCAATAGCCTCTGCTTGTAAGAACTGTGGAGTGGAGGTGAACAGGTGACACATGTTGTCAGTGATGGAGAGGCATGTCACTTGTATGTTATCCCATGTAAAATCTGTTACAGCATGTTCCAGGGTTACATGTGTCAAGTTAGTTACAACATGTGCTTTCAGATACTGTAGGCTAAATTATATTATCCGTGGTACTGTATGTCTGTTATGGCATGATAATATGGTCATTTATGGAATGACAGTTTCATGATATCACATGTGAGATCAACTAATGCATGTGCTGCTGGAAGTCCCATGCTATTTATGGCATGTGCTTTTGGTTATCCCAGGCCATTTACCATGTGCCATGTTAGTTATCATTGGACTTTATGGCATGTGGTGTAATTTGTAACATGCCAATTGAGTATTGTCATGTGTGAGATCAGAGACCCTGGAGGTTTTTCGCCTTCCTCTGTAGCATGGGGTACAGATCACAGGTGGAGGATTCTCTGCATCTTGGGGTCTTCAAAGTATTTGAAGGCTTCAATATCTGAGATATAGGTGAGAGGATTATTCTAGGAGGGGTGGGTGAGATTCTGCGGCCTGCACTGTGCAGGGGGTCAGACTAGATGATCATAATGGTCCCTTCTGACCTTAAAGTCTATGAGTCTATGAGCTCTGTCACGTGTTGTCTGTTATCACAAACAAGTCAGCGTTTGTGGGTCTGCTATGTCATGTGTGATCATGTAAGATATGCCAGTTGCATGTGTTTGCATGTGACTTAGAGGATGTGCAGTGACAGCATGTGGCATCTCTGCGTGTCAGTTGTAACATGTGCTGTCCATTATCCCATGTCAGTTATCACATGTCAGGTAGGTTATCATGGGGCCAGGGTGATGGCACATGAGCTGAGTAATTGTGTGTTAGTTAAATGCTGGCACATTCCCTGAGGCCAAGCAGCTATAAATCAGGCCCTTCTAACTGCGCACTTAATGCAGCTCCGAAGTGATCCTCGACGAGAGCTATTTAACTGGATCCCAACAACAGTCTGACTCAGAGACTGACAGCTCCCAATGGGCCATAAAGAGAAAATAAGCCCACGCTCCTTGCAGCAGCCTTCTCACACACTCCCCCAAGGCCTGTTGGAGCAGCAGCCTTGCATACCCCATGACTTGGGGCTGGTGGGACGGCAATGGCTTCTCCAGACACCGGAAGGGCCTGGAGCAGTCAGACAACATGTAGCCCTGTCCCAGCCTACTCAGGGACCGTACAGATTGGGGTCTTGCCATCTCCCAGACGTCAGGGAGGTCAGGGCCCAAATCACAGAGACGGGGGGGAAAGGCTGCTACTGTTATTCCGGCACCTCTCCACACTGCACTCCCAGCCCCAGCACATCAACCTGCTGCTGACCAGCACATGGTGGTGATGATGACACACACGCATGGGGCATGGGAGAACACAGTGGGACACATATTACACCAGTGACAACCAATCCAACCTCAGCGTCACACTGCTCTAGAACCCGAGTGGGCCAATCCAGCCTTACTGTCACAATGCTCTAGAACTTCCGTGGGCCAATCCAACCTCAGCATCACACTGGCAGTGGGCAAATTGGTAGCGCGTGTTTTCCTGAGAACCCTGTCCCCTTCTTTCTGGATGGGCTCCACAGCCCATGCTTGGGGGAAGCTCCAGCTCCCCTGTAGAAAACTTCTGGGGACTCAGGAACTGGAGGGTCTCAGAGCCAGGCCTAGAGGAGAGCTGGGGAGGGCACATTCACCCCACTAGTGCTGTCTGGGTGTCCCACAGAGGTGGGTGAAACCTCCACTAGCAGAAGCCCATCTCATCTCTGTGCAACCCCTCCTGCTGTTTCGCATGGAGACAATATTTACCTTCCTTTTCTGCCCCAAAGAGCCAAGCAGTTGTTATGCAGCTGCCCCGACCCACCCAAGAGGTGGCTGCATTTCAGTGTGTGTGTGGGGTGTGTGTGAGTGTAGCACTTCAGGGCAATAACATATAGCAGTGGGAGCGGGGGAGGGGTGAGTTGTGCCGCGGGGAGGGGCAGGAGGTGAGGAAAGCTGATGGTTTCACTTTGCTCCAGACAAAGAAGCCTTTCACATTCCTGGTAATTGAAGCCAAGAGGCCTTAGCCTGACTGACATTCAGGGAGAGGCCTGGGGAGTGGCGGAGCTGGCATGGCGGGGGAAACTGAGGAGCAGTCTGCGGGAGGCTCCAGAACAGCATCCCAGGGATTGTCTCCCACACCCCAGCCATCACCCAGGTACTTTGCCCAATTTCAGGAGTATCCCAAGGACAGACAAAATGGAATTATGCTGCCAGAGAGAGACATGCACACGGTGGTGATGGCCACACGATGGGACACATATGACATCAGTGCCAGCCAATCCAACCTCAGCGTCACACTGTTCTAGGACTCTAGTGGGCCAATCCAGCTTTACTGTCACAATGCTCTGGAATACCCGTCGGCCAATCCAACCTCAGCGTCACACTGTTCTAGGACTCTAGTGGGCCAATCCAGCTTTACTGTCACAATGCTTTGGAATACCCGTCGGCCAATCCAACTTCAGCATCACACAGTTCTAGCATCCCAGTGGGCCAATCCAGCCTTACTGCCTCAGTGCTCTAGAACACCCATTGGCCAATCCAACCTCAGCGTCACACTGCTCTAGGACACGAGTGGGCCAATCTAGCCGTACTGGCATAATGCTCTGGAATACAAGTAGTCCAATCCGACATCAGTGGCACAGTGCTCTAGAATTCTTCTTGGCCAGTCAGATCTCCTTATCAAATAAATGGATATTCTCATAATCCAGACCTTTGTCTACCAGTTTAAAGAGCCAATTAGTGAAAAGAGCCAATGCGATCCTGGGAGGCATAAATTGGGGAATCTTGAGTAGGAGCAGAGAGGGTATTTTACCTCTTTATTTGGCACTTGTGCATGGCTGCTGGAATCCTGTGTCCAGCTCTGGAGCCCGCAATTCAAGAAGGAGGGTGTTAAATTGGAGAGGGGTCTGGGAAGAGCCATAAGAATGATTAAAGGAATACTAATAAAAAAAAAGCTCTACAGCGACAGACCTACAGAGCACAATCTATTTAGCGCCACAGAGAGACGATTAAGAGATGAACTGATTACATATTTAAATAGCTACAGGAGGAACAAATATTTAACAATGGGCTCATCAACCAAACAGAGAAAGGTCCAGTGGCTGGAAGCTGAAGTGAGACACATGCAGACTGGCGTAAATCCGTATCAGTGAGAGAAATTAACTGTTGGAACAATTTACCCAGGGTTATGGTGGATTTTCCATCACTGGCCATTTTTAAATAAAGATGGGAGGCTTCTGTAACATACTGGCTCTCGGAATTATTTTTGGGAAATTCTCTGGCCTGTGTATTATCCAGGAGGTCAGGGACTAGATGATCAAAATGGTCCCTTTTGGGCTTGGAATCTAAACACAGGTTTGCTCCCCCAAAATGTACACATAGGGGTTTAAACCCATACTCTCTAGTATCACAAGCAGGAGCCACCTATAACACCAGGTGTGTCTAGACGACAGGGTTTTGTTGACAAAAGTCCACTTTTGTCAACAAAACTATACCTGTGTCTACACTACTGCTGAGTTCTGTCGACATAACATTGACACAGAACTCAGCAGTTTTGCCGAAGGCTGTAAACCTCATTCTACGAGGAATAACGCCTTTTGTCAACAGAGTTTTGTCGACAGAAGGCATTATTGCATCTACACTGTCCTTTGCGTCTACACTGTCATGTCGACAAAGAGGCTTGCTTTGTCGACAGAACTGGATGTCGTCTAGGCGCTCTTTGTCGACAGGAGCTTTGTCAACAGTATCTGTCGACAAAACTTCTGTCGACAAAAGCCCAAGGGGCACTTCTTTACTCTGCCCCTCAATTTCTTCATCTATAAAACACGCCCCCCACCTACAGTGCAGGGGCTGGGAGACTTAATAAACATGTATAAATATTGCAAATTGATACATTACAGTTCACACCTTCTAACAGTTCTGAAGCATTAATGAATTAAGACTCATTCTCCCCCAGGGAAGATAGGTCAGTAAAGAGGCCAGCAAATAAACAGCATAAATAAATACATTGCTCAGTGAACAAACACATTGGAGATTTAATTGCTATCAGTAGCTAAATGTGTTACACTCGCCAGCTGAATGGATCCATTCCATCTGAGCTAGTCATAATTCCAATGACTAATGCCATATGATTTGTTCCTTTGGGGGTGTATTTGTAATCTATCTTCCAATTCTCAGACTGCACTGAGAT